>NC_091023.1:20246923-20934923 GCF_041296385.1 Aphelocoma coerulescens | reverse complement strand
AGCTTGGCATCTGGAGGTGTTTAAGGGAAGATTGGATGTGGCACTTGGTACCATGGTCTGGTTGACAAAGTGGTGTTTGGTCATAGGTTGGACTCAAAGGTCTCAGAGGTCTTTTCCAGCCTCATTGATTCTGTGGCCTCTGCTCATTTATTGCTGCCTGGTGTGTTTCTCTGATGGGTTCTGTCTGATGCATCTGTCCACACAATCCTAAGCATCCATAATGGGGTTATCTTGGTGAAAAGAGAAAATGCCTATTTAAATGTTTACTAAAACATAATATTTAGGGGAAGGGTTAATTTCATCTGGGATAACCCTTATATCACCTGAGGATGCAATGCATTTTATAGTTTAAAATTAAATATGTATTATATGAATGCTACAGGAAATTAGATATACCTGAAGGGAGCTGGTTGCCCTGTATAAATAAGGTTGCATTAACTATGCATGAAAAACCAAAACCAATTAGCAATAATTGGATATCTGTGTTCTTCATGCATGTAGTAGGAAGAAACAGCAATTTTGTGGTGTTAGGAGAGAGACTGGGAATGACAAACTTACTTCTAAT
Organism: Aphelocoma coerulescens; assembly: GCF_041296385.1. Taxonomy (NCBI): domain Eukaryota; kingdom Metazoa; phylum Chordata; class Aves; order Passeriformes; family Corvidae; genus Aphelocoma; species Aphelocoma coerulescens. Next base: position 20,934,358 of record NC_091023.1, on the reverse strand, counting down.
TGTGACTCAATGTATGTCAACTGTGAAGCCATTGCATGTCCCTCAGACAGTGCAAGTCACCATCCTCCCTGCTTTTTCCATCTCTCCATCTACAGGGTAATCGAGTACTGTGATTTTTTTGGGTTTTTTCTCTCTCTACAAATAATGATTTGAATTTCAAAAGGTTTTGCTTTGAAACTGCTATCACCCTCTTTGTTTTCGCTTTTTTGCATATGTTCCATAATTTTGCTGGCAGGGAAATGCATATGCAGCAAGTTTTAACTAATTAGAGAATATTAATAGAGGATGAATTTCAAATTCATATGTATGGCATTTCACACAATCTATTCTAAGTCATATGCTCTCCTCTCATGAGCTAATAATGTACTGTGTAATTTATGAGGTATGTCAAATGGGCTACCTCACAGATTTTGAATATCAGCTCATAAATTGTGAATGACCATATTCACAAATATTATTTCTAGAAATTAATTAAAATTAATAATAGATCTGTATACTAATTGTTGACCTCTGGTGGCAAAGACTATGTGTATGGAAGAGGAAACCATTTTTCACAATGATTTTCTGCACAATTGCTCTGGTAGACAATCTGACTGTGGACTGGAAAATCAAGGCTTAAATTAGGTATTGAATAACAAGCACTGGGAAGGTAGGAAACTGCATTGTTTGTTATGCACTGTGCTGACAAGCATCCCACTTCCATGAATTTAGTTCCAGAAGTCAACTGCATTGAAGAAACGCTAAACTTTCCATGGAAACATAACTGCTTTCTGGAACACAGTAGCAGAACAGCTCCATGCTACTTAAACAAATGCAGAAATTCACATATGAATGACTGCACATGGTCTTCCATCTAAGTGTATCAATATAGGACTATGTAAAACCTTGAGGTTTTTGAAAATTCTGGCCTTGACCAAACCCCCCCCCAAGATTAAAGGTATATGTGTATATATTTTCCATCTGCAAACTCAGATATCCTTTAAAGATTGGTCTTATAAATCAGAAAACAACTTTCTTCAGGAAATTGGTTTGCTGCTTTACTAAAATTATGGAGGCTGCCTTGCCAGGAGGAGCCCTCTTTTTCAGTTCAGTGCAAGTCATGCCATTTGCATCATAAGAAATTATTCCCTTGGCTAAGAATTACCTCTGTGACATGAATCAGCTGGGCTTTTATAACTTTGTTTATATCAAGCACATGATGTGATTGAAACGCTGAACTAGACTCTTCTTGCCTGAGATTTCTTATCATTAAAGAGGTTAAATGCATGGGTAACAGAAAGCATGTTTGCAGGTTCTTCGAGGTGACTCCAGTCTGTCCATGCATTGTTCCCTTTATCTCTAAAATGGTGGGAAATAGATATTGTGCTGTTTCAAAGGAGTAGGAGCAATGGCTCTGAATTTGTGAGTTATTTGGAGATGGTTTTGTGACAGGAGGTTGCACTTTGTTACAAAGTTCTGCAGATTTTGTTTCCTTTCCCCTTCACGCTCAGGGAAGTGACTGGCAAAGGTTTCCAGGCTCAGGTCTGCTTCTCTCTTAATTTCTCTATGTATCTTCCTTTGAGCAATCTTTGATAGCTTTTCCCCCTCTAGCTGCCCATTTTCTGACACTAAGATATGTCTAGGCAGGGGATTTGTGCACTCTATGTGGTCTGTAAGCTTCACCTATGCTTGAACATCTTTCCTTACAAGTTCTTTTTTCATTCAGTGTAAATCCACCCCTAATTACCCTTGTGTCAGCAGTGGCTTTCTACTGGCTTAAGGAATGCATGTGAATTTCCCTAACAACTTGCAGTGCAGGTTTCAGGAGACAACAGTAGTTGATATAATCTTCAAAAAGAGATGAAAAAGGTCAAGAAGGGAATGAAGGGTTCCTGTGTGTTTCGTGTCACTCAGGCCACGATCCATCTGCAGCCATTCTGCAAAAGAGTGGCATGGGAAGATTAAAGCAGCTAAAGCACTTCCATGAAAGAGAAACAGATCCTAAATTGAGCAGGAGAATTTTTGCATTGGAGAGGTGTGATTGTAAGGAGAAAAAGATGGAATCTGAAGGTGTGCCATAGACATTATAACCTGGATACAGAGTACCAAAGAGAGGAAAAATATTCACCTGCCCTGGTGTTTTAGTCTCTCTGTTCTGTAAGGAGAATTCATTGTTCCTCTGGACCTGAAAGGAGTTCTTAGCACACCTAATTTTGTTGAACTGGTCTCTAATAATATTTACTGATCACAGATTTCCATGATAAAGGCCATCAGCATCTTCCAGTAATAGCAAAAAAGTCTTTGGTATTTTTCAGAATTAACCAGATGATGTACCTTGGCTTGTCTGTTATTATGAATATATGGATTGGCTACCCAGCTATTTGGTTTTAGGGTTTTGTTAAGGATTATTTAGGTCAGCTGCAAAGTGCACTTTGTTAATTTTAGGTACTGAACACGTAGCTCAGTATTTTTTCCTTTATTTGGTTGCAAAATAAACAGGGCTTTTTGTTTGTTTATTTTGTCTTTTTCCTTTTCTTTTTTTTTTTTTTAACAGAAGAGCCCTGGGGACCCAGGGAACAAATACATCATATATTTTTTCTAGTAGTGCATAGTTTTATTATGTTTATAATTTGTTAGTCATTCTGTTTCTTACCAGAAGTAGCTGTTGTTTCAGGATTACACAAAATCTTTTGGGGATAGAGAAATGAGATATTTACAGGAGCAGACATCTTTCTACAGTTTCTTTACCGGATTAAAGAAGAAAAATGGTGGAATGAAAAGGAAAATGAAAAGAAATGCTTATTTGTTCTTGGGATAATATGGTAACACTATTCTGTTATGTGTATTTATTTCCAATCTTTATGACTCAAAAAATATATTATTGAATATAATAAAACTCTGGTACACCAAAACCAAGAGGTAATAAAAACACACATTTTTCTAATTTAATGTATTTGACAAATTACCTCAAAGACAAAAAAATGGTTCTTTTATTGTTGTTTTTTTTTTTTCAATGCAGAAAGAACCCATAACCTTATCAGATTACAACTCCTTAGCATTGAAAACTTTGTTTATAATTAAAATAGTCTGTGTATCACTTGGGTTTTTACATTCAGAATACAATTCAACCTGTTTTCTGTTACACCATGGAGAAACACAGACAAAGACTTTATTTTTCAAGACTTTATAACTGAATTCATATGAGGCTTTAGCTGGTGTCCTGCCCATTTCTACTGGTGCACTTATCTGATTTTACTGTGTTTGGTGTAGTTTGTTCTGCAGTATTTCAATTGGAAAATATCAGTGAAAACATTAGTCCCATCATAGCTAGGAAGAGTTCATTCACTTCCTAACAAATGATTCCTCAAGGTTAAGTTTAAAGAAATTAACTGCAATTAACGTGGGCAGAGTAAAGGAAAAAAATATAATAATCCCACAACAGTAATTAAAACTCCTTTTAGTGAGATTTTTATGTGAAACCTCCATTATCTGCAAATAATCTCCATCAATTCTGTCCTTGTCCTCCATTTTTTGTTTGATTAAAAAAAAAAAAAAAAAAAACAAAAACCAACAAACAAAAAAGAAGTTAACTTTAAGCTCACAAATTATTTTAAAAAAAATTTCCATTAAATTAAAAAACACTTGGGACCTAAAGGGACACACATTAGATGTGATAAAAAACTGCAGGACACCCCTTACACAGAACTGTGACAATAATACCGGTGTAGAAAATGCAGTCACCACTGAAATGGCTGGAATTTGGTGGTTGTTTTTTGCACACAGAGGATTAAAAAAGAGCTGGCAAAATTTCAGTACCCCAGAGAGGCTTGTGCATTCTGACATGGGTTTGCAACAAAGTTTGGCCTATATTAAATCTGATCTATCAGATGCCTTAATGAATCAAGAAAACATGTTTCTAACCGAAATAGAGATGTAAGAGCATCTAAAAATGTCCCTATTGAACGAACTGTCAAACTGAAAAATCAAAATCAGATCAAGTCAATCAGCAGGTTAGATTTTTAATTAAAAAGCTTTCTTTAGTGGTTTCATATGTATCTTGTTAATTTGTCCAGTTTTGATGTTTTTCTCCTGTGTGCTGGCTATTAGGCTGCACAAATTGAAAGACTTTTCTGCCTATGCAGGTCACATGCAGGATAGTGGTCAAAATACATCTTTTAACTGGTCCACTATCTTGGGATGTTCAAAGCAGCTATTCATACCAAGGTAATTGGCAGAACCATATTTCTTCACAGCCCTCAGATTTGTCCATGTCTTATCAATAAAAAGGAAGTGGTGAAAAAAAAAAATCAAAATAACAGTTTTAAACCTGGCTGAATGAAGTATCAGTTGCCTAAAATAGACCTCTTCCTAGTGTGACCTGGGAAAAACCCACAATAATAATGAAAACCTCTAAAAATAGCTCTTATCTGAGCTGTTTAGACACAGGCAGCACTCATGACATTGTTCATAGAGAATTCTGTGTGACTGCAGTCACTTCACATCTTAATACAATAGTCCTTGATCCTCTGTTTCTCCTAAAGTGTATGACAGTCTACCTTGCAGTGCACTTGCTAGAGAGGAGAAAAGAAAAGGATGAACAAGGCACACCAGTGGATGCTTCCTCTCTTTCTGGTATGGTTATATCTCAGCCTGTGACTCCAGAAGAAAGAAGATGAGAAGGGCAGTGTAGATGAGGAGTACTGCAATGTACAATCATTTGACTTCATGTTTTTGTTCCCTTGGGTTACCAAACCTCTCTTGAAGAGTTAGATTTGAAGAAAATTGAAAGAACTATCATTTCTTTGTCCTACCCTGTTGCCTGTTGGATGACTTCTTAGTTTGGTTAAGTTCCTGGAAGCTAAAAGTCACTTAGACAGACAATTTCTGTCAAGGACATGCTTAATCAGCTGCACTCAGGTAGGAGGTAACAGCAGCTCTCTCTTGGGCTTTGTAGTAAGTCTTCGTGTAGATAAGCAACACGGTGCACTGGCAGCTTAAAAGTGTCTCTTGCGTTTGAAGCAAACTCCATGGACTCTAAGCTGTGTTCAGAGTTACTTTGATAAATGCATATCTTACATTTTCTCAGCCAGAGAAAAGTTTTTAAAACTGGTAGACCACCTTCTCCAAGCCAGTGAAAGTTTCATGTCATTTGCCTCTTCTATTTCCATTTTTTTCCACATCCAAGCTAAAAGAATAAAGCCTATTATACTTCAAGAAATGTATTTTGATTCCTTTTATGCTGTCTTCTTTAAATATGATGTTATATGACAGTATTATTGCAAATCTGAGTGATTCTCTTCCCTTTGAAGCTCAGACCTATTCTTCATTTTAATGTGTCTACCAGCTTCACGTGGCCTGCTCTGCAAGGTTCCTGTGAAGATGCAGTGCATCTGCTTTTGTGAACTCTGTCATCTTCTTCTCAAATGCAGAGCTGAATTCAACTTTGATATGAGAAAGGCTTAGAGAAAAATTACTCTCTGCCACTGGAAATCCTTATAGTTTTTGTTAGTATCCTATTTATAGCCTGCTCTTTAGTGTTGCTGCATTCTGCTTGACTCTTGAGTGTTCCTCCAAGATGCAGTGAATGCCTTTGAACAGCACTCGCACTTAACAAATTACGTGTCTTCACACACATCTGGGTAATGTCAACAGTGAAATCTTATTCTTTTCCTTCTGCTTTGACTAGGAAATATCACAAGATCATTACTTTATAACTTTGGTTATAGATCATATTTGAGACAGAAACTTCTGTGGGCTCTTCAGTGTGGTAAACCTGTATCCAACAGCCAGGATTTATTTCATGATTTGATTATTTTGCTTTCAGAGATTCCTGTCTCAAGGAAAAGATTGATCATCTAGTGGGACATCCATCAACAAGAGGATATTTATCTATACAAAGAACTGTTCCAGAATATCTCTTTCTTTGTCCAAATTAACTGTGTTTATGAATGGTCTTATTCCTCTAATATTTCTTAATCTGAAGTGTTTTCTGCTGTAATCAAGTCATTAGCAATAATACAGGTGAGTGAACTTCTTGAAATTTGTTGAATAAGGTTAATTGGCTACAAATGCCTATGGTAAAATGATTTTGAGAGTATTAAAATACCTGCCTTTCTCTGTACAAAAACTGTTGCTGTATGAGTTTATATCAGCCTGAAGATTTGGCCCATGCATTGAAGGCAACATTTGACTTTCCTTTCTGTATGTATAATTCATTTGGTATATCTAGTCTTTGATATTAACTGGCTAGTGGTTTGTTGGTTTGGTTTTTTTTTTTTTTATTTCTAACAAGATATGGATTTTAAGCTTTGCAGATATTTTTGAGAATTTACCTTTCAGATTCATATTTACAAAGTGAAGCTCACAGAAACTGCCATGGTAAGGAAATAACTCGTGTGTGAAAACACTTGAACTTTCTTTTTCTGCTAACATAGTATTTGAATTGATTACATAGTGTTTATTAGCCAGTTACTGCTATCATTTGCATATTGGCAATAAGTCAGTATCTGAAATTCAGGATTTAGATGTTTTTGTCAGGTGGGCCTTTGACCGTGGTACCTCATGGATGCTGTATTTTGCTGTGGTGATTTAAAGTGATTGTACCAGCTGCCAACATCAGGTTTACACTGAATTATGCTGATTCTGCTCCTGTAAAACTCCCTACCAGATATGCATACTTGAGCCCTGATGATTTTTATTTTTTAGTCAAAAAATGCAGCAAATAATTTTGTTTAGCCTACAAGACTTTCTCTCCTCATTGGAAGAAAAGGTTGACTTTTTTTCCTATCAGTGTTTTAACTAATCATCACAATTGATCCTGAATATTCTTTTGATATGTTTGCTTTGATAAGAAGGCTTGTATGTTAATATTTGCAATTGACAGCGGGTAGTTATTCCTGATCAGTGGTACTGATAGATCCTCTTAGGAAAGTTCTAACTGTATCAGTCTGGCTCTGTAGAGCAACCAAAATGTGCCTAAAACCATATTCTAACAGAAGAGGCAGGATAGGAAATAGCAATAAAAAGCATCATGATTTGTACCTCTAGTTAATATTGCAGATAATCATGTCCTGGCCTTCTGACTTGTGCAGCAACTTTCTGTTCTTTTGAAGAGTTCTGCTCAAACGTTTTCTACCACCAAGAGACTAACCCACTGACTTCAAACCACCTACTTCCTTGAATACTGAAATCCAGGCAGGGTTTTGAAGGAATTGGAAACCTTTTATTTCCTCAAACTTGCATGAACTCTTAAATTGTAGTTAGCATCAGTTTAACACCCAAACCCGAATTTCTATCAAGCATTGCAGGATGTAGATGCAGATGCACTGATGCTGGTTTAGCACTTAGAGATGTTTCTTAGTTAGTGGTACCTGTCAGCACTGGACCCAAGCAGAGGGGTTGGCAGCTGACAATTTCTATGGTTTAAGTTTTGCTACAGGTTATTTGAGGCTGTGTGTAAGAAGGGATCTGATCCTTCAGTGTTTGTGTTCATTACTCTGGTGTTGCTGGGGAAAGAAAAAGCTTATAGTAATGTTATTTTTATTATAGCTTAACTGAGTTTGGCTTCCTGAGATATGCAGTTGATACAGCTTGTTAGATAGTATAAGAGTCAAAATATGTATAAATTCCTTTGTCTATCACCTTTTAATGAGTTATTTATTACACTTTTCATCATGTAGAGATTTCAAGCTTGATTTCATTTATGGCAAGCTGTTATGATATACACATGGAACTCGATATTTTATGCTTTCAGAAACTGATGAAAACTAAATAAATTCATAAAAATGACTGTGCTTTTTTAGTCTTTGAACCTTTTAAATGCAGCTTGAGATCCTACAAAAAGAATTGAAGGATACAGTTCTGAACCGCGTGGTTCATGTTCTTCTGTAAACAACTGTGCCTTTAAAGCACAAAAATAATTTTAAAAAAATGCAAAAAAGCAAAATATAACTCCAGAAGAAACATCTGGTAAAAGTCTTTGTAGTCATTGTAGGTTATCTGTACAAGGAATCCATAAGAAATATATACAATAATATTAAAAAATGATGCTACAAAGAGCATCTTTGTAGAAATTTTTTGTCATGAAGTGGAGGTACACATTAATAGCTTCATTTTTTTTTTTTTTTCATGTGTAGTAAATACTTCCTGTTCTTGGACTATTGAGAGTTCAGTACAAAAATCTGTGCTATTTTTTCTTTCTCTTTTTTTTTAACTTAATTTTTTTTTCCTAAGCTATGGGTGTCTGGAATTCAGTAGTTATAACAAGTGTTAGAGAGTAACTTTCACATGCAAATAATGGCCTTTTCAGTGATAAGTGGTTCAATTGCCAGTGTAAAAATAGACACTTCCTCATACCTTTGTGCCATGCCATTTATTATTCTATATTAGCATCTTTGAAGTGCTATTTAATGCTCTTCAGTGCTGTGTGTGTGGCTCAGTAGCACAATGAGCCAGCTCAGCCTGACGGACCTCGCTGTCCTTTCAGCTGAAAAGCCAAGGCTTGGTGCAATATCCCTGAAAGAAGCAATCAGTGGATTTACAGAACAACACAGTGCACTAACTTTTACTGCCTGTCCCCAAAACATAATATTAAATTATGTGCTAAAAGGATATTAGGGGCATGGTCTTTGGAAGAATCCAACTTGCATCCCATCTGAATTAGCATATAGATGAGCTGGAGTCTCAGATGAAGCACAGCCTAGATGAGTTTTCCAGCATTATGCTGCTTTGTACATTATCTCTGTCAAAATACAGCTTTGTGGATAGAGCCTTACACACACACACACACATTTCTGGAGATGTTGCATGGGCAGCAAGGAAAACAGCAACAGACACAAGGGACAGCATTCACCTCTGTTTCCATGCATCCTGTGCCTCATTAAAACACACCTGACTTGTGTATGCAGCCCTACATCATACAAAATGCTTTCCCAGTAAGACAAATCTGTAAGCCTAAACTCCTCTTATTGTCCCCTGGAACAGTATTTAACCATTCCTAGCACAGAAACTGTTAAGCACGAAATAATTTTGAAAACTTTGTTAGAATTGCAAGTGTCCTCAGTCACATGACTTCTACATGTTCAGCTAGGACATTATTCCATATACCAGTAACCTAGGGCCAGGATATGACCTGGAAAATATTGTATAAGCCCCTTCCAGTTAAATATAAGTGAAACCTAAAGACTTATCTATGAAAACAGTAATGTTGTGTTTGCAGAATAAAAATAAATAGCACATTTAGAAATTAGGCCTTGCATTACTGGCAGAACCTAGAAATGGGGTTGTTGGGCTACACAACAACAATTGTCCTTTGGAGAGCTTAAGCCTGAATTGTACCTGGCAAAGAATGTAAATAATGACATATGGCCCCTTTACTTGTTGCAAGTTGCTGCCAGTCTTGCTTGTGCATTTTGAGTAGTTAAGGAGAAATGTTTATATCTCTATGAATATTTGATATAATAGTAAAACAGTGGGGCAAAGATGGCTCTTCACTGTAACTGGCACCATTTGAAAGAGTTCCTCCTCTAATGAAGCATTTGTTTCCCAATTTATTTTGTAGCTACAAAGAACAGAATATTTTGAACTCCAGTGGGATCATTATTCAATGAAAATTGAATATAGGAATGGGGCTTTTGCAGAAAGGCCTTCTCCCACCTGGCTGTTGCCTGTTCTCTTGCAGGCCAGGTATTAAACAAAGATTCCTCCCCACATGGAATATTGAGGCTGGGTGCTACCAGGAGAGAATAATTATTTTTCTGAGCACTGTTGGCAGGAAGGAAACTTTTATTACTAGCTTCACATCATCACAATAAGAGTTTAAAAAGAATTATTAAGTCACTGATGGCAGTATAATGAATTATTAATACAAGCAGTTTATAAAAATGAATGTTTACTTATATTTGAAGTTCTCCTCTTTGTGAATGTGGGTAAATAAGAAAATATCTGTGTTGAATCAAGACTAAGCCTGGGGGATCTGCTAAGGTCTTAGTGCAGACCACTCGGGTTGTTTGCAAGAGTCTTACTGAATTCAGAACTTAGACTGTGTTGGTAGAGGAAAATCCATTTTCCTGCAATTACTTTACTTTGTTTACACCAGGGAGGGAAATATAACTTTGGAACCATCATTTGCATCCTTGCAACATACATTAGCAGGTAAAGAAAAACTAGTGCTTTCCACCTTTTGTTTTTACTTAGAAGTTACAAACAAAAGAACAAGAAATTGAAAAAGTCAACTTTTTTTCTTTTTTGCATTATTTAAAAAATATTTATTTATCACACCTTTCATCAAGGATTTAAAATGTGGCTATGAATGGATTCATGTCAATGAAGCTGCGTTTTCCTACCCTGTATTTCTCCCCAGAGAGTCTAGCTGACTCAAAAAAATGACAGTGCCTCATAACAGTTGTAGCAGCATAACATTCAAAATATAATTAAAAGCCTATAGCTTTCCTTATATCATACTGCAAGGCTTGTAAGGAGCAAAGTACCAGGGAGGGTCCCAAGAAAGATTATTTGAGCCTCCTTATTGCTAGTCACGTTTCAACTGTGCAGGACTTGTCACCTTCCTGGCAGATATTTGGACATCTGCCCAAGAAAGGTGGGATACCTGGGTGGGAGTTACCATTGGAGGGGAAATTACCATTTCTTTGATACACACATCAAGTTTTGTAAATCACTGAGGCTGTTGATGGAATGAAAACAATGGGCATTCTTACCCTGTGTTTTGCTTTTTAAAATAGTCCACTTGTTTGGTCCTTGATCCTTGAAGGTATTTAAGTGACTAACAAGTAGGTCAGAGCAATATATTTCACTTACTTGTTAACTTACTTTGATGTGGTGTGGTGCAAGTAGAAGTAGAATGGAGGTGAGAAAACAGGTGTTACCCATACAAATGTGGACAAAGGGGAAACCTGTCTTGTATGTCTACCTAAAACAACAAATCTTGAGAGGATTTAAGTTATGGCAATTTTCAGCTGTTTGTGTTTAGTTTTTTTTTCCAGAAGCATGTAGCTGAATTCTGTGTATGTAGAAAATGTCTCTGATTAAATAAATTCTCTTAAAAATATTGAGTGGTATGAGGACAAAAATAGGAGAAATTTGCAGAAATTTGTTTAATGTATTGATGGTGGGTCAATGAGATGCTGCTCTGACCAGTGCCCCAGACAGTCACTGCACTGACATATTTTCTCTGAATTTTATCAGGGAGGCTTTTGTGCGCTTTTCCATATATAGTTTGCCCTGTGGATATGAGAAGGTGTTTCTTCCACAAGAAACAATAGCAACCAGAAGTGGAAATTACTGCCAGCTCATCAGATGCAATCGAATAATAATGAAAGCTAATGCAAGACAACATTCAAGGTTATTTTTAAATCTTTGTAAAGGTCAATGTATTCAATGGTATTCAATTCCAACTGCTGAAAGAGTTGCTGTGTTTAAATATGATGCCCCTGTTGTTTAGGAAATAAAAGATCCTTACTAGGAAGGGTGAACAGGACAAAGTCGTATCTATGTCTTTTTATAGCTTAATTTAGGAAAACAATTTCAGAAGTATTATTTTGATGATTAGTTTCAGTCTCCAGAACCTGTGTACTTTTTCCTCCATCTCAAGCTGCAAAGTTCATTAGTAGAGAAAGAGCAAGGTGCCTCCTTTGTGGACCTTTTCTACCCTGGATAGCTGAAGAAAGGAAGACCTGTCTCGTGACCCTGACTGGTGGAACCTCTGGAAGTTCTGGAGATGTCATTAGGTAATCATTTGGCCACTGTAAAAATATCACCATGTAAGTGTTGTAATGTTTGTGCTCTTTTGTATTAATGACTTCTGCCCTCCTTTTGTTATTGTGCTTATAGCAGGAGAAAAAGACCTAAACTCTCAGAAATTGAGAAATAAGGAATAAAAGGAGGGGAAAAACAAAGAGACCACCAAAAGACCATAGTGGAGGTATTGACTTTAGCTAGCTAGACGTGTCTGCATCACCTCCATTATGTTGCTAATTGTTGAAGAATATGAAAAGTTTGCTTCACAATATCAAATTAAAAATGCTGCCAGGGTGTTTCAGAGAGGGAAAATGTTGTCATGGAGCCTTGTGCAAAAGCAGAGTCCCTTCCCTGTACGCAGGAGGCCAGTGTCTCTCAGCATCTGTATCGAAGGCAGGAACTGTAGTACAGTACAGAAAATGAGATGCTTGCTGGCTAGGTGATCATACAGCCAAAAAACAGCAAGGTGTAGAGGAAGGCACAGGAGTACAGATATGGGAATCCACAGCCTTTAATTTTAGAAATATGTATTCCCAAGTTAATGATTTATTTTTATTTTTTAAATTAAGGTAGTATTGGAGCCATGATGCCTATGATTGATGAGATAGAAGAATTCTCCTGGAGAGAATCTCAAACTTTTCTCCTATTCAGATGTTCATATTCTCTGTCAATACATGTTGGGCTACTCATGCAGCATTTCATGTTGTTTACTTGCAACTCCATTTGAAAGCTAAGAAAAATCATGACAAATGTAACTTAACAATCTTAAACGCAGAGCAGATAATTCACAAGTATTATAAGTTTAACTGTGCTCCCTTTGAATAGGAAAAATATTTTTACATAAAGATTTAATACATCTTTGTAATGTAACACAGGCAAAGATTTTTAATAAATAATTCCTGGAGACAGCTTTGCATAAATATTTACCAGACTTTTTTTCCAATGATAGATAGGCACTGAAACACTTTTGAAGTTGTGGACCTTAAGACCATCTAAGAAGGTCTATTGATACAAATGCTGCTCTCTAGCATTCGAATAAACCACCTGGATGAAGGTTAAAGGCAGAGACCATTCAAGGACAGCTGACAGCTGGATAGCAATGGCCATATCAAGTCTCTGATTTTTTCCCAGCCCTATTGATGGAATTGTTTAGAGTTCAGATTGAAGGGAAAGAGGAACTAAAGGAAGAGGGTTCAGAAACAATTGGCAGAAACAACAAGCCGAGGAGACCACTCAGGGAAGAGTTTTACTTCAGTGATGTCTGCTAATTTGTGCATTGGGCTGTGCTGTGCCTGCCTTTAATTGTGTGGGTTTGGTGAAGAAAGACTTTTTTGTTGTTTTTTTTTAATTTATTACTGACAGCTATTAAAACCTCAGATTAATGTGGAGGTGTGCTGTTTCAGCAGTAATGCACAGCTATCAGAGCTGCATTTGCTTTAGGAGATTTAGAGTCATATTAATGGCTGTCTGTGGAAACTAATGCTGGAAGAGATGCTGAGTGTGCCACCTTCTGCCACGTAGAGCTGAAGTGGAGAAAAGAGTGCTAGAGACTGTTTGAAAGCTGATGTGATTTCTTTGGTTGCAACAATATTATCACCAATTAACTCGGGTCCAAAGAGAATTTGTACAGCATTTTTTATGTATTCCTCTGCAGGTTTCTTCCCGTATCAAGTACAGGAGTGTGAAAGAACAGCATCATATCCTTAGAACCTACCAGTAAAGAGAAAATGTTTACAGCTTGTCTCTGAACAGCACTGCATGGATGATGAAGCACTTCTGAAAGAATATCTGTGAAGGAAATAAAACCATTAATTGAACAGAATTATTGCACACCAAAGCTACATGTTTGAGAGGTCTCTACAGTATTCAAATAACTATTGAACCATTTGGCACATCCCTAATAAAAACCTTTATCCATTAGCCCCATTGGTGCATGCTTAGGCAAATTAACTCTTTTATATGTAGATCTAAAGAAAATGGTGTGTTATAATTAAATGATTCTTTTGGGGGCAGTAAACCTCTCTTCAAACAGCTTGAATATTAGTGCAGTCGTTTTTCTTTCAGCCCTACTAATCACAGCAAATTTAGCTTGCACAGCCAGAGTCAGGGTGCATGTTACAGGACATTCTGGCAATGGCGATGAACAAATCCCATAAGAGCTGGTGTTTGGCTTATAAGAGGATTTTATCTGAAGTTAATGTAAATTTATCTGGATTCTTGCTGTTCATGAAATTGTGTTGCTGTTTAAGATGTCTGGTACTTGAGATATGTGTAGGTCAGAGCCCACTCCATAGAAGTCCATTGTATGACTGACTTTGGATTTGAATGGAAGATCTAGAGAGCAAATGGCAGCTGCAGTCATCACATTTAAAAACAGAATCCCCGCTCCTCCAGGTCACTCAAGTTGTTCTCCCCAGTTTCCAAGACATTTGGAACATATTTGACTTAGGTGACATTTTGAACATTCCTTCTGATGGTTGGAAAAGGCACCAGATACTGAATCATAATGGAGCAGACCCTTAGTTACCTTGATGAATATTTAGGCCAGGATTTCCTGATGTGACTACCAATGGCTGGGATCTGACACTTTGAACTGCGCCTCATTTACTGGAAGTGCTGAATACCTGTTTTTCTGAAAACTGGGCTCTATGGACGTGACCTGTTCCGACTTTTAGTTATAAAGCTAAATGCTCCACATTTAAATGCTGCAATCTCCTGAGACCACACAATGCTGCTTTCAAAAAATACAAATATATGTGTTAGCCTTTAGATATTTGTCTAGGATATAGAAAGCAGTCTTTATAACCAAATTTAGTTTTGGGTTTCCACATCTCTACTGGATATCTACCAGAATTAACAGGATGAAAGATTTATTCACGCCTCTTTTTCTTTGCTGCTTTCTGTATTTTCTACTGTCAGGATTGTGGGTGTGCTCCTGCTGAGCAGGGCAGGTGATTGCTCTCAAACAGTTCCAGTGCAGTTGGTTGGTGGCTGCATCTAGCACAAGCCTCATGTTATTGGCAGTGAGGATCTATTTTTGATTTGGGTTGTTGATTTTTTAGGGTTTTTGTTTTTTGAGGTAAAGAACTTACAGGGACTGCAAATTCCCTGTTGTGCCTTAAGGCTTGCCTTCATCTTTATGTTCATCTAGGGAATGATGGGTTCCCATGTGAGCCACAGTCATCATCTAAATACCACTTTCCCCTGGCCTTTCTGAAGTACCTGATGCCTTGGAGCATTCACTTATGTATGAGATACTTCACTATCTGATGGCTGAGGTCAGGAAGTTTGGCTGTTATCAAAGTAGAATCATTAAAATAGGACTTCTGATAGTATGGAATTATAAGTAGGATTAGCAACAAGATGTGATTCAAATGTTATGGACACTGCAGTTTTGAATTGCAATAAGCAAAGCAGATCTTTTTTTTTTTTTTTCAAATTATGTGCTGCAGGATATAAAAGGGCAAGCAGTTTATCTCACAGGACCATGAGCTGCCTTCAGTTTGCACATGCAGCTTACATTGGTGGGAGTCCCAGTGTATTCTGAGGACTCAGTCCAAACCTGACAAATCTCTTAAGGGGAAGTGTTCAAATAGGAGCCATCCAATTTGTTTGCTGCTCTAAACTGGAAATTAGCACATTTAAAATGGCTAAATTCAGCATGCACGTGGATCTTTCAGGCCTCACCCCTCTCACAGGGAAGAATTTCTTCCTAATATTTAATCTAAACCTGCCCTCTGCCAGTTTGAAACTCCTTTATCCTGTCACTACATGTCCTTGTCAAACGTTCCTTTCTGGCTCTCTTGTATCCCCCTTTGGGTACTGGGAGGTGCTATAAGCTTCTCCCAGAGCCTTCTCCTCTCCAGGTGAACAATCCCAACTCTCACAGCCTGTCTCTATAGCAGAGGTGTGCCCACCCTCAGAGCATCTGATGTTTCTATGTTCATTTACATCTTGCCACTGGAGAATGTTCTTAGACTTTTATTCCCACCTGAGAAGGATGATGTTGCCTTTGCTCCTGGTCAGGCACTGATTAACACTGTGCACTACTTTTGTTTAACCTGCCTAGGCTTTCCAAAGGTGGTAAGAGACATAATTTCCAAGAAAACATCACTCCTTCCTTCTTCCAAGAAAACATGGTGAGTCCTTTTTCATTGATTCTATGAGATGAAAATTTATCCATTATGAATCTAGAGAAGTTTAGAAATTGCAGAAACAGTATTACTATTCCAGAATTGATTTGTTTCAGTGCTCTGTGCTTGTGAGGGCCACCAGTTCGCTTCCAGGGAAGTGCAGCTTGGCTCCAGCTGTAATTCATAGCCATTGCCTCAGCTCTCAGCCTCGGGGTTGTTTAACCTTGAGGCTGCTCGTGCTGTATCAGAGGTGGTGCCTCATGTGCAAACGTGCTGCTTTGGAATGCAGAGATCGTACCTGGAATGTCCTACCTTGCAGACTGCATTAAGTTTTCTAGAAGGTGAAGCATTATTTTCCATGTCTCTCCTGGGATGTATCGAGAGCCTACTGAATTCTGTAAAGACTTGGTTTTTAGTTTGCTTACCAATCTCTAGCTATTACCAGATACCAAAGGAAATACATAATGCAGCACACAAAAAAAGAAATGATGTTTCAGCATTATGTAAAAATCACTGTTGTTCCACTTATTTGAGATGTTCTATGAGTGCCAAAAAAGGTCTTTTGGCATCTTAAGTAAGTCTTATTCATTTCCACATCCAGAAATATTTTCTGGTAGTGGGAGCACCAGATGCTGTCAAGAATCATGGGTTAAAAAATGTAGGGTCATAGGTCTGACTTGAGAATGAGCAATTTCAGACCCAAAGGAGGCTAGGAACATTTGGGACATTCAGATGTGGAAAATACTTTTTTTTTTTTAATTTAATTTTCCTTTTTTTTTTTTTCCCCTTTACTTATCTCACCAAAGAAATAGTGTCTGAGCTCTCACAGAAGTTCATTGCTCAGGCTCAGGCAGTGACCAGGTTTTATCACTTCACATTGCCCCAGCTGAAGACAATGAGCCACAGCAGTTTTAAATGCTCTTAAAGTGACTTTATATTCTATCTGAAAAGCAAGGAGCAGCTCTCGTTAATCTAGCTGGAAATTTTCTGAAGGCTTTTGCTTCTATTGAAAAAGAAGGCTCGTTGAAACTGAAGCATGTGGAAACCCACTGAAGCTCTGACAAATTTCTAATGTAGGTAGGTTTTAGGGTCCTTGAAGCTATTGGATTCCCTGTCATCTACTTCCCAGCTCTCTGGTTTCCTAGTGCCATTGATGCTTGTTAGGGGAATAATTGTTGCAGTGGTGGGGAAAGAGGTACTGAACTCTTTAAAATAGTTTTTCTGCAGTTCATAAAAGTAAAAAGTGGTTAATAACCTGCCCTCACCTCGACAGCCCCAAAATTTTGCACCACATTTATTCGAAATAAGAAATTTTCCGTATGGGGGGGTTATTTTGGCACAACTTTAGACTTCAACTTTCTGTACTAATTGCAAAGCCACTTTGTTGGCTTCCTATAGACTTGTTTATAAGCATTTTTCAGGGTAATTAAATTGTTTAAGTAATTCAGCTGATCCTGTACATAGTCTTGTTTACAGTGTAATTAGGACCACTGCAAGAAGTGTGCAAACAATTAGTGATTTAATCCTGGTGAAGAATGCTTTGAGTTTCAGCTCTGGCTTTTTGTGCTTTTAATCCTTTCACACCTACCTCTCTAAGAATGATGGTAAAGGAATACACAATGTGTTTAAGATAATCTCAAGGAGAGAACTCCAGTTTGGGGAGCATAATTGCTTTATATTTGCATGGGCTGCAAATGAAATAGTTTTTCTCTACACTGAGCAGTGTCACCTTGTCTTTCAACAGGTACTTGGGATTCCTGGTTTCCTCTTCTGTCTTAGACATTGATTCACTGTCTGGCCTTAGGTAATCTATTATCACACGTTCAAATTTATGTGCCTGTAGCTACATTCAGATACCAAAAGAAGTGACTTAAGGACTGTCAAAAAGCAAGTAATTTATGGAGTTATGTAACAATAGAACACAACCCCAGCTCTGCAAAAGCTAAGGATATTTAATTTTGTACTGATTAGTGCTGTTCGCTTAAACTCTTGCATAACATTTCGTGGGTAGGGGGACTTGGTATCTAATTTGACGTATCAAATTTTGAATGTTCTGTCACTGTCTAAGAATGTCACTTTGTTTTCATGTGAAATATTTCCTTTTAAGCCATTTCTCTGATTCCAGGGTTATTTTTTTCCCATATTAGGCCTGTAACTAGCAATTACAATGTCTGTTGACTGCATGTGAGTAGAGAAAAGCTGATTACGTAATGAAATGATGCTATGACAGCTGTTTGTAAGAAAAAGGAAATAGGAAAGATTCTTCGATGAAAAATGCACAAACATGTTGGTTGCACTTCTCTATAATGAATAACCTTTTAGAAAAAAAGGCCACCTGTATTAAATCTCCTTCTCCACAGATCCCTTGCTCTGATATTGCCAAAAAGCAACTTGTGAGATGCCCAAAATTGTCCTGCTAAGAAAAAAACCCAATGAACACATTTCTTCACATTTCCATATCCGGGAAGAAGAATTAGAATATGTATGCATTTATCCATATAGATGGCTTGCAAGTGACTTTAGTTTTATCCTCAAGTTAAATAAGTGCTGTAGACCAAAGGTGCTGGTGTAGACAGGCAGGATAAGTCTCTGAAGAAAGTCCCTCTGGGATGGAAATAATGATCATGCCTGTGTGAACAACTTCCAGCCATTCCACCTTTTATGTACCCATTAGAGTACAAGCACCTTGGACTGCAAATTACACATATGCCCTCCTGTAGTTGATATTCCTTTTGCTCCCTAGGTTCATTTTCAAGAATAGGTCAGGCTTTTCCCAGCCTTGGTAAAAAATTAATTTATACCTTAAAATGATCAGAAATTTTCTCTTAAAAAATACATTACTTGATTTAATACTATGTTTTTTGAAATAAGTTAAATGCAGTTTCCTGATTTCCTGCATATTTAAAATTAGGACCCTTTCTTTTAAATTGCTTGATGTTTAATAAGCAAATCAAGACATACTTCAACTCTAATTAAAGCTCAGTGGAAATGCAGGAGAGTAATGGACATAGGACAGGCAATCATCTGAAAATTAAAAAGGTGGTGTATTACAGAAAAAGTTTATGACAGATTTTTATTTTCAGAAGGCAGATACAATTGCTTCTACTGCATCAGTTATCAAGAATTTTAATAATTAGGTTCAGTATAATTAACCATTAAATCAAGGAAGTTGTATTTTTGTTCCTTGGTAAGGGGTTTCAATATTTCTTTATTCACTGTAAGAAACAGTTATATCTTTGTTTTAAATTACTCTAGAACAGCTTATTTACATTCCTGAGCATGAGTAAATTTTACAACCCTCAATATTACATTTTTGCTGTTTTGTATGATCTTAATTCCAGTTCCTGTCAACGAAATCCTCTTAGGTTGGATTCAAACTCATGTTATGTCTTTGTGCATTTGGCCAGGCCAGCCTGGCTGGAATCCATCTGGCTTCATATGGCTTGTGCCATTCCCTATACCTGGGCGTCAGGCCCCTCCAGCTTTTCATAAGGTGCTTTTTTGACAGTTCTAAATGGTTCTGAAGCCTGTTCTTACTGCTTCTTGTGCCCTTGGATTATTAGCCATACATCTTTCTCTTGCTTTCTTTTTTTTTTTTCTTTATTTATTTATTTTTCACCTCTTTTCTCCTAATTTTTTCACTGACTGTATGATTACAGTAGCAAACATGTTGTGAAACGAAGTAAAATGGATTTGCTGCTGGTGTGGTTTCAGAAAGTTCTGTTATTTGGGAATTTGGCTTATGCAGAAACAAGGAAAACAAACAAAAATCTGACTTACTCCCTATATGTTACATGCAGAGTCCTTTTAAGTGTATTAATAGAAAACAAGAATTTTCTAGCATTCCCTACTCATCAGTATGATTCCAAAGAATATGATTATATTTTATTGGAGAGCGGAACAAATAATGAAAAAATCCACCCATTTTTTAAGGAATGTAAAGCAGGAGATTCTTGGGAAGAGAAACATCTGTATATTTCTCAGCTCTTAAATATTACATGATTAACAAGAAAAAAAATATTTACTAATTAATAAAATAAAATTTATAAGTTCAAGTTAATGCAAAGTTCATTTTAGAAATAATTTGATTAGTGTTATTTAACCCAGTTCTAATAACTGCATTTCTTGTCAAACCAGTCAAGGAGGATCTGACAGTTATTACTAATGTGAAAGTTGTGTTAAAATAAACTGGGGAAATTAATGTGAGGTGCAAATAAATGCAATTTTGTTTGATTTCCTTTTGCTGAAGTTAGTTCTCCAGGAATTTTGCTGGAATTCAGGATTGATGCTTTTAATTTGTCTTATGTTGCAGAAAAGTTGTATTCAGCAGATGGAAGGGCTCTGATGAATGCAGCACTTAGTTTTTCTGCAGTCCAATAAAACTGGAACGACACTGTGTGAATCTGGGAGCTCTCGTAATCTGTGAGAAGTCAGGAGAGATTGTGTTACAGTAATTGACTTCGGTAGGATCGAGACTTCCTCTAACAATTCCATGGGGCTTTCAGTATTTTTGCAGTCTATTTTAAGACATGTGCACACTGGTGGGAGTAGTGCTTCTAATCAAAATGGGCTATATTTTATTCAGACCTTGGAGACCAAGTAGGTAGAGCTAATTGGCTTATAACTGACCTGCTTAAAGGATGTCAAAATTGGCTGTTGGCTGTTCCTTTATAACATTAGTTTGATTGACTAAGAGTCTGGCAGCAAGATATGAAATATTATGAATCCAATTCATTAAAATTGTCCCCATTTTAGATCATTACATATTTTCAGAACAAATGGAACATACTTGCAGTATAAAAGAAATATGGATCTGTAAATTACTAACCCGTCAGCCACCTCCTTCTCCTTCTGTTCCACTCCCCAAAATAAAAAAACTCCAGTTGATCACATGAAAATAAGGGGAGAGAAGTGGGACATAAATTTTTCTTGTGGTACTATACAAAATAAGTGTCTTTAAAAAAAAATAAAGAGGAGTATTCTGGGCTTGATTTGCCTCCAAGTTATCTGGTTGCCTGTCATGCAAGGACGCAGTTCAAGAGCACTGTGCATGAAGAACTATCATTACATCAGAATTCTGCCTTTCTCTCTAGGGGGAGGACTTTATTTATTTGGATAATAGTTTTATTTCACCTTTTTTGAGTCACTGATTTTACTCCGCTAGGTGCAGAGCTGCCCTTTCTCAGGTGACTGATCTCATCCCACTGTTGGTAAGATGCAGTTCTGAACGTGGCATGACCAGAGGATGGTCAGATGAAAGATCCATGTACTGTTTGCAGGCTGAAGAAACTGCACCCCACCATGCAGGAGGATGGGGAATTGGGAAGTTGCAGTGTCTCTCATGGACCTGTTTTGTACACTTCACACCCACTCTTAAACACTGCTATCAGCATAAAGGCAGGACCTACAGGATTGTTCTAGTTATAAAAATTAGTGCTGAAACTTGGTGCCTGGGTGTTTCCCCACCTGCTTACCCCAGGGGGTAACACTCTTGCAGAGACAAAGTGTTGTTCCTCTGAGTGCAGGAGGAGGTGGGGCTCTGCTCATCATTCATCTTTCACGTGGTGATTATGCTGGAACTCATCTCATGGAAGTTTGCTTTGGGCCACAATCCAACTGCTGCATTTTCCAATGTCCTTGGCTTTCTCCTCTCCTCAGGTCCTTGGCTCTATCCTTTTCAAACAGGTTCACTCAGCTCTGTGTAAAAGCAGCCCCAGACCCTGCTTTGTTTGGGTGCTGCTGCTGCTGTGTTACACCTTGTTTCATAAGGGTATTCTTGTGTGTGTACACAGGTAACATGAATATCTTTTACATTCACCAGTTCCCATGAAGGGTAGTTTAAAGCACACCTAGCCATGGTGCTGTGCTCTAAGTTGTGCAAAGCAGGCTATGTTCTTCACAAGGTGTTTCACATGTGCCCCGTGCCACAGAGGTCTGGCTGCAGGAGCCTCCAGCTGTGACAGAAGTGCTGCAGCAGAAGGGATGATCTCCCACTGGGAGAAACCTTCCATGGCATGGCCTGGGTGCCTTTACAGACCCTGTGCAGGGCACTGCATGTGCTGAGCTTTCCAAAGGCAGTCTGTGCCCTGCCTGCATCTCCTCCACTGCCAAGGGAAGCTGCAGCCATGATAAGGAGGAGCATGGTGTGTGCTGCAGTGACTTTAAGAGGTGAAGGTGCATCAATCTGTCCTTCAGCCAAAGGTTTCTGTTTTTTTCCTGCAGAATTATGGTACAGAGAGAGGTAAACTTGCATTAGAGCACATCTGTTTGCCACCTAAATCTGTTACACACAACACATACAATTTATGGTGCTGCAATAGTGAACTCCATGTGAATGTGAGCTATGCATCTTAGCCAAGCCTTTGGAGTTGTTCATTAATACAGATTGTTGTTTGTTCATTTTGGCAAAGCTCAGAAAATCCTACAGGGGCCAAAAGCAACTGAAATCCTCATTACCTCTAGCAGCAAATGATGCATTCATCATCTTTAAGCTGAAAAACACAGTCCTTTTTTCTTTTTTTATACTCAAAATAGCTTTTTCAGGTTCTGAATTTGGGAACAGAAGGCTCAACATAATGAGAACCAGTCTTCTGAAAGAGGCAACATGCTAGGGAGGATTTGTCTTTCATGCTTTTGCTTTGTTGTTTTTTGCTAATGGTACATTGCTGTTCCAAGCATCACAAGTTTCAGGGATGTTGCTGGGTGTTTATGTTCATCTATGTGTTCCTTAGCAAATTCTTTGACAGTTGGTAAATTGAATATCATTCTTGCTCTGCCACATGCTTCTTCCACAGCAGTTACCCCTGGAATGATGTAAGTGTCTCTGTCATGCTCCATTCCCATCCTTCACATTTCAAATCTCTGTTGGTATGTAGGGGGCTTAGGTAGAAATCTGGCACCATTGCAAGAGCCTTGTAAATATTATAAGGAGGAAAAAAAAATACAACTAAATTTAGGATGTCTCTTGGAAAACTAAATTTAACCTGTGGTAATGTCCAAAAACTCCTTGCGTGTGCTCCATTTTCTGAGTTGAAAGGTTCCTAATTGTTCTTTTCTATGGTGATTGGCTAAATTTGAAAACAAAGCCACATCAGCCAGCATAAAGTAGTGCTTATTTTAAAGAAGGAATGATCTGCTGCTCTTCTTCACAGCACAGTGGGACTTCCTTTTCCCTTGACTTTGGCTTGGAGGTAAACTTTGCACTGAGCCTTGCAGCCAGGCTCTGGGGGACAGGGGAAGAGGCTTTGATAGATGGTGATGAGCAGACATTTCAGACTGAACATTCTAGTGCCTAAATTAGTTGCAATTATGAAAGCAACACAGCTCACTAGAGCAACGTGTGCTTGTAAGGATATTCTCAGTTCTGTCTGGTACATTCTATAACAAAGCTGAACCATGCTGTCTCCCTGTATTTCATCCAGCCTTTCCAGTGCTTTGTTTTCCTGCTGAAAATTTAGATTCTTTTTGTCATCCAGTCCAGTAAATGCTGCTTTTTTTACTTTGTAAACAGTGAGGAACTACTGGATAGATGATAGAAAGAGCAGTGACTTGCCTCCAGTCTTCCTTCTGCCCCTCTGAAGTACTACTTCTCCCCATGTCAAATTTATGTTGTTTTCCATGATTCACATGGACTGAGGACCAAAAATCAGATAAATTCATCTGTTTGAATTTTATGCTCCCTCCAACCATTCTTACTGATTTGAGGCCTTGATATTAATCATTATCTCACAGTATTTCTCTTGTCTCCTCCGTCTACCACATCCCCTTTCAAATTTTGCTGAAAGCTCATTTAGTTTTTTCGCCACCATCTTTTCTCCAGCACTCTGCACATCCTACCTTAACTGGATTGTCCTTTTTTCATCTGTCTTATATATTTATGGCTGGAATATGTCCTTTGCTGTACATTAAATCCTTTGGTGCTCCCAAGCCAACCTTGGCTGTCTGAATTTAATGAGGGTTGTGTAGTGGTTGAAGTCGTAAGTTATCTTAACCTGATTTTTCAACTGTCTGCTTTTGGACTACTAGTTTATTATTTTCCTGATGTGGTGTGGATAAGGGTGCCCCAAAGGCTGCTCCTTAGAGCAGGCATCTCCTTCTCTGAAGGCTGTGGCTCATCTGGTGCAGGGCTGCAGCTGCTTCCCTCTAGGTCTGCATTTAGGTTACAGAGTGGGACACTCGTAGTGGGAACAATTCTCAAGGAAACGTTTGTGTCTCCTGAGCATCTCCAGCATGCAGGGAGGAACATCCACAAGCAGAATGAAACTAGAGGCATGCTTAGAGTTGTGAGTAGCCTATCCCTTTTACAGACTAAAGAGAGATTATGAACAGCAAGGATTGTGATCCTGACAGTTCCCATACAGCTGCTTTCAGTGCAGGGTGTGAGCAGCATTGCTTTCCTAATCCTGTGGAGTGATTGCCTCTCCTCAGGAGGAGCTGAAGTTCTTCTGCAGTCATGGAAATTGTTCCTACTTGCAAACTATGGAGGAAGATCAGAACTGAAATTTGAAATTTTATTAATCATCAGGTAATCAAACCTAAATTGAAAAATCCAAAAGTGTAGTCAGGCATTGCAAGAATCTAATTACACATCATCTCACAGTGTAGAATAAAATCCCTATAGGATAATTGAACACTTTTTCTTTACCTGTATGTGTTCTTAAATTCAACTAAACTGGCAACACATCAAAAGAAGTCCTTTCAGGTATTCTGCTTGAGTCCTTGACTGTCCCTTGTAAAACACACCACACTGCTGTGGCACAAATAATTACCAGTGTGCTCTGTGACTCCTCGTGCACATCTTGAAGGTAATTCAGGAGACTTCTGTGTGATAATGAGGTACAGTATCTCAGCCTCAGCCAGCTCATTGTCAGAATGAGATCCGTTGTTAGTAACTGATGGTAAGAGAAGATGTGAGGCACTGTACAGCTTTCTTCTCACTGTTTTCAGGTGTAACAAATATGTACAGCTCCCAGATTTACAGGGGAGCTGTGATCAGATAATTTACAACAAAAAGTGCTGTCCTTTCACCTATGTTTTTTTTCTGTGTCCTCTAACAGTATCATGAGAGACTGTAATTAGAGTAAGACAGTATTTTTAAAGGTTTGTTTATGCAGAGTTGTAATATGGGACACAATATTGATTAATCCTGTTACAATATTACTGAGCAGCTTAGGTCTGAATACGGAGCTAATACAATATGGAACAAACACATTGGTGCAATCTGGGGCTCTGATGCAGATACTGAGGTAATATGAAAACTAGCTGGGTACTGTGTGCCTTTTTTTTGAGTGCAAATAATGGAATAAGACTTCAGGTTGTTGGGGAAAAAACATTTTTATCTGAGATACCTTTCATGGGTATGCTATGATCGTATAAAGCAATTGTGGTTCACTGGGGACTCCTAGTTGTCATCAGTGTTTTAGTAAAAAGTGCACAGTGTCCCTGAAAAGTGCTGTGGAGGCCAGGGTCTGTCCCTCACCCTGCCATGGACCTGCACTGCAAGCACACACAAAATGCTTCAGCTCACTGTGAGCTGGGATCACCCCTTGCTGAATAAAGAAAAGAGCACCCACTTTCCCAGGGAAGTATTTTTGGACCCCTCGTGGTATCACAGTTTGTTGAATGGTCACTAAAGGTCTGATCATTCAGACAATAATGAATTTTTCCTTAATCTCAGTTTCATTGGTGTGTACTTTAAAGCCAGTTTAAAGTTTTCATTTTTTTTCAAACCATACATTATGCTGCTGTTCCTTTTCCTTGTGTTTCCTTTTCTCTTCTTATCTAATAGGAGGGATATGTGGGAGACAGTTTTATCTGGCACAGAGTACTCTGTCTATTGAACTAAGCAATCAAGAGAGGAAATAAATAGGCACTTAGAGATTCTTAGAATTTTCTAAAGACAATATATTGGTCAGAGGCTGGTTTTGTCATTTCTGGTTTAGTACAGTATATACTTTGGTCCTTCGGTGCCCCCTCTCCCTTTCAGTCTTCTGCGTGCCTCTCCTAAAAGCAAAGTTATTTTCAAAGCTGTTATGATAGCACAAGCTGTCCTTCTTGAATACATGGTGCTAGTTATTCAGTCCCTACATGAAGAAGTTGGGGTTTTTCCCTCTGCTCTTCTGTGCCCTCATTCAGGTGAGATTTGGATAGTCTGGTCTTGCTACAGCCTGTGGGATGATATTTTGTTGGGTCAGGATTTTGTTGTTGGTTGTGTTTTCTTTTCCCTCTTGCTCTACTGAAATTATTTGCTCAGAAAGCTGCCTTCACTTTTGTGAGCAGTGCTGGCACCTGGAAATGGCACTGCCTCTCCCTTCACTCCTGATCCCAGACCCACTGGGGAAACGTCAATGCTGAATGTCTTCATCTTTGTCAGGCTGAAAGGCTGCTTCATTTAAGTGCAAATTTCTTCCCAAGCAACTTGACCTCAGCTTACCTGGAGCCGTAATATGAACTTTTGCAAGTAAATGTGTATAACTTTTAATAAATCAAAGCACTTGTAAGCCAAAAAGCCCCAGGGATCCACAGATCTCTTTTGATTTTTTTTTTTTTTTTAAGACAGCTTGTTCTTTTTGCTCTCTACTGAAATTATCTGGAAAGTCCTGAGGTAATTACATTCAGCAGAAGTGGGGACATGAAGAGGACACCTATACTGCTTTTTCTGCTTTTCCTTTCAGGATGGTGACTTGTCTCTTTCCATGTCAGTGAGCCAAACTCTGTTCTAGACAAAATGAAACCCCAAGGTCAGCTGAATGTGAATTTAAGGTATCAAGCATCAGACACAGCACTGCAAAGGCTGATTTCTAGAATCCATATGGCATTATGAGAACATTTCACTGAAGTGTTCAGTCTGTGTGTCGTGGACACAGAGGTTTTGATAGACTTAAATGACAGATGCCCTTCTAAAATAATCTGGCATGACAACCTGCTCAGTGTGAATCACTAGAATTTGATAAATTATGCTTCTCTCAACCAACATAATTTTTAATTGAGCTAGAAAAGAGGATTTTTCAAGGCATCAAATGTTGAAACATCCCTGTATGCCCAATTTAATAGTCAATTATCCACACAAAATACGTTTTCTTTACATCTAAACATAAAAGGCTGATGGTTTCAAAATCTGAATTTTCTGCTTTTGCCTGAAGAACTCTTTATGATCAGGAACCCACCCACTTCTCACTTTTATGTTATATATGACACTGCCAAATAAATTTTCTTCATTATTCTAATTTGTCAGAAAAATTTGTGCAGACCAGGAATGGTGCTGCAGGAATAGTGTCTCCATCTTAAAGTATAGAACATCTCTTTATGTTTCCATTGCTACACCATGCTTGCACGTCCATTTTCATCTCTCAAGGACAATCCATTTCACAGGCACCCCAGTAGCTTGAAGTATTTTGAAGAAAGAATGGGGTATAAAATTTCTGGTGGAAAATTCTAACGCAGTTATTGTTCCTTCACTACTGAAGCCAAAATACCATTTCAGAGGGATTTGAAAAGAATAGTGTGTTATTTCACTGGCCAGATGTAAATAGTGCTGTGGCTAAATCATCACTCCAGTGTTGGGTAAGGCTTGGCAAGACCAGGGCTTGACAGGCTTGGGTGCAATCATTTTCACAGAAGGCGATGGCAAAGAGTAGAGCACCCACAAATCTCATATCCTGACACAGCAGAGGCAAAAGCTATGGGAGCTATGGGACATCCTCTGGTTGTGTTTGCACTGCTCACCCTGGTGGCAGCAAGCTTTGATTTAAGGATCTGTCCCACTAATTCCAGGGTCAGATTGAGACTGACATGTTAAATTGCTACAACGAAGCATCTACAATAAGAATATTCAGCTTTTTTTCATTCCGTTTATTGAGAATTCATCTCATTTGATAATTACTGTGAGTTGAATACACCAATAGGGATATTTTATTCCAATACAGGTGTTATCTCTGCTTCTCTTTGCCTCACCTTTAAAATATCTATAATTAGATTTGGAAAGAGAGTCTTTCATTCTTAAACTTATTGGAAAAAATGTATTGCTGTATTTTGTACACTAGTAAGACCAATTAAATTCTTCAAGATAATGCTGTTCTGAACTTGCATCTGTTTTTGGAACATTAATTATATTCTGTGATGCTTCCTGTGAAAAATCAGAGACAGATACAAGCATTAGTATGTGTTAATTAAATCTGAGTTAATATTTTTGGTCAGAGCTCTGCAGTATATACGTGGATGTGTTTGCTGGTTAATATTGTCTGTAATTTTTAGCCCAATTGTATTTTCCTATTAATTAAATGGAATATATTGATTTTTGTGCATACTAGAAAGGCTTGATTCAGTCAGGTCAAGGTTAATTTCTGTCCAGGTTATCCAAGATCAAACTCTCTTTTACACAGAGCAGAAAAAATACGTGGGTGCAACAAAGACAGGCTCTTTTTGAGAAATGTTAAACTGAAGGTCTTGTTGGTTGTTTTTCTGCAATTTTTCATGAAGTTTTGCTGGTTTGTTAGGGGGTTTTTTTTAAGTCAAATCTCTAAAACTCTCAGTTTTCATCCCAAACTAAATATGCTGTTAGATTGTCCTTTTTTATCTCTAAATGTTGCTGCAGTTCTTCATCTTCATTTCTTTTTGTAAGCTTAATTCACAGGCAGGTTTCCTTTTGCAGCACTTTCACCAAGTTAGTCCACGAGGTTTTATATTTGTGTTCTTCATTTCCATTTTTATAAGGACATCATGGAAACTATAGTGTCAGCTAGGAAGCTGAGCATAGAGATGAGACTGAGCATGAAATATTCATGCTACATCTCCCTGAAAGCCTTGCATTGAAGTAGAAGGGCTTGTTTTCTTTCCCTTTCCCTCATCCCCCATTATTTTACACTGAAAAATTGGTATTATCTCAAAAAAAACTGGGTCAGGAAGACACAGGATGTGCAAATCTTTCTGTTCTTTGGTGGGGCATTGCTTCCAGCAGATGTGGGAAGAGAAACTCCTGAAAATCTCTTTGGCCACCCTCATGCCCCTGCCCTGTGTGTCAGGAGGAGGCAGCTCAATGGTACTTGCCCTTCACTTGCTCATTTAACCTTCTGTATGTTTTCAGACTGAAATCTATTTTTGATTTGTTGAAATGACTTGTTGCAAAAAATTACAGTTCCGTGTGCTTGTGATATTCAGCCATTTCAGTCTGAAATTCTCATGAAAATTTTAACTCTTTTTGCAAACTCTTGTGCTAGGTAATAGGGATTTTTTTTTTTTTCCTGGGACAAATTTATTAACATTTGAAAAAGTAAATTGGCTTTGAATGCAAGGATATTCCACTTAGAAATGGTAATAAGGAAAATCTGTGACTTTCTTCATTCTCCTGAATGATTCTTTAAAAATCACAGTGTTCCTGGTGACTAAATTGTGAATGTATGCTGAAACATTTTTTTTCCACTGGAAATGTATTAGTTGGAATTTTTTTACCAGGTTTATTTATTTAAGTATGGTTAATGCTCTTGTGAGCATATTCTGGAATTATAACCCTAATCTATTTATAACATATTTGAGGAAATGACTGGAAATATTTTGATTTATAACATAGAAATTCATTCCAATTTCCTTTATTTGGGAAAAATCTCACTGTTTTCTGAGAATTCAAGTAATATGCTGCCTGAAAGACCTTCAGATCTAACTACTGTAAGAAATTAAACTTTTTCAGCTATTCTTCTAAATAAGCAAACCAGGTTTTCTTTTACTGGTACTGTGCAGAACAAAAATAATGAACAAATATAATTGTGTAATTTACAATAGTTAAGTCATTGGGTAAACAGAAGTGCCATTATAGGCATTTTTGATGGAATTTGAAAATAAACCTGAATATCTTGGTGACTTATTTTTCCTTTTTCCTCTGGGGTTAGTTAGATGCTGTCAATCATTGTTTATGAATATATGGAAGTGTGCCACTGAGTTACACGACCTCTTAGTGGAATTAGTCCAGAATTATCCATTATCTGTTCTTCATTAGAAAACTTGGGAATTAAAATTGGTTATGTCTGTTTTCTAAGAAGTAAACTCACCCTAAGATTAAGAGTAAAGATTTTTTCATGCTTAAAAGCTGCTCCATGGGAGACTGAGTGCTGCTGCTTTCCTTGTGTTCCTTAGCTGGGGAATGTGTTCCATGTTGCATTTCTGAATTTACTGGGAGGAAAGGTGATCCCACTGTCAGGGATGGGTGGCTACCCAAACATCCAGTGTGGTAAAGCAGGGGGCACATGCAGTCCTGTAAAAATGAGCAGTGACCTTTGTGTATCAGGGTGTGGGATGTGCAAAAACTTCTGCTTTTCTGGTGTTTGCTGATGGCTCAAAATTTATAAAAAGAGATGAAATTTATAAAAGAGATCAGCTTTCTACAGTTTCTACTGTAATGTTCCTGTTCTGTGTATCCCTTTTTGACATTTGTCTGTTTGCAGGAAGACAATATCTCTTAAACTGTTGGTTATTACTACTGAATTTTCCCATTTTGAAAGTCTGCTTTACTCTTATAATGAAAGGCCTATGTTAGTTTTCTCATGCTGTGGTCTTAAAGCTGATTTGATAGAGCTGACATGCTGTTTCAAGCATATTGAGTCTTGCATAGTTTTCGCAGTCACATTTGAAATGATCTCTCAAGTAATCAAATATTGCCCACATTAGATCTTAGCAAAGCAGAGGAGAATAATCTGTACAAACTGTGCAGTTACTGATTGCCATCCCCTCCCCTCCAAATAATAAATAATTTACAGCCATCACATGTTCCTTCTACAGTTAAGTGTACGGGCAAGAAAAGAAACTATCTCCATTTCATCATTAGCTTAATCAAGGCAGTGTATCAGTAACCTGCAGTGAAACTGATTGCTGAAGAGCAGGAGCAGTTGATGGCTGCAGTAACAAATTATTTTTGAACATTAGGCCTTTTGAATTTTAGTCAATTTTAACTAAACTTCCCAAAAACTCTTCTTTTCTATTAGAAGTTATAGTATTTTGAAAAGACTACTGGGGAAAACAATCTCAAAAATACTCCAACACCATAATATCCCTGTTCCTTTTCCTTGTTTGTTCCTGTGTGAAATAGGATTCCGTGAGCATTGCAGGAAAGGGTAACCTTAAAATCCAGTATCTTTGACTGGCGAGGGGCTGCAGACCCTCAAGGCCTGTTCTTGGCTGCCCAGCATGGAGGCAGCAATTCCAGAGTGCTGCTTTTTGTAACAAAATCTCTGGGTCTGCAGCTTTTCACCATGGAGTTGATAGCCAAAATTCAACATCTGAGTCAAGCCAGGGCTTCTGGGTTTCCAGCTGAAGGAGTGGGGTGTGAGCCAAGGAACCCAGACTCAGAGTCCCAGAGGGAAGATACCAAAACCACAGGGATGGGGGACTCAGTTCACATTAGTCTCCCAACCAGCCAGGTGCTTATGGCTGCTCTTGCACAATTAAATGAATAAATTCACATAAATGAAATGTGAATGATAAGGAAGGATTATATTTTTTTGTTTGGGAGTTTTATGGATATTTGTGGTTTAGGTGCACAAAAGATGGAATAGCAGGAACTCTTCATGGGTCTATAAAAATGTATTCACTACCCAAACAACTTTAGAGCCATGATTTGATTTTATCTGAATGTTTCCCCTAAATACTTTGCTTCTGGATGATGAAAATGGTGGGTAACTGCACACTTCTCTTGGAATTATCCCCTTTCTCCTTCTTCTATAATAATCTATTTTCCCACCTTCTTCAAGACACCTTGTGGCCTTTTTGTTCCTCTGTCTGTCTCCATTTTTATTTTTTAAATATTTTTTTACTTTCCAGAGTTTTAAGCCCTTGGGTTATAAAAGATGAAGAAGGCAGATCTGAAATGCTCAAGAGACTTCACACCCTGTAAAAACAGCAGTGAAAATCAAAATGGGAAAAAATTATGGAAAAGCGCAATGCACAGGACCTAAAGGTTTAAAAAAGGCTTAAAAAGAGACTTTCAAAAACAAATTTTCCCTTTGAGAAATATTCCATCAAAATGTTTCAGCTTCTTTTATCTCCTGTGTCTTCAGTGAGTTATGTTTTAACACTGAAATAGTCCCTTGAGTGTATATGAACTCAGAAATGAACAGGGAACTAACTAGAAATGCAGGATTCTATTTTGTTCTTTAGATGCTCAAATTTTTTTCCCCACTGGGATGCATATGCTGGATTTTTTTAATTTAGGGATACAGGTAAGTCTGGAGTAATGGGTGGCAGCTTTTATTTTCCGTGACAGAGTTAATTCCTTGCACATGTTTTGATGCTTTCAGGCTTTTCTCAGTATCAAGTCACAACCATTTGCCTCATGTTTTATAGAACCAATACCATAAGATGTAAGAGGTCATCAAGATATTAACAGTATAATAGTGTCACAATACCTAAAGCATTTTGGGGGACATGCTGCTAGAGATGATGATGACAAGTTCTAAAATTATAAATTAAAGTTACAGGAATGTGAAATATATTGACTAAAGATAAGCATATTTTCTGTGGCATGAGAAATAGCTCAGTCAGGAGCAAATTCTGGGCTGCTTTACATTTCATAAGATCCCACTAGGCCAGATTCTAACCTAGATCAGATAAATATCAAATCAGAGTAGAACAGTAGAAATGAACCAGTTTATTGCCATTGAAAGAGAGATAAGAATCAAAGATGTTGATGTCACTGTAGCTGCAGCTGATACAATTCATTTCAGACTAAATAAAACATTAATGCCTTCATGTTCCTCTCTATTATATGGAATGCTCCAGTTATGAATTTGAGCATCCCCAGGTAAGTTTCAGTGCAGAAATTTATTTGGAAAAGGGTCCGCTGAGGATTCTGTGCTAAGTTATCTAACAAAGAATAACTTAAAATGAGTCAGTGTCTCATATGCATTACTGCCTTGCTGAACCTGCTGCAGGATTTGGTGAGGTGTGAACAAAGACTGCCTTGATACAGATAATCTTCTTTAACAGCAGTGTTAAAACACTGAAAAAGGATTGCTGCTGGTGGATAGACTGAGGGAGGCTGATGGTGTGAGAAGACATGTGGGTACTTTTAATTATAGGAGTAGGGATGCCCTATCTGTGATGGAAGGCTTTAGTATGAGAATTGGATCTGAGAGTTTCGGGACCTTTACAAATGTTCTCAGTACTTTTGTGTTCACAGGAGTGATTTATGATTTTTATTGCTGGTTGGATTACAGCTAATGCAAAAGTGCTGCACATACATAGAAGCCTAGAATCAGGGATTTATTGTTGGGTGTCCAAATAATGTCTGGATAGACCTTGAATTCAGAGCTGGTCCTAAAAATAAACCCAAGTAAGTTTGTATTTATATATAAATAATAAAAAAATGCCATTCTAAAACCATGAGGAAATATCTCTTATTTTCTCCTTTACTTAGGGAGACAGTAAAATAAAAAGGCAGTGGTAAAATGCCATGGTTAAAAAAATGCCAAGGAGATGACTGAATGACCCTGATAAACCCACTTTCCTAGTTGTTGGATAGATGTTCCCTAAACATAAACTTGTTTAGTGGGGTAGGACTCAGTGTGGGCTATCCCTCAGTGTGTAGGAAATGGGAAATCACAATTATTTATTGGGTCAAACACTTGATTTGCATTCAAATAGGGGTGAAAGGAACCCCATCGATTTGCCTGCCTGACTTACTGAAGGCTGAAGTTTTTATTTATGAAAGATTCTAAAGCTCTTGGCTTCTCTCTCATCAATCTGAGCAGCTAGGGTGTGTTGGTGAGGGTAGTTCTGGTGCTCTCCTGCACCCTGCCCCTGCCACTCTGGGTACCACAGACCCCTCTGGCAGCACCTCTCACCACATCCATGATGGTCTCAGCATGACCATCAAGACATTCTGCCAGCTGTAGAAATTCTGTGCAGAAAACAGAGAATGGGATCTCTTCACAGATTTATTTTTTCTCAGAAGTAGCTCGCATTCTCACATTGCATTTGAATTCCTGCTAACATTTTTCCCAGAGTTTCTTCAGCAAAATGATGTATAAGTACTTTAATATTTCCAGGAGGAGACATTAGTGCACAAGGCAGTCAGAGGAGACAGGCAGGCAAATTTCCCTGGAGTGTAAATGATAACTCGGAGCCAGGAGATGACTTTTGTTCTAGCGAGTGAGTTATTTTCCCACCCTTTAAGCACACCAGCCCTGGAGCTGACACAGCCTTAGTTCTGGAAGTGAAGATCAGCTCTGTAAATTAGGCAAAGAATCCCTGAAAGTCACGTACTCAGACAATTCTCCCAATATTACATTCAAGTGTTAGAGTTTAAAGCCAGGAATGTAGAATTGAAATGCAAAATTACATTGATTCTCCACACTACATCCTGATGAACTTCAATCATTTTTTCCCCCTCAAGTGATCACTGATTAATCTAAAAACTGTGAAATTAAGTTGTTTGAACCAGGAATTAAAAATTTCCAGCAATTAAAAACAAAGAAACAAACCAAAACAGCCACCAGCATTAGAAAGTGATTAAACATGACAACAACTGAGATGCTGAAATTAGTTGTCCTCGTTCCAAAGGGTTTGTAACTAGTATGATGTTTTCAAAGCTATTAAGTGATAGTTAATCTGTGTTATTATTTGTAAAGCAGCTACTTTTGTATCCTGAGCCCACTGAGTGAATGTTTTGCACAGCAGGAGACTGTAAGATAGCAAGCCTAATCATTGTCATTTTACTGTACAAGAGGTAATTTTAGAAAATGATTCCTTAAATTATAAGATCCAAACAAAGTTAAGGCTCTCCAGCTGGGAACTTTTTTATTCTCTGTCATTGGAAAGTGTCTCCTAAATACTGTGAACCTTGGGCAGTTTCACTCCTACTGGTCTAAATATAGTAAAGGAAATTTAAAATTTTGTATATTTAATAACCTTTCTCTTAGTTAATGTAAATATGATGAGTTGTCTGTAGAGAGGGCACTGGTAACACAATGGATCTGATTCCCTCCTGAATTACTCTGGCTTGGCTCCAGAACCACTGTGCTGCCATCGATAACACAGCACTGCTGTATATTTGAAATCACGTGAAAAAGAATCAGATGAGATGAATCTAACATTTTGCATAAAGATTTTGCTGATATTTATATACTTCTAGCAGTCTGGACTTTAATCAATACCCCCAGATACGCAGATGAAATCTGCTTTACTTCTGCTACACAGCTTTTGGAAGATTGAAGTGTACTATATGCACTGCAGAAGCTTTTAGGGAGTGACCCACCATAACTTCCTTATTTTCCTATTCAGTGTTGTGTAGCATGTGCTCTTATAATGAATATATTCCATTTTTGTGCAGTTTTCTGCACTACCACTACCTTCTATTTTTTTCCTAAATGACTTGCATAAACTATTCATTTATCTCCTAGTTCATTCAGGTAATTTAAAATAATTTTTTCACCCTTTTATGTACTGACTTTAACTTTCACCCTTAGCAAAATGTCACTTCTATCTGGTTGTATTTCCAGATTACAAAAAATATGTTCAAAATACATGCTTAGCTCTGAGGTTTCAATATTTCCCCTCCTGTTGGCATTTTTCCCTCTCTGCAGTCAATGTCAATGCATTACTAATGTTGATGTGATAGCATTTTACACCCACATTTCTGATTGCAAAGCGAAGTGCAAGGCAGCAAGAATTAGGCCTACAATACACTGGTAGTCTCATGACAGTCAGGAGCTGATGAAATTTGAATTCCACCACAACTCCTCAATTCACTTTGCACACGGCATTCCTTTCAAACGCTGCTGGTGTGAGACAGGTCTGTCTTATTCCCAAAGGCAGCATCTCCCACTGTCAGCTGGTGAACCTGAAAAGAAATCCCAGGAGTCACATGAGGAACACAGGCAAATAATTTAGCTTGCTATTAAACTGCAAGATTCTCCCTTTTTTTTTTCCATCTTGGCTTGCACTTGGTTATCAGAATTGCCTGGAAGTGATCACTGCTCTAACCAGCAGGTGTGTGTGAACCTGTCTGTTGTCATCAGCTCCCTGATCATGTATCACTGGGGATTGACACCGCTGGCAAGTGACAGGTTTGGGAAAAGGCTGCATGCAGAACAATGCAGCTGTGCACAGGGAAGAGCGTGACAGAGAGGCAGGAAGGATCACACAACTACTGGAGGTGCTAGAGGGGAGAGTTTAGTGACAAGTTACTGTGACATTTATGACCAGATCGATTATGAAGACTGAAAAAATCTATGGTATATTTCCAGAGTATTACTGTAGAGCCATCTGATATAGGGGTTGCCATGGCAAGTACAGATTTTCTATTAACCAGGAAGGTGAATAGTCTCATAAAGCCCATGGAACTTGTTAGTAAATAAATTGCATAGGGGAAGCACCTCTATTGACTCCTATGGAAATTTAATATTTTCAAACAATGCTGTAAAGTCTTTTCCTTGGTTATTTTTAATAAATAGTCTGTGGTACTGTCAAATCCAAATGCACCATTTCTGGTATTCCCCATATTTTGAATGACAGCCTAGACAGATTGGAAAATCAGCACTGAGATAAAAATACTAGTGTGGAGGCAGCAGGGTAAGAAAGTAAGTTACTGAATATTGTTAAATAGGAGGACTGTCTCTAGAGTTTTGATACTTGGTAAGGTTAAGATCATCATCATTGCAACCTGAGAATTAAAACAAATAGATATTTGCTGTTTATTACTTGATTATATAATTTGTGAGAAACATTTCAGGAGACCAGTAAGAACAGGAAAAAGCATTATTGTTAATGCAAATTGGAGAAACTGAGCAAAGGAAATCTCATCAAGTATCGTCCATCCCCCCCAGTGCTGTATGTACATAGAAAAGAGTCCCCTTGCTTGTGTATTTTAACCACATAGAAACAAGCCAAGGGGAGAAGGAACAGGATGTCCAGAAAAGCTGTGGCTGCTCTATTCCTGGAAGTGTTTCAGGCGGGGTTGGATGGGGCTTGGAGAAACCTGGGATACTGAAATGTGTCCCTGCCCATGGTAGGGGATTGGAATGAGATGATTTTTAAGGTCCCTTCCAATCCAAATGATTCTGTGATTCTTTAATTCTATGGAAGGGTAAGCTCTGAGGTGTCCTTCTTAGGCCCAGACATGCAGCCACAAAACCTGCTGTGAGGTGCTGGTTGTAGCAGAATGGCAGGAACATTGCTGGGCTTTTGCCATCTTCTGTTTAATGGAGTGCTGTTTTCTTCTACAGCAGTTTTGGTGCACAGTAGAACAAGGAAGTTGTTAGTAAATGCTTTGCTTTCACTGTTTCTCACAGAGTACAAATTGGTCAGCAATTGATGATCTTGGGCAAGTCTGGATGAATACAGAAAATTCATTGATATTTCACTGGGCAGCAGTCTTATTTGGTGGCAAGAATTTCTGCAAAGGGTCAGGTCAGATGCTGACAGTCCAGCAGGAATTGTTGCAGCTGTGGATGCATTAACTGATCTGATAGAGTATGTCCTTTACATAAAGGAAGGCAAAATCATGAGTTGTGTCCCTCCATTCCTGTTTCTCATTCGTGCCAGAGGATGTCTGCTTTGACTTCTCCTTCCATGTCTCTGATCCTGGCAGCTCTGCCTCGCTGGCCACTCCATGTGTTGCAAGTGCTCTTGCTCAGGCAGAGTAACAACTACTCAGAGACAGCGCTGTCTGTGGTGGCCATGCAGCCTTCAGGGAGCTCTGCCTGTCCAGCAGAATTAATGCAAACAGTTAAAGTCACAGCTTCCTCTTATCTACAGCAGGTAATTTCTTATTCACTACATCAGCTGCATTTTTCTTAGCAATCATCTTCAGTCTTACACATCCTTATTAACAATTTATTTTATCCATATGCTAAGTATCTGCTCTAATAATTAATAATGTGTATTCAGTTCATGCCATATCTTTTTTAATGCTGTACATTCGTATTTCCTAGTCCACATATCTTCCCCCAAGCAATACCACAGGTGTTTCCTTTAGACCTCTGTTTTCCTTTGAACTACAGTGGTTCAGCTCGTTAGCCTGTCTCACTTCTTATCAGTCACACTCGCTTCTCATTACTCTGGTTGCAGAGCTACCATAATTAGGATTCATATTTTTAGGCATTCATAACACTGCTTTAGTGTACACTGTGCTATCAGAAGCATTTTAGACAAGCCATAAGACCAAACTAATTTAAATGTTCCACAGAGACATTTTAAAGGAGAGTTATTGTTGCTGCTGACTTGGTAAATTCAGGCACACGCAGCTGTCGGGGCCAGGGAAGGCTGACAGGACAGGTTACTCCAATCTCTGCCTCTGGAGGTCACAGGACCTCACCCCGTAGTTTTTGCTTTCAGGCCATTGTGTCCAGTGTCTCTTAGGAGAAGATAAGCTACATTTGGTTTTAAAGAGTTGGGTTTTGCCCTTCCTGGTATAAGCTTAACTTTCATTCCTGTAAGTTTTCCCCTCGTGCCGAAGGCAGTGCAGAGATCTTGAGCATCTAACTTTGTTCAGGTAATCAAAACACTTCTCAGAAACTGCAAATAGGGTGTCCCCACCCTATTCACAGACTGTGTTCATTGTATTCTCTCTTATTTTGTAGTCCCCTGCTAGGGATTTTCTTATCAGAGGTAGAATCTCTGCCTTTATTTCCTTTCCTGAGCAGTTGCATTTTCCCTCTCCTGTGAGTTGCTGCTTTCTTGTTCTTCTGGTATGGCTTAGTAAATGATGGGCTGAGACAGTCCTTCCACTCTTA
The DNA here is from genome assembly GCF_041296385.1 of Aphelocoma coerulescens. NCBI lineage: Eukaryota > Metazoa > Chordata > Aves > Passeriformes > Corvidae > Aphelocoma > Aphelocoma coerulescens. The sequence continues at coordinate 20,895,777 of NC_091023.1, read as the reverse complement.
TATAGGGGCATCTGTAGATAGATGGTCCTTGGTGACAGTAAGGAAAATGGGTCTGGAAGGCACCTCTGAGGCTGTGTATACCTGTAAGATATTTATGGAATTATTGCTGCTTTTGTTTTAAGATGTTTGTTGGTTTTTTTTTTGCAGGAGCATTTGCCACATACTCAGCAGTATCTCTTGAGATGTAACTTTTTCTATAGTCTCTGTATGGAATGGGATATTTTTAGATGGGAGCAATTTTGCACACATGAAGCTTTAAGTTTACTTCCTTTACTGAAATATTTTCTGTGTTGAATACAATCTGAGCTATTGAATTTTACCAGCTCCTAAAATAACATGCACAGATGTATTTATATTTATTTTGTAACTTAATTTGTATTTATAACTATTTTGCAAACATTGCATCTGAAACAAGAAAAATGACCTGGTGTTGTGGTAGGTTGCTCATTTCCCTGGAAACTCAGCTTCTAACATGAAGCTTACTTGGAAATTAGTTACAACAGGTGTAAGCACTCTCCACCCTTCCATCTCATTTATTTAGTCTCTGCTAGCAGTACAAATCATTGCTTTGGGGAAGCAGAAAACAGTGTATTCTACCAACATAATCATATTTCTCTGTCATTCAGACACTTATTTTAGAATTAGCCAAAAAAGTTAAAGGTCTGTTTTACAAAATAACTCAATTACTGGAACCTCTAAAGGGAGTAAGTAACAGTAAGAATGGAATGAGTATATGATACTATGTAAAAATAATTACTGCAGTCCAAATTCACATAAATAACTATTGTTCTTTCAGAATCCAAACCAGTATATTTCTCTTCTTCTTCAATAGAGTGCTTGCTGTTGGATTTCTGTAACTATTAACTGTTTGGTTAGCCTAAGTTTTGACTTTCGAAAACCTTTTTGAAATCTCTTTCATCTGTATTATAACATGTTTTTACACTAGAATTTTCAAGACCATTTGTACAAGGGAGTTTGAGGGCACAGATTCACTAAGGAATGCTGGATTTGTTCTGTTTAGTAGAACAGGAACTCCAGGCTCAAGGGCTTTGGGATATCACACCTTGATATATGTAAATAGATACACAAACTGCAGGCTTGTTTTCACGTGGTGAAGTACTCTGCACCCTTGAGCATGCACAAAAAACATTTCCATGAAGCGCATTTTCTGTAATGGGTTTTTATAAGCAAGGTTTTGTCTGCAGGAGTCTTTTGCAGGAAGAGATTTCTTTGTCAACTGATACTGCTTGTGTTGAATCCATCATTTATTCCTCACACATCTTCGGAAAAAGAGAGAGGGAACTGTGGCCAAGTCTGTCAGTGCTCCAGAAGACTCTCTGGTTTTACACCCCATAAAGAGGTTGATGTTGTGCTTGCTGTACAAACACACAGATTGTGAGTGGATGAACAGGTGTCACAGCAGCGTGTGAAGAGTGCTCCCAGGGGTTCCTGTTGACTGTACCCTTCTATTTTCATGGGGGAACATTTAGAGAAGCCTTGAGTCTATCTCTGTGGGGTTTATATGCTTCAGGCAGCAAATAAATTGGTGCAGCTCTTTGCTGGGCTGGAGCACTCCATCCATGCCCTGCTCTCCCAGGAAGTGTTGACAGAGCAGATGGATGAGAGAGCACCGTCTGTTAGCTTGGAGATCTCCCACACAAGAGCAAGGCAGGTAAACACCTTGCTCCTGCAGCAGATTGAACACTTTCAAGAGGGTTTACAAATGGTAAAACAACACTTGGGTGGTTCAATAGCTCAAATGAAAAGCACGGGCAGTGACAGAGAAGTTGGCTGCAGGAAGTGGGGCAGTGTGCCTGGAGAAAGCAGACCTGTAGCCCCAGCAGCAGCAGAGAATAACAAGCAGATGTTATTTGAAAATGATGATCTCCACCTTTCAGTTGGGAGAACGTTTGGTGCCTTGCTCCACCTTTGCCATAGATAACGATGGCATGAGAGCCATTGGCGTTTTCCTCAGGAAAGAAAACATATTGGAGAAGATTTACAGAGCTCTGGCTCATGAACTGGTTTCCAGCTAGGATAGGCTTGTTCAAACCTAAACATGAAATGTTTGCAAAAGCAGACATATTTAGAAACCAAGAGAAAGGAGTGCAGCTGACATCCTGCGTTTGGAATTTGAGCATAAAACTTTTTCTCTCCCTAAGGATAAGAAGCTTGAGGGAATGGATGCTGTAGGGAACAGGTTAGGCATCTCAGTCAAATATCACCTGAAGAACAATTAAGGAAAATTTATCTTTTTAAACTGCCTTTTGCTTCTCCAGTTAGCAACTGGAATATTTACTTCATGCTTCTTTGTATTGTACTGCAGACAGTGTCCCTGTGGGCTCTGACCCTTCAGCCTGTTTGTCCTGTAGATTTAAACTGAGAGAAGCCCCAAAGCACTGCAGGGTTGGGCAGTGTCCTCTGTTCACACGGGGCTCACCACCTCCTGTGCCCGTGTTCTGGGCTCTCAGACAAGTTGCATTTGCTCCTTTCTCTCATTGTACCTCTCCATATAAAGTGAAGGTGGCTTTTTTTTACAGTCAGAGGGTTTGCTTTGTCTAGCAGAAGTAAGAGCTTGCATTGTTATTTCTGCCTTAATAGCTCAGCAGAGGTTTCAGCCTATTTAAAGATTCTTGTAATGATTTTGGTGATTTTTATGTGTATAGAGGGGGGATTTATTGATGTATGAAAGCCAATATTAAGTGTCAAAGACATGAAATAAGAAATGTGCCCATGTATGCAGGCTTTCTGTATAAACCTTCAACCCCTAATCAGTTGTTAATGACGTTGATTTTTCTGTTTCTTTCATGCCATAAGAAGTGTTTCAGAGAGACTTTAGAGGTTCACTGAATCCAGCTGTGCCTTGTGCACTCATTGTTCACAGCCTTGTGACGACAGGAGCTATCAGTGACAATGCCACAAGAGTTTGGGTCAGGGTCTGTGTGCTGGTACTGGTTCTTCAACTGACTTCCTCTCATGTGTTTACTGGTTTTTACAGTCTTTCTCCCTGTATAAGTTGTTAGTTCTTCATTTATACTGACACCATTGTCTTTTCTAAAACATTTTTCTCTAAAAATATTCTGTTTCTTGAAGCTTCATAGTTTCAAGTCCTTGCTGGGGACAAGCTTTTGTCCTGCTGAGACAGGAGAGAGCAGGAGGCATTCATTCTAGAAGAGACGTGATCTAGTACAATCAGGGAAAATACAATAAAAAAGACAAATCAGGGTTGTATAAAGAAGCAATGCAGTAATTGTGGCAAACTTGATAGTTGGCATTATCAGCATAGCCTAATAGGATGGAGTGTCTTTTGTTAGCCTTTTTCTTTATCTCTGAAGCACTGGTCCAGCAGTTTGCTGGAATACAGTGTGTGTTGCTGAGCTCACAGGAGAGGAGGAGGTGTTAAAACAACACGGCTTCTACAAGGCTGTAATTTGGATATCAGAGTAGAAAATGGAGATGCAGCTGGCATGTTCAGGACAATTAATTCATTTACATCCTTGCTGCACTGTTAGACAACTCCTAAGAAAAGCAATTCTGCATTTCCATCTCTGGATTTTGAAAGAGAGGAAGGAAATGAAAGCTGTTATCCCTCTGAGAAGAATGTTTCCCATTTGGTAAAATGCAGCCATTATTTCTGATGCAAGGAAAATTATTGGTGAACAGCAAATAAACCTTAACAAGAAATATCCTTTGAAGGGTAAGAGGAAATAGAGATCTCAAGGGTTCTAGGATGAACACATGCTTTTGAAGCACATTAAAATCACTGAAAGAACAATTCACTCTTCTACTGGCAAATGAGCTGTTTAACCAATGAGGTGGTGTATTCATTTTTTTCTTTCCTATACAGGGAAAAAACAGTGGAAAATTCTTATGGCCAGGTCTGGCCTCTGACTTTAATAAATCCCAACTGAGATTCAGAGGGCTCAATAGCTTATTCCATATCCAGTGGTCAGGATAAATCCAAACACTCTGTCATGTTACATCTATTAAATAGGTGGAGCACACTGTACAGTCCTTTTTCTCAGGTTGTTCTGAATTGGGACCTGCTCCTTTCAATACCTTTCTGGTTCCCATACAGAATTTTTCCCCCTCAAAAATAAGGCACAGCAAAGGTTTATGCAGTATGGGATCTTGCACTGAACCATTTACTAAGACTCCACTTTCAAAGTTTGGGATTTTGTTTTGCCTCATTTCTTTTTGGGGTGTGGCATCATGCAGAAAATCTTTCCAAGGTCTCACTCAGTTCTAGGCCAACAGTGCTACAGAAACCCTCCTTAGGTCTAGACCATTTCTAATATATCAAAAATGTGTAAATTCTATAGACAGAAAATACCTTATTTCCGTAGTATTTTCTGAAAACGTACTGAAAATTCACTTAAAGAATTAATTAAGCCAGAACTCTTACATGCAAAAAAGATATGCTTCCTTCTCTGCATTACAAGGAAGCAATTAGTGAACACTGGAGGCAAAAGCTTTTACTAATCAAAAGAGCTGAGTTTAACTTGTGTCTGCTTAAGCAATTCTGTTTTGGAAGAAAAGGGAAAACCAGACACACTACTGAACTATCAATTAAAATGCAAACATGCAATGCAACACAATTAATTCTTTTAAAAGCAAGAATTTTTCATTCATAGTGCAAGTGTGTTTGGAAAATGACAATGCCAATACTCAGTCTTTGAACACTGTATGATGTGAATGACTTTTAAGATTCAACCTTTCAAGTTCATGTCTGTTGGTATTAAAATGTTTTTTTTTATTTAAATGCTTATAGAACATTGGTATTACATTTTCACCACCCTTTTCCATCTTGATCTTACTATTGACAGGGTTGTCCGTCTTTGCCTAACAATCATATGTTCTTCATTCTCCATACGAAGAATCTGGTGAAATTTAAACAGAGGCCTGAGGAAGAATAGGTTTTTTCCAGTTACTACTGCATTTGACTGGATTAATATTGTCATTTTTTCTTCCTTCTCCTTCTCATTTTTCTTTTACTGTTGTGACTTTATAACACATAAGGGAAATTGAAACTAACTTAATATTTTAAAACAGTTAGTATTTTTCATGTTGCAGACAAAAGGCACCAGATCTTGTCCTGATAGTTGTATTTTCAGCTATAATAACTCTGATTTAATCTTTAAATGAAACATCCCTACATGGGATTTGTTATTATTCATTTATACATTAGTACTGAGGAAACAACTCTCCTGGAATGTGGTGAGATCCAAATTGAATTCTTAACTTTGCCACAGACTTCCTGGTTCATGGGAATTTGTTAAGTTTGTATACCTGAGATGAGTCCTTTGATTATATAAATATTACACAAGTATAATAGTTATTGTTCTATTGTTATTTCTATCAGAACAATCAAAACCCCAAACAAGAGATTACATTTTTAATTTCCCCTTTTGTCTCCAGCTGAATACAGAGAGCTTGGTTGGTTGACAGATGCATAAGGGCAGTTGGGTGTTTTTCATGGTTGGTTCAGCAGTATTATATTGATAGACTAGATGGCAATTAATGATAATTTTAGTCTTGGGGTGAAGGGATGAACTCAAAGCATTCTTTTGGTGCTTTCCTGTCCTATGCCTATCCGTGTCTAAAGTAACCTATCACAGGCTTTGCTAATCTTCAATGAAAGAGGAAGATGTAGCAGCCAAAACCCTTCAGCTTATTTTCCTACAGTCTCCACAAGGATACAGTTTAGAGAGAAAAGAATGTATAATCTAATGTTTTGCCTAAGATGTGATGTCTGCTTTCCAGATTATCAAAATCTCAGTGGTATATTTTCCAGTCTGTTTTCTCTTTCTAACTGGTTCCTGTCTCCCTGTCATGCTCCCACCCCTCACTCCCATTTTTGTTCATCTCCCTCTCAAAGGTACCAAAAGAACAGGCCAGTTTTCCTCCTGCTGTGAAGTTAAAAAACTCAAGATAGTGTTAAGATAGACATGGGCTGTGTTGCTCTGCCAATCTCTGAAATGTCATTGCCTGGGCAGCCTGCTGGGCTCAGTTCAGCACCACGGTGCCAAGACTGCTAATAAAAAAGAATAAAGGTTAATGAAGGAGGGAGGGGAATGGGGGATGTGCTATTATCCAAAGTCAAGTTTTCTGCTTTCTATCTGTGAGGTTTGCTCAAGGCTCAAGGTTTTGATTTCTAATTCTTTATTTTTCCCCTTGGCATTGTTTTTATTTAGTTCATAGGGTAAATCACAGTGGATTCATGGGACCTACTCCAGTATCTTGCTTTCAGTATGGTGTCCTTGGTTTCTCCAGTAGTCCTCGAAGTTATGAGTGGGTTACCCTCATCTGGCTCTGAGTAATTGAAAGGCATAAAGTGATGTCTTTTGTGGCTCTAGAGGTTCCAGGGCCATGCTCTGATAGTGGAGATGCTTCTTGTCCCTCCCAGTGTAAAGACTTTCCTGTGCACTGGCTCTGCATCACTGTGTGTTTGTGGTGTGAGGGTCTTGTCATAACAGGGTTACTTCTCTGGTAATGCTGGGTGGTTGGTTGTTCAAATTTTTTACCTGTTGAGCTCCATCAGAAGGCTCTGCTGCTGTGAACAGCCTGTGTGAAGTGTAGGTGCCGACTGGAAGATAAAGAAAAGGTGAAGACCATTAGACACATGTTTTTTCTCCTGTCTACCGGTGTACAGTAGCTCTGTTTCAGCTCTAACCCACCAGGATTCTGCTCCCACCATCTGTTACTGATCCCCTCCCTCCTGCCCTGCCCTTGCAAGTTGCAAAATCTGGTGTTTGTGTATTTCTTCCCACACCACTCCTAGCTCACATGCAATTCTTTCATACAAATACACACCCTCTGTACTCCATGACGTGATGCTCTGAGCTTAGACTGCAGCAGGTTCTTTCTTCTTCCTGGTGCCTCTGAGGGTGACCTGATCTTTCTGCCCACAGGAAACATATCTGCCCTTATTCTCCACCTTCTATATCTGCTTTTGTCACTGCAGTCATAGCTGGCTTGTCACTACCAAAAAAAGTGCACAAATAAGGACTTTTGTGGGTCTGTTCATCCCAAGCCCATGAATTTTGTTTATATGGTGACTTTACAGTATTAGGATATTGCTGGCACATAACTGCATAATTTTCAACTGCAGCTGAGATGGAGACAGTTAAGTGTCTGTCCTAGGGTGAATTTTTATTTTTAGAATTATGAAAAATAACTTAATTTACAAACATAAAGATCTGTCTTACCTCCCATTCCACCTTTCTTTAGTAACCCCCTGAAAAGCAGACAGAGAGGCTGACAGAAAAATTCTCCACAGTAGCAAATAACAGGCTGGCATCTGACAGCTAGAAAATGTTCTTAGCTGTAAGTAATACTTATAGTAGTGGAGAAGTCTGAAAAAGTCCACTTTTTTACTTGTTGAAAATTTGGTCTCAGCTTAGGTGATTGCTGTAGTTATTGCTTTTCCTCCTTCTACTGTAAACTGCTTTGGCAACTATTTTTTTACTGCTTTTTTAACAAATAAAAAAAAGTCATATCACAGTGGAAACAGTTACAATTTGTGTGAGACCAGGATAAAAATGTATAAATAGCTGTGCATATAAATATATCAGTGCAGGAACTCACCCATCAGTGTATCCATACAGATACCCAGATTTACCTACAGATATGCATTATATAGTGATAAAAAAGACCAGGTCTTGTTTGTCAAGGATTATTAAACTGGAAGTCCCCAAAGTTAAAAACAAGAACTGTCACAACTGGAACAAACTAAATGGTTCCCAGAATTTGCTGCTCTAGGACGTTACACTTTGTTACTTGAAAAATGACAGAAATTTACAGTAGTTTCTACCTGTTTATAAAATGAGTGGGAGGGTGGTGGGAGGAAAGGAGGTTTTTTTTTTGTAACCCTCCCTTGCCATCAGTATATCAACGATGGAGAAAGTAAATCTCTATTTTAAAAAAAGAAAACAATGCACCTTGCCTGGAGAGTAGAGGGAAGTTGTTTGCTGTTTGTGCTTTTTTTGGTTTGGATTTTTTTTTCAATTAAATTCTTTGGACTTGGGCAAAATACCAAAGCAAAGTTCATATTCAGCAGTTACAGGCGTCCTCCAGTTCTCAGTTAAGTCAGTGGAAATCCTCCCATTGACGATCCCTGTGCATTGCACAGTGCTGGAGGCAGAATGCACAATGAGAGGGAGAACCTAATCTAAGCATTATATGCAGATACACCCTAGTGTTGCATAAAGTGATTTTGTAGAGTGTTATACGATGTAGTAAAAATATATGACAATAAAATATAACTAGGGCTACTATATAGCAACACCATAGAAATAAAATAGTTTAGAGCAGAATAAAGGAAATAAAAGCAGATACTATTGACAAGAAAGTAGAATATTGTGAGAAGGAGAAGACCATGCTAAGCTGAGGTTTTGGTTGAAAATAATTTAATATACAGCTTTATATTTTCTCTTATAAAGGGCAGTGTTTTAGAGCCTTTTTCAAAGAACTGCACTATTGAAACTAACTCAAAGGAACTTTGAAACAGAAGAGCAAAACTCCCTTGAAGGCAGGGAGCAAGAGCTCTAATTTGCTTTGGAGAAGCTGAAGGAACACGATTCATGCACAGATCCCTCCCATTCCCTTAATTTTTATCGAGATTTTTCACAGTCTGCTCAGAAGGTGACTCCCTGGGGCACACTTTTCCAGCCCCCATTATCAGCTCGAGTGGGTCGAACGCTGGCACTGCTTAGTGACGGGTAATTTGTCAAAGATGGGAGCGCGGCTGCTCAGGCGTGTGCTGATAAGTGTGTACAGATACCACATCCTGCGTGCCAGATCAGGCGTTTAATTGTTCTGATTGTGCTCTTAGAAACTCCTTACAGCCTCTTCAATAGTTGTTACTCTCATTTACATAAACACTAGAAGTTTGCTCGTGCTGATGCTGTGTCCTGATTGCCGCTTCTCAGCTGAAAAATTAAAGGCAGGAGGAAAGATTCCCTTCTCCTTCCCAGGGGCCCATCCATGGGGACATTGCTTTCTACAGAAGCTGTTATGTTTTGTCAGGCCTGAAAAAGGGGCATATACATGGTCCTGTGTCACCTATTCAGGGGATAAGAGAATGAAGCTTATGGATCAGAGCAGTGTTTCACCTGATTTTAATTTTTTTACTCTAATCCTTTTGAAGGAGGTGGTGAGAGAGAGGGGATCATGTCTCCCTGTTTTCTGATCAGGGACAAACTCAGTTTCAGGCATATTTTTAAAATGCTGGTTCTGCTTCCTTTATTATATCTGTTTAGAACAGCAAAGAGAAATTATGTTCCACTGATGTTCAGTGTCTCTAATAGTAATTAACTTTCTGACAGTGAACAACTGACTTTGTACTTATAATTAAAGGAAAAGTTTGCTAGTTCAGCTGCCTGTTGTTCATAAACTTGACTGAATTGGCATTTAGAATAAGAGGCATCATAAGGAAAAGGCATCTCTTCTACTTACAGGAAATAAATCTTGATTTATTTTAAATATTATTTAAATTCGAGCCTTCTGGCCATATCCATCCCTGCTCTCATTCTAACCAGTAGTTTCAAAAGATGAGTGAATGACTACAGTTCCTTGTTTTTATGAACTGCAGTTAAAAAAACCATGAGTGTTCTTTATAGAATTGGTGTCTTTTGAAGCTACTCATTAATTGCTTCTTTTTTTTCCCTGAGTTACAGGAATCACTGAATTGATCCAGAAAATCAGAATCCACATCCATTTCTACCTTCATTGCTGGGTTTGCTTAAGTTTAATACTTTCCTTGTCAGCTTCTTTTGTCTACTTTAATATGATTTTTATTTACTCTGTAGCAGCAAATACCCAGAACACCTATATTTGATTGAAACTTTACCATCTGTGATCTTCATATGTGTGGGACGTGTCTGGTAAATCAAAGTGTAACACTTTCCTGTTTTGCTGTGGCTGCAGATGGGAATTCCTTTTTGATGAGCTGTTGATTTTCTCAAGGTGCTGTAGGATCATAGCATGCAAGGTGGACTTGATGTCCTCCAAGTGTGCATCCTTGGTGTCCTCCAAATATATACCCCTGACTCAAGGCAGCTTTCCTTGAGGTTTTCTCTCCTACATTTTGAAGAGAACTGAACAGCTCTTATGAAAAGTTTTGCGAGGAATTTCCTGACATTTATCCGAGTTACAGTCCAAACTCTATTACTTCACTGGCAAGAAAGATAGATTCCTAGAAAACCTGCTGGGTCTCTTTTCCTATGTGAGGCTAAAGGTCGAGAGAAAAATGGCTTTTGTTGGATGGGATGTGTGTGTAGAGTGGGTGGATCTGAGCTGCCTCTGTGTGCGCAGGGGCTGGAACCAGAACTGTGAGAAAATCCTGTGCACAGATACTGGGACTGACTGCACGTGGGCCAGGATACCAAGAATTCACCCAGCATTCATCCCACACTGTTTCTGCTCTTTTTGCATATCAGTGAGCACAGGTTACTTCTCTCATAGATGTTGTTACTATATTAAATGAGAGATCCTCGTGCCTTGTGGCAGAATGCTGTGTCTGGGATTGTCAACCTGAAGCTGGAGCTGGGAATTATGCTTCTTTAGGCAGGATTGGCAACGATTTTGGAGAATTTAGGTGAATCTTCACTTTGTGCTGCTTGTCAGGGTATGGTTCACCTGATGAGTGTTTACTTCTGTAGAGTTTTGCTTTATTGTCCTTGATTGTAATATTAAAATTGGATAATAATTTTGGCGAATGTTTTACTATGTAGGTATTACTGAGACATACTGAGATCTGTTACTGAGGCAAAAGTAAGGAAAGCATAAGGAATTTTGAGAGACTCAAAGCATTTCAAATGTTCTCAGAATCTATTAAAAAAGTGTAATTGGGAAAGGGAGGATGTAGTGGTGTTCCTCCCAGAAAATCCATGGCAGTGCAGGAGATCTATGGTGCTCCTGGGGTTCAAAAGCATAAGATTAATCTCTTCAGGTGCCTGTGGATATCTGTAGGAAAAATAACCTCCTTATCCTCCACTGAGAGGAAGGTGAAAGGACCAGTATGCTGAGATCACAGGCTGTATAATCAGTACCTTCAAAAGAAGAACCTTTACAGAGCCTTTGACAGTGCTATAGAATGAACATCTGTCACATTGAATAGACACGTTCTTGGGTAGGGAAGGGATTCTGAGAATGTAAAAAGTACAAGTTTCAATTCAAAAATCCAAATTTTGCATTTTAAAGTGCCAGTTGGTTTTCAAGTGTTCTGTGGGATTTGACCTAGGATTTTATTAGGTTAGCACAATTATCCTGGAACCACTTATGGACATCACTGAAAAATGCAGCTCTTAGGAGTGTGATTAGGAGAAGACACTCAATGTTTCTCAAGTGTTGTCTTTAGTAGTACTTGAGCAACTGACATTGCAGAGTAATGAGACATCATCACCAGACTACCAAGAATTAGCCAAGTAATTATTTCTTGAGCTCTAGTTCTGTACAAATATTTAGGGGTTTTTGCAGTGCAGTCACATTTGAGATTGTGAGGGATGTTCCATAACTGTAACTGCACAGGGATGGGTTTATTTACATGGGATTTTTCAGGCAGATGTTGGAGCACTTCACCAGTGTTGTTTGTTTGGTTGACGTGCCAATCTGACCAGGAGTCTTGTGACTGCAGCAGAGCAGTTTTGGGTTCAAGACAGTGCACTCTACCTTTCCACAGGCCTTATGAGCTCAGGCTCAGGACTTACCCAGTATGTCTTCCTCTTCCCCATGGCCTAATCCAAATCCTAGTGAAAGGAAAAGGTGATTCCCCATTTATTTCATTAGTCTTGCAATCAGAACATGGTAGAAAAAGGAACTCACCGGGACAAGGGTACACTGCTGCCAGACATTCACACGACTGAGCTTAAGATGTTTGTCCTTACTGTGTCACACTTCTCTGATATTTTCTTCCTTGATAAAAACGTTATTTTCCCCCTGATTACAGCAACTACAATTATCACTCCAAGTGTTTTGCCCATGACTAGTTTTAATCTGTTTTAACATTCTTGCCTACCAATGGCTAATATATTCTGAATGTGCAGCCAGTTTTTACCAAATCTAAAATGGCAGAAGTCATCTCAGAGTCACTGAGTTACTAAAACTTGTAATAATAATAATAATAATAATAATAATAGGCAGCCAAGGCAGAGGTAGAGAATATGTAAACTTAGTGCTCATCCATGAAAGAATAGTGGCAACAGGAGCTTAGTTTCCTGTGATTGGAGAGTCGATATAAAGATTCACATAAAACAACAGAGAACTGAGGAGGATTTATTCAATTTGGACTAAGCCAAAAACACAGTCATAATTTTTCCTTACAAAAGCCCCTCAATTTGTACATTATCAAAACTTGAGACTGACTTTTACAGGACATTAACATGGAATAGGGTGAAATTTGGGCTGTTAGCCTTATTTAACACATTTTCTGAATATATCTACATATTTCATTATAAACTCTTCTTGTAACTTTAGTAGCTATATGGATAACAAAAAGTGTGTTAGGACAGTGAACAGCCAAAAACAATTACATCCAAACTTCTAGAAGGTTCACCTTGTATTATTCTATTCATCTTGTTTTATGTCAGAGGCTGATGGGGAATTAACAACATGATTATTTTTCTTTAAGCATTTAATTTTGAAAATTTTATCGATAAGAAGGATGTGCCCTGTGCTGTCTCGCTAGTTACAAGACATAATTGAAATCATAATAACCTAGGTCAAGGTGCTCTGAGCCTAACATTTAGGCAGAACTGGCATTGGTGACATCCCTTGCAGGGCACACTTGGTCCAGCAGCACAAGGCTGCAGCTCATCACACCAACCCATGGTGATTTCCAGTTATCCCAGCCTACCTCAAAAAAACCCCTGGAAGGGATATCACAGTACTAAGCATAGGAGTCAACCAGTGCTCTGAATCAAGAGCACTGTGACAAACTCTTGCCTGGAGTTAATGTTTATGGCTGGTTTTATAAGCTGCTGGAAAGCAGGACGTATTGCTACACCCTGAAATATAATGGTGCCTGTGACTGCTGGTATAATAAACTGCAGAGCCTCCTCCCAACCTTTTGGATTAAGTAATAAAAGAAAATTATTAAGAGGGGAATTCCATCATTTATCTTTTGTTGAATAAAACACTTTTTTTCTCCATCCCGACTTGCTAACAGCGACAGCCATGACAATGAATGATTTGGCTTCACCCAAAAGATGGATAATCCTGCTGGAAGAGCATGACAATGATAGACAGACATCTTCTGAAGGAAAAGGTAGTAGAAAAGACTGACACTTTGATAGGCACCATGATGAACAAGCCCTCAGGGCTGTGAGTTAATAGGTTAATAGAAGTGTTCTAGCTCTCCCAGTCCCTTCTATCTCTCTGCTCCTTTTAGAGCTCCTTCAGCAGCAAAATAACATTATGAGTAGAGGACAGATGCATTTTGTAATTCACCAACGTGCTTTCTTGTGTATTCCTTAACACTGTGGTGAAACACAGAATTAAACTACTTCCTTAAGTGAGGTGCAGTGAGAGCCCACCCTGCTCAAACCTCATTAGGGCTTTACTTTTACCTTTTCCACCTCTCAGACAATTCTTGCAGGATTGCTGCAAGGATGCTGCACGTGTTGAATTTAGTCACCTGGGAAATACATTGTTGGAGCCCAGCTGAAGTTGATGGTGGGCCACATTTTGACATGGGCTAAACCAGAATTTAGCCCAAATAGTTTTATTGACATCAACAAAATATGTGCCTGATTTCTTGGTCAGCTGCCAACAGAAATATTTGAATATTACAAAAATAAAGGAGTAAGAGTTATTCAAATTGTTTAATTTCTTATAGCCTTTCTATTTATTCCCATTGTTTTCCTTATAAAACTATTTTTTTCCTAATAACAAAAAATAACATTTATCAATGTGTATTTTGTTACTTATTGTACATGTTTGTTAGGTTTTTTTCCTTATTAATGACTATTTAAAGAGGTTGGGACTTTGCAAGCCCCACCATCTTGCCCTAGCAATTAAGCTAACATATAATCTACAAGTTTTTGTATCTTTTGCATTATGGAATGTTTTGATATGAACTAAGAGTTCCTTGCTCAGTGTTTGAAACCATCTGCAAGAACAGGTCTTGACATGGATGGTTTGTACAATGGGCTTGAACAATTTTACAGTAAAGTTAACTGAATAAGTCAGACTAACATGAGAAGAGTAATGTAAGTAAATGAGTAATGAGGTAAATAAACAGAAGAAATATAGCATCAATAAGCATGCTTTACAACTAAAGGAGTTTAAGCCAATATATTTCAGAGCAAAAGAACGTGATGCACAGTTGGCAAAGTCTCTCTTGAGACTATAATGAAGAGTCATAATGCTATACTTGTCTGTGTTAGTACTAAGAAATAATGTATGGTTCACTCTGTGGGATGGTGGAGGACAGATCAGCTCCCTGACATGCTGCATTAACTTGGATGTACAAAATCCTTCTCTGTACTTATCTTTTCCCTTGCTTATTTATTTTTAATGCTCCTAGACATGGATTGTCAATATGTCTGCCCACACATGCCACATTTCTGTATAACCTTAAAAGGATTCATGTAATCCAAATAAGCTTGGGGGATGTATTTTGTAAACACATGACAAATGCCTTTATTGATAGACTTGTAGTCTGGCTTCAGGACACAGTTGATATAAAATGTATAGTAAATGTAGAAAAGAATGCTTTGATTAGTATATCTAGACTTTTTATCTGAATGCAAATAAGTTTACCTCAACTACAAGTTTTTGCATTAACTTTCTCATTTAAGTGTTTTCATTAAGTGTATCTATTACTTTCTCTTCACCTAAAGGAGTATTTCTGATCTTCTGTAGGACATAACAGGGGTGTAATGCTGTTATTTAAAACAACACAGAGTTACTACATCAAGTGTAACCCCAGATTTAGTGCAGGCAAGCTGGTTCACATCACTGTCAGGCATTACTTGGCTTTCTAGTACATGACTACAGGCTGCTAAGCAGGAGCATTGTGAAGCAATTTCATATGCTGGAACAAGATCCTTTAGAATTACAAATCCCATTACCCTGCTGGCCTTCGACCTGACCCCTCTACACCAAGCCACAGGTTATAGGTATGTTAAAACTAGGTCAAAACAATGTCAGAACAGAATATTTCACAGTACAAAGTGTGTCCTGGTGTAGAGAATGTGAGAACACACTACAGACAAGGAAGGGAGGCTAAATTGCCCTCTGTGCTTTTGGAAGTTACTCAGGTCCCAGACAACAGGGATGAAGCACACAGTAGATGTGAAGTTCAGTCTGTTTTATTTTTTCTCACAGGATAGTGCATATTTTTTAATCTGTGATTCTTATGAATTAATCAATAGTTTGTGTGGGTGGTACCACAATTAACAGCCTCTGCTCCAGGGAGCTTACACAAATAGCACACCATAAACAGAACACACAACAAAGTGCCAGACAAGTACAATGACTGCAAGAAGGAGATCCAGAACTGAACCTCATGGGTATCATCCCTGCCTCATTTTCTGTCTAGCAATGAGCTGGTTAATGCTATCTGTCACTTGTAGAACTTAAAAATGATCTTGTCGAGGGGCTATGCAAGTTTGTGTTATATTAACCAAGGGTCCATGAAAAAGACTGGACATCCATCCTTCTGGAGCAAGTCACCAGATGGTTTTGTACCTTGGTTTTCCCATTTGTAAAATCAAAAGAATGATTCTGAGTTTCCTTTGTAAAATGCCTGAAAGGTGCAGAAAAGTGGAGGGTGCTACACTTCTGGAGTGTCAGCACAGATGCCCTGGTACACAGGTCACTGCTGTGGTACACAGGAAATGAAGAAAAATTTGATTTCAGCTCATTGCCTTTTCAGCATGTGCTGGCAGTGACAGTCCTGGCAGGGCCATCACAGCCCCTGTCTCACTGGCAGAGGAAGGAAATGGAGGGGCTGAAGCAGCTCTGTGATTTACTGCTGACAGAAACGTGGAGCTTAGACATACTTCTGGCTTTATGCAGATATTTAGGGCTGCAGTGAATTACCCATGTACACATCAATTGCAGACTGATTTAGAGCTTATGCTTTTTGTGCTATTTTTAGCCTAATAGGTTAATGACTGGGACTTGTAGCTGTAAAGACAATTCAAGTAATAATAGTAATGAGCTGTAGATACCTGTGTTTTCACAGCATACTGGCTGCACAACCCATTGGTAATTGAAAACAAAAATGCTTTTGAAATAAAACCCACTACACCTTTAGTCCAGCACAATTCCCAGATCACAGATTGTCCATTTCTTTAATTTTTAGTATGCCTTCAGTGTCAATTACCTTTTTAGTTTACTGTTCTTTCCCCCAGAAACACAGAGTTGATATAAAGCTGTGTTCTAGAAGAACAAGCTGATCTGAATGTTAAATTAATACATATGCATGCATGCACATATATCTCTATTTTAACTGCAAGGCACATATTTCAAATGTATCAGAAGGTTTTGTCATTTACGTATGAAAATTAATTCATAAATCTTTTTTGTATTTACAGCAGCCCTGACAGAGTTTATCAAAAATGAGCTGCCTTACAGAACTATCAATGGATTAATAAAAAGAATCCGATCTAATATTCATGACACAGGAGACAAATGTAAACGGTCAGGCAACTTCATCTTTCTATTCTTGGAGAAATGTTGTTTTTTTCATAACTTTTCCTTGTAGATTTTGTTTTCTCATTTCATAACTGCTTTAACAAAAGAACTGTGCCATCAATTTTGCTATATTGCATTATTCATGTGGAGGTAATACACACCAAATTCAATGCACAAAGGAGAGAAATACAAAAGAATGTTCTATATTATTATTCATATAAACCCAAGAAAACTTTCAAAATCATGCTGTCCTGTTATATTTACGACCCAATAATATTCTTCAACTGTGTAGTTCTTAATGTCCAAACACGTCTTTCTGTCCTGTTGCTCACAGGAAGTCTTAGTATCTATTTGTTTATCCTGATTGCCTTTACAACTTGATTTTGCTCTGAGACCCAAGCAGCCAATAACTAATTTAGGGAAAGGATCATTCTTACACTCAGGTCTGTGACCTGAGCTGCTGATTGTAATGGAAGCTATTAGCCTACCACAGAGGAATGTGAAAATGAAATGTAATTTTTAGGAGAGTGATTGCACTCTCAAGATTCTTTTTGAAGGTCATTTTTGTGCTGATGATCTTAACTTTGGGGTGATCTTGGAATGAGGTTTCCCTAGTTTGTCCCCAGAAGCAGGCCTGTCTGAGGCAAAGATTCTGCTCAACTTCTTGTCCTTATTTCCCTGTCGGCCTGCTCCTTTCCTATGGGATGTGGTTTAGTGGTAAACCCAGCAGTGCTGGCTTAATGATTAGACTTGATGATCTTAAAGGCCTTTTCCAACCTTAACCTTTTTTATTCCAACCTTCCCTAATTACATTTCTGAGAAATCTCTCAATCTTACCTAGCTGAGTGCTTGGGAATTTATTGAAATCTTTGTTTGACTACTGCATAATTTACATGAAGGTGCTTAATAACTTCTGGGCCAGATTCTCATTTGGTGGAAAAAGATGTGGATGCCAGGTAGGCAGCTCTTCTGCACACAGAGCTGCTGCCCCAGAGTGGCCATCTCAGAATCACTGCTGCTCTTGGACTATAGAAGTTGCAATGTTAAGCTTTTTGGCCTGCTCAGGTGATGTTACCTTCAATTCAAAAGTAATTAGAGTCCTCAATATTGCACCTCATACCATTTACTTGCTTTCTAATTTAGTAGTATACTAAGGACAAATTACTTTCCAACAGAAAATGTCAATGGTTTCATAGCAACCAGAGGTACCTGAGAGCTTTCCTTTCATGTTAAATCCCATTATAAGAGCATCAAGCCTGGTGCTTTATGCCTTGTGTTGGTGTGAGAGACTGACTGCTGCATCCAAGTAGCAGAGCCAGTCTCTGGAATATGCTCCTTGTGCATGCTAGAACCAAAATATAAGAGGCCATCAGCTTGTTCTGTCAAAAGTTGGGTGCCTTATTTTAATTAATTTCAACAGTTGCTTCAACACACAGAAGGCTGTTTTAAATGGGTTTTATCATCAGATCTTTTATTTTGTGGAATGGCTTGATTTCGTGCTCAGAAACTGTGAAATGAGAAGTTACTGCAAAAAAATCAGTCAATATTAACTACCTTCCAGCTGCTTTCCTACCAAAACCAAATGGTAACCAATACTGCAGTCTGATCCAATGCAGACAATTGAAAAGATGAAAAAAAAATCTAATTTTTGATTTTTATAGTTGTTGTTGAATGTATTGCACCCCGTAGACTTGTGGTTTTGCCATGAACTGAACAAAGATTATCTGCATGGGATTTAAACCAAGATTCCCCTGGGGGAGAGCCAGGTCCTGCTTGCTCAGCCTTACCTCAGGGCTGTGCAGTGGTGCAGAAGGCAGGGAAAGCAGAAAGAGATGGGAAACCATTGCACTGTGAGACTGTGCTAGGTGATTCCTGTTGTTCCTACAATACCTGGGATGCACAGTGACACATGGTTATATTTGCCTTAGATATTGCCTCAAGAAAAACATTAAATTTCAGTGGTTTCCCCACTTTTATAGCTCAGTCATGGCCCTCTACTTGCTGTGTGCAGGTTACTCAGCCTTGTTAGGTCCAGCACTATGTGAATGTGTCTTTTGCTCTCCAAAAATATGAGTGCATGTGGGACAGTTGTCCCTGAACAAATGCAGAAGTTCATCTCAGCACCCAAATACTCTGCAAATGTGCAAGCAACAAAAGCATAGGAGCTTGCAAATGCTTTATATTGCTGATTTTTGGATAAGCATACTTTTTTCTTGGTACTTAATACAAATTAACTATTTCATTCAGGTTTTATTGACTGGCTGTTACAGTGATTAGGAAGTTTTGGGGTCAATTTAATGAAAAGGGACTGACTTTTGGCTTTGCTTCTTTGGTCAAAAGTGAGTTATGGTCTCAATGCACAAATCCGAACACAAAATAAGAAATTTGTCTTTGTTGGGCTTTGTATGTGGAAAGAAATGAGCTTCAGCTGGTGTGGGATTTGGTAAAATTAAATATGCCTGCTGGGGAAAGCTGTTATTGGATATTATAAGAAAAGATTGATTTCAAAAAGCTCAGACTGTTGTATGAACAATCACTGTAATCAGTATTTTTATACAGCAAAGGCATAAAAATTCCAATGAAAAAGTGAGTCTCAGTTTTTTCATAGAAACAGGATTCCAAAGCACCTTGAGAAGAATGAGGCAGGTGCCCCAGGGTTGGCATAGTGATGAATAGTCTGAACAAATGAACCAAATTTGCACATTGCTTGGCATGGCTACAGCTTCTGTTACCTTTTTAGCCATCTTTTTTCAGTGTTTTTTTGTGAACAAGATTTTATTATCCTAGATGAAAAGCATATTTCATACCATATCTTGATTATTCCTAAAACTTTAACTTCCTCACCTTCAGCTTTACACAGCTTCTAAAAAATAATTGGGCTGCACTCACGGAGACCCTATGCACTTGGATGTGCAGAAAATTATTTTCCCCAAATAAAGCACCTCACAGCAGACTGGCTGGGTTGTCATGTTGTTTGAACATTTCTTGTGTTCTGAATGAGCCTGAAGTGATCCCTAACTCTTTTTTTTTTTTTTTTTTTTTTGTGTAATCTGAGTCAGATTTTGGGGAGACACTCGTTTATTTTCACTTAATTGTGTTGTTGGCCATGAGAGGGATAAAACCAAGCATTTAAGTCTTTGACTGGCAGCTGGGCTTAGCTAGAAGTGCAGTTATAGGTTATAAAAGTAGACTAAGGATCTGTTAAAAATGGTTTATGTGTCGTGTTTGTATGTCACACATCACTTCATTTTTTATAAACTCAGAATTATAATTGTGGACTGTGAGCCATAATCCATAAGAAATGTGCATAGATATTTAAGATTTCTAACAGAAATGAAGCATGACAGTCGCAGAACTAAAGCTGATTCTTGTAAGAATAATAAATCCATGGAAATCATGGAAACACAGATCATTGCACAGATAGAGACCAATATAACAAACCAATAAGCATAAGGCTGCCCAGGGAGAAAAGTGATTATGAAGAGTAACAAAGAACTTATGCTAGTCCAAATTCATAAGAAAGAGAACAAAAGAAAGTGAGTATGAAAATTGACTTGAATATTGGTACTTTGGCAGTAAAGATAATTCCCTCAGGCTGCTGTCCATCTGGTGCCCAGTTTATGTCACACAAACCAAGGTCATCTTAACAAATGTGTAACATATCCATAGCTAACAAGACTTGTAACTTGCATTGTTTGTTGTGTTTCTGTGATGTTTATTTAATTGACTGTATTCCATTAAAATTAGGCTGTGATTTCATAAGCTTCAGAATTTGTTGCACTTCTATGAGTTCCCCGCCTTCCCTCCCCTATAAGAAAAATAATTTCTTATTTTAACTATTTATGGGAGGAAAAGCTGAACTGCTCATGTTTCTAAACAGTCTTAGTAAATGAAAATCAATTGTGAGTACTGTGACCACCTTCAAAGTCTGCATTAGGCTGTTGGGGAACAGGGTATTTGTTTGGTCATCCCTTTGGCTCTCAGGATATTAGAAAGACACCATTATTAGCATAATATCAAACACAAAAACAAGGCTCTATCATAGCCATAATAAGTTAAACTGAGTTAGCTTTCTCCTCCTCCTTTTCTAGGATATGATTTGTTGAAAATGCATGCATGCTTTTCTTGTTAGAAGGCAATGCTTTTTTCCAGTACTATGGAAAAAAATTATAATGTGTGGGTTGCTCATCCAGCTTGCTCTGCAGGTTTGGCCTATTGGGCTCTAAATCTGACCTAATATTTTTGCTTTCTTCAGTACATTGGCTTGCATTTAATGCCTCATCGCTTTTCCCTCGTGATTTCAATGGCAAAATTTGCTCAGTTTTCATAATGGTAAAAATTCCTTTAAGGTTATGGATAAAAACAGAATTTAAAGTAGTATGGTGGTATTAAAGTCTCTAACCGTTAGAGATGAATAGTGGAATATTGGGAATGTTCCCGCTATCTGTGCTGCAGGAAAAAAAAAAAAAAAGGATATGTACAAAGTAGAGATACAAGAAGGTTTTGGAGGGCAGAGAAAACGCATTCCAGTGGGAGATTTCTGTTGAGCTTATAAAAAAAGAAAGTTAAGCCTGTATAAACACCTTTCTGTGAAGAAAACATGAAATACTACAGGGTTCTTTAATCTACCAAAGAAACATATAGCAAGAACCAGTAGCTGGGAGCTAAAGCAAGGCAATTTCAAATTAGAAATAAGGCACATGCTGTTGCTTTTTTCTCTCTGTTTCACAGAGATGGTAATTAAACTTTGGGGCAGGCTACATTGCAGTAGGAAAATGGTAGACGTCATCTCTGGAGACTTTCAGATATAGACTATATACTTTCTGAAAGTTATTTTTTGGCTGAACACAAGTAATGGGGGGCTCAATATCAGAGGTAATTGGATGGAATATAAGTATCTGAAACAAAAACTCAGTGTAGATGAACTAATCTCTTCTCCTGGCCTTAAATGTATGAAAATATAGATTGCTTTACTGCAATGTGTTTGTTTCGTACACCTAATTGGTTTTCTTTCAGGGCTCAAAAAGCTTTAGTCACTGCAGCTTGCATCACTAACCTTTAAGAATTCAAAACAATGCTCTTTACTGCTTGCTGAATTGTCACATACTATATGTCTCTAAATCCATCTGAATGTGCAATTTCCAACTCCTGATTAGCACCAGGAGCCCAGTCAAGGATGACAGAACAGCATCCGATTTTGTTGATCTCTACTACAATTACAACAGTCAAAAACTGCATAAGGGCCATCCTACATCTTAAATCTTTTGAGGAAAAACTGCTTGAAAACATGTTATATCACAGGGGTTATTGATGGGAATAGGGTGATTGACAGGAAATTTTGAAAAACCCAAACCTTTCTAGGATGAATTACAGCACAAATATGTAACCCACAAAGAATGGACTGACTTCAGTGTCAATCTTTGTGGATGGATTCCCCACAAATCACTGGGTAGAAAGTGCCACCAGACATTTGCAGTAGCTCCAATCCCAGAGCAAGATGCTTTCTTGATTCCAAGGACACAGTGCATATATTGATTTAACTTTTCCATATTCTGCCTGAGTGAGTCAGAAATTGCACTGAGTTGGATGTGTGACAGTGAGAGTGTTCAGACAAATTGGTGGGGTGGGGTTACACTATAAACTATCTGTGTCCAAAATGCCCTATCAAGGAGCTCAGAGGATTGTTTTCTGAGGAGTGTCAGCTATGGTTGCAGTGCTGGTTTAGTACAAAAATGTGTGCACCTACTCTGCCCTAACCCCCGCTCGTCCTTCTTACACCTTGTTGAATTTACCTCCATCAGCTCTTCCAGAATGTGATTCCCCTCTTCCAAACACTTTTTGGTTTGATTCACTTTGTCTCATCGGGTGTTTATCTTCTTCCTATTTCTGATTGCCACTGATGTCCTTTCTCCTAGAAGATATATTCATCTATTCATATATTCACTATTTTTTCAGATTTTATTTATGGCAGGTCGGGAGAAAAATATAATAAATTACTGTGACTGTGGAGTGCTCACAGGAATAAATTGTCAAAGACTTTTAATAAAATTATGCTCTCTTCTAAGCGAGGGTCTTTGTAAACAAAGGCATTATACAGAATAAAGCTTTCCTGTCTAAGCTCTGATGACAGGTCTTGAAAATGCCATGCTTTGGTTACTCCATACTTAAACATGGATAGATGATTGACAATTCGCTTTTCCCAAGCCCTGTGTGTCTGTAAGGACCTTTTCCTGGTCAATGTTGCTTTCAGCCCTAACTCCATGGACTCATTGCTCTTGATCCAGATTTTGTTCCAGTCAGGACAATGTGAAGAAGAGGGAAAAATGCCAGCAGTGCTTTAACTCCCCCAAAACACTTCCCCTTGAAAAGTAGAGCTGTAAAAAAAAAAAACCAAAAAACAATCTATCAATCCTCACTAATCTGAACCTTCAATCCCAATCCAATCCATTGTGTGGGGGTGACCTGCCACTGGTCAGACTCCTGAAGTTCAGTGCAAGTGTCCTCAGGTTCCAGTTATCTTGCATGCTTGAATCTCAGTTCACCTGAGAGTGCAGTTAATTTTTTAGGCTCTTCATTAGTTTGATTCCTAGCTCACACATCTTGTTGTAAATTGAATGCATTATCTCCTTTTTCCACCACATGCTATTATCTAGGTACTTCTTGGGTAAGAAATTGTCTCTATTAGCATTTCTGTCATGCAGAACAGGCATTCTGTCAGTGTTGGCAGCTCTTTTTTACTACAGGTCTCAAATGTGAATTGAATTTTATATAAATTTCATGCTGTGACTTAAATTATCTCCCTTGAAGAATGACTACCTGTAACACTCCTTTTAGTGGAGAGTCCTCAAAGAATCCCAACTATGGGACTCAGTAGTGGAGTTAAAAATCAAGAAGCAGGTTTTAGGTGAAAGAACATTTTATCCAAAGCATTTGTCACAGTAATTTCAGCTGTTTCCACCTTAAGGAGGAAGGCTTGCTATGATTTTTTAGAGTTCCAGGTACTTCTGCTGTTCTACATTCCTAAATATCAGTTCCCAGGTGTGAAACTTGGCATTAAGTTGTTAAATCCTTCAGCTTTTAAAGCTTCTTCAAAATATCCTTCACATGTAAGGAAGCATAATTTTGGAAATCCAATCAGCAGCACATATGGTGTGCTGACTGTAGTTTTTATACCTCAAACGCCCGCAGAAGACATGGGAGAAGCCCAGGAGAACCTTACATGGATTTTTAGTGCTGTCCAGAATTTCCCCCACAGAGAATTGGTGGTATCACACCACAGACACTCTTTAATAGTTTTGTTCCCAGAAATCCCTCTTTTGAAAATTAACAAAGGCCAATAACTTCTGTCTCCTCCTTCCTGTAGAGGAAGGAAACTGAAAAAGCAATTGGAGGTTTGTGCACTACAAAATGATAGCATAGGAGCATTTTGAAAAACGTTTTTAAAAAAGCTTTTATCATGTTAACTGGTACAGCACCCAGCACAGAGTCACAATCATGCTCCCTGTTAAAGAGAATTAACTTAATTCATTTTCATGTTGTGACCTGCAACATTTAATTTACCTGAGAGCATTCTTCCTGTTAATACAGGCTGGATGGAAACATGATAACTTCAGGTTAAGTTAAGTGTCTGATTTGTGATGCAGTTTACCTCTGCAATGACTGCACTGTTCAAATTAATTAATACCAGATCATTATCTTTAGATGGCAGGCAGATGTTGAGGTTATGGTGTTTGTGAACCCTAAGCCTGTTTTTTTTTTCTGGGCAGATCACTGGCAGTTGCTATATAAATTGGAGAGCCAAGGTCTAGGCCTTCTGGCAGTCAATTGGTTTTGTAATTATCTTAGTAATAGTTCTCAATTATTATTCAGTAAAGGTCGTCTTTCTTCTGTTATTGGGTCACAACACCCCTAGGGATCCAGAGATGGGCCAATTCTCCTTTTTATCATGTAAATAACTTGCCATCTGTGTACCACCCAGGTTCATCTAAGGCAGTTCTGAAAACACTGATTATTAATATCAAAGCTGCAGATTCTGACAGGGTTGTAGAATTGTTTTTAGATGTTTTTAAAGATGGGCTTTGTTTCCTAAAATTTTCAAGACTCTTATTAAATGCTGTGGACAGCTTAGTGGCAATTCTCTTCAAGTAATACAAAGATTAAAAATACAGACTTATTTTTTTTAACTAGATCACGTGTAATCTACCTGTTTATCTCTAACATATATCTTCTACTTTACTCACAAATTATTATGTTTGGAACATGTTGAAAATGCTTTTCCTTTGAAAACAGCCACAATCTGCAATGTTAACATTCAGACAGGTTACTGATGTGCATGGAAAATTTACCAAATATTGAAATGTTTAAATATTTCCAAGTCCTTTATTTTGAAATCATATTTCATCCTTTTAGTATTTTTATTAATATGCTATTCAATATTCATTCAGTAGTATTTTGGGTTTTCACTACTGTAACACTGGCTGGTACAGTACTCTGCCTTTCCTTCCAGTGACATTAGTAGTTAACAAACCCTGATACCCTTTTTTCCGCCCCATCATTATGACCTGCCTGCCTTTATTTCTGTCCCATTGTATTTATTTCTGCCATGTGATTGCCTGGGGGAAGTTAGATTACCAACCATAGTTATTGGACTTGAACAGAACTTTTTAATTCCCTTCTCTACATCATGTTTACATTGCAGGCTGTGCTGACAACGAATAAAATGAAAAAGTTAACAAAACTGATAAAGTCATCATTTGCTTCTACTCTATTGTAATAGCCATGCTGTAATTGGTGCTGTTTCATATAAAATTACCATATAAATTGTGCCATCCAAAGCTGCAACATAAAGAGCAACAGTATTTACAATAACTGGCAAATCCCTGTTAATTATTGATAGCCTAATAAACACACCATTATAATTCAGTCCTATTATTTATTATTAATAATAACTCTTATTTACTATTCATTGTGTAAGGATCAATTATGATTAACTGTTCTAAAAATGAATAGTCCACATGAATGTTTCTGTTTTCAGGGCCTTTTCCATTGAAGGAAAGGCTTTCCATATTAAAATGCTCTGTTCAACAGGACAGAACATGACTGTACCTGACGAGCTTACAGACACCAGTATCCTGATCCTGGTGTCTGTGAAAAGCTGCTATGAGCTCTGTCAGAGACACTGGATGATTTTGCTTCTTTGGAGGCCATTACTTGGCCCAAAAGTGGTTGACTTATGACCTTGGATGTTCTTGGCCTTCTTGGCCACCTGGGCAAAGAGCAGTTTATCTTTAATAGTAATGAAGTTTTGCTTTACTGCTTAGTAACGTCAGAGAGCTCTTTTTAAAATAAACTCAGCCAAAAATTCATTGAGGTATCATCATAAATCCCAGTGGCTTCAAAACTTAATTTTGCTGGGGAAGGAGGCTGAATTCCAGGCATTACAGTGACAGTGTGTCCTTGTGTGGATCTGCAGAGCGACCATCAGGTGTACTGTGAATGACGATGTCTTCTCCAGAAATGATCCATTTATTGAGCCCTTGGTCTTGTAGTATTTTTTAAATAGATGCAATCAGCCCAGTTTTCCTAGACTGTATTGCCAGAGTCAGGACTTTTACCTTCTGGTGTTGGTAGTGTCACTGCAGGCTGTAGGAAGGACAGGACTAGAAGTATTTGCAGCCAGCACTATTCCCTTTTTCTACGAGGCTTTTGATTTTCAGACCTCTCTTCCAAGCATAACTCAACTGCCAATTGTCACTAAGAAACAGCACTAGAGAACATTGATTTCTCACAATGCAGACCAAATTCTTTCCTTCTTTGTTTCAGTTTTTATTTTTCTGACCAGACTTTGGCTGATATTTGGCTTTGTCACTCGTTTCAGGTTTTTCATGTGCAGGTAACTCCACCATATCTCCTGTTAGATGTTTAAGCTGCAAATTCCATCTGTTATGAAATGCACTGAGACCATCAATCACTGTCCACCAGTGCTCCTGGAGTGTGCCCTAAGCGTGGCACACTTGGAAGTGCCCTGAAGTTTTCACAGTGACTTTAGTTGAACACAGGGCAGGAGGATGATCACTGTGTGCCAAGGTAAGGCCTTCCTTCAGCTCTGACTGGATTTCCCACTGATTTATCAGTGGGGGTTTAAAGTACACTGTCTGCAGGCAGCATTCTTGAGTTATCCAGAGTTTCTTGGCACAGAGGAGTTTCTGCATATTTACTTTTTGTTTGACAAGGGTTCTCCACTGTCTTTCCCCAACTGCCCACTTCAGAATTTAAAATATCTGTAAAATGCTCTGTATTTTTCCATGATGTGCCAGTTCTCACCAGCTGTGATTTTCAATACAGTGATGCACTATAAGGCAGCCAACTGACTTGTAAAAGGATATGAGTCTGTGTGCCAAGGAGAATTTAGCATAATGATTCAACTGCAAATATAAAACACAGTTTCAAAGAAGGAAGAGAAGAAATCCAAAATGTATATAAACGTGATATGTATAAATATTTTTTATTTTGTTTCAAATAACATCTTACTCTGCCGTGTGTATGGCATCTAAGACACACCGAACATTTTTAGCACGTAAGAAATAATTCATTTCGTTTATGGGCACAAAGCAGTGTATAAACCATGTAGCTAAATAAATGCTTTGTTTCCAATTCTTACATGCATTACACTGTGACATATCTGGAATTATTCCAGAAAGTGATTTCAAGAGAAGTCCTGCCAGCAGAATGAAGTTACAGTAGAAGCCTTGGGTAACTCGTGGCACCTCTGTCAGCGCAGATGCTGTAGTGCAGGAGGAGTGTGGGTTAACACCACACATGTGCCTCATGTTCACACCTTTTGTCAAGGTGTGCAAGGCCATACCAAAGTGTCACTGCTTAAGCACTGCTGCCATTGCCCAGGCGAGGTGTCTCACAGGCTTGGCTGCACAAGTCACACCTTCGTATTCAGGCTTTGACACATCTTAAACAAGAGCAGAATTTGCTCTCTCTTTAACTGGTCAGTAGCCCTTTGCACGGCATCCTTAGGCAGCTCTCCCAACTCCCCATGAGGTAATTAAATATGGATCTTGCCCCATTTTACAGATGAAGAAAATACTCATGCTGTGTCTCAAGAAAAGATAATTTTTTCGTGTTTCATGGCTCAACCCAAGCCAGCAACTCAGTTTCACAGATCCTCTTCTCACTGCTTCCCAGTGGGATTGAGGAGAGAATCAGAAAAGTAACAGGGAGAAAACATGCAGGTTGAGATAAAGAGAGTTTAATAAGAACAATAAAAGCACACAAGCAAAGCAAAATGTGGAATTCATTCCCCACTTCTCATGTCCAGGCAGGTGTTCAGACCTCCCCAGGAAAGCTGGGCTCCATCACTGCTAAGGCTGGCTTGGGGAGGCAAACCATCATTCTGAATGTGCCCCCTTGCTGCTTCTCCCCCAGCTGAGCATGACACCATCGGGTATGGGACACCCTTGGGTCAGTTGTGGTCAGCTATCCCAGCTGTATCCCCTCCCAAATCCTTGTGCCCCCAGCCCCCTTGCTGCTGGAGAGGGTGAGGAGCAGAAAAGGCCCTTGTAGTGTAAGTGCTGCTCAGCCATACCTAAAACGTCCCTGTGCTATCAGCACTTTCCAGCAAAAATCCAACACAGCCCCATGTTAGCTCTGTGAGGAAAATTAGCTCTATCCCAGGCAAAAGCAGGACACACAGTCTGTTAATCCAGTTGATATAATTTTCCAATTAAGGTACAATTAATGTAAAATGCACTAGAAATACTAGGTAGGAGTGAAACTGTGACCATCTACTGTTGTTGAAAATGTTCTATGAGCTCCATTATGCCATTGTAAAATAATTCTCTAAATGTCAGTGATGTGAGGAGCACAAACAAAAAGTTGCTGTTATTAGACCTGCTTTTATTATGCAGCCTAACTGAGAGCAGTATTGTGTTTAAGAATAAGCAGGGAAGTAAAAAATGAGAGATTTTGATCACAGAGAAATGTGCTTTACCATGTGCTGTAAATATTACTGAGGCAGCAGCATGCCTGCTTTTCAGAAGCCAGAAAATGAACCAAACAAAGGGAGGAATATCATGAATCGTAATTTGCTGAGAATGCAAACTATTCAATGTATTTTGTCTTTTCTTTTTAATTTTATTCCTTGGTTTTATTTTGTTTTTAAGTAAGGTAATATACATATTTTGATCACTTTGCTAGAACCTCAAAACACGGAAATACAGCACCAATGAGGCTTGAAACCTCCATCAAACGCCTGCTGGAAAGTGTCTGTTGCTGGCACAACTGCAAGATCTTTTGCTATTTTTTCAACTAACATGTGCAGCATTTCCCACCTAGCACAGGAAATGGTGGCTGCTTGCATAAACATATATTTAAGGCTTAAAAGAGCCAACTTGGAAGTTAGTCCAACTGTTGGTGTTTATAGAGGAACGAGTGTGTTGGGAGAGAAGCTGCCTGTTCATCAGCTCACTGTGGCAAATTTGCCTTTGAATTCAGCAAGGCAATAGTTAACCTCTCACTCCCCTTGCAGCTGAAATAAGCTCTGGTGCAGTGCATTCCTGCACCATCCTCCACGTTGCCTTTTGTGTATGGTATAATTATCAGCTTCATTATAATAACTCTTGCATTTAAGTATTATACTTACCCAAGGGCAACCTGGGAGATTTTATATCTGCAAGCCCCATTTCATCCTTCTGTAATAAAACTCTACACTGAACATAGGGTGGTACCAGGCCACAAATGTCTAATATTTAAAAGATAAAGGATGAAGACTGTGATATACTCTTGCAGAGAAATGAAGACTGGTAGATTGAAGGCCACTAAACTAGTTAAGCCCAATATATAATTATTTGGCAATTTAAAGACTAGGTATTCAATAAATATTTGCTTACTTATCAGATTAAGCAATAAATAAATTAGTCTTCATAACAGAGGAATGATAAAAAGTTTTTTCTTTAATTTCACATTCCCACTTAAGGTTTTCATATAAGCAGATTTTGATAACCTGGGAATGCAGAACTGTGCAAGCTGTGGGAAAATAGCAGCACCAAGGAAGTTATATTTTAGTTTTTCACCACAGAGATAAGTTCAATAATCAGGTCAGCTTTCCTAGGAGAAAAGAAAGCAAATAAACCCAGCCTCCCACCTGAACTTAATTTGATGCAGATGAATGAAATATCAGCAGGCTTTTGGACCTAACTGAAAGGCAGTGCTTTTTGTTGGGAGATAATTTTTTGTTATTTTACACTTCTAAGATTTGAAACCTGCCTGAAAAATTGGAACTCAAATATAGGTCTTTGTTTTTAAAATTATGTTTTTCTTTTATATGAACACAGGAAGCTTGGGAATATCTAATTTTATTGCTTTTGTGATTGTAGGAAAGAAAAATCTGTAACTTTATGTGCTATATTCCTGTGCCACATACTAGATTAATAGCAGTAGAAGGTCATTATCCAGGCTAAATTTTAACCCATTCCCAGTGCAGTCCTTTGGGCCTGTCTCACTTGGGGACACTCCTGTAATGTATAGCATTCATTTGAATATAAACCTCTCGTTTTAATAATGTTGTCTTGTTAAACCATGAGTTGTAGAGCTGTTGAATACCAAACATTGTTCAGCACACCCTGATGTAAAATATTTCCCTCTCTGGTAGCTGTGTTCAAAAATCACATGGATGTGGTGCTAAGGCAAATGGTTTAGTGGTGGACCTGGTCCTGTAAGGTTAATAACTGGACTTGGTGACCTTAGAGGTCTTTTCCAAGCTTAATGACTCAATGATTCTCATCTGGAACCTGCACATGCACCTTCCCAGGCAGCTGAATACAGAACTTGTGCTTTTCTAGCCCCTGTGTGCTTGTGCCTCTACTTCTCCCTCTCTTTTCAGCTAAAGTGGCTTTCCCTGGGTGAACTGTCAAGGAGAGCAGGGTCCCCAGTTCTGCTGCCCTCTGGATGGCTCCTCTGCTCTCATCTCAGAGCAAAGGCAGCCATCCCTGCGAGTCCCAGGTTTTGGGGGAAACCAAGGAGGTAACAGAGACCATGGCATCAGGGGCAAGTGAGGGCTGAGGTGAAGAACTTCAATGGCAGTAACTGCTCGCAGGGAGGCCAGGAGCTGGAGGAAGAGGAGAAGCACAGAGGAGTTATTTTATTCTGAAAGCCCACTTATTGCATGTACAAAAGGTGCAGTTAGTATCATAACACTTGGATATGCTGTGGTATATTTTCTAATATTCATAGTGGGAAAGAATCAATCTAATCCCCGTTCAGTCCTGGCAGTATGGAAGTGCCTCCGGCAGCCAGTGCAAGGGACTGAGGATGGAAACAGCAAAAAGCCTTAAAATGCCTATCTAACTCTGTAATGAGCTCATCCAGTGCCCCAAGCCTTTCTAGGAAGGCAGGTACACCCAGCACTTAGCACACTGGATGCTTTGGCTGGCTGCACTAGCTGTGGGAGCTTCATAACACTGACAAATGGCCTGGGGGATTTCGTTACCAAGAGCATGAATGATAGCAGAGCTAATGCACACTCTCAAACACTCTGTGCTGTATTTTGGGGTTTTTAGTGGTGTAGCCAAAGTGTAAAAATGGGTGCAGGGCTTTTAAATCTTCCCAATAAAGGGAAAACATTGTTTGAAGCCATGGAAGCTGCATATCCACTGGCATAGCAACTAATGCAGTTTGCTTCTGAAGTACTGCCCTGAAGTATCTTTAGATATTCAGATATAAAATGTAAGTACATAACTTGCTGTAAAAAGCTATAGCAGTGCCCTTGGCAAGCTTCCCTGGCCTGTGGAGGGTAATTACAAGTGGAACACAAACACAGCTCCAAAATTGACCTCATTAGATGTCCAGCTTGTTCTCATACAAATGCTGTGACATCTACCCATTGTTATAAGAGTATTTGTGGTATCTTGATGGAGAATTTTGTAACCTAATCAGAGCTCACTTGGCAAAAAAACAACAGGAGAAGATGCTTTTCCCATCAGTTCCAAGAAGGATTTGGATCTGTACACAGCCCTGCCAGGCCCCAATTTCAGACAGCTCTTATCCTCTAAGTCAGGAGTGCAGTTGGAGAGGTGAGTAAACCAGAAGGATCAGCTTGTTCTGGATGGAAATGTGTCTACAGCAAAGGCCAGCTTGGAAATACAGCTTTGTGTTTCAGCCAAAAATCAGACAGAAATGGTCACAGCTGAAATGTTACATCAGGCCCTGGTAACTGGTCACAGCAAACCACACAGCTGCTTCAGGTAAAATTGTGAATGTTCCTGTCTCCTTCTCATCAGTGCTATGTTTCCTGCAAGTGCCACATGTGAAAAGGAAGAAAAAAGAAAACATCTGCATTTTTAAGATGCTTTCACAATGTTTTAAGATAATTTTGTGATTGGGGTTTTTTAGGCATTTACCTATGTTTTTAATGGAATTATGGGATTTATGCTGTTAGATCACCCTCTTTGTCCACATCAAATGATCTTTATCATGGCTAATGCTAGGCTAATCAGAAATGTTTAGTAGCAATGGCTTGTGCTAGAATTATGAGTTCCCAAATATTCTCTGGAAATATAGATGTTCTGATAAAAACTTTAAAGCAGCTAGGTTGCTGCTGTCCAGGAGGACCCTAATAAGGAGTTTATAAGAGAAGATTATGGAGAACAGGGAAAACAGATCCAACAAATAATCAACTCAGGTGTGGACGAACGAGATTCAGGCATCATTTCTGCAGACAGAGTTTTGGCACATATGTAGAGAAAGAAAACATAACTATACATTACAAAAATTATTGGACAAGAAAATGAGCAATTTTATACAGATTTACTGTTTAAAAATTGAGGTGAAATATTTGTAGTTAAACATTTATGTAAATGAAAGCTGTGTATATATCTCTGTACAAATGATGAAGGTGACCCTGATTTAAGTCATTCCCCCAAAAAAAAGAAAAAAAAAACATTTAAATATGTAAATCAGAGATGACCTAAGTTTAGGGAGGGTTATCAAAAATGTCTGTTATCTTTGAACATGAACATATGCTCACTATGCTAATTCTGTAGGCTCCTTAGATCAAATGCTGGCATATTTCAGTGTTTTGCATTGCTTTAAATTTTGACTTCAGATTTCATCCACAGTTTTGGCTTTTTTTGTAAGTTTTTTTTCCCCCAATCACCAAATGCCAAAGTGAGAAGAACCACATGAAAGGAGAAATTTTCCTGTGTTTCTCTGTTAGACTTGAGAAGTTGCATCTTGCTGAACACTGCACTGAAAACAGTCCAGAAGAATATGAGACCAGAACCTGACAACTCCATAATTCATAAGTAAATGTAATGTATCACAGAGCATAAACTTTATTTAAATTTTCCTTAAAATGCATGCCTTTTAAATGGCTAAGAGCAGAGAGCCCCACATTTTTAAATAGATTGGTGGCTCAAGGTTGCTGGTATCTATATGTACTTGAAGTCTTTGTTTTAAGAGATGATATTTGTCACAAAAGAAAACTATGATTTCATGTATTGAAAAAAATTCCTTAGTTCCTGGTTGTCCAAGAAAATTTCCTGCAGGTTTCTTCCTGAAAACTTACTGAAATACAATGAGAAGATGAAGTTTGACTGCAGCTTTAAAAATCTCATTACCATTTGGGTTTTTTCTTTGAGATGACTTTGTTTGCAGTTTATATTTTCATTTCTAACATGATCCACAAAACATTTTCTTATTGGTTTAAGCACTTGCATCTTCATCTCTTGTGCCCCCCAAGAGCCCTTTTGTTAAGGTGTAAATATGTTCCTAAAATAATGAAAATGCCATTATCACCCTTTTTTTCATTTAGCTGCCCAGGAAGGGAACTGAAAAGGCATTTAGCTAAAAGCATACTTTTAGTATAAATAGATAACATTAACACAAGGATCTCTGCAGATCATTAGTCTGGTTGTTCTCTAATATGCTCTCCCTTGAATTTTGTTTACCAGAATACAGTGTGAGATAAATGGCAGGCACGTCTGTGAAGAGAACTGCAAGTTTTCACTCGTTGCTCACCTCTCTCTCGGCACTGAGCTGATCCACAGAGTGAGTATTCATTATATCCTTATCTCCAAGCTGAGGAACAGCCCTGTCTGAATCCTGTATGGCTGAATCCCAGCAGAAAAGGTGACTTAGTACTAAGTGATATTGTAAAACTGCTGCCTTGCATTTGAAGAATAGAAACCACAGGAGGTTCTAAAGGTTGTAGCATGAATCCCCAAACTCTTTATTTTTTACAGAGTGGTTGCATTGTCCACACTCTGTTCTCACCTGGCTCTTGGAATGTTCTACAATACCTGCAATGGTGCATTTTGGGAACGGGTAAAAACCCTGGAACAATGTTGTAAAAAGATGTCAAAATATTTTACCTAAGAAAAAATGTTCTGATTTTTTCATACTTTTTGAGACTATGGTATTTTGACTTTTTGGTAGAAAAGATTTAAAATATTTGCTCTTTGAATGAAATTACTAATATGGATTTTATATATGTAAGTATCCATTGCTTCCCTAGGTAAACTGTCCTGCTGGCTACCTATCTGCAATATACTCCTTTGAATTCGAATTTGTTAGCATTAGCTTCTAGCCATTGCATGAAACCAAACTATATCCTACCCTTTATGCCAACCATAAAAATGAACATTAGTCTAAAAATTTTACAAGAGTTTGCAAAATCAACCAGGCTACTGGTTATTGTGGTGGTGTTTCAAATTTTACAAGTAATTTTGATATCAAAGGCAATGGCTATTAGGAGCTATGGTGAAGTTTGGCCTTGTAGGGCAGTCTTGTTACCAACCCATGTGCAAATGAAATAAAGCAAATAAGCCTCAGCATCTCCAGTTAAAAAAAATCAACTCTGATGTCCTGCTGTCCTTTAAAACAATTCAGCAATGCCTCTCTAGCAGAGGGCTGGGTATTTTTTGGTCAGCTAAGGGCCAGTCAGTGTTCTTTGACTCAGGTTGTACTCTAATCTTGGGTGCTTTATGAATTTAAAGAGACCTGAGGGAGATTTGTGGAAAATGACTTGGCACTTTTCCATTACTGCTAATAGGATTAGAAAAGTGATGAATTGTCACTGGAGGTTTTGATATTTCCTAATAAAGAAGACAGTCTGCAAGCAATACTTGCAACCAGCTGTTGCTATTTATGGTGCAACTCCGTTGTTGCTGTTTGTTTTTCAGCACTCAGAACCTCCATTTTCTTTTTTACAGGCTGATCCACCCAGGTTTGTCATCCTTCCTGTATCCAGCAGTTGCTTTTGGAGTCAGAAGCTGCAGGACACACAGAGTTGGGATGGATGTTCACGTTTCATAAAAAAAGGACAAAGCAAAGCAGGAAGAATTGTCACAGGTTTCTTAGCCTCAAGTACTTTTTAAACTGCCTGAGCTATTTGGGTGAGTGGCATTTGTCCAGGTGATTGTTCCCAAGCTGAGGGTCCTGTAATCTGAGGGTCCGTGCAGTCTGTGATGAGAAGGTTCAGTTGTATTATTTTATTGTCTCTGTTTACAGCAGCTACAACGTTGCCCCTAGTTTACTCATCATGTAACACTTAAATAGTTTGCTAAATAATGTGGCTGCATGTCCAAAATTTCTCACAAAACCAGAATTTCATGAGACTTGAATAATTTTCATTATCATGTTTTGTTCACTGATAATAGATATGATGAGAAGGAGGAGATTTATACCTTTTCCCTGTCTGTGAGAAAGAGCTAAACTAATGTACGTATACTTGGTCAAAAACCTTTTGAATTACACCTTTCTTGGTTAAAATAACAACATCTAGTGTGTTAAATCCCTGACATTTATGAAAAAAAAAAAAAAGTATATTGAATTTTCTTCACCCAAAGCCACTTGTTTCCAAATTTTCAAAGCATTTCATTTGAAAACTTTCTAAGGACATTCCAAATTTCATTTTAATTTTAAGCTAATTAGGTAATAATGTTTGCAGAGAAAAATACTCGTATCAAATGAATTATTTTGAAGTTTTTATAATAAACATAGGTTATTTCATGTGTTACCTCACATCAGACTGGGAAATTTCTTTCCATTTATTCCTTATTTTTAAAAAGTGGTGTGAATGTGGTGATGTTAAACAAGTCAGAGCATTATTTTTAATAACAGAGTGTGTTATTATTCAATGGAAGTGCCAAGAAAATAGGTTTCCTCACAAAAAACAAAACTAAACAGTAAACAAAGGATATTTCTAAACATTCATCTGTGGACAATCAGCTGGTTTTGGTGTTCAAATTGCACTGACAGTCCTTGTCCAAATAAAAAATGGTGTATGTTTAGACATAGCCTAACCTATAGAAAAAAAATGGAAATACTCTATGACCACAGAAGAGTTAACACTTTACCTTACTAACACTCCCTTAACACCAGGTAGTGTGTCTTGATAGAAATTGATCCTTTGGTAAGGCTAGAACAAAAAAATGGAGAAAGCAACTCAAATTAACAGAATAATTTAAGGACATTTATAGCCCATTTTCACTGCCACATTGTGCCAGAAGAGCAAAGCAGCAGAAGTGATAAATAGATCATTGATTTTTATCCCTTTCAGAGCAGCTCTTCTAGTATTTTTAATGAAACATTAAATGATTGTAATGTAAACTGTAACAGAATGGCATAGTTTTATACTTTCTTAATTGGATGCTAATATCCATGTCAGTATTTGCATGAAAAGTGGCGTACTAAGCCAAAATATCAAGGTTTTTAAAACTCATAATCATTCTTCTGCTGATACCATCTGTCAGCTTAATCTTCACCTCCCAGAATTCAAGGAAGCAGGTGCCTTAGGGGGAAGGAAAAGAAAAATTTAACAGTTGTGAAAGTACAGTAAATTGAGTTTAAACCATGGGCTTGAAATCCCATTTGATTATATAGGCCTTATTAGTTATTAATTGTCAAAGTTGGAAAATAAGTAAGAACTGCTGTTGGGGCACTGTCAGTCATCCTCCCTGAAGGAGCTGTGGGACCCGCTGCAGAAGGGATGAGAGCAGCACAAATGCACAACTGGCACAGCAAACCCCTGATGAGGAATCATGGAGCTGCCTTTGAGAGCACCTGGAGCACCTGAAATTCCCTCTCCAGCAGTGAAAATCTGTGTCCCCTCTGCACTGCAGTGGAGGGGATGTGAAGGAGTCTGAACTGTGGGTGTTTGTGCTTCATTTTTCACAGAACCGTTTGGGTTGGAGGGATCTTAAAGATCACCTCAATCCAAGCCCCTGCCATGGGCAGGGATCCCACCAACTAAATCTGGTTGCTCAGAGCCCCACCCAACCTGGCCTTGATTCTCCTTTGAGCTTGTCATTTTTACAGCCCTCCTGCACATTCATAACCTGCACAGAGCTGTTGTTTAGGACAAGTCACCTTGTACTTGTCATTTCTATGACACACGTCCCTTAGTGCACCATCAGACATCCAATAAGGAAGCCAAATCCTCAGAAAAAACGGGAGGAGTGGAGCTGGAGAGCACATCACCTGCTGCAGCCTTTTCTGAAAGCAGAACATACCTGCAAAGCAAGCACACATCTCGAAGATTATCTCAAATCTCTACAACCCTGCAGGGGCTGCAGGCCAATGTTCTCCTGACAAAAGTAAGAGGGTGCACGTTCAAACCTCTCCCGCTCTTAGCAAATCCTTGAACAAGCAGCTACTTCACTAGATTGCCCTAAAGAAATTCCAAAGCCATTGTTCTCTGAAAATATTGCTGTTGTTGGAATTTCAGAGACAAAGGAATGCATCAGCCCTGTAAGGTCTGTGTCTGTAGAGCAGCTGTACCTCCACGAGTGCTCCAGGTAGCCCGTGGGACAGCACAGGTGGGACTTGGCTCCTCTCCCCTGCCAGGGATGGGCTGCAGGGAGGGAAGGCACAGGCTGAGCTCTGTGCCAGGAGACCCTTCACGAGCAGAGTGCTGTGTGTGAGCCCAGTGTGCCTCCTCCACCTCACTCATGCAAAAGGAATCTGCTTCACACACTCAAGTTTGCAAGCAAGCCCATGTGCAATAAGTGGAAAAAAAAGTAAGAATTGCTTCCAAAGTGCCAATCTAAAAAAAAAAAGAAATCAAGTAAATAGATTTTATTTCATTTCTTTCATATACTTTAAACTAGTATGAGCACTGAAAAAAATATACAAGGCATTTTTAAATGATTTTTTTTGAACAAAAAAGAAATCAAAGTGTTTTAATGTTTAAATGCTTCCATTTTGTCTTCCCCTTTTTTTTTTAAATTTAATTTTCTTTCTCTTTTTTCTCCCTAGGGAATACTTGCAGCTTTTCATACTGCTTTGAACAGCTGGTCAGAGGAAAAAGAAGAACTAAAAACTTTATCTGCTGATAGCTACTGTGCTGCCTTGCTAAGAACCTGCTGCTGTGGCCTTGCTTGCTTGCAAAGATGTGCCACAAACAATTCTAAAAAAACTAAAGCAGGATGTAAGAAGTGTGCAGCACATTCATAGGAGGTGATGTTTTCAGGAGTCCCCACGGCAGCTCCTGGGGAATCTTGGTTTCAGGTTTTCCAGCTGGGGCATGAGGTGCAGTGGGAGGAGTGTAATCCAAGGAAGACAAAGGGGAGAAGAAATAATCTTCATATGGAAAAATCTTATTTTGGCATAGAAAATCAAAATTATTCCAACAAAATTTTCTTCCAGCCTCTGGAATCAATGAGCACCCATGGCCCTCTCCAGCTCCTAACAGGGCAGAAAATATCAGACAGAATAAAGCTATAGCACCAGGCAACTAAGCTTTTTTTCATTAATTCTATTTTCATAATGTCCAAAATAAAATTAAGCATGTGGTTAGCTGAACAGGGTGAGCATGTTGGCATGAGGAGAGATACTGTTAGGTTCTAACTTGCAAAGTGGTCTTTTTTTTTGCCCTAGGATCTAGTTTATGTATGTTAAATCTTTGTACAGAACAGCTTGCAAATTTGAGGTTTCATAAGGTTTTTGTATGTATGTGCATACATATATATACATACATATTTATTTATGTATTTATATAAAAGGCATTGTACTTTCATTGTACTTTGTAATATACATTTAACTGCCATTTAACTGCCTCCCCACATCTCATATGAATTTTCTGAATTATTTGCCCTATGTTTGCTTTTCTGTAATTCCAGAATGACTCAACGTGATCCTACTGAGCAAATTTCCCAGAGTCAGAGTCCTCAGATTGGCATTCTGGTAAGTCAGTAGCACAAGACTGAGTTTTAGAGTACTTTAGAAAATGGGATCCCTATTTTTCTTTTCTCTTTCTTCCTCCTCACCCTTCATTCAGTAATGAATTGCAGATTACCAGAGGGAGGGGACTGTTTCATGTATTTCCTTGCAAGTTGTTTTAAAGCTCAAGTAGTTTATCCTACTTCCATTTATTAAGACAAGACAGCATCTAAAGTGCACAGAGACACAACACATATTCATTTAGCAGTGACAGGTTAACTAGGCTTTCTAAAGAATATTAAACTCTGTTCAATCAGTGTCATTCTCCAGGTCTTTGTTTGGTCCATTATGGAGAATCTGAATGAGGAATTCAACTCCCACATCAGATAATAGTCAGTGGTTCTGATGTGAGAGAATTTCCATAATTTATCTGCCAAGGAGAAATTCCACCCAGGGCAGAGGACCTGAGCCAGAGGAAGGCAAACCACATCAGCCTGGCATGAGTCTATTGAAGCCTCAAACAGCACAAATGCCCTGGGCTGCTCCTTCCAAGGAGACTTTTTTACTGCAAGACATGGAATCACCTCCCTTCTGGAGAAGTTAATTGTGGTTACACCAAAGGCCAGATTAATTTCATCACCATCTTACCAATCAAAGTTGGGTCAATAAGGACCAACATGCTACTTCAAATAATAAAATCCCTTACAAGGGGAGAAATTATTTGCCCTCCCTTTGAAGTATTTCTCTTGGGAAATTAAATGAAGAAGGGCAGAAAATGACACCATCATCTAGTTTATAAATTCTAAGTGTCTTTTCATATTCATAAGCCTTTAAGCCAGAGTTTCTTGGCTTTTCCTGTTGTTTCAAAGGTGATTTGAAACTTTTCTTGTGAGCATGCTGGTCTTACTTTTGGGTTTCACCCACATATTTCTCTAGAAGTCCACTTTAACTCAGAACCTGGCAAGTAATTTAGCACTTATTTATTGAAACATGTGCATGAGCCTTAAAACCACCAGACAGTTGCAGCACAAACATCTGTCTTTTCAAAAGATAACACCCTGTCAAAATGCCCCCGAGCAGAATCTCTTCCCTTGGTTTGAAGTAGAAGCAGCAGCAGCTACAGTAGTTAGAGAGCAAGTATTTTTGGAAAGATGACAGCTGGGTTGTCAGACATTAATGCTGAATTACACAATGCTTGTATGCTACAGCAGAGATGTAATAAGCAATTATTCTTACATTATCCTATATAGGGCTGCCAAAGTACTGTCTGAGAGGCAAGATAAAGGGCTTGGGGTCTGTACTGGTTCTGTTGATGCTGGGGGGTTTCCATCAAATGATGTTAAGTCTATTTTCAGTCTTGTCATCTAAGGAAGTATCAGCTTAAACATCTGTCGTGGCAAAAAGATATCAACGAGTGGCATCTCCAAGGCAGAATTATCCCCAGCATGAGGAAAGCAGGCAAGCTAGTTACTGTAACTGCTGCTGATCAGAAGTTAGCTTCTTCATCAGCAGATTTAGTACAGAGAGTAAAATCATATTTACTTAATCTTCAGTGTTGGAAGTGTCAACAAATTTCATTGTATTTCACATATGTCATTTTTACACAGCACTGTTAAAAAGATCACTGCGGTCTTCAAAGAAAGTAAGAGGTCTCTGGGTAGTATTTATTTAGATCTTTTCTCATCTGGAAAGAGAAAAAAAAAGAACTCCAGTCAGGGAGAAGGATGAGCAAACATATTGAATAGCTTCTTTGTCAGAGAAAACAACTAAGCAAGCCTAGGGCTGGAAAAGAGATGAGTCAGGGTGATATGACACAGGTCTGTGCAATTATAAATAAAGAAATTAAGAGAAAGGAATTGTTCCCTGTTTCTCAAAATAGAAGAACAAGAGGACAGCAAATGGGCTGTTCAGGTTACAGGTTCCAAACAATTACAAGGTCATTTTCCAACATCCTGTTAAATGGTTAGTTTAGTTAAACTAGTTAGTTAAACAACTAGTCAAATTCATGGCTGAGCCAGAAATATATTTGAGGTTAAAAGTCCAGCAGCCAAATGGATGAAAGGAAAAAACCTCCATAGAGGACTTAGTAGGTGTAATTTCTGCCTCAGTTGCAAAGTCTTAGCCTTGTAACTTTTCCCTAGGTATGCACTGCTGGAGAGTGGCTAAGACCTGACGTGGATGATCTCATGCTCTAAATCACAAGGCTCGAAATTTAACTCATTGCAATTGTCAGGAAACCACTGAAGTCAGGTGACCCATGCAGATTTATTCTGAGGGCCTCTCTATATTTTTGACTATCAGAGAAAAGGAAGGACCTTAGGAAAAAAAAATATGAACAAAAAAGGAAAAAAACCCCATTATTTAAAAGTCTTTTCATTACCTTAAGATGCCACATATTAGAAATTCTATTTGAAATAGTTGTGTGATTTTCCAAGAAACACCATTCAACAACTGCTCCTCACATCTCACCTCCTGGCAAAGCTTAGATAAGGACAGTTCTCCAGATGTGACTTTGCTAAACCAAGCTAGGGTGTTATTTTCAGTCAGATTCTTCCAAAAAAAAAAAAAAAAAAAAAAAGAAACCTCTGGTTTCTTAGATTTCATAGATTTCAGCTCAGATTAAGCAGTAACTCAGCTGGACAGGCATGAAAATAGTTGAATCCAACACAATTAAATAAATTTACAGTCATGTTAAGAAAGATCAGTGTGTTTCCCTTTCCAGTTGGGGACCATGCAACACCCAACTGCCCAGATATTTTTGGGAAGAATGAAGGGCTTCAAGCACAATAACAACTAAGCAGAAACATTACTTAGACTATCCAGTGAACGAAATGTGGCTTATGCCATCTGAAGTCAGTTTTGTGTGGCATTA
Organism: Aphelocoma coerulescens; assembly: GCF_041296385.1. NCBI lineage: Eukaryota > Metazoa > Chordata > Aves > Passeriformes > Corvidae > Aphelocoma > Aphelocoma coerulescens. The sequence continues at coordinate 20,854,097 of NC_091023.1, read as the reverse complement.
ACACATAAATATTTGGTAAGTATGTCACTGAGAGTCACTAAATATTGTTTCTCATGTTAAACAGGATCTGCTTCCCCTTTCATTTTGGAGAGACTAAAACCAGCGAGATTCTTCTCCACTTTCACTTTTCCAAGCTGAGAGAGAACTCTGTGGTGTAGGTGTCTGTCCAGCTGTGGAATTCAGATCACGGATTCCTAATATCTCTGTTCCAGCACACCTGTTTTCCAGCTGGGCTCTGGCTTCATCCTTCCTCTGGCTGACCCACACTTGGGCTGATAGCTGCCCAAGGACAGTCAGCAATGCCAAATATCCATTCAAGGGAGCCTCTAATGAATCCCCATTGTAATTCCATCAATTGTGCAAAGTACATGGATTAAATGCTACTTGCAACACAGGTGAATGTTTTCTGGGGTGTGTATTTATTGGTAAGAAAAATTGACTAGCAGGGTACCTGAATTTTATTCACAGCATCTATTCATAGCACATAGACACATTCTATAATTGTAGTCACTATTAAGAAAAATCAACAAAAGGCTACAGTATTATCTGAGCTTCTCCAGCAATTTCCTCTCACACATTAGGCATGCCTTACTTTTCCTTTTGTTGTCCAAGGAAGTATTATTTGTATAAAGTTCCACTGTGCTTTAAATAGCTCTCTAGCCGTTTTTCAGAGGAATTAAGAATAAAATTACCTGTTACTGAACTTCTGTTATTCCTTTGTTGCCTCAGATTCTCAGTTTCAGATGTGCTGGGGTTAAAAAAAAGTCCTCCCTAACTCCCCCAAAGCCCTCCAGGGAGTCCCTGTCACATTTAATCTTTCCCTGTCTCCCTGTTTCTCGGGGTGTCTTCTGAATAACAGCAGTTTTGTCTATTTTATTTGCTCTTTCTCTTACACACACCCAGTTGAAGAAAAGTAATTGAAACTCTGGCATCTCACCTTGCGTTATCTGTGTAGTTTGAAGCAAGCTGTATCTAAAGATCAAATTTCTGCTTATCAACAGCATAAATGTGATCCTGAGCCTGGAGACATCAGTGAACTCTGCAGGAGTTCACTTGCTGAGCAGGTGTTCATGGCCCATCACAGGAAGAGAGGTTTGGGGTAGAAATAGCTTTCACCTCTACAAACTGAGTAGCTTTTTGCTGCAATTTGCACCTCTGGACCTACCAGTCAGTACAGAAACACCCAGGTTACTCTGAATGAGTCTGCCAGCCCAGGCTGAACACAATGCTGAGGCAGCAAACTGCTGTATGTCTCCTTCCTGGATTTTGCTGTAAGACATAAACTGGGGATGCTGCAGGAGCTCTGTGTCTTGCCACACTTGAGCCACAGCAGCTGCATCTCTTTCTATGTTATTATGCATAGACTTCTGCCTTACCATCAGAAAATTCTTCCCATTTTTTACAAAACTGACCATTTGCTTTCAGCTATGCAATTTCTTTTTTTTTTTTTTTTTTTTTAAGTAGAAGCTTGACTTTTTTTAATGTGAACTTCTAAAAATAAAAATAATGACCAGCGTTAAGCAACCTCCTACAGAAATGAAGCAGAAACAGGCCAGTCAGACCTCATCAGACAAGACAGTCTTCTGCTGAGATAAACCACCCTGCTATTTCCCAGAAATTGAAGTATCTCATGGAAAACATCCCTGCATCTGGAAACAGGTCTGAGCCAGGATTCATTAGACTGCCTTCCAGAAGAGGGCAAACTTTGAGCCCTGGGAAAGGCTTTGAAGCACTTGTGGCTTCCAGGCTTCCTTGTGGCCCCTCAGCAAGGAGTTTCCTAAAGGCTGTGGGCAGCCCTGTCTGCAGGTCACCCCTGCATGGGGAGGGGCTGACAGAGCCCCCACCCTCCAGACCTGACCCTGTGTGTGGCTGTGGGTGGGGGAACTCTCCCCAGTTCTCCTGGTGCCAGCTGTGGTGTCCCAGGTCTGCAGAGCTGTGAAATTACTGGGAAGATCTTTGGACATCTGTCTGAGCTGCCCAGGATTTTGGAGAACACCTTGAAAACATGTTTTACTCCTTCCATACCTTCACGGAGAAAAATTTGGTTGCACCAACAGTTGTCTAATTTGAGGTCTTTCTATAAAACTGCTATGCTGGATGGAACAATTTTGGACCCTGAATTTATCGAAGAATTCTATTCCCTAAACATCTCCAGTGCTGAGCTGCTCTTGTTTCTAACTCTTGTTTCTAATATTCTTACATCCTCTGCTTGCATTTCTATTGATAGAGACACATTTAAAACCTTAAAGCTGATATATTTTTTTTAACCTAATAATTGAATTTTAGGCCTCTGAAAGTCTTTTCCAGGGATTTATGCTTTAATTTCATTCTCAAAACCTCACTCTTACTAAGCAACAGTGATATTGGGATATTAAAAAGTTAATTCTGTGATGATTTTTACTAGTCCCATCTTCTTTCAGAGCCTCACAAATTATCATTTTGTTATTATGGTCTGCTGGAAACCTATTCTTAGTGTGAATGATAAGACAGGTGTTTGTCATTTTGAAGACTCCAGTAAAGGTATTTTAAGGCAGTACTTAGCAGCATAAATTAAGTGTTCTCTAATAATCTATGTGGAATGTTCAAGAATATTTTCCATGCAATTATAAAAATAGACTAGGGAAATTATCACAGATTCTCAAGATTGGATTACATTTTTATGTCTTATAATAGAGCAGTTAATTTCTGGCTATTTCTTTCAGAACCTAACCCCAGTTGCTGGCTCTTTCCAGAGACACAAATGGCACGGACAGCTAAGTTACAGTGGCATCAGTGTCCCAAGTAGGTCTTGGGATGTTTGTCCCATTGCTTGGGATCACTGTGTGGTGGGATGTTAGTGGTTCCAGAGGGGAAATAAAAGAGTCACAGTGAAACACCAGAAAATGGGTAATTAATGGATGGAAATGTTCTCATGCTCTACCTCTGACTGCTGACTTTCTCTGCAGTACATTTTCTTCTGCTTTTGCCCAACTGGTTTTGTGTTTTACTGTATTCAGTGAAACAGGTTGGAGTGTTTCCCTTGTGAAATCAAAATGAAGCAACTACACAGCCTTGCTGTCAAATCCTTTTTTTTTTTTTTTTAAATTTTCCCTTGATTTGAACTCTCCTATTTACGCAATTCTTCACAGTTCTTTGTATTTCCATTCTAAGTATTTCCTGTGCAAACATGGCCTTAAAATATCTGCTGGCTGCTTTCCGTGCCTTATGTTTTAGCCAAGCTATATCTAAATTACCTTGAATTTCTTTTTTTAGCTCATGTGAATGCTTACAATTCTTTGGTTAGGTTTTTTGCAGGGTGTTTTAATGCTGTGCTTTGCCACTCCTCTCCCCATCAATGCCCTCTCTCCCATCAGCAGCGAATTTACGGCTCTGGGATGTCCAAGGGCAGCTGCTGGATCACACCGTGAGGATTCCTGCTGAGCTCCTGTTGTGGAAGAGCTGGCATAGACAGGAAGAAAAGCTGCTTTTAAGGTATGGTAAGATAAAAAAGAGTAGCTGCAGCTCTGTGAGAAGCTTCAGGGTTGCTCTTGCTCCCCTAGGATAGTTGACAGTACATACATTTTGTCTGGATGCCCATTTTTATTTTAGGCATTCGTTAGAATGGGGTCTCTTTTTTATAAGAGATATTTTCTTATTACAGTTGGTCTTTGATCTCCAAGTGGAGGTTCAGGCACAAGTACAATTTGCAATTATTTCTTAACAGCAGAAATTATAATAGTAGTTGTATTGCCTCTTTCAAAGTAAGTTTTGTCTCTGCTAGTGAATATCTGCAATTTGAGCTATTGTTCCTCAGTTGAAGGTGGGGTCTTTTTTTTACAATGAACAATTCTATTATCAAAGAATTGAAGAGTTCTGTGGGTAAACAAACTTCCTTTAACCTCCTTATCCTTTCACTTGGATCATTTATTCACTATAGATCTAATAACTGAGAGGAAACCCATACAATATTTTGTTCTTTTAACTGACAATGAGATCAGCATAACACAGGTGGCCTTTTTCCTTCTTTCTCATTTATTTTGGGAAAGGTGTGGTGGCCAAATGACACTGCCACAGTCCAGAGTCCTAATGCCCTTAAGGGCAATGAGGCATGACCTCGCTTTCTTTGTCTAGCTGTGAATTTTTAGAAGATTTGGGAAGATTTATCTTCTTGGGGGGGGGGCTATGAATTTTCATTTCTTTTGAAATTTATTCAAACAAAATGAGCACAAGTCATTTTTAAATACAAAAGTTTTGTTGGTTTTTTTGTTGTTTTAACTGCATAACTGCAGCTGACTGATGTGTTTTCTGCCTGAGAACCTGGGTTAGTACGTGGTGTGAAATATTGCTACATGCCTTTCAGAAAGTAGAAAGCCCAAATATTGTTGCTGTGCTGCAGAAGTGATGGGGTTCTCGAGAATATGAGTGGTGAGCAGTTACTCAGGTTAATAAGCAGGATGTCTGCAGTCCACTAAAGAGCATTGGCAATCACTCAGACACCTGAGCACTGCACAGGTGCATGTTCACACCAGAAAATGTTCAAATATATTGCTGAAAATACATAACATTTCTATGAATCGATGAAGCTCAGAGTCATGCTTGGTGTACTCGCAACCTAACTAACAAAAGACTCAATGTGAGTGGGAGATGCATGACTTGAGATCTAATCAGTGGAAACACATGGCAGAATGAATGAGAAAGTGATTAAATGTGTAAAATAGGGACTGGGAACTGGACTTGGAGCTCTCAGCGTGTTGTTGGGCTCTCTCTGTGCAGCTTTGCACTCACTGTGCACTGTTCTGCCTCAGTAAAGGGGAGTGAGTGGCAAATCCAGGCCTGAAGCCCTGTGCCTGGACATACCTGAGTGAGCCAGGGCTTGGTCTTTTGTGATCAGAATTTATTCCAGGGACTGCAGAAGGGAGGAAAGGGTCCAAACCCACATTCCTCAATTAGCCCAGGCTCTATTAAGTGGCCTTTCTGCATTTGCAGTTCTCTATATCTTGATAGATAGTAGTTAAAAATTTTAATTATCTTCAACCAAAACAACCTGGCATCTTGATATGAACAACTTGTCAGGGCAGGTAAATGTACAGGGCTTCATAAAGTTGACAGTGGCTCTCTAGGCAGCAACTGCTCTTGATGGAAGGTCCCCATACTGCTTAAGGTGTGTTTGAAATATTAAAATAGAAATGGCTGCTTTGTTTCCTGGCTGGCTCCAGTTTGAGCATTAGGTCACATCAAAGTCAAAGTGTATTTTTTAATGATCAGTGCTAGCTGTGGCGCTGAACTTTGAGGGATAATGAGGGAAGAGGGGGATTAGGACTAAATTGGTTTCTCTTTAGGATGCTGGGAAGAGAAAGGCAAGCAGGATCTAGCAGGTAGTGGCAATGATAATGTTCCACAGTCACTTTTCAGTGTATCTCAGTCAGAAACAGGAACAAAATTACTTCATTGACACTAAACAGGTAATACAGCCTCCATGCCTGGCTTATTATAAATAATTAAGAAATATAATAAGAATACATATGTGTGAAACCTAATATTATTCACAATGTCTGGTTGGACTTCAGACCATTACTGGCATTGTGAAGTGTGTCCAAATTTGAGATTATTGTCCTTAACTGACCATGATTTCTTCCATCCAACAGCTTGACAAATGACACAATGGAAAGTTTTGGATAATTAAATAAATATATATAAATTAATTCCCAATATTTCTCCATTCCACTGTTCCAAAAGACCTTTAACAAACACATTTTCAAGGAAATTATAACTTTCTTTGTGTTATGAGTAATGCAATATTAAGCATATACCTCAGCTCTTGAATTATGGCTTCATCTTTGATGTTGGTGATCAAATATTCATTCCCTTGATTATTCAAATAATTAGACATTTTATCAGTTTCTTTGAAGAGCTCAGGAGTAAAGAGGCAAATCCCTTGAAGGGCTGTTCAATATTTAGTTTACTGTCAGCAGAAGAGTCATCAGGCAGGAGGATACTGAGATGGGGAAAAAAAGTGTTTGTTGCAGAAAGTCTCAGATTTTCAAAGTGAATGCTTTACAACCTTTGCTGTGTTGTAGTTACTTCTTGGTAAAAAAATTGGAGGCCAGATCCACACCTGAGGATACTTATCACAGTTTCAGGAGCTTTAATGGAAACAGAGCCATCCCTTACACAGATGAAGGGTCTGCTCAAGCATCCATTCTGCTTTGACTTAAGTGGTGTTTAAAGACAATACCATGAGGAAATTCTGCTTCTCACCCTTGCAGAAGAGGTGGTGCAAGGCTTCTATTTCTATGCACAAAAATAGAATTAAAGATCATATATAATTAAAACTGGAGATGTAAATTCCTCGGTTTCTTTATGAACATCAAATAGTGGCACCAGTGAAATCCCAATGTTTTTAAGGTTTTCATTTGCCAGTGGCATAAAAAGAAAAATTAATATTTAGATCTCTTTTATGCTTAATTGTTTCAAGCTTTCTGACTGCTGTGTGGATGTTGTGGATGCTCATGCATAATGTGTTAGAAGTTCTTTCTTTGCTGTAATTTCTACTCTTTCATTCTAATTGTCATCAGCAGAGGATGCAGGCTGTAGTTGTCTTGCTAAAGATAAATACAAATATAGCTACGGTATTTTTTGTTCAATTTATTCACCCTGGATATATACACACCATATAAAGTGTATCTCTAAAGAAAGATAAAGAGAGTATTTCAGCGTGTGTGCAGGGTAGAAACAGGAGGTGTAGAATGTATGTGTGCTTTTTTGTTGAGAGACAAAGTATAACAATGATTTCCATCCCTTTCTGCTACAGATTTTGGTTATGTCTCCATGCTCCAGATGCTTATGGAGGCATGCAGAAATAGAGTCTCAAAAAAGTCAGAAATGGCTTGACTTAATTATTTTACAATTTCAATCATTATATGTATTATCTATAAAAAAAGAGTTCACCACAAATGCTTCATAATAAAATACTGTTATACCTGTATATCACTGTGGGTATCATTTTATGTACATAAGTTCATAACAAGTTTGAATGTTTGAGTTCACCATCCTAAACTACCCCATCACAATGAATAATGAAGAGTTAAAAACAAAATGGTTTGAGGTTTTTTCTAACTTAAGTGTTTGAGATGCTTTTATGCACATATGAATAGTTAAATAATTTCTGAATAAAAATATGTGCTGTCCATCTTCAAGCACTACATTTTCAAGAGGCTTTTCTTTTTCCTTCATACTGGAACAGAAATAGAAACATTGCAGTTGTTACAAAGTAGACAAGGAGAAAGAGGACAACTGGGAGCATTAAAAGGAGGCAAGGGTTTTTATTTCCATTTTGGTTTTGCTACCCTTCCAACTAAGACATGACCTCACTGGTTTAATTCCTTCAAGAATTTTTTATTCATATTGAGAGAATCCAGGTTTTCTATGAAACTCAAAATGCTAAAATAATTCTTTAAGCAGTAGATAAAGAATTCACTGTCTTGCAAAGGCCAAACAAGCTCAAGTGCCACCAAAATAATTCACTGCCCTTCTCTGATGGACACTATCATTGCTGAGGAGGATGGGGTTTGCACAGATTTATTGCTGGCAAAATACCAGCAAAGACTGACTGGTGTCCAGCTGGGCCGTGCACTGGAAGCACTGCATGAGAAACAGAAATCAGGAGTCAAGGGAACACATTATGGAAGGGCTCTCCTGCCACAAAGCCCTGCCATCGACTGCTGTAACAAATCCACAGCCATACAGTAGCAGTGTTGTCAATTCATACCACTGTCCACGTGGAACAGCAGTCGTGACTGCAGCTGAGTGTGTCCTCAGCTTCAGAACTTTGTAAACATCAGTAGGAAGGGAGGCAGTGTTGAATAGAGATTGAGTGTTCGTTCTTCGAACAGCACCTGCTTAGGAGGTGGAAGCAGAGCTTTCACTGACAGCTTCCTCAGCAAACTACCTCTTAAGAGAGCCTGTGGGTATCCAGAGAAGACCAAAGAAGAGGAAGGGAGCTCCATTGTCTCTGACAGCTCAAAGAAGTGAAGAGCATTTGTCCTGGTGAAGAACCCACAGAGGAGATGGGATTCTGCGCAGAAAACACTAAATCTGACAGGCAATCCAAGTCAATATTTCTAACACCTAAAGAATCTTTCTGAAGCCTTTCTCATTTTTCTTTCTTTTTGGGGGGTTGTGATGTCTGAATAGAGTGAATTTGAAACTGAGCCAATGGCTGTGGGTAGTCCTTAATCACAACAAGATTTTACAGAAAAGCCTGCAATATGAGCAAGAAATAGAGAGACAAATATTCTGCTTGAAAGCAGCCAATTAAACATGTAACTTCTTTAATGGGGAGATGTGAGTAAACAGAATCCTAAGTGAAAATTCAATACATTTTTGTATTATTTCATACACCAAGATGTAACCTTTATAGTTCTCCAAGTGTTTAGAAAGCTGGATGCATAGTTCTAGAACAGACCTTGTCCTACAGAAACTGCTGAGCACAGCTTTTATATTGTTGTATCAATGCAATTTATTTACTGTGAAATGTTCCCATTATTGAGTCCTATTTTTCTCCCAGCTGGTCACACCATGGAAAGCAAACCATCCAGTTTAAATAAATAATACCATTGTGCTGGTAAGTCAGAAGATGCAATTCTGTGTAATGGAAATGCAAATATGAATGCAATTGTTATTTTATGGATAAATGGAACTTGCAAAAAGGTGGTGCAATGTTTTTCCCCTCTTTTGTTCATCTCATCATTAGGTCACACACTAACCCATCCTTCATTCACCATATTCCATACACTTTAGTGCACTTCTGGTGGGAATGAATAGTATTTCAAAAGGGTTTATGAACATTTCTTTTCTGATCTAATAGGTTGGTGAGCAGAGGTTGAGGCATTGAATTACCCAAGGTCTCCAAAAGTTATTTCATAGACACATCCTCTTTGCTGAAGATTACTTCAGATAATAGCTGTTTGCCTGGAGGTCTCTTTTTCATGTTGGACTGTATTCTCAGTACAACATCCTTTTAGGCAGCTCTCAGCACTCCAGACAGTAAGCTGCTTACTCACTCTGTCCTCCCTCTATTTTTGCACTCATTAATTTAAGAACAAATGTATAAACAGTCTTAAATTTCCAATAAACCTTCTTATTGGCATAATTTTGTTAGTGCTCTAAAAGATAGTGAATATTTTGCTAATATTGTTTCTTTATTCTTTTTTTGTTGTTGTTTTTCTATAAACACAATGAAGTTTAGAATGGTCTGGGGTTATGAGAATCAGAAGATTGCAAAGTTAAAAGTAGGCAGAGGGAGAACATAATTAGTGAGGGGCAGGAGCTGAAGGCTGTGCTGGGCAGATTTCTGAACCACGATGCAATGCAGAATGAGGAACTGAAAGCCTGGATTTCATGGTTCTCATATTAATCCTCCTTTAGTACTTCTAGTATGTGCACTGTCCTTGAAAAGAGGGGCCTGTGCACAGAACATTCCCCCACCTCGTCTGTGGTGTGCAGCTCTCAGGGACGTGGGAGACTCACTCGGAGCAGCACTGCCTTTCTTGGTGCTTATCCAAGGCAACTGGAACTGTGAAACTTTTGAGGATCACCTTTCACATTAAATCTGTTTTCTTCAGGAAATAAATTCTCACTTCAGCTTGGCCTGTGCTATATAAGTATACAAATCAAGAAGTGTTTCCGATTGAAAGGGCACACAGAGATTGCTCCAGGCTACTAATACCATCCTTGTGTGAAACAAAGAGAGATAACCAAGAGGGGGCTCAAAAGTGATAATCCACACACGAAAAAGTGCTATTTTTCCCAAGACAGTATACCTTCATCACCACTTGCTCAGAGAAATAGTGCTTTCTTTGTATTTAGTGACACTTACAAGGATTCCTGATAAAAGATGTAAAAGGATTCAACACCTGTATTAAGGCTACAGTATTTGAAAATAAGCTGATGAAGAGCTCAAAGATCTGGATGAGAATGGCAAAATATTTATATTTCAACACATAATTAATGCTGCAATGGAAGAGGAAATTTCAAACTATCTTCTAACCAAGGACTTTTACGGTCTTATCCACAATATCTTTGAATCTGAACTTCATTTTATCTTCCAGCTGAGTCTGATTCAATTCCCCCATAAAGGACAGAAAAACTTTCCATTAGTTTTGGTGTGGGCTAAGTGAGGTGTCATGGACAAGGTGAAACAGATAAATGAGCATTTACAGAATCAGGTATGAGCATTCCCAAATCAAAAAGGGATGATATGGTAATATATAGTACCCTATGGGAATGCTGAGCACCTGGAGAATGATTTTCATGAGGATGTGTCCTACCTTACAGCTGGGACTGCCTCCTCTGAGGTCATCACAGTGTATTGTATATACACAGCCTTACATAAACTACCCCACATCAAGACAGTGACGAAATGGCACCGCAAGAAGTGGGGTACACGAGTCTCTGCTGGGTTCTGCATTGCAGAAGGAAGCCTGAATCATTTCAACATCCTCTTGGCCCAGGAGAATATCTACACACCTGAAATGTTAGTTTGAAATTCAATTTGTCCTCTATATTCTATAAAGGTATTTCTTTAATTCGGCATGGTAGAACCAACTATGTAATAAGGCACTTCTCTTTTCATACTTTTAAAATAATACTTTCCCAAGTTATAGGTAAGAAGGTTTTCATCTGCAGGAGATAAGGGTAGCAGATTGTCCAGTAATATGGATCATTTTTCTTGCCTGTCTGGAATTTTTATTACAATGATAGATCCTTCACAGAGCAAAGAAAATGACAGGGAAAGCATCGACAGCATTCTCCAGTGCCTGTTGAGGTCCTTAGCCTTTAAATATTTCAGGCAGCATCTCTGATTTGGAATGAAAATGGACAAATGAAAACATGGACTGAGTTCTTCAGGATGGGGGTTGCAGGAAGAGCTAGAGATGAGATTTATCAGGGTATGGAATAGGTTTCTAGTGGAAAGTTATGGCAAATTAGCCTGAATATAGTACTCAGATATATGGCAGGAAGCAATTCCAGAGAGTTATGGCAATAAACAAAGTAGCCTCCAGGTCTTTTTCATCTGGACAGTTTGGGAATGAGTCTGTGATTGGTTTCTCTCATGGCACAGTCTGCAACTGGTAAGCAAGGAGGGGAAAAAAGTCAATATTATTTCTTTAGAAGTGTTCCCATTATTTTGCTCTCTGGCCAGTACTCACTAGTGTATAACTCAAGCTCTCACTTACTCTATAGCACCCTGGAAACAATTTTGATTGTAGAAACAACCAATAGCCTCTTGGAGGTGGTGACAGGAAAGTAGGGGGGCAGAACCTGGAGGGAAAGACCAAAACTGCTCATCTCATCACTCCTCCCACTGCTATAAGAGCACTCAGCTCAAGAGAACATTTTTTTCAGGCGATGTTCAATCTGCCACAGTTTTAAAAGTCTCAAGTGATGGGGAATATTTTCTCACCACTTACTGGGAAGTTGGAGTGTGTCAGCTCCAACTAATAAATATCTGGTTTGATGGTGACATTTACAAGTCTTCTGCTCCACTGAGCTCAGTGCACAACAGCTCACATCCCAAAGTCAGTTCCTTAATTATCTTGTCCTTCCCCCTTGTCAGGAATTCATCTGATGATGTCCCAGATGGATGTTCTACACCAGTGAAGAAGGTTTTGCCTTCAACAAGCCTTTCTGGGATCCTGAGGACACCTGGCACGGCAGGAGGAAGTGACTCAGCAGTTGTTTCAGTGCTTGTTCCTCCAACCCCCACAAGATTTTCCTGAAAATGCATTTGCTTGAGTCTTATTCAACTTTTTCATCACACATTCAACAGAAAGAAAGAAGAAAAATCTTCCCTCGAACAATGTTCTGTATTATTGAAGGCAGTTTGGGGAAAAGATCTTGTATCTAGGACAGGGTAGAATATAAATTAACAGGGAAAGGACATGAGGAAGTTTAACACAGTGTATAGAAACCAGGATTTTTTTCATAATTAAATTCTTGCTTTTTAAAGAGGCATGGACTCTTTTCTCCTTCACAGATTTTCCACTGAAAATTTCATATTAGCAGTCACAATATAGGAAGAGAAGAGACCAGAAGATCCTGTTGCTCTGTAATTGCACCTATTTTTCTCTCTCCTTCATGAAACATTATGGTGAACAAATAAATATAAACTTCACACTTGTGGAATGATATCTTCTTTATATGCAGAAATTAATTATAAATCCTTCCAAAGTAAATCCTTATGATCTCATCAAATTACTGTATTAAAAATCATCATAAAAATATCTTTTCATGTGAGGCTTTCAAGTATATGAAATGTAAATTAATTCTCAGAAAACCAGCCTGAATGAATGCATTAGGCCTATTCTGTGGGTGGTTATACAGACACTTTGAAAAGTATTTGTTCAAATCTTCTATCACCTACAGTGGCACAATAGTAAAACCCTCAAGCCCTCCATCTTATTTTCTGCAACTGTGGCACAGGAATTAGACTTTGGAACAAAAATACTCTGAGATTTCATTAAATTGTTTTATTCCTGAACACCTGAAATTAAAAAAAAAAAAAAAATCACAAAATACTCAATATGTTCTTTGACCAAATAACTGTTTAGAGGATAAGAGATGAAGAAGGGATCATCTCTATTTACCCTGAGAAAGCTATACAGCATACATAAAAGCAAGGTGAACAAATATGTACTAGCACTAATCCACAATTCTACCAAAGTTTTGAAAATACACTTTCCTAGAAGATTTAATACTTTATCTTAAGGTAGGCAGGTATTTCAGACAGAGGCCTGTCATTGTTTTCATTAACTTAAATGATGGAAGACAGTACTCATGTAAAATTTACAGTGTACATTAAACCATCAAGGGTAAAAACATTCTTGAAGCCAGCATTAAGATTCAAAATGATCTTGATACATTGGAAAGATGCTTAAGATTCAACGAGATGACAATGGGTAAGTGGCAATATCCTATTCAGCATCACAAGAGAAGGACAGAGCTGAAGTGCCTGTGAACAGTGCAGGACTGTGGCAGAAGTGTGAATCTCACCTGCCTGTATAGTAACACCACTGGCATGTATAAAACATGGGAGGTTATCATTCTTTGGTGCTTGGCACTGATAAAAGTGTCATCCAGAGAACATCACTCAGGACTAAAGTAATCTTGAAAAAAAAAAAAAAAGGCAGCTAAACAAAAGACTGAAAAACTGTATATAAATTGGCAGGAGCTGAGAAGCATCATGAACAACAGGAGTTTTAACAAACATCTCTGCATAAAGATAGAATAAATTGCAGCTTTTGTTTGTTTGTTTGTTTGTTTCCAAAAAAGAGAGACAGAGAGCAGAAGAAGAGAGAAGGGAATAATGACAGTTTTGATAGTGAGAGTTTGTTTTTAATCTTATATTAAATATCAAAAATATAATTTAATTAAATATCAAAAGATGCAACTGAGGACAAACCAACCCCACAAGACTGAAGATGGTGATGTGTTTATTTTGCTTAGAAGATCTATAAAATGGGTGTAGAACCAAACAGCCACAAGTGCAAGATACAAAGCAACTCAGTCCTTCCTCACGACAGTTCTGTACCATTTTTTACTTCTGAGAAACACCATGATACTTGTGCAGAGCAACAGGGAAGCAAAACAGTGGAACTGACATTAATCATACATTATTCTCCACTTCAAATGTCAAAAAGAAAAACTATCTACATTATTCACCAGGTTAATAACAGTCAAACAAAGACTATTCTTTCCCTTTTGTGACTCAGCCTACAAAAGCCCTCTCATGACAAGACACCAGAATTAAGATTGCATCCACTCTCAAACAACAACAAGCTCCACACAATTCTCTCCAGCTGTTCTTTCCTACAATTCTGACACACAATATAGGCTAAGAACTTTTAGATGCCGAATCCCGTGTAATGCTGTTAACTGCAATAAGTATCTCTGCTGACATACTTCAAGGCATTTTCAGTCACAGTTAATAAAGGCAAGCCGTAAGCATTGGATTGGAAAAAAATACTTGAGTTAACATTCCAAGGTGGGGTGTTTCTTTTAATTTTTCAAAAATGTCTGATTTGTATATTTAATAGTGGCATTGACTAAAGACTGGAAAACTTGTCTCCTCGGTGGTGGAAATGTAAATGGTATTCATCTTTAGACCTAAGCAAATAAAAGAACATAATCCCTATAGTCCCTCATAATTAGATACTTAAGGTGGATTTTGGAGCAAAAGATTAAGGACAGATCTGCTTATGTAGCCGTCATAACCACTGAGTGCTAAGGCAGAAGGTGTTCAAAGGATAGCATTTAGGAATTTTGGTCTTAATGAAAAGTTATGGGATTGACAACCTAACTACCATTCCTCTGGAAATATCCCTAGTTTCTGATGGAATTTTTTGAAAAACCCTTCCTGTGTGTTTCAGTGGTTTATACAGTGCCTGTTTGGACTGAGTAACTTCAAATTCTTTGTTAATTAATCTTTTCAAATGCATAGAATGAGTTTTTCCAACTTTGGTTTTGCTGGGCATTAACTCCAAGCAAGTGGCATGCTGTTGGTATAAAAGAAAAGGTAAGACTGGGGATAAGAAAATTCTGGAGAGGAAAGAGAGTACTAGGGAGTGATTTTTGCCTAAGGACATTAAATAATGGGAAGTTATGGGGAAAGGTTGGAATGAATGACTCCATGGCGAAAGAGAATAAAAACACTCACAGGATACACTCACAGCTGCCTTCTGAAGTACACTTCCTGCTTCTTCTGCCCTGGAAAAAGCTATAGTTTAACCAGAAATTAAACTTGTGTCATTTACATGCCTCTTGCATCAAGAGAGAGGTCCAAGCAGTATTTAGCTGTACCTGCTGATATTTTATCCTGCCTGTGCTATTCATTACCTTCATTACCAGGACACTGCCAGCTTCCTCAGAGTAAGGTCTGTGTATTATTTAATGTCTGATCCCAGTCCCTGGTGCAGCCTGGACTGTGCTGCTGATCTCAGCTGCTGGGGGTTAGTGATGGCATTTCCTGAAAGGAATTTCTGCCCAGTTTGGATGTAGATGAAAATTTTCTACAGATCAAGTGCTGGAAATCCCTTAAAGGACTATAAATCCCTTAAAGAACTAGAAATGCCTCTCCTGAGCTTTCCTTGCCTACATTTATTCTCTTTCCTTCTCTTATTTCTATTCCTTTTGCTTTTCTGTTGTCTCTCACAGTCACAGAGCTGGATGATCTCCCATGGCAGGCACAGGCTCTGAGCAAAGCACACTGAATATTGTTGTGTCTCTATTGAAATGACTCCTAGTAACCAAAAAAATACACCTAAGGAATGTCATTAAAGCATCTGTCATTCCTCCCTGGATCACTGGAGTAGACCTGACCATAGTACTGGGTTTCTTCATAGCAATATTTGTGGGCAAAGCACATATTAAAAAGCAAAGCAGATTGTTTTTTAATAAAAACACAATAAATATTAAAAAAAAAAAAAGCAAAAAAAACCCCAAAACAAAACAAAACAAACAAAAAAACCCACCAAAACAATTAAAGAAACAATAAACTCTTCTCTCATAAAAACAGTTTTTTGGGAACAAACTTCTTGGAAGCCTCCCTGTGTTAGTCAAGTTTCTCCTGAAAGAAGGCTTTGAACAAGGTACAACAATCTTGCCTTATTTCAAAGCTTTTCCTATAGAAAACACATCACTTGGTCTTGTTAAAGTGTCCAGTTCAGCATCTGCAGAAAGAAAATGAAGCCAAGAAGAACAGCAAACAATTCCTTTCACACCAGGTGCTGAAATAGAGATCTCCTGTTGAATTAGATAAAGCAAAAGTGCAACTGGGGTGTCAGAGCTGCTCACAGTGATCAGCCCTCCCCAGCCACACACCCCACAGTGCATGTTCAGTGACAGCCTCTCAGGGGACACAGGCAAAGCACACGAGGCTGTTTTGTGAACAAAAATCCCCCCAGCACAGGCACCAGGCACTGAGGCTGCCCATGCCTCACCTGAAGCAAACAGAGCTGCTTTTGCTGAAATGCATATTCACTCCCTTTGAGTTGTTTCCTAAGTCACCTTCTTGACCCTGGTGCATCCTGCTTGCCATTCCCACTCCTACCCTGGGAAAAGATGGGGAAAAACATAGTGACTAAGGCAAATTCTGTTCTCAGCTCTGTCCAGCACCACGTGTAGGCTTCATTCAAACCTATGTTACGGTGATATTTGGCCCAATGTTTTCATGGTGTTTATTTTCTCCCTCTTGGCCCACTGGAGCTTCAGTGTCCTCTGTCCAGGATTCTCCCCATTTGTTCACCTGCTTCTACATCAAACACCTGGGACATCAGCTTTTCAGAGAAAGTGCTCTCCTTTTTTAGGTCTGCTTTACTGTAGAACCATTCAAATGATGTGAAGTGAGATAGTGGCAGATAAATTGAGAGTTCAATTGACTGCTTCTATTTCCTTTATTTTGTATCATCTCCATTTTTGTGGTTTAAAAAATACATAAATATCACCCAGAGCTTGAATGTCACCTCGCTGAAGAGGAAATATTAGCAAATAATGTGAATTTAAATACTTAAGCAGAGCATCTACAATAACACTGTAATGCCTGAAGGGATATTCTACAATTTTTACTATTAGTGAAGATAATTAAAATGTTATTTTAAACAGACTGAAATACTAATTATTGCTTTAGCTGAGATTCCATTTATAGCAAGTTACATTTAACATCTCATTAAGAAAGCAAATGCAAAAGGGATCATTCATATCTACTTTGTTTGTGGGGCAGCAGTAAATTCAATTTATCATTAAGGTATTCAAATTAATACAAAATGAGCCAGTACATTTAGCAGAAGAAAACTTCTTGTCTTTTCTGAAACTCAAAGAAACCAGAAGCAAAGGGAAAAAAACAGTAAGGAAAAAACTCTATTACAGCTCAAATTCAAGGCAGCAAATTACAAGATTTTACTCTCTACCCAAGACAGAAACTTAAATAAATAAAAAAATTACTATCAACAAGAAAATCTGACACAGGCTGCCCCATACACTAAACTATATCATCCCTTGTGCTTTGATGAATTTAAGGAGCAAACCAGTTTTCTTTCTAACCTAAAGATCTAAAGATTGCCTGTAGAGTAGGGAATATCTGAGATGTTTGACAGTGCCCCCCATGGGTTGTACCCAAATATTTTTGCCTTGAACAAGAGAGTACTGGAGAGTTTATGGAAGCAATTACAGAACATTGCAGTTACTCACTCTTCCAAGGCCAGCTTAACCTGCTCCCTGCAGGATTCCTGTTTACTCCAGACCTCTGAGGACTCAGGTTACTCGTGTCAGCAGGAGTTAAAGACACTTAAAGACAGGAAGAACAGAAAATCTCAACCTTTGCAGGCCAACCTCATCTGCCTCTCAACCAAGACTTGCCAGATTTTATGGCCTAAAGACCCAGAGGGGACTCCTAGCATGGAAACTAATGCCAGGGAAATAGAAATGCTTCCTAGCAGTATCCCAGGGCTGTGCTGCCTAGAAATCTTTACCCTTATTGATCCAGATTTCCTTAGAAGAGTTTTGCTCCCCAAATAGCCTACTCCATCTCAGATGGGAACTCAGAACATCTGGGAAGTGCAGCAGGCTGTTCTTTGGAAGGTTGTACTCCAAAAGCTGTTGTTTTTTTCTTGAATCTTGCCTGCAAATCCCTTGTCACTGTTCAAGAATCTTTCTGTGCAGCTGATCATGATAAATTCCTCCCAAAACTTCTACTGTTTTCTTTCTCTTGCTCCTATTGTTTTGCTGCTACTTGCTACCTGTCTTGTTTCTGGCTTTGTGGCAGCCATGCACCAGTCATCTCTTGGGGTTTTCTTGGGGATGTATCTTATTGTCATTTAATTTTGGCTTTTGAAGTACATACCTTAGATTTGATGGAAACTCAGACCAGCCAGTGTTTTGGGAGAAGAGGTCACTGGACAGGGCTTGGGTCTTCAAAGATCTGGATTCCTCTCTTGTCTCCAGACCAGGCACACTCAGCAGCTGTGGATAAATCATATCTTTGCACATTTGGCATTAATTTTCAAACCATTTTGAGATTAAGATCATTCATTCCCATGTGCTTGTATAGAACCTGCTACACCGTGGCCCTGATTTCACTTGAGTTTACTGATGTATGAAGGAATAACTACATTTTGGAGTGGAGATAAAGGCTGACATCAGTAGAACAACTGCCAGTTCTTATTACACAATAATAAAATTGAATCTTATACTATAGACTCATTTCTTAGCTACTTCTTTCTTTAAGACCTAGTCAAAATTATCTCCTTTTGTAATGTATAGAGAAAATCAAGCAAATAACCCCTGTTTTTTAAAACCAGAGGAAGTTGGAGGTGTAAAAAAAAAGAAGTGATACATGTTGAGACAAAGAACCAGGTTCATTTGCTTATTCTTGGAAGAGTGCAGTGATGTTCTTCCAGGTTTAGAGATTATTTACTTTCTGAAATATGTTTTAGAGAGTGTATTATGGTCATATTCACAATTGGCCTCAGAGAAGGACACGGACTTGGAGCTTATTCAGGGTAATTTAATCAATCTTATACAAAAAAGCAACAGCCAACCATTATGGCCCAAGTCAATACTAAAATGATTTCCCAAAACTCATTTCAAAGTCACTTCCAGGAATCAACTGGTAGCTTCTAAACACTGAGGTTCAACAATACATTTAATTTTCTCTAAAGTCTGTAATTGAGCTTTTTTTAAATAAAAAATACAGTTTATTGCCATTTCCTTTAATGAAATACTCTGCTTTGGGTGGCATGTCGTGTTCCTGGTAAATCCTAATTTTTTAACATAAATCAATATATTTTGTACAGTTGGTACCACCTCATAGTGACAAGAAATACTAACACAGCTCATTTTGTACAGGAAAAACAAACACATGGCATATATTTAATCTGCCTGCCTACCTACCAGATGGAGAAAAGAAGGGCCAAGACACTGATGGAGTAAGTGTTTAATCACATCAGCTTGGTGGCTTACTTACAAACACAAACTCCACTTGCACCTTTGGGAACTCACCGTGTTTTCTCCCAACTTCTGAAAGTGCATGGTGGTTAATATTCTATTTACAGATGACACAGATATGTGATATGATCATGAGATAAGAAGGAAATAACATCTCTGTGACTACTGGCTCACCTGGACACCTGTGTCGTAACTACTTGAGAGCTAAACTGTTCCATTTCATGTACTGAGAATAATGGTGATTAAAAATTCTCATGTTTTGATGAATTTTTCTTATAAGTTGTGCAAATATATCACAAGTAACTCATAGAAATTTCATGGGCAGCATCACTTTCTTCAAGATGTTTATTCAGGTACAGACAGTGGATATTTTGACACTTTCTCCTTCACAGGATAAGGATTTGCTCAATGACAAAAGGTGTGCCCAGATTTTGTCACATTTTTCGGTACTTCAGTTCCTGTTTAAATCACTGAAATTATTCTGTGAGATAAAAGAATACCCAGGGGAGCAGAAAATGGCAAATGGTTGTCTCAGAATACTTGGTGTTGGTGTGGGAGGGGGCACAGATCCTGTAGCTCTGCTGACTTGTTATTTGTCTGGAAAAGGGGGCAAACTCAACTCTTGCAAGAAAGCAGAGTTATGCCCTGTCTGGTTTGTGTCACTGGGTTGTCACTGATGTCAGCTACCTAAACAATCCTCACGTGCTCTACAAACCAGAGAAATTGGATTCAGGGGGAATATTGGGGAACAAGAAGAGGAGAGAGATGTATTGGAGGCAACAGTTGGGATCATAAACCAAAAAAAAACCCCATGTATTTTTCCAGGACTGTAGGAATGTCAGTATTTCCCTGTCTCAATAAATATGTCCAGGAACATTCTGCATATTTTTAAATTCCTTTGTTGAATTATGGATTTCGTCTGCCACTTCTTCCTATTTTTTTTTATTTTCTGTCCCATTTGGTTTTGGTTTGGTTTGGTTTTTGTGGGGTTTTGGTGGGTGATGAAATGAGTGAAAAGTGAGAGAGAGGATAGAAAAAAGAAAAAATCTTCAATGATCCATTAAAGATATCACTAACACAGTAAATATATACATATGTATATTTATATATATAAAGATGTACTAATGTAGGAAGATTACCATAAACTCTACACATACCTTTAACTCCAGAAAAAAAACCAAAAAAACCAAGAAAAATCTTTTTGTCTGTTTTCTTAATTTTCTGGGGTTCATTTACACAAAAAAAGAAATAGAATCATATGGAAATATCAATGTAAATATGATACCAAACATAAGCTGCGAATTAAAAAAAAACCTTTAGAGCAAGTACTTGGTGCATTTTATATTGCATAGTCTGTTAATAAGAATTGGTTTTCAATAAAAATGGTAATCTAAGCAGAATTTTGAGGGCTGGTATAGAAACCACCAGGTAAGGTTCTGTGGGCTTTGCTTTGCAGACAGTAGACCAGAACATCATCGTTGTTGCTTCTGGCCTAAAATCCATGAGCCAAGGAATCACAGTGATGGTGCTGCTGCCAAGTCAATTAGCAGCACATAATCCAGGAGAAAGAATTAATTATCACATATTCACCTTCTGCCTTGACATCTATTGAACTTTCTGTTGGGTCATCAATCCTGTGCTGGATTCTTTGGGTGTTTCACCCAAATCACCTCAGCTCTGGCCTCTGGATTCAGAAATCTACAGAAACAAAATCTTTGGCTCTCTTAAATATCTTAACTTGGAAAATGTTGCTGATGACAGACACAGGATTTGACACCTAGTTTTCCCCTCCATAGCTACGGATATGTGGAGCAGGAGGTTACTGGGACCAAGTGAACAGCTCCAGAATCTTGCTTGGACCTCTCAATTTTTTATTCCAACCTCCAAAAAAAAATTATCCAGTGCTCCTAAGCCTGTGCTTCTGGTGAAGACAAATTATTATGACTTTTACTCTTCACAGGGCCACCACAATTTTTTCCCTTTAAAATAAGCTTTTTTTTTTGGTTCTTTATGGGTTTTGTACAAAGCTCCCTATGGTGAGCTCAAGCAAAGTGAGGAGCAAGCAGGATATGCAACAGTTCTGTCCCCTCTCAGATTCAATAAATGGATCTATAACAGATGGCTAATTACAAAGATAACTATTAACCAATCCTAGTAATGCTTAGCTCTTCCAAAAACATCATGAAGGGGTATTCTGGCACACTGTGTTCCAGCACTACAACTGAAATGAGCCAAACATAGTCTGCCCTAGGCTGGTGCAGAGATTGAAAAGACAGAATATCTGGTGTCCTGGTGGCTTATTTTGATTCTCTCTAACTGTGACCCTTTATCAGCCACGGAGCTTTATTCAAGACTAGGAAGGGCTGAATAACTGGATTTTCTTGGCAGGTAACCTTTCTTACTCTGACAATTAATCCAGAAGAAAAAAAAAGGGCTCCTGATCTCCTGTGAGAAGAAATAACCAAATGATCAAAGACTGGATTCCCTGTCCCAGCACTCCTGCCAGTGAGTACCTGTGACGCATATGTGGGCATACTGCTCATGCACCATGAAAGGGCACATCACTGGGTTTTTCATTCATCTGGAAGTTCAATGTGAGCAACTAAGGTCCTGGGTATTCATAAATATGGAACAGATGCCCAATATAATCAAACTTAGCCTGAAAAATTCTGGTGGAAGAAAAAAATCTTGTGTGGTAAAGGGATACGAAAATCTTAAAAGCATGTGCTGTGATGGACAGGCTACTGCTTTTCCCTGTGCTCGCTGGCCAATTAGTCTTAAACTCTTTCCTGCAGCTCCCTGTGGTCCATGAGATCTTCTCCCCTCTCCTTCCCCTTCTCCTGCTCCCACAGCTTCTGATCTAGGTACTATTTACAGAGAATGAAATACAGATGAGCACCCGTTAAGCAGATGGGAAGGTTGACTGGGGGCTGCACCTTCCTGGAGGAGCAGAGCAGCCCTTGGATGGCTGCAGAGGTGTGATGCCACACTCTGCACATGGCAGGAGCTGAAGGCTGCTGTGGGCTGTATCACATTCCCAGGATCATCCACATCTCCCCAGACGGTTCTGTTCCAGGTGGCTCATAGCCCTCTTACCCTTCTGAGGAAATCCACCCTTTAGCCAGTGACTTTTGCATTAGGAAGATTTGGAGTTGTTTTGAGGGAGCCAAGGCACTTTTGAAGTAAAGGCACAGATTCTTACTCTCCATGTTCCTGAGCTCTGGAACAGGGTCAGCCATAGCTGTCCCCTTTCAGCCCTGCATGGCACAGCTGATAAATAGGATTCCTTCTCTCTACCAAGAGGCTGTTCATTTATGTGCTGCCTGTCCCAGGGAGCAAATCTGAGCCATCCAATTTGTCCACCTCACTGCCCAGGGTACCCTGTGCCCTAATATAGTTTTGTGCTTATTCCTGGCAGCTGGGCTCAGGAAGGCAGGAGCTGCAGAGAAGAAACCAGTCACTGGCTCTGGCTGAGCCCGACATCAAGAAGAGGAGATGTGCTTTGGATTCTCCATTACTGCTCTTCAGCTAATGTAAATCAACTTGATTCTGCTGGAATCAGTGGAAATGAGCTGATTCAGGCCATTTATAGTTTCTTCTTGTTTACTTACTGCATCCTAATGACTGCCAGGCACAAAAACACCTGACTGAGGATGTTAGACAAAACGGCTTTATACCCTTAATATTTTGTTTGGTTAAAGACTAAAAAAGACAAGGACTTTAACTTCTGATGAGAAAGCCAGGCCCCTGAACACTTAGCACTAATAAGGTGCTTTTCAGTTTCTAAGTGCTTTACAAACATTAATTAATTATTCCTTTCAACAACACTTGGTTATTTTCAGTTACTAGAGTGCATGTTTACCGAGTTAGCTCCATTGGTGCACAGCACATTGTTGGCAGCAGGCAGGAGCATAAATTGATCTATAACCACACGCTGTAATTTGCAGCAGATTTGCTTCACCAAACACCATCAGTGCAGCACCAGAAGCAGCTCAGAGGAGTGACCACTCCTCCCCATGTCCTGTGGTAGGGATAACCTTTACCTTCCCTGCTACACTGAGCAGAAACAGAGAATCTTTTCACTGCACAATTTAGCTAATTCCACAGAAACATATGTCAAACGGGAGCTTCACACAGCTGCAAAAAAGTAGCAACAAATGTTGTATGTGTCACACAGAAATACCCATTACACTACAGAAATGACACAGAGAACAGGCAGATTTCTGGTAAGTGAGGTTGCCACAGTGAGGCAGCAGAATTTCCTGCTTGCAACAGTTATTAAAGATACTAAATAATTCTTGTCTGTATCAGCATGCTGACAGTATCTCAAAAAAACCCAAACCCTTACCCAAAAATCAGCCAACCAACCACAAAAAAGAAGCATGACATATTACCATCCTAACATAGCCAAAGGGAGATGGAGAATGACCAGAAGGCAGGAGCTGGAGTCTCACATCCTTGCCTCAAAATGAGGGCGGTACAGGTTGCCCAGAGAGGTGGTGGCTGCCCATCCCTGGAAACACACAGAGCAGTTTGGTCAGGGCTCTGAGCATCCAGATCTACTGGAAGGTGTTCCTGCTCATTGCAGGGGGTTGGACTAGGTAACCTTGAATGTCCTTTCCACCCCAAACCTTCTATGATTCTATAATTCTCTGATTCTCTGCTTCTTAGATTCAGTGCTTCTATGATCCCTGCCCTGTTCAAGTCACACCAAAGACGTGACCCACATCTTGGCTTTCTAGAAGGTAACTTTAGCCACTGAGGTCTCATTTCTTTTCCCATCCTGTCTCTCTCTCTCCCCTTACACCACATGCCAAAGGAAGGCAATGCTTTCTGGCAAAAGGGTTGTCTGGATCTGTCTGTTTCCACTGGAAATGAAGATTTCAGTGAACTGTGACAGATAATAGCAACTATTTACCATGGGCAAGACCTCTGCAATAGAAAACAAGGTCTTGGGAGTTGTTAAGCTATCACTTTATAATTAAACACACCCACAAGTTTTCCAGGGAACAGACTTCTGACACAAAATGATGAAAAACATCAAGTTTATCACGACCATCAGCAGAAACCAGTCACAACCTCCTTCTGTGTCTCCTGCCCAGGTCCTGCTTAGTGAGGGGCTGGTGCAAGGTAGCAGGACATCAAATGCTGCATGTACCCAAATCTCATTTTATGGAGCATTCAGAGCTGTTTGCCCCACACTGCCTGCTTCCAGCTGCTTCCTTTGACTTTCTTCAAACTCTCTTTGCTTGGGGCAATCAAGGACAAGACTTAGTGTCATGTACACGACAAGAATTAAAATTGCAGAATCAGGAACTAAATCTCTCAGTATCAGTAACCTGCACTCCAGGAGGGATAAGGAACACCAAACTTTAATGCTCTCAGACATACAGCCTAATTAATTAGCCTTCGTTCACCTTGTTCATATTTAAAGCATTTTGTCTGCAGGTGGAGCTGTGCTGGCACACACTGGGAATGTACTCTAGGTCTCTAAACAGAAAGAAGGTGTATTTGCCTGTATAACTGCATCCATACCTGGGCTTTTGCAAACACTGCTATTTTCTAACAGTCCTGCTCAGCAAATCTTTCAGCTGCATGAAAGGCCTGAGACTGGTTACTGAGCATTATCTTCAACATGGGTGTTCACAGCTCCCAGCATCCCTGCTGAAAGAATCTCACTATAAGTAATATACAAGTATTTACTGGAATCAGGAAGAAAAAAATCAGTCTATTTTCAGTCTGAATAGTTTAAATTGAGCTCTGGGATTCTTTGATGCTTTGGTTGGGAAGAAAACAAAACCCCCTTCTGCTGATGAGTTCTAATTTGCCTCCATCTATGCTGGGTACAAAGAAACAGTGAGGTAATCAGACACACTTCTGTGTCAGCTCTGCAAATACACCCAGCCCTCATTTGAGAAAATGGCACGTTGCACACTGATGCAAATAAAAGATTTGGGATTTTTTTCATTCATTCCAAAACAAATGCAAAAATAATTTCTTTCCTGAAGTGTTGAGAAACAAGAAAGTCATTTTAGTTAATGAAATACAAACAACTCTATCTATGGAAATACAATGTAATTTTAATCTTTAAAATTTTCAGCTTCTGATATATGATTATATTCCTACTTCTGACTTCAGGAGGTTGCATGCAGTCACAATTTTTCTTAATGTTAACAAATAGTGCAGAAAACAATATGTGTGGTATTCTAAAGGATATCTTTTCATTGCTTATAGACACTTACATATCAATATAATTTTGCATTGATCATCTGTAAAATATTTATATCTTAAAAGTACAATGATTACTGTGACCTCAAGATAAATGTAATAGGATCACAGATATAGGCTAAGTAGCTTCTTGCAGCAAATACGTTGAGAATTACACAAAGGGTAGAGACCAGTAATATGCAGAAGCTGTATAAAATCCTTCCTCCAAGGAAGGGACACAGCAGGGTAGTGGTTCATCTCTTCCAGTAACTATTCTCCATTGCTATCCAGAACTAGAACTTCTAGAGCAAGGCGCCAAATCCTCATGAAAAATACGGAATTAGATGGGTACAGTTAAAATACCTTTCCAATATTCATCAGGAAAATATGTGGCTCATGCTGTGAAACATGAGAGACTTTTATTCCTTTCTGAAACTGGGATTAACAGCCCCTGGTCCCAAGCTCATTTTAAATAATTCACCCATGGATGTTCTCTTTATTCTAAATATCCCCAAGTTTCAGACTTTAGTTATGCTTTTGGTCCCTGCTACATTCCTGGCAACAAAAAACACCAACTAATTTAATACATATCAAAATTATTTTTCTCCACCTTTTGAGTTCACTGAGTATTACCTACCCCCACATGAGAAATGCAGCCAATTAATACAGTCGCCATAGCAATGACTTGTACAAAAGCATCCAAGCCCAATAGCAATTTTCAACAATGCAAACCTGTGATTTATTTATGCCATGTAAAATTCCTTTCACCTTTTTTTTTCTATGCAGGAACCAAGAGATAACTTGCACTTGCCTCTTACAATTTTGTAGGAAAAAAGAGCAGGAAAGAGGAAAATAAGAAACATGTTCACTCTTGCACTTCTCCAAATGTGGGTGTTGGATGTGTTTGCAACATAAGTAGTTGCAGCCGATTGGCACCAAGCCCTGACACGCTCCCTGTCTAATAAAATGTGTTTCTCTTGATACCAAATTCGAACTGGGGGAACTTGCTTGATATATTCTACATGTAAAATATGTTAAACACCCTAGACATTGAATATGTGAAAAGGATCATTATTCACAGGCTCCTAATCAAAGCTTTGTTTCATGTCATTATTTGTTTGGTTTTACACGATTCCTTGCTTGAGTGAAAATGTCTGGTGTTGAAAATTGTCACATTTCTCTCAGAGAAACAAGGCAAGGAAAAGTGCTGCATTCAGAAAAGCCCAGGCATAATGGCTTGTTTGTTTGTAGTTTTTTTTTTCTTTTGGAAAACTCTGCACTGTTTGTTAGGTTTTAAATTATTGATTTATTTGGTGATTTACTTTGCAGCAAATTGAAGTCATATGCAAGCTAAATACAGCTTCACTTAAGTTAATTATGATGATGGGGACTATAAAGATTCAGAAGTAGACAATTGCATTTACTTGACATATACACTATAAGCCAAAATATATCCCTCTTCCACAACACATACGCTCACTACAGAGTACATGTAACTTAAACCACATTTATTCCATTAACAGCTGTGATGTCTCTGCCTGTGAAAGCTTTTAGGTGCTATGAAACAACAGCATGGAAATATTTTAGGCTTTCCTGGTTTCCCTGTAGGGAGAGATCACCCCCATGTTGATGTGGCCACAAAGGGTCTAAGCCAACAAGTGGGGCTCCATGGCCTCCCCACCTTTTTTCACTGAGAGCCAAAATACAATTAGTGCTTTCCATGTGAAACATTCACTGAATTATCTTTCTTTTTCTGTACTTGTTGGGGACATAGATGTTCCTCAGAAAAATAGATTTGGAAGATACGAATATCTGGATGGAAAAACTGGAAGCCTGGCATGAGCTGGTAAGAGGTTGGAATTTGGGCTGCAGTGCACAGAGACCTCCCCTGTACCTCACAGGTCAGTACCTGGAGCTTCAGGTGTGCTCCCATGGCTTTCCCAGAGAGAAAGAGTTTGACTTTTGGTATAGATTTTCTAAAAATAAAAATACACCAGAGCAGAGATCTGCCTCAGGATCCAGCACAAGTAATTGCACGCAGAGCAAGATGCAGATGATCTGAAGGCAAGTCCAAGTTCTGTCCCAGATGCACAACAGATTTTGGCATGCTGGCTACTGGTTTAGGTATATTACAGCTAATGTTTAAACTGACTAGGCAGGATACTTATGGCAGCATAAATCTGAAAATCCCAATCCAGCTGTCTCTGTACTGTCAAATCCAGGCTGCTGTGGGTGTCCTACCTGGTCAGATTCCAAGTTAGCATGAACAGCCAAGGTGCAAACACCTGTACTGTGAAACAAATTATATTCCAAAGCTCACCTCTGTATCAGGGAATGGGGAAGAACTGGGGTTCCAGTTAGTGGGAGCCAGAACCACAGAATACAAAGCATCACATTCCCACACTCTGGACCAGCCTTACAGGAGAGGTCTGGGAGCCTTGAGATCCTTAAGCAACCACCTCTCTCAAGGATTCTGTACTCTCTCCTCTGAAACTGAGCACCTGAAAGCTCTGACTAATGTGAAAAGAGATCCTTTCCACCCAGAGTCATTGCTTAATGAAATCAGTATTCTAGTCAGCTCCATCACTAGAAAAAGCAGCTGCAGTATGCAGGGGAACATATTCCGTTTTCCCAGCTCCATGTGCTGGCATTTTGCAAATGAAATTTTCTCTGACTTTTAGGCTATATGAAATCTTGAAATTAAAATGAAATATAATTGTCAATGAATGGAAAGCAGTACTTTTTGGCCAGCTCTATTTGTACATATAAAACAACCTAGATGTCCCAAAGTGTCTTTCATGCCATCTTGAATTATTTCCCTTTTTTTTTTTTAATTGAGCTCTCCAAAGCCAGCTGCTTAGGGGTTTTCAATGCCCAAATTCCCACCCATTATTTCATTTGACACTCAGATCCCTTGAGAAGCACTGAAAATTACTAAACCTTAATATCTGTGTGAGACTTCCGAACAATAGCTACAATGAAGAAACTGGTCTTGGCACTAAAAACCAATGAATATGTAAGACAAATTGTATCTGGAGAGAGAAAACACATTTAAACAGGCTACCAGTAGCATCTTTCAAAAGATATCTAATGTAAGCAGTATACTCTTCAATAGCTCAAGGGGTTTATAGTCAATAAATTTAACAGGTTGCAAAAAAAAAAAAGTCAAAGCTAACGTACAGTATGTAAATGGAAGCTGGAGTGCACTCTTCTTTTCAACCTTAGGACAGAGTTAATAGAGGGGAAATGACAAAATACATAAAAAGGAATACACAGGATTTGACAGAGTATGTTTTTTTTCTTTTAACTTCAAGGCAAACTGTTGGGGTCCCTCCCCCCCGCCATGTAGCCCTGAGGGAGGCACGGGGTTTCCCTGCCCCTGCTCAGCCTCGTTCCCCATTGGTTGGTTTGTGTTCCCCTGCGCGGGCAAAGCAGCTCGGGCCCCGACTGTGAGAGTCCCTCAGCAGAGCCCGGCCATGCGGCTGGGGAAATAAACATCTCTGAAACATCTAGCAAGAATCCGTCCCTATATATTTGTTTCTCTTCCACGGGACTCCTGGTTTGATATATGCGTGTTGCAGTATCCCCGCTGCAACATAATGGTGGAGAATTGAGGCCAGAACGATCCCCGATCCCAAAGCGACTTTGTGTGAGTAAACCCTGGAAACTTTGGATTCCTCTTCTTGGTTTTGTTTTGCTATTCCATATCTAAACTATGGAGGAACCGTGGGAAGACTCTTGGCTTTCAGAGCCGCATATGGACATTTATCTTAAACTTAAAATGATTCTTGAACAACGATTTGTAAATTTTAGCTTGATTCAAGCTCAGAAAGAACTGAAACACTTCCTGGCATGGTTGTTTAAGAACTTTTTCTATGTTTCTTGGGATCTAATTCTTACCAAGAGCTTTTGGAAGACCGTTTGGACCCAGTTAATATTTGAGTCAAAATATATGCCGATGGAAGAATATTTTCGTGAATATTATTTAATAACCGAGACTGTTGAGCAATGTCAGCTGTGTTCTGGCGAAGGGAAGCCTGGCTCAGGGACCGTGCGGCCCCGGCCACGTGCACCGAGCGCTCTCCGAGCAGCAGCGAGGCGGTTCCCGCACGCGGGCGGAGCCACGCGAGCCGCAGTGTCGGTGGCGGAGCGAGGCGCGGCAGGAGCGGCGCGGCCCGGCAGTGCCCGCCCGGCCCCGCGCAGCGCGTGGTGGAGCGAGCCCCGTGAGCGCCCGAACGAGAGGGGCGGCGCGCGGGCGGCGGCTGGCGGCGGCAGAGTGGAGCCGTGCCCAGCCGGAACGCGCGGTGGAGCGGGGCACGGGGGGGTCATCGCTCGGGGGCCCAGCCGAGATGCAGCGCCTGGCAGTGGCAACGCAGCTGAGAGCAGAGGAGGCGACGCACGGAGAACTGAGCGGCCCGGCCCGGCCCGGCCCGCGCGGCCCCAAACGCGACCCTGGGAAAAGCGCGCCGAAACCAGCAGCGCCGATAGTTCCAACACGGGAGCGACCGAAAGAGAGAGCAAAGACACAGCGAGACAGAAAACAGCAGTCACTCGGAAAAAGGAAAAGACCATAGTAGCTAAGATCTTAGGGACAGTGAAATGGTATAATGTTAAACAAAATTATGGTTTTATAACAAGATGTGATAACCAGCAAGACATATTCGTGCATAGAACTGCTATTAAAAAGAATAACCCTGAAAAATGCATCCCAAGCTTGGGAGATGGAGAGGTGGTGGAATTCAAAATCATACATGGTAGAAAAGGGTTACAAGCGTCGCAGGTCACTGGGCCTGATGGTGTTCCTGTAAAAGGCAGTATATATGCAAAAAATCATAGTCATGTTAGACAATATCTCCATTGTAAACCCCCCCTACAGTCTCCCTTTCCTAATCCCACCTTTCCCTTTTACCCTATGTCCTATTATCCCCAGTGTATTCCAAATCCGTTTTTTCATCCATGGTTTCCCTCACAAAACCCTGCCTTTGCCAATTGTTTCCCCTACAATTCCTCTCCGATGCCGATGGGGGGATGAAAAGGGGGAGGGAAGAGATTGAACCCTCTCCTGCCTCAGTTTCCCCACAGGCATGTCCAGAGAGTTCTGTCTCCCTTCTGTCAGCCCTGAGATGTTCCACAGAATTTGTTTGGACATTTAAAGACTCAGGAGGGTGGCTTGTTTTGTTTTGAAACTGTTCTTGTTATGTTTATCCAATTGTCTTCATTCTCCTTTTATTAAAATAAAACGGGTGAGATGTTGGGGTCCCTCCCCCGCGCCATGTAGCCCTGAGGGAGGCACGGGGTTTCCCTGCCCCTGCTCAGCCTCGTTCCCCATAGGTTGGTTTGTGTTCCCCTGCGCGGGCAAAGCAGCTCGGGCCCCGACTGTAAGAGTCCCTCAGCAGAGCCCGGCCATGCGGCTGGGGAAATAAACATCTCTGAAACATCTAGCAAGAATCCGTCCGTATATATTTGTTTCTTTTCCACGGGACTCCTGGTTTGATATATGCGTGTTGCAGTATCCCCACTGTAACAGCAAACTACCAGACTATTTTGGTTTACAGAAAAATCAAACAAAGAACTTTTATCAGTTTGCATAGAAATCTCATTTTCAGCACTGGAAAGATTAGGCTTCAGAGCCTTATTCTGTAGTTTCATGAGGAGGATTACAAGGGAAGTGGTGAAAGTAATGACCTTGTCAGGGCTTAGCTTCTACGACTGTATGGTAAATAGTTGTGTTTTCTGTGCTTATGGATTTTCATTGACAGTTTCTGTAAACTAGTGAAATTTATGGATATTTTCAGTAATAGGGTGATGACAGCAGCAGTATCTGACAGCCCCATTCCTGCCTCTTGACATTACCCACGGTGTTATGATCAGCCTGGGGAGCCAGATCCTCAGCCTTGCCAGATTTATTCACAGTGGCTCAGAGACAAAAAATGTCTCCTTTTGGAATTCCCTCTATTTTACAGTTGTATGGTCATGCTAAACGCAATGTATTGGACCCATTTGGTCCTTTTTGTTTTTCAAGAGCTACACCTGACTCCTCCCAGCTGACCTAAAAGCACTTAGGAGTGTCCTTTTCGCTGACTTACCCCACACATTGACAGCTACACTTGGTTAAGCTGCCAGAAAACTGAAGTAGCTCAACTGTTCCCACTTACATTTTCTTCCTTCAACTTTTTTTAATTTGTTGTTTCTAAAAAAGTCTTGGTAAGAAGACAGGAACAATGCATGTGGGGCAATCGAGACCCTTGTGCTGGCTATGATAAACCCAGTCTCTGCTCTGACTGAATGGAGACTCTTTGGATTGAAAGCAGCTGCTCTGAGGAATGCAGAGCAGAAAATGCTGGGCTTGGGCTCTTGAAGCCCAAGCCAATATCTTAATATAGAAGGTAACAGGCAGAAAGGCCCTCTGAGTAGCTCAGTATTTCTGAAGACTCTCTAGCTAGCTTACTCTTCCCAAGGAAGTTGAAAATAGATTCACCAGAAACAGTCAGCTGCTTGTCTCTGTGGTTGTAAAACGTAAACCATTTTCTGTTTACCCCAATGGTATAATTTAATTTTCCAGATATATTGGAACCTATTTATTGTGCAGGATAATGAAAGAAAAGGTTTACTTTGTTTACTTGCTACTACTCAGAGTAATCTCTATTGTAAAATAACTGGATAGAAGAGCAAAGACAGTTTGGTTCATGAGAGAAACATTCCCATGAGTGACAGCATAGCATAAAACTTGGTTAGTTTGTCTCGAGCAGTTCCAGCTTGCTCTGGTTGGGTTCTCCACACAAAGCAAAGCACAGTCTTCTGGCAAAGAAATGAGGGCTTACAGCAGCCTATACACATTTTGTTGCACTTGTTAATATATAATTATATTCAACAGAGAAAGATTTCAAAGTCCTAGTCTCTGACTACCTGAATCATTTCTACTACAGATGCAACATGTTAAGATTTTTCTTGAACAATATTATCTGTCAAGTCTGTTAAGCTGTGTGAAATAATGCCTGGGCTTCTGCTCTCATTTTGTGACAATGGAAAGTGAGATGAGCAGAGAGAAAAAAAAAAACTGGACCTGGGTGGAGGTTTTTTGGAAGTATAGCACAAAAGTAGTTTTAGACAGGTTCATGTAAGGCAGCCACCAAAACTGATCATTAAGCCTTCACAACCATAGCAATGAGTATTTGTACTCCCAGTGTGCAATTTCTTAGACTGTCCCTGGACAGCAGCGTGTGCCTGCGGTGCTATAGGGGTGTAGCCAAACATCATGTAAAGCAGTCACACTGGCAATGGCAGAAATCTCTCTTCAGAAGCACAGAGCACACAGTTCAAGCTGCAAAATTCATTCAGAAAATTCAAAAAACAAGCAGTTTAACCTGTGCTGACCTCAGTGTTGCTTGAAATGGTTTAAAACCTAGGTTATGTTTGCCCTGAAGTTTTGTAGTGGTGGAGACACAAAAAACCTGAGCTTCAGCTTGGTCTGTGAATGTCAGCAATTGGCAAAAAACGTGCTGTCTACCTCTGATCAAGGGAGAGGTGCTGGGACATGCACAGGGTATGAATGATGAGCTCTCAAAATGGAAAAGTATTCAGAACTAATCACCCAGGGAACATAGCAGGCTAATCAGAAATTCCAATAGAAATAGATCTCTTTCAACAGACATAAAATAATCCCTTTCATGCAGTTGAGCTGAGAAATCTTTATCTCATGTAGGTAATGAAAAATACACATGCACTGTGATAGACGTAGTTCTGCATATGGCTAGAAATTCCTTTTCTTGTAATTACCTTTTCTCCCCGTTCACTCTGTTTCTTTAACATAGTCATCCAGTGGACAGTTTCATGAAGACAACCTTAAGAAGAGAGATCTCACTATTTCCTAAAGAGAAAACAAAGGTTTCTCAGTGCTATATTCACCATAGCAAATACCCAGGTGATTACACCCACAACCTAACTGCACTGGCTGATTTTAGCGGGAAAAAGAAAAAGGCAAATATACTCTCTATATCCACAAACTGGGAAATATACAGGAGGATGTTGTGCTTCCAGAAGGCATTTAAAAAAGGGGAAAAATTAAATGCTTTGGCTTTTCTTTACTGTTGTTTAAAAGACATAGAGGAAACCCTTCTTTTTCTTTTAGCGCACTTTACAAAGTTTTATTTTCCAATGGTTTTGGACCCGTAGGAGCTGCTTTTAAAATCTCAGTGACAATTTCATATTCTAGAAGGAATCTGAACATGTTATCATGCATTCCAAAATATACCAACTTGCACATAACATTAAATAAAATCTGGCTCATTACACTCATAAACCTAGAAACTTTAAAAACTCTGCATTCTTTTATGTAAACTCATTTACTTGTCTAATCTATCTAATTCAGTAAAGAAATACCATTTTATATACAACCATAATAGTTTCATTATGCCATACTTATCACAATTTATAATTATAGTTAGGCAAGCAGTATTTGAAGTAGATGTGTTCTGTCTTTTCTTTGTCTGACCTTTGCCTTTCAGTGACCTGAGAAAAAAATCAATTATTAAACCAAATTATTTGAAAGGTAGCATTCAGTTAGACAGAAAAATGCCTCTCAGACAAATGGTATCATATATAACAAGCAAGGTCAGATGAAGACAGGATATTTAAAACCAGGTAATAAGAATAATTTTAGAATCAATAAGGTCAGAAAAGACCTTCAAGATCATCAAGTTCATTGAGATTTTATCTTTCTGAACAAATATATATAAATAAATGTTGTCAGTGGTAGAACTATAAATAAGCTTGCCTTGTCTTTTCTTACAAGGTGGATTCCAGTATCTGTAAACATGAATTTGGAGTACACGCTCAGTTTTGGTGGCCAGAACGGCAGTGATGATCAGCTGCAGGAAGACAAAACTGCCAAAGTAGTGAGAGTCCCAGTTTGGTGGAGAATACTGAACGGTCTCTTAAGCTATTTATGCATCTGACAGACTTTGAGAAAAGTACTGGAACAAACTTCCTGCCTCCCAGGCCCATCACCGACACAACACCCTGGCCAGACCCCAAGCAAGTGGCAATTGCTCGAAGCACTGTAGCACATGGCTGTTCTCTCACTGAGGACCTAAGACAAGCATTTTTATTTCCTGGAGCCCAAAGGTCTTCAGCACGATGACATGGTGATGGTTTTACAGGTGAGCACTATCTCACAAGTGACTGGATACAGACCTGTTCTCAGAGAACTGCTCACAGGGCCGTAAGTCCTGTGTCATCCTCTCTTCCATCAAACCCACACACATTGAAGAGGCCATAAAATCCATTCAATCTAGGAGACTTGTCTTATCAGCTCACAAGAAATGAAGCTCTGCAGGTCAAATCTTTATTCAAAATTGGATTCAAGTATCTTTGAAATTATAAAATTATGAGAGAGCTGAGCATCATCATTATCATTAGCAGCCACCCCTGAAAATGCTTGAGAAACGATGCCAACAGTTCCTTGGAAGGAAGTTAGAGAGATATTGCAATTACCAACTATGTCATATCATTTAAGTATATATTTAGCTTAATTGTGGTAAAACTTGATAGTATTCTTTTGATTTCATAATTACTAGAAAAACTGCAAAATAAAACACATGTCTTGGGGGACTGGGAATTTGATGTGGTTTATAATCAACAACATTGTTCACAATGACAGATCTGAGTATACAGAAATTATTTCACATTGCAGTACTGGTGCTAACACTTGCTTTTCCACTTGCTTTTTCATTACCATTGCAAAGTAGTTTTCCTAGACAGTGCTTATTTTAGTCATGGCAGAAACTAATGAATTTTTCAGACTTGTGTCTGGGTTTTATTATACTCCTATATAATCTTTTATTATACTCCTACAAAATCTGGTTTTTATGTATTGTACTATCAAAGAGTGGACTAAGTATGCCCTTACTTCCCTTTGAATCTTTTTTACAACTTTATAATTCAGAAATTTAAACTTCTCTTGACCCATTATGAACCACTCACCTCTAAGTCTGGCCTTTCTTCTCCCTCTGGGTCACTGTGAAAATTATTGGAGCTCCAGGGGCACCCAAAGCCTCTCTTCTTTGGCCCTGTTGTACTAAACAATGTAAAAACAAGGCTGTAAACAGACCCATTCTCAAGAGCCTGAAGTCTGGCATGTTTACAGGACAGATTTTAGCAAAGTAAAGAGCTGAGCTAATTCCTTTCAAGCTAACATTTGTATCTCTAGTCTGTACTAGAACGTAAGCACGATCCAAGTTGGTAAGAGAAGGGAACTACATAAGTGATAGGAAAAGGGAAACTCAAAATTCCTCTCTTCACAGAGCTGACATGAATGTGGGTATTCACAGCAGGAGACCAAGCAGAGAAAACAAGGGATTTTGTGTGAGCAGCTCTCAGCCTGAACATCGTTTTGCCCTTTCTCAAAACTTGTCCTTTGAAGAGGTATGAACACCACTGGGGTGATTCCCAGCCCTGTTAGATCAGAGCTGCTGGAGAACCTCTCCATAAGGAGAATCCTGTGGCTGCCCTGGTGCACAGAGAGGAATCCAGAGCTGAGTGTATTGATTGGCTTTGTGCTGTTATGTAGAGGAATGTAAAGAGATACAAAAATGTGAGAGGGAAACAGAAAGTCTGCTTGGTTGATATAGCAAGGCACCAGCAGCCAACAGACTCTAAACCCTACTCCCTGTATCTTCTGCTGCTTTCACTCAGTTTATTTTGCTCCATAGATCAATCTCCTTATTGGAAAAAAGACTGACAAAGGTCTTTCTTACCTCTGTCTTGTTGTTGTACCCTGTGTCTGTGGAGAGGGAAGATACTGCAGATGTGAAATGTGTGATTGCTTTTGTGGACATAGGGGTCTCCTGTTACTGATTAGGTGGAGCCAGCTCTTCCTCTATATCATGAGTACTGAGCAGGCAGATCCCAACACAAAAGTTGTCTGATATGAAGGTGTGGAGAGGGCAGACTTAAGTGAAATACTTTCTGTATGCTCTAAATTTGCTTTTTCTTCCATGTAGAGATAAGGTTTGATTGAGCACCACTTAGTGCAGAGCAAAGGAAAGATATTGTAGGAAGGTAGACACTGTGGAGAAGAAGAACTTTAGAAAATTAAGTGCAGTTGAAACAGTAAAAACAGTAGAAAATCGAGATTTTCACATGACTAAAACAATGGGGTTTTCCCTCTTATCATCTGCTGTTACAGATAAGTACTCCTTACCTCCTCCATGCTCCCCTTACAGCCTCACATGTCTAAGGTCCTGGCTGGCTTTTTTAGTAACACTAAAATAGGAGCAATGGAAAGGCAGTAATGCTGGTATTTGTAAATTCAGTTAAACCCTTTATTTAACTTGAGGGTGGATAACCCTCCCAGCTGAGAGCCACATAATGATTGTTTGAGACATGGACTTTGTATTTCAGAATACCAGAGGAAAAGCCAACCATGGGAGTATTTCCCTGGTGAAAGATGGTCACTGCTGTAAGAGGTCCAGATCTGCTTCAGAGCAGGATTAGATATGCAGCAGTGTCCCAGGGCAGCTCCAAACAGACAGGGATGTAGCTGAGGAAAGCAGTGAGACTCACCTGCTATTGCTTCAGCTTGAAATCTGCCAGATACCTAATAAACATGCAAAAACCTTTTGGTCAGCTTGTGAAAGCTCTGGAAAGAAGAGTGAAAAATGAGGAATCATGTGGAGAATGATATAAAGGAACATAAAGCTATCCCATAAGAAGCCAAACTTTTACTCTGTGTTTATGGCAGTGATCTTCACGTGAACATCAGTGCTGCACTAATTTACAAGAATGATGAATGCCTTACTACAGGTTAAGGTAAAGTGACAACTCAGACAACATTGCAGACCTCAGTTAATTTCAAATTACATAAAAATTTTGGCATATGCATACTTTAAAACCATACTTCAAGCAGCCAAATAGAAAATCATACCCTGCTTTTTAGTAGCATAACTGATAATTTATTTTTCATTAACTGCTCAAGTTCAATTTTGATACTATAAAGCTAAATGTATTTTTTAAGCTTTTACTTTCATCAATCATTTGATTTTTTTTCTGACACGTGGCATGTCTTATTCAATGGTATTGGCTGATCTGTTTTTAAATAATATTCTGTTTTCTAGAATACCAGGAGGATTGGATTTAGACATCTTTAAAAATGTAGTGACAGCAATTTCAATCAAAAAATGAGAGGAAAAAATACAATGAATAGCAGCAACTGAAACAAGTTAGAAATAAGGAAGGCAAAAGCAGTATTGGAATACTTTGATTTCATTCATACTGAACTTTGTGATGTTGTAGAAGACTTGTGTGGGCCTTGTATATAAGTTAATACTGCAGTAGATCACCATTGCCATCTCCTGGTAAATAAAACATATAACTGTATTCTAGATCTTTTTCTAAACAGTCATATATTGCACAACTGTAGAGAGATTACACCATAAATAGGCAATAAAGGATTTAGAGTATTTATTGTGAAACTATCATTGCATTTTTATTCTTTTCTCACATAAGACCTTTATAAAGAACTGCATTACAGTTGATAAATAGTGGTATTTGTTCCAATGCACTTTTTATGCTGAAAAGAAATACTGCTAGTTATGACTCTGTAAATTAAGGCAAGATGATGGGTTTTGTTGTGATTGAAACAAATACCAGCGCTGCTTAAGGAGAACTCCCCATAACCAAAACAAATATCCACTCAGAGAGAAGGTGTTGGTTCCCACTGTGCTGTGATGGGACTGTGCCACAGTAGTTAACCAAAGCAGTGTTCAACAGCACCAAGCCATGGTACCCAGAGACAGTAGGGACTGTCACAGCAGTGACAACAGCAAGCTGTCATTTCACTTTCTGGTATTTCTAATCCTTTTATTTCATTACCACTGTCATTGTCCTTCCTGCTGTCATTTCCCATTCCACTCCCTCTCTGCCATAGCTGCTCCTTTTATGTCTTTGTGCAGCTACCTGCAACCTCCTGACAAACACAGCACATCCTGTCCTGCGGGAAGCAGGGGAGCAGGC
Organism: Aphelocoma coerulescens; assembly: GCF_041296385.1. Classification (NCBI taxonomy): domain Eukaryota; kingdom Metazoa; phylum Chordata; class Aves; order Passeriformes; family Corvidae; genus Aphelocoma; species Aphelocoma coerulescens. The sequence continues at coordinate 20,815,901 of NC_091023.1, read as the reverse complement.
TGGTCCTGGAGCCAGCAGGAGCAGCCCCTCCCAGCAGAACTGTCTGTGTGTCACACCAAAGCCAGCAGATTCTCACCTTCTCCAGCACCCTCACAGACACATGGGGAAGGAGAATGAGATGTGTCTACAACTCATTACCCTTCAGAGCAGAGAGCAGCACTCAATGTGATGCTGAGCCTTGATAAATCATCCTTTCAATCAAATCAGTAAACAGAGGGAAATGCTGTCTAACTGGCAATAAATTTCAGGCAAGTTCAGCAAGGAGTGACAGATCAGTCAAAAGCCTGTGCCTGGCTCTGTTTGTGTATTGCTTTTGCAATGCTTCTTTCTGCATCAGGGAAAGTGAATTTCCTCACTTGGAGCTGCGTCAGCTGCCAGCATCACCAATTAATGTGACGGGGAACAACCCCTACAACAAGTGTTTGCTTTTTGCCATGCAAGCAAAAGAAATGTTTGCAATATTCTGGAAGAAACTAGGGCTGAAGGCTTTCTGGTAACACTGAACTTTCTGAAGCCAGGGCTGCATCATGAAGAGCATCTACTTAAGAGCAGCTTTTTCAGTGGTGACAATTCAGTTTGACTCTTTCAGCTCAGCACTCATAGAGCCAGGACTGCAGTGGATGGAGTGCAGTCACAAACACGGGGAAAAGGAGGATAAATGCAGGCAAGTGCAATGGCGTTTTAGAGCTGCCATAGTGTCAGAAGGAGTAAAGATTAAGTGCAGCTCAGCAAGAACTGTGAAAAGTTGCTGGCTGTGGATACTTGGAAGGAAAAGAGCTTTGGAACAAAAGTGAGAACACTGTCTTGAGGGACTTTTATTTCTCATCAAACCAGCTCCCTCATGAGGGGACACAGAGTTGGTCTTGGACTCACAGAGGCATTTAGAAACCAGTCTGTGGCAGGTTACACTTAATGATCATAATAGCTATTAAAGCCAAAAGGGACTGGAAAACACAAGCTTAATTATTTGACTATCCCAAGGGATCCAGGATCAACACACAATACTAATAGTATCTCCAGTCATTGTTATTAGATTAGGCCTAGAAACTTTTCCCTGAAGCAACACTTTAATTATGTATTTATTAATTTATCTTTATTTGCTTTAGCTTCTCCACTCTTCAGAAATATGCATACTTTCCATGGCAAAGAAATTCAAAACAAAGTCATCTCATAGAGGAAATGGGTAAAAACAACTGAGATCTGAAAACAGAGGAGTAGAACTCATAGCTTCCTTTGGAATTTACAAGTTAAAAAAAACCAACAACCCCTGCAATAGGGAAAAGTAGAAGACAGATGAAAATTAGAAGCTAAGATACATTTCCCTTTCTACAGAGAGTAGCAGTCAGGTCTGCAGCTGAAATGGAATCAAGGACCTGTTCATTCTAAGGGCTTGTATCTTTTCAAGGAAATCTGGCCTTAAAACAAGATAGAACAAAAATGAGAAAGGAATGCCATTACCATTGCCCTCTCCATATTAAGTACCAAGTTTCCATAAGACACATGGCAGGATGTGCTTCTGATGCCTCTCATGACCCTGCAGGATCCAAACATGAAAGTCAAAGTGCAGGTTCTTCCCATTCACTCCTCAGTCTGCTCATTTCTAAGAAAAATTATTTCACAATATCAATCCTGGCAGTAACAAACATCCTGAGCAGGGATAGCATGGGTTGGCAAACTTAAGACACAAACCATGAAGGCTGAATAACGCCAGGGCTATCCAGGCATCAAGAAACGAGAGCAACTGTATGATCTTTTGTAATGGTTTTAAGCTTTCAAAATCAGGAGATGGAAAAAAACTGTAGGCAAGTTTTTTGCACAAGGTACGTGAGGGCTGCAAGACTGACCTCCCCCTTTCTCTTGAGCCCTCATTTTCACTAATAGTGCTTAGAATATTTTCCTTAAAGAAAAAGAGGGGGCAGTAAGAGGGAAGAGGAACAAAATTTTTCAAAAACTTGATGAAACACAGCTCGTTGCTGTTGTAACCACTGGACTCTGCCTAGCAGGCTGCTGCTCCCTGAGAGCTCAGCAAGGATTTTCTAGGGCCATGCCATCAGTCACATCCTGGAGTCCATTTTGGACAGCCCTGTGATCTGGCCCCGGCAGCCAGCAGCATTACAGGGCAGTGGATGGTAAAGAAGGTAGAGAAGGGTCTCTCATGAGGGTTTGAGATGGCTTTAATCACATCTTGTCCCCGTGATGTTCAGAAGTAGAGAGACAATGACGTGGTCTGAGTGTGGGATGGTTTTGTCAGGGGCCCAAGGGTGGTCCCTGGGTGGGGTTGGGATACAGGAGCAAATAGGGAGAAACAGAGGGAATGGCCAGGGCTAGGGCAGGGAATAGGGGGAACATGTGAAATAGGAAAAGCAATGGATCAACAGATCCCCACACATTGCTGACTGTCCATCTTATCTTTGTATGTCACATTATTGAGGATTGGGAGTTTACTAATAGCACTGCATCTTTTCCTTAGCATGCATGGGTGGGAAGACAAAGATTCAAGCTTTTAAATTCCAAAAGCAGGACTATTTTTAGGATAGATAAGTCAAAGGTACATTTGAGAAATGCAGAAAAATGTGTCTTCCCAGAATTGAGTGTACTATCTAACAAGACCTATATAGCAGGATTATACTCCATGGCTTACAAGAGTATTGATCTGTGTGTACTCCTCAGTGGTGTTACATTCTTTTTAACATTGATCTCTTTCATTACACCACTGCATCATGCACTCTCAGTGTCATCTAAGTGCTCCTCCAAAATCTGACTGTCTTCTGTTGCTGTCAAGATGTACAGATGCATTGTACAGCTTCCAATTCAAAACATCAATTTCAAAGTCTGCTTAGTCACACATAGACACCCCCCATCTTTTAAAATAATACTAAGAACCTACCATCCCTTAATCCCCCAAAACAAGTTAAATGCAGAAGGAAGAAGACATTAGCAAGTGCTTTTTCTTCAAAGATTTTTTTACTCTGTGCATTGTTTGTGTTACCTTTCAAAGAAGCTTGAAAACACCATTTCTTTTCTTCACGGCTCCTGTCTATTCCATTTGGAAAACACTGATTTTGCTTCCCCCTGTGATTCTTATGCAGCACAAGTAAACATGGCTCTGTTTAATATACGTCCAAGTCTGTGCAATGCCATCAAACTCACTGTAGCTCTGGGAGAGAAACCAATCCCTTTGTTGGCTTCTAGCTTTGCTACAATGCAAAATACCACAATTCTTGCATGTCCAGAGAGGTTACTGGTTCATTTAATTTGCTTGTGCATGCTTTATTCTTCAAAGCACATGACTGGGCACCAGGAACTCATAAATTCTGATGTCAGATTTAATAACACACAGTTGCAATTATGAAGAGGCAGGGATACATGGATCAAAAGCTCATGGCACAAAATGTTGTGCAAATACATGAGCAAAAAGCCTTCTTTCCTCATGTTTTACCAAATTAATATACATTATCTTGAACTTATCACTTAAGCTTCTGCACCAGGTTTTGTTTACTGCACTCCTGGTGAAAGTTAGAGATGAGTCTGTTGTCTTCAGGCTGGTAAATATAAGGACAAAGATCTTAGAAAAGCTACTACAACTCCCTGCAGGAATTGTCTCCTTCCCTGCTGAGTGTGTCTTCAAGACTATGTGCTGTTTTGCCAGTTTCCACCATCTTCTGTAATTCTGGGCAACAATATCTTATCTTGCAGCCATCTAATTATGCCAGCCTGAGGAGCAAGTGCATGGCATCTCAACATTTGTACCTTGGCTACTCCACAGTAATAACCCTCAACTTCACTGTGTGATGTTTGTGTCCTATCCTTCACACCTCTGAAATTGGTATCATATTTATCTGAGTGGAGAAAAACACCTTGTTCTTCCCTTGCATATATGTTTCAACAGGTGACAACAAGCTGGGAAAAACACCTATTATTTTAATCTTTATTATTTCCAAGTTTTTTCTCTATAAATTCCCCTTTTCTGGCTTCACACAGTTCTTGATTTTTCTTGTCAGTATTTCACTGTCAACCTATGTTCTTGTAGCCTTTTTCCTACTTTAGCAGTAATGCCATATTTTATTGCTGCAAGTATAACCCTCAGCACTTTAGCTACTGCACCACAGACCCCAATCCAGTGTTTAAAGATGGGAATCTTTCCAAGAACATCCTTAGGCACTGGCACTGGATCAGACACTATGTGCAAGGATGGATTTCTCATATCCGTAGGTTAACTTCTGAAAGAAAAGGCTCTATCCAGCGGGAGAGTTACTTACCAATGTAATATTTTATGCACTGAGCTCCAGAGTGTTGCAAGATGACTTTAAGTATCACAGCAGACAGAGTAATTTCACATAATGAGTTAGTTCTTTAAACTGTTACCTCACTTAACACTGAACCAATTAATCAGGACAAGAAAAAAATTTTAAAAGTACTACTGCTTGTGCACTGCTGTACCACAATGCATTACTGCTCCCAGCTCAAAGTCCTTTTCTTACAAAGATTAGATCTCAAAAACCCAGAGCGCTTTTACTTGCTTGCACTGCCCTTTTCTAATTGCTCACAATAGGAGCTGACAGGCAAGCAGTCAGGGAGACATTGTTTTCACAGAAATTGCATATAAAAGATTCAGCAGCTGTGTAAATACATCATTTTTAGAAAGGGGACCATCCATTAAAAGTATGGAGATGTAACACTGTTCTTAAATTATAATATCAACAACAAAAAACTGTTTCTTTTTCACCACTCACTGCTGTGGGCATGGGCTGGCCAGAGGAAACATAGTCCTGAGCAAAAGAGAACAGGCTGGATCCAAAGCTACTCCTTGTTAATACAATCAGTGGCATTTAAAGAATTAATTCAATATTTTCTTATTTATTTTGAAAATACTTGAAAAACCATCCTGTGTAGGGACTGAGACTTGTTCTGGCTGGTGTGGTCAGCGGTCAGATACTGGGGCTGTGAATGTCAACCTTATGTCAGTCAGCTTATTCCTCTCCCTTGGATAGGAAAGCATCATTTTCTCTATGTTGTGTCATAAAGGTGGTGTAATTGGGGAGGAGAAGAAAGGGAATGTCATTTCACAAATGATTCAGTTACAGTCATTCTTCTCCTCCCACTTATTTCACTGAATATCTGACAATCAAGAAAGGTGCAATTATCTAAAGTGAAGAAACTGCAATATTAACAGAAATGGTATTTCACCACAGAGATTAAGCATGGAATTTCAAGGGCTCATTTGTCAATGTGTTACTTACATGTTACAGGTAATCTCTGAAAATCAGTCGAGTTATTCTACTGGGAAAGACAGTGATTAATGAGATCCTGCCTCTGAGGGAGATATGCAGGTGAAAAGAAACAAAAGTAGAATGGACAAGTGGCAAGGGCCAATGAGAAACTCTTAATTGTAACCACCATGAACTAATTCACAAGGGGGTTATAGGGCTATGTGAGATGCAGAAAAACGTTTGGAGATGTTATGCCCTTTTATTTTGGAGTAGAGAACGAAAGTGGCCAGTTTACATGGTTGCCATAGTAATGTAAACTGTTATTTAAAATACTTACATGTACTTAAAATATTTCTAATGCTGGGATAAATTGCACTGCTCTAAGGAGCAGCGTGTTATGCAAAGAGGTCCTTCCTTTCTCACTGCCCTTTGACATTTTTAGGAAGTTTGCTGAACAAATGTAACCACCTCTCTTTCTTCAGCCCACAGCTTGTCTCTGTTTACGTCTCAACTTTTCTGCACTCCTTTCAATTCGTAGTCTTCCTTCATTTTACTTTTACTACCTCTTGTCCTCCAGCTTAATCCATGAGTATTTTATTACCCTTGACTCCACTATTCTCTTCCAGTTTCATTAGGCAAACTTTTCCTTTACTTTCACTGCCCTCCACACTCTGACATTAGAATGACTTTCAAAAAGTAATTCATTAGCAGCTCTCATAATAATAACTTTCAGTCAAGAATGACTAATTGTAAAGGATTGCCTTGATGGACACAGCAATCCCCTGCATATCCAGAATCAGTGGCTGGTGCAATGAAATCCCACCCCTGTGTTTAGATATGTGACACTCTGTTATAACAGATATTTAAATAACATTAATTTACTCATTTCCTAATCTTCCACTCAGTATTCAGTCAGATAAGCTCCTGACAGAAGATAGGCACATGCAGATGAAAGGATGAGGGAAATGGGGACAGTAAAGGCAGAAGGAAGTGTAAAGTGAAACTTTCAACACTTCCAAAATGCCCTCCCTCAAAGGCACTGTTGCTGGTGGCTGCTCTGCCCTCCACACTGTCCCAGGCTGTTACACTTCACCCAGACATCACTACTGCAACCCCAAAAATTTTAGTTAGCCAGAAGTATTTTAAATTGTGGGAGATTATCCTATGTCCATTAGCCCTGAGATGATTATGCAATAGATGGAAGCTGAGACATACTCAGATTACCCAAAAAGACAAGCAGCACTGCAGAAAAATGTGAAATAATGCAAAGGCTGCAGGTACCAGGACAAAACGGAAAGATCTTTTTTTTCCAAAAACAGGAGTTTGGTCTTTCCTTACTTAGTTGGTTACATGTATGTAAATGAGAATACAAGTCAAATTATCGTAATTTCCTAGTTATATAACTAATTAAAAAAAGGAAACATTTAATCCCTCGATAACTACATCCCATCCCTTTGTTTCTTGCCTCTCCCCTTCCACTTGGAGCGGTGCAGCATAGCTCAAAATTCAGCTGTGTGCTGAGACAGCAAGGGAGCAGGCACACACCCACACATGGCACGGTCAGAGTATCAGGTGCTCAGATTCTTTACCTCCAGTGCTGCAGGAAGCAGAGCTCATTTGGAGAAGGGATTAAAACCAAAGCAAGGACAACATTACTGTACCCACTGCTCCTGCTATTTTTAATGTGGTGCTGTCATTTTCATTATAAACTCATATTTCCTGGTTTTATAATTCAGTCATAAAAAAATTGCTGAAAGCTAAATATTAGTAAACATCTCTGCTTACCAGAAAAATGAAGAATTTCCAGAGTGCAGGGAGAGGGAGTCTCAGATTCTGCTTATTTCAGTGGGAAACTGATTCCAGCATGACCAGGGCTATACCAACAGAGAGTTTTTGCCAGAAACTTTGCATGATATGGCAGAAGGCTATGGTCACACTCTAAAGCCACAGGCACAGTGCATGGCACTTCAATGGAATGCATGGGACTAATTCAAAATGTCAGACTTCTCCCAGATGTCAGATAGGATTCCTTGCTCTTTGCCTTAGATCTAGTTTGAATCACAAAAATAATTGTATAACTCACTGGTGCTACCCGGAATACATCCCCAGCTGTTTGATGCAGACAGGAATATCCAGCTCTGAAATGCTGATGCTCTCTAACAGCCCTGGTAGAGCCCAAAGCAGCAGCCAGGCAAACCAACAGCACTCTGCCTCCAAGCTTTCCTATGTCAGCTCCCTGTGACGCTTCCTACTTGCACACAGAGCAGCTCTGAGATGTGGGTGTTCCATGTGAACTGAGAGGTGAGAAATGAGCAGCATTATCAAAGGGCCAAGTGCTCTCATATGAAATTATTAAGCTTTATTAAAAAGTTGGAGACAGAGGGAATGGCTTCCACTTTTTTTCTTCCACAGGAGGTTACCTGGAAAAATCAGTTTGAAATTGTAGCCCCAAATATATGGCAAGCATATATAAATATATGTGGCCAGTGTGACCTTCTTGTGACATCTCCACTGTACTGCAATAAAAATTGTAAAATGAAGAAATAGTGCATAGGAGAATTAACAGAAAGACAGAACTAAAGAGTATCGTCATCTCACACCCATTCTCTAGCATCCCTTACAGCTCAGTGATCTCACCTGCATGAACAGCTCTCATAAATTCAACATTCTTAAGACAAAATTATTTTAGATGCTCTTTTTTATATGCTGTTTTTAAATGCAAATTTATAATTTATTGATAAAACAACAAAAGAAGCATTTGCTAAGAAAAATATTATTGTTAAAAAATGAAGACTACCATTTCATCCCAGACTCTGCCTCTTTAAAGATCTAAGTGGTGTATACAAGGTTTTGTTGTGTGATGCAGTGGTTACCATGGTAATTGATATATTTTTTTAAGTTTAGTGAAGACAGTGCAGTCAAAAACATAAATAGCCTGAGCCCCTGACAGGGTAAATTGTACAATAGCATTCTAGAATAAATTTCCATGGCTTTTTTTTTTTTCTGAAAACATATATAAGAGACTAATAATTCTTTGTGAAGAAAAATACTTCACTTTTCTTAAGACTGCAATTATATTTGATTATAATTTTTAACTGTTCTTGCTCCAGGATGATACTAAATTGTATAGCCCTTCATGTGCCCATTATCTATGGTTCCTCAAAGACAGTGATCCAAACTGGTGGGTGTGGGAGAGTTTCCTGGAGTGCTACCTGGTTAAAAGGGTTTTAAGTTTTGCAGCAACAGCACCAGAGAGATTTATAACACACCATCAGAGAGATTTATACTTGCTAACCAAAACAAAAATGTACCCTGAAATAACTGAGTTGCAGACCTGTGGAGAACACACACACACACACGTATATATATATATGTATGTATGCATGTATGTATGTATATGACAGCCTGAAAGCCAGGGAATTCATTTGCACCTTGTTTAGGAAAAGAAAGGCATTATTTTTAAACCTAAAATTTTTGTTTGCCAGAATTGTTTGGTAGCAGAAGTGTTGTACAGGACCTGGCCAAAACTACAGGCAACGTAATATCTTTTCTCCAGCAGTGGGTGAAACATGCTATCAGGAAAGACTCCAGGAACAGGGCAGACTGATGAAATACATCACCTGTGTGCTCCCTCATCCTCCAGTCCTTTGCAGTACACAGACATCCAGGGCCAGACACAGTTTCAGCAATCTCAGTGGATTCATTTTCCATGAGTTTGTTCTTGAAGTCCAGTGGCCTTTTGCTTTCCACAGCATCCTGGGGCAAAAAGTCAGAGTTAAGTCACCAGGCCGAGTTGTCTCAACAGCAGTCATCACTGTCTAGTATAAATATAATGCTGCTTTGATGCAAGGCTAAATGTCTCATTTTGCTAATGATTCTGTGCCCAGAAGTAATGTGTGATACGTAGTTAACGATAGTTTTAAAATGCTTGAGCAAGATGAACAGAGGGAGTGTGTAAAAGGGCATTTTTAGTCCTGTGGTATTTGGAGCTACTTCTCCAGAGCACCAGCTATGGCATCTCACCAGCTCACTTCTGGAAGCATGTGGAAAGATACCTCTCAACAAAGCTGACAAGCTGGAACTGCTCTTTCTCCAGTGCTCCTGCTTTCTCATAGGCAGAGATTCCTACTTGGAATTTTGCAGTGAAAGAATATTGTCTCATGTCCTGGTTTGCCTTCTACTGGGCAAACGTATGGCTTCCCCACAATGATTGTAAACTCGTTAGGAGGAATCTGGCAAAAAAAATAAGTTTAACTAGCCAACAAAAGTCATAATTCTGGAGGAATCTCTAATAATTATATCACATTGAGTCCTTCACATATCTTTTTGCCCAGTATGAATCAGTGTAGCTGTTAATAAAAGGAAGTGGTGCCAGTTAAAACCATTTGAAAATCTAAGACCTTCCAAATTCACAATAGGGTATGTTTACTAAACAATTTGAAAGCAAAAGATCATTTAATACTAAATAGCTGAATTTCTATGCGAGCCGTGTGAAATACTGGAATACACGAAATTCTTTTGTCTTCATAGGGTCTTTCTCCCTCATGACTATGAAAGAGAATTTTTTTAGGAAATGTACCAGCAAAGGAAAACTAAGTATCCCCTTTTTTTATGAGTAGAATAACGCATTCCTTCCAACTGTCCTTATTAATTTATAAACAGCTATGATCCTAGGTTGTTCCGGTCATTCAAATTTATGATCAGAATAAAATTATTCTCAATAGAGAGAAAAAAATGCCTCTTCTCTAAAGCTTCATAACAAGTGATAAGCATTCAGTGGACCATAATTACATCTTGCTATTTTTCCTATGCTGTTTCAGGTTTCAATTTTTTTTTTAATATCACCATTTTAATTAAGCTTTAATCTTCACAGCACTAAACTAAATTAAAAGGATCTTTATAGTGTTGCTTTGGTAACTAACAGAAGGGGTAAAATTACCTTATCTGTTTGTTCACCATGTTGCAGCTGTAAACATCCCAGTTATGGTCTTTAATTTGTGCATTTTCATTAGGAAAAAAAGAAAAAGACATGTGACACTGAAAACAGTTATCACTGCTGGAACAGTCCCCTAGCAGGATCTCACTGTGATTGTCATGGACAAACTTGTAGCTGGGAAGTCTTTGCTCCAAGAGATTAAATACGAGCTAATTAGGCAAGACACAAAGCAGGCATAGACAAGTGAAAGCAGCAGTACTCATCACAGAAATTCCCACCTCCTTGCCCTTCTGTCTGGTCCCCTTTATTTCCTTCAACAATCTGCAACACATTAAAAGTTAAACATGAAACTTCTTATGATGTTCCCACGGTTTCCTGCAGATAATTAGTTACAAATCTTCAGAACACACCTGCCATGTACCTGACATGTCACTGTCCCATTTTACATCTCTGTAAAACACCAAACAACAAATTGAGTTGTCCAAGACTATCAGCTAAACACAGTCCTACATCATAGCACCCTAACAGAAACATGCTGAAGGCATGAAAGCACACTTGACCTTGAAAAGCCTGTACAACTTGGGTTGTGGAATAGTTAAGAAAAAGGGGAAGAAAATTGTTAGACCTTTCTTTTAAAGCTGAGGTACAACAGATCAAAACAAGAGAAAGTTCTTGTTATTACCTAACAGAAAAAAGAATACTTCTAAAGATTACTTTAAAAAAAATAATACTTTTATATTATTTCAGAGTTCTACATGTCTGTTTCTCTTCTTGAACCTTTCTCTGTTTGATTGCTTCACCCTCAGTAAGGGACTGATGCTAATTTCCATTAAAACAATCCCACAGGCACTGGCTACAGTAAAATGCAGTTTAAGCTAAGCTTTGAGAACCCTCTAGACCGAGGGTGAGTGAAGAGCTTTCCCATTCCACCAAAAGGAAGAGCCCACGTGTGTATCAGCATCACTCAAAGACACAGCAGGACCTTTCACAGCATCACCCAAAGACACAGCAGGACCTTTCACACCTGTGCAGAAGAGCCTTCCTGACTCCAGGAAATAAACCAGCACTGATGCAAAGCCTTTTGAATTACAAATCATTCCTCCAATACTCCTTTTCTATGAACTGTACTTCTCAACTCAGCAGGATTTTAGGGAGACTGGATTATTTACAAAGCAGTACAGGCAAGGTGCTGGCACAGGTTACCCAGAAGCTGTGGCTGCCCCATCCCTGGAAGTGTCCAAGGCCAGGTTGGATGGGGCTTGGAGCAAGCTGGGATAGAGGAAGGTGTCCCTGACCATGGGTGGGAACTGAATGATCTCTAAGGTCCCTTCAAACCCAAGCTATTCCATAGTTCTATGAATATGGAAAACCCTTGTGCCTACACAGGTGATTCCCAGCAGCCTCAGCTGTCTCATAGAGAGATTGACTGCAGAGCTATTTTCCCCTTCAATTTGGCTATCCATGTGCATTTTCCAGTGTTCTCAGTAAGGCACTTAGAGCCTCAAGTCCACCATCATCGTTAGCAGCAAGGTCAAATGTTGAAAGTTTTGTTGTTTTGTTGTTTTTTTTTTAAAAAAAAAAGAAATTCATATAGCAAAATGGGTTTAACGTGCAGTACTCTACAACAGAGCTGTCCTACAGCTCTGATTGCAACTTGGTTTGAAATTTCAACTTATTTTCAATTTTGAGCTAAACAAACACAAAACATGAAAGCCAATAAAACTAAGGCAGATCATGAAGTGCTGTCAAGCTGTGATAAAGTCAGTCTTCACCAAAGATCCATCTTCTCCCACTGAGAGATCCTAAATTTGAGGCTGAACTAAGAATGGCAGAACAGGCAGCACTGAAAATCAAAAGTTTTCACTTGGTAAGATTTCTTTGTTTTCTGATTTTGATGGACAACAAAATGGTTGAAAGTTACAACTCATTTAGAAGAATGAGAAAAATGACAAAAAATAGAAGGTACCAAATAAAAAAAACTAAGAACTGTCAACCACTGAATATATAAGGAGGACAAAAATGGCATTTTATTTTGCATCACCTTTTCTATGTCCTGGAAAAACCTTTTTTCTCAAGTCACGTGTGTAAAATATCTTTGGTCTTTCTTCAGTAAACCATAGAAAAACAGATTCTTAAAGTAAGCTTAAATATAGGTCTCATAGCAATTAAATATGACTAATTATGAAATAGAAGTTCTATCATTTGACATTCACTGAAAGAACTTTTCCCCAGAGCATTTTACCCAACATATCCTCCTCAGAATCATGTAAACAGATGAGCTGTATTGATCTCACTAAGTTTTTTCTTATATAATGCTTAAACTTTTTCTTATATAATGCTTTGTTTTCCCCCAGGAATGTTCGAATGTAAGGAATGTTTAAGTAGCACTTAAGGAAAATAAAATTGCTCTGTTCAACACACAAAATATTTCAAAATACTACCTGTGTCTGTAATCATGCCATTGGCTGTTTGCTGACTGCTAATTGTTGCCATCATTTTCATCACACAGGAAAAAAATATCCCTGTAAGTTCCCTGTGAACACTGCAAGAATGATCTCAATGCATCAGGGTAAAGCAGCTGTCAGAAATCCGTCAGATCAGTGCTGAGAGTGCAGCCAAGCTTCTTGTGTACTTTCAGCAAATATAATTATTTAGAACCTAGGGGTGCTTCCATGTCTCCTTGCTATTGCCTTTATTGTGTAAACAGAAAATGAAACCCTCCCTGAGCAGGGGCCAGGCTACAGGCTGAGGGCAATATGTTAACATACAAGGAATGTGCTTTCCATAGGGAATCTAAGGAGCCTTTCATAGGTTTTAATATAATCCAAGAACTGTAAGAGCAACTGTGGCCACAGCTGGGTTCCACCTGTTTGCCTCTCTGACAGATGTTCAGGGCTCTCGAACCCCTCAGTTAAATACCAGCTGTACCTTAGTCAGGGAACAGACCACATTTATTGCCAGACTGCAGGAGCTGCCTGCCCTGTCAGCCTGCTTGTTGGAGCAATCTGCCTCAGAGAGCCACCTCGACACCCAGACCACTTCCCCAAAGCCTTTCCGTCAGTGTAAATGCACATCCATTGGGCTCCAGCAAAGATTCCTTCATGCAGCCTGGCTCTCCCTAGCTCAGGAGAAAAGAAACACATTTATCCATGCCAGCCATAGCCTGACATGCATTTACTCTCTAGCAGAGCTAAATTAGAGGCTCTGTGCTCATTAGGAGTTACTCCCCCCCCACATGCAGCACTCTCATCATCAGACCCATGCAATGGCCTAGATCAAGAGTCAAATCTAGCTGAAAAATGATCAGAAGACAAGTCCTCAGCATGCTGAGTTTAAGCAGGATCCTCTCCCCGTTCTATTGACCATCTGAACAGAAGGGACAGCACAGGCTAAAAGCAGCTGAAAAGCCAAGGCACAGCAACTAAATGTGTTTAAGTACTGCCTCAGCTAAAGTAGCTCTCCAAATATTTCTTCTGTAGCACAATCCCAATAATTAGACTTGCCTAGAAAAGACAGAAAACTGACACTGGCACAGGTCTTTGTATGCAGAAGATTATCTCTTCTGTAACATACAGTAATATTCTGCAGAATTTACTTGGGATTTAAAAATAGAAATGTATAAAAAAAAAGAGATTTCATATTAATGTTTGACAGCTAGTCTGTACAGGGAAAGGTTTTCTTTTTAATGAATGTCACTTTTTTATATATCTATTCCCCTAAAACTTTCAAAAGAGCATGTATTTAATACAATGAGCACTATTTATGGCTTTATCCCTAATGTTAATCTTATATATCTGATTATTTCTTTTTCAATAATAGCAGAAAATTACTTTGTCAATTATATTGCTTTTCCTATGCTGAAATATTAGAGACTAAAAGGCAAATTCAAGAGAATCCCATTCCAAAAATGTACTGCATACTGGTTTATAACAAGCACTTCTAGACCATGACCAGTAAAAACATTCTCTAAAAGAAAGTAGGTGGTAGTCTGGACAATTTTTGGCTATTTGAAATCTGTTCTGCTTTTGCTGCATATTCCTAATCATATAATTTGTGCTTCTGTGAGCTTAGTCCTCATTTTCTTCTTCTTCTACCATTTTCTTTGTAACATATATTAGTTTATTTTTAGCTTTGGTAAAGTCCCTCAACACCATGTTTTCAAAACCTCTCTCCTTCCAGCTGCTGTACTGCTGGGGAGGTACTATTAGAAACTCATCCATAAGAGTTCAGTCTCTCTCAGTCTCAGACAACTGCTCCATAGATATGATACTTTGTTTAGAAAATTATCATGTGATTTTCTTTGGAAATATATTTCTTCCTTGAGGTAATTGTCAAGAATGTAAGATGGTCAAAGAGCTCTCCCTTATATTTAAATAGGTTCCAGAAAGAATCACAGATTATTTTGTTGTTGCTGCAGTTATTGTTTTTGCAGTAGAGACAGAACCATCTGTTCCTTTGAAGAGGTGCCAAATCAGTTGAAAATAATTCATTCAGGTATTCAGTGAACCACAAGAGCTGATGGTTTAAAGATTCTGGAAGGTTGCAACAGGGAACACCAAATGCACTTTGCCCAGTTTGGATTAGATTTTATTTAAACAGAGGGCTCTAGGTAGTTCAGGAAAGCAACAAGTGGACACAAGAGAGTTCTTCTCTTTCTGTCTACCTCCTTCCCATATTAAACCTGCTTTAATAAGAGTCAACAGTTACATATCATGTGAACATGATCAGCTCACACTATCCAAAGGGTAATTACAAATTATGGCAACAACTTTGGTGTAGTCTTGTATATCAAAAATCAACCAAATGGCCAAGACACGTCTGGTTCATAGTTGGTTTATGTCCCCAGGTTGTGCTCTTGTGGCACAGCTCTGCCCTGATGGCCATGTCTGGTGTGAGTATCCATAGCAAATATCTCACTGATGGGCACTTGGGTACAGGAAGGGCAGGGCATCGTGTGCAGAATGAGCAAAGAAGGGAAGGGAAGAACTATCTAGAACCAATCCGTGAGTCTGGACAAGACGATGATTTGCTTGACAAGTCTCTGATAGCATAGACCAGCAGCAAATGAACATAAAAATATTCCAAGGACCCCAGAACCCTTAACCATTCTTATTTGCAATGGTTTTCTGATGAAACAATTGGCAAGTTAACATTAGCTGGGGTCTGAGAGAGGATAATTTCTGAAGCATTTTCCACTATGGGTTTTATAATGATGAAGAATTGTCTGCACAAATTTATAACTGAGTGGGTTAATTAAACATTACCCCTGGGCATCTGAACACTGAAGAATGCATCTCTATTCTGAAAGGAACACTTAATCCTCCTCAGTTTGATGCATTCCCTGTATTATTTACTAACAAAGTTTAGTTTATTTATTGCTAGAATTATTTATTATAACCATTGTGAAAAAAAAAGCAGTGGCTTAATAAGGTTTAGTTTTCTCACTTATCAAACTCATTGGGATGGTAAATTTCAAATAATGAAAACCTGTGTTGGAGCCTTCTTCTTTCCTGTAAAATATTGGAAACAACTGAACACAAACATGACTGATATTAAGCATTGTTTAAAGAAATTATGAAAAAAAAGAAATAATATATTAAACCACTGTGTAACACCTTCCAAAGCTGTAACAATTGAACATTCATTACAATCTTGTTAAATAGCTATTCTATCAGTAGTTCTAGCATCACAATGCAGGACCTTAATTAGCTAATGTTTCTTTCATCCTTTATTTATTAGATTTTCGAGCCAAAATAATAATAAAAAAAAGATTTGCGGCTCTAATAAAGTACCACCACTGCCATATCTCTTTCATATATTAGTAATTTGTTAGTTAATATGAACCTGCATTTTCTATATTTTGCTCATGATAGATGTGCCAAACACAACAACAGAGAGCAAATCAAAATATTTACAACACACTATAATTTCCCTTGCAGCCTAATGTCATAATTAAGAAAAAACTAAGTTTATGAATCAGCTTTGCACATTTGCAGGTCATGTGGATGTATGGCTGACAGAAATGACAATCTTTTTAAGAGCTTTTATCAGTCACAGTGTTGAAACACTGTACTTCTAAAAAAAAATCTTTCACATATTTTTGCAAGACAACAAGTTTATTTTGAGGGTTCCTTTGTCTCATGAGTTTTAGAGACAAATGACTTTCTGTCCTGGGTAGGGAACAGCTTTAAGTCTACACCAAACAACAAAATCCTCACTTTAGACACTGATTAATCAGATATTGAAGCTAATGCCTGTCCCTGATTGAGAACACACTGTTATTCTCTCTGCACTTTAAACTATTCTTTTCTAATTAAAAAAAAAATCTCAAGCTGTCTCTAGATATATTTTTACTTTATCTGGTTATCTTTAAATAGACACATTTGGGTTTGTATTGTGTGAAATAATCCTGTCAGATATAGATTAGAAGGAAGGAGGCATCAGAAAGGCAGGATGGATTCAACCGATCCCACCGTGCCATGGGGAGGCACTGTCAAGAGCCACATGCTCCCCATGGAGAGCTGCTTTAGGAATGCTATCCTGGGGCTTTAGCAAGGCTTTTCTTTCCCAGATACAGGACCAGCATGTCTTATACCCTGCCTATCTCAGCTGGCCTGTCTGTGCTCAGTACTCGCCTCTTTTCATTATGTTACTGCTCTTCCTACAGCTGGAGACCTCCTGTTCACCCAAGATACCCATCACCCAACACGGGAGGCAAAAGGAAAAAAGATAAATGGTGCTTATCACACTAATCTTGAAACAAGTCAAGATGCCCAGGTGCTGAGAGCAAGCATGCTGCACACAGTGGGTAAGTGTCCTGCAGCTGTAAAATAAAGTTAAATAAACTGGCCAGCACAAAAGCTCAGGACTTGCTGAAAAGTGGTGGTACTAGTGTGCTAGTGCTAATTTGGCACTATTTTAGGATGGGTGGCTTTAGAAAGTACTGGTTTGTTGGCAGCAAATTTCTGCAACTGTTCAAGATTCTTGTGACAGGAAGCTTTCTGCAAAAAATATATCATTTCCTGCCTGATATCAAAAGAATGAAGAAAAGAGGAGCAATGTATATTTTACATCTATAAAAAGAGTCTGCCCTCAGATACGGATCTTGTCTCTGGCCTAAAGTCAGGGAAGAATGGGAGAGCATCACTGTTACTGAGATTATGATCCCTGAGCAACCCTACCAAAAGGACATACTTGAAGGTGTTTATATAACCAGCCCTCACTGAACATTATTCAAATAACTGCTTTGATGGCATAGGGCTTATTTGTAAACAGTCCAAGCCATCTGCAGTGCAGCTATGATGGAGGGGTTATGGTGCTTTAACTTAAAATTCTGTAAGTCATTATGAGCCTCTTAATAGCAGATGGATTCCGTTCTGAACCACATCAAATTCCAGTTAAATAAGGTTGTCAGTATCATAATTTTCTAGCTGGATGTAGAGTGCAATTGGCCAGAATCAGACAGTTAACAGGCATTTAGTTTCAGTTTAAATACCTAGAACAGCAAATGCTTTAATCAGGCAGCTCTCATTAATAAAAAACAGTGATCCCTTCTAAGCTGTAATATTTATCCTGCATTCCTGTACTCTGGAAGCACTGAGTTCTTACATCTTTATGTGTATTAATTGGACTCCTCTATTCAATGCAATGAAAATGTGCACACACCAGTCACGAGAGCTTTTTAACTGAATAGATAATTGTGCCACAGGGAAGAAGTTCATCTTGTAATTTGTGACAGCTGCACTTACACAGAACTCCGGCAGTCCTGGAGCAGTGATGAGACCAATCATCACTGATAAAATAATTCTGCTTGTAGAGTGCAAGCAAATACTCAAAGCAGAAATCTAATCAGCCTTTCTTGGTAGATACATTCCCTTCACGTGCCTTTGGGAGGTCTTAAAACAAGGTCATTGAAAATCCATGCCCTTGGAGAAGGGGTTCACAGGAAAAACTTTTGAGCAAAGGAGAAAGTCTGCAGAAAAGGTGCAGCCAGAGTCAGTAAGATATTCTGCAGCAATACACGAAGCAGAACCGTGGTACAGACCCCACACGGATTTAAGAGGACGTTGCACAGCCATATGCTACACAAATGTTCAAAAAAGACATTCAGCCGCCCCCAGCACATAAGGGAGCGGGGTAGCGCAGCAGCTTCTCCCACATATGCGCGGAGGCAAGTGGGCATGTACAGAGGGAACAGTGCTGTACTTTTCAAAGAACACTCAGGTTGATTAAGCCTTGTTGGAAATGCAGAGATAAAACAGAAGGAGAAAATAATCTTATGTGCTTTAATTTCTTACTATTTTCTCTTTTTGCCAGAAGCTGAATCAGTGTAATAGCAAGCTTTGCTTTTCTGCTTCTAGAACAAAACGCTGACCGCCAAAACACAGTTTAGCCCTTATGAAGTTGCTGTCCTGCATTCTAAAACACTTCCAAACCCCTTTCTTTTGCTACCGGTTACCTGTTTTGAGTCGACCTCTATATTTCACAATTGCAATTTAAAAAGTATTATTTAATTAACGTCCTTCGTTTGTATTCACAGTAACTCCCATTTGTATGCATACAACTCACTCAGTCTGTGGTCTATAGCTGGCAAATAACACCACTTAACAGCTGTTAAATAGGGTAATCACCTGTTGTTATCCACAGGTAGCTTTAATTCAAATGCTAATTGCTCTCAGTGCTCTACTTACAAACCTGCCCCAATGTCAGCTGCTGTCTGTGCCTCACCAGATGGATGGGAGCCTTGGATGGATCGTGCTGTCCCTCTGCAGGAAAAAGGTCTGAGATATAAAAAACCTTGCTACCCTACAGTGCCATGAAGAAAAAAATAAAACGGCACAAAAATGAAACAGTGAAGGTCTTCCAGAGAGCAAGAATTGCAGCAAAAAGCAATGAATAGGGAAGACGAAGAAAAGGAGTTCAAACAGGACATTAAATATTGTATGAGCCTATTTACAACAACAACAAATTAACATTCACCTTTACTAAACTCAGTTTGATAAAATTCAGAAACAGCTGTTGCAGATGTATGTCAGGGTCAGCCTAAACTGATAGGAAATGAGAGCTAAACTGCTTGAACAGGTCAGGTGTTAGTAAAAATCCCCCTGGAAAAGTAAAATTTCTAGCCTGATATGGGTAATATTTTTTTTCCCCCAAGATGTAATTCTTCACTAAAAAAATTGTATTATTTTTCTCCCTTTAGTAAAAATGCCTCAAAACTGAACTATTACTTACTCCTCATACCAAGAGGCTTCATATTATTTTTTTTTTCTAAAAGATCTCCAATTTACCCAAGCTCTCTGGAGGCACAGTTTCATGTTGTGCCTAATTTCATCAAACTGTGTGTCACTGCCAAAAGTGATGGTTTAATTCTGTCTCCTTTCCCCTCTTAACTCCACTGACGTGTTCCTCACCCTTTCCTCATATTAGATTTAGTCATTCCCTCTGTTTCTGGAGTATGACTCACTGATCCAATGGGAAAGTAATTTATTTAGAGGGGAGATCAATGTGTGAGAGCCGCCAGTTAGATGGGATTAAGGCTGGTGTGGAACAGTGCCCTGAATTGTCCTGTGTTCCTTGCTGCTGTACAGTGGAGTTCCTGGCTGCACAGCTGCAGGTTTATTTTGGATCTCCTGACTGTAAAAGGGCCATTCATTCCCCAGTGCTGTCGGATTCTCATACTGCACTCGATGATTTTCCTGTCCTGCTCTCCAAAGGGCTGCTTTTTTTATAGGTGAACAAAGACATCCATCAGTGGCCAAAGAGCAGAAGCTCCTTGCTCAGTTTCTATCCTCTGATCTGCTCAACTCAGATAATTCTGCTGGGTGCCAAGAACCCAACCCAAACAGCCCTCAGCTCTGGAGGATACCTGCCTTTCCACTGGGACAAAGTGGTGGCCTTGGGAAATGACTGTTAGTGCAAGGCTACATTTTTTCCTGCCCTCAACATATTTTTCAATTAAATAGGAGATAAACATCAGGTGAAACCTGGCTCAGAGAAAGGAAACAAAGCCTATAAAAGTCACAGATAGAGCTGCAGCAAGTATAGGCACAGTTTTCAGTTTTGGTCTGAGCTCACTATACTGATTGGAGCTTTGGCCTTGGAGAAAGGAGCTGCTCAAAATTACCAAACACAAACTTTAAATTAAAAAGCACATATTAGGCAGTGCTCTGATGTCTTGTACTCATGGAGAGGGAGGGATGAAAACCTATTAAACCCAGGTCACTTTATCTCTTGGTGTCTTGCTTCAGGGTCATAATTGAAATGAACATCCTGTAGCAACCACCACTTACGTGTGAATGTTCATTTTAGCACAGTCAATTATTTCAATCATCAAAAGGAAAGAACTGCTCGTTTGACAGTTATGACTCAATAGCATACATTTCATTTTGATGAGCATTTTTTATTTTGTTTTGCATATTTTGCTTACAGGAAGTGAGTAAAATAAAATATTTGTAAAAGGATGCAGAGTTCATGCTTTGATAGACTTTTATGATCTCTCAATGAAAAGCTGTAGGTAGGCCTGCTCTGCCAGCTTGAAAACTACATTTTGTCTGATTCTCTTTTGGACTGTGAATAGAAAAACAAAGCTGCAAAATATAGTTGTAAAGTTGAGAATAAAAAAGTTATATGTAAAAGTCTGTGTTTAGTACAAAAGTACATTTTAATATTTATTCAATCCTGTATGAAAAAAGAAAACAAATCAAAAAAACTAAGTAAAAATTTGAATGCTGCTCTTTCCCTATTTAAGTCAGAATCAATCTGCACTTTCATTTACTTTTGATGAGAAATTGAAAACAAGTTGGTCAAATTACTTCTCTCATTTAACACTGACTGTATGAACAAAAAGGAAATAATTCAAACTTAAAGAGGGCTTTTTTGTCACTTCTTAAGGAAAGAACCCCACATAAATTAATAACTGACCTAATTTTCTTTCATCCCAGAGATCACAGGTCAAGGTATCATTAAACACATTTCATCCTGAAACAACAGAATTGCGCAATTTACTCTTTTGTCATTCACACCAAAAGATTAAAGATGGCTTGGTGTGAGGATATGCAGCAGTGGGAAAACTTAACCCTCTGGGACTGAGCCACAGCTTTTAGTTGCTTCCTGAAGTCATAACCCATGTTATTATGAGTCACAAAAGGCCACTGCTATCTCTTGTATTACTGCTCAAATTAGGAGCCTTACTCATATCCTTTTTCTCCCACAGTTTAAGTTCCATGACTACCATGAACACCCACTGTAATTCATTCAGGATAGCAGCTCACCTGGAGAACCCAATCTATTTGAAAGTTTACTGGTGGTCATTTGAATTCCAGTAAGCTGTGTCATGCACAATAAATGACATAACAATTAAGCAACTGAGATAATACTGGATACAACCAGACCCATATTTTGCTCCCCTAGAGATATATAAGGAAAGGGCACCAAATTAACAAAAACTGAGGGAAGGAAGACCAGAAATTGCAGTTTCAAAGCAGGCTTCTCACAGATCCTCTCTTTCATGCTAGTGTTGTTGGAATGACAAATTTTCACCCACCCGGTTCAGTGTAGAGTGTGAAACCACCTTTAAACAGGGAAAAGGACCCCCACCTTACCTCAGACAGGGCTCATGTGGCAAGGAGGTCATGGGCACAGGTGTTGGGTCAAGCTGCTATTTCTTTTCTACTTATCTACATATTTGCAGACTGAAGCTGAAAGATGAATTAAATACATAAATAGGCAGGTTAAACTTTTGAAAGCTGTGTACTGATATTCCCAGACATGAGTAGGGTGATGGAAGGTGTTTGGTACAAACAACTGTGAGGAGGAGGAAGACCTAAACCTCTAGATCTACTGCTAACAGGCTAGAACTTGTCTCTGCTTTAGAAAGCCACTCTTCCTCAGCTCTCTCCTTCACAACTTTTGCTGAAAATACACTGAGTTGCATAAATCCTGGTGGGGTTTTGGTTAGAAATAAACAAAAGCCTAGCAATTGCTCTTCCTTGCATAACAGCTCCTGAACAGAGGCAAACCTCTCTTCCTCATGACAGTACCTAATTTTACAAGTAGCCTTTAATATTGATGTTCACAGGTCATGAGTCTCCTTTAACAATCAATAATGAATTAAAACAGCATCACAGATCTCCAGGTCTGTGCCACAAGGGAACCAGGAATATGCATGTTAACCATTTCAGGAATCACACCCAGGATGGAGCAGTGCCTGTGCTCCCCTGTGCCTCAGCCTCAGCCTGTGACTGACAGAGGACACAGGACTGCACGTGGCAGCCAAACGCTGATCACCCACCCTGCTTATGGCCTGGGCTGGGGGCTGCAACAAAGCCCTTCCTGAACCAAGCAGTCTCAACACATCTCTGCAGCCTTGCTCAAGAGCCAGGAGGTTTTCAACAGCAAGGCTGTTGCAGAGATAATTGACTCAGTGTAAAGCTTTGGGCCACTTTTGGGGGCACTCAGAGCTGTGTTGCCTCTCCAAACACTGTCCTGCAGCAGGGTGTGCAGCCATGATCTGAACCACAACTGGATGCTAAATTTAGATTAAATTGATTCAGTTATTAAACCTTTGCAGCAATTTCCAAAGCCCAAAGTCACTAGTCTAAACACTTTGTAATCATGCTTTCAAGTATAACTTCAAAACTATCACACACCACGGAGTGAATTATGTTTAGGGGCTGGAAGAAAATGGGGAGGGAAGGAATTTTTTTCTTTAAATGACAGACTTTAACCTATTATTAATCTTCAAACATGAACAAACACTTCTAGTCCCTGAATCAACTGAGAATTTATTAACTGTCAGAGT
Organism: Aphelocoma coerulescens; assembly: GCF_041296385.1. NCBI lineage: Eukaryota > Metazoa > Chordata > Aves > Passeriformes > Corvidae > Aphelocoma > Aphelocoma coerulescens. Next base: position 20,792,953 of record NC_091023.1, on the reverse strand, counting down.
ATTAAAAGGCATACCTAATACATTTTACTGAAAGCAATTGCTGATAAGTGCTCATGCAATAAGACATAAGGAGACGTGAATCTATCTGGGCATGTCTGTCAAAATTCCTGGCAAATGACATATGAAGAAATCACATTTTAATCTACAGGCACAGGATCTTTGGGGTATAAAAGGAAAAAAAAATCAATTTTGAGAAGTTTTAAAAAAAAATATATATTTTTTTCCTTTTTTCAAAACTATGTAATTTTCCAATTCAGATTTCCCCTGAGTTTTACCTCTTACAAAACTGAGACAGCACAATGAGTTACCTGACAGCATGGTTCCAGTTTTGTTTACTACTGTTTACAATTTTCTATCCAGATTACATGGTTCTTATCAAAAAATATATAGGAATTCCAACCCGGGCATTTAAAATGTAGAGAGATTGGATCAGTAGGGGATATTCCTTCCAGGATAAGACCATTGGGGTAGAAGGAATCCATTTTGTGCTACAAAAAGGAAGAAAAAAAAAACCAAAAAAAATCCCTATGTGGAACATAGCAAAACTATGTGAACGGCATCTCTAAAAATTACTTACTTTGGAAGAATTTTAATTCCAGAACTGTGGTCAGGCAAATGAAGTCTCTCACACCACGTGTCTCCTCTTTTATGGCAGGGAACTCCATTTCTAATACCACCAGATGGTCAAAATTTATTAGGCTGCATTGACCATGGTGCAATATCTCATGTGAGGGAAAACTGCATCATCAATGCCAACATTTAACACTGTCCATTACCCCACCCATGTTATGCTCTCCTGTCCTTGTAATGGCCTGTGAATTAAGTATCTACAAGAATCCATGTAAAAAATCATCTTCTAAATAAAATAATTACTGTAACAGATTAGACATTTAAAAATTTGAAGTTTCTTTATAACAAAAAGTAACCAGAGCTTAACACATTATTTCTCTACAACATATTTCTTACATTTTAAAATTAGCTGAAGCATTTTCCCACTCAGCTAAAAAAACCCCGCAATTTTTAAAAGACATCTTGTTGTACCACATTAATTACCACAGCTGCTTCTAAATTCTGGCATGAATTTAAAGTCTGATCCATAGTAATTATGATACTTCAGTTAATTTTGCCATGAATTAATGTGTGGTACTTCCTGATTCGTCAATAGCAAAACTTCATTTCCTTTAAGTAGCATTTTTTCCTATTCCTCAGGAAAATTCTGCATCTATTGAAGTTAAAATACTGATGGAAATTAAATTATCCTGTGACTAAAACAATATTGCTTTTCTCTAAGGAGGAATAAGCTGCATATTTAACATTAACCACCTGATAAATACATAAGAGATAAATAAAGAAAAGTGCAAGTCGAAAATGAGATCTTTTTTCCGGCAGTAGGGACTTGATTAAATAGGTCAAGAAGTCATGAAAAATAATTATTGCTTCTCTATTTGTGATAACCGTTTTTAAATGGGAATTTGTTGTTGCCTGGTTTCCTTCAGTTACAAAAAAGTGAAGCACAAATAATATTTTAATTTTTTTTTTTTTTTGCATTGTGCAAAAGAAAAGCACTGAACTAGAAGGCTGTTAAAGGTTTTGAAACAAAATCAATGAGCTAGAGGCTCTCTTGTACTATTCTTACAAAAGATAATTCTCATAAAAACTCATTGGAATAAAGCAGGAACTGTTTGGGGTAGAAGTCAAGGGAAAAAATACAACCCCAATATAAGTACTGTCATAAGAATATTTGTGTCACTGTACATTTGTGTCATTGTCTGAGTTCATTGAACTCTTTGCTACATATATAAATTGTCAGAGAATTATGAAATTTCATGTTCTTCCCTTTACAAAACAATCTGTTAATAGATTAAGATATTAACTTACTATAATAAACTATTTTAATGATTCTTCTTCCTAGGTTCAGTCTGGCTTGTGTGGGAAAGACTAATCTCTTATGCCTTGGTTCTGCTCATTAGAATTTCATTTAAGGAAAAGGGCTCACATGAGTTTCTTTTAAGTGAAGGCATATTTGTGGAATCAAGTTCCAAAGCCGTATGTCCTTCACACTTGGAGATGAAGGAAGTGCCAACCTGCACTTATCCATTTATATGCTTAAAATTATAGTATTCAGCCACTTCAGGCTCCAGGCTTAAATGGAACCTTAGGGCTTGCACCCTGTTGCTCTTCAGCCTCCAGTAAAACAATTTGAAATACTTTGTTTGAAAATCTTCTGCACAAAAAATATCTGTGAGCCACAATGTAAATGATGTTACATTTTTTCAATAAGAACATTTGAAATGAAAGCCATTGTTTCAAAATGCAAATTCAAAGTAGACACACTAGCTTTAAATAGCAGGTTAGCTCCCACTGAAATTTTGTTCTGATATTACCACTGATTTTTTCCTATGTCTTTTTAATATTTAAAACCTTTTCTTTTGCATTCTGGGAGAATTAATTTCAAGATGTCAGGAACTCCTACAGTGAAAGCATTTCTGTTTCTAAAGAAAGTTGAGATCTTTTAATTTATTCTGCAGTGAAACCAGCAGAATTCCAGGTTATATTTTACAGACATCCAAAAAGCCCGGTCACTGTAAGAACAAAACACATAAATGTGATGTGCATGTGCTCAAAGGTAACAGGACAGCATAAAACTGACTACATTTCCATGGAAAAACTTCCAAAACCTTATGGAGCAGGACTTGAGGCTCATCTGCACAAATGTTAGGGGTTTTTTTTAACAGAAATGGGCCTTAAATTTAGGTCTGAATATCCATGCTCTAATTGAATTAAAGACCACTTTTTTCTCTATGTGGAGCCTTTCAAAACACTGACTGCTAACTGCCCCCACTCCCCAAGAACACAAATAGCTTGATTTTACCTTTCTCTAGGGAAGACTTAAGGACAGGCAATAGTGCAAAGAACAGGTAATTAGTGAACTTGATTGTGCTTTGAGTTTAGTCCTCCTTAAATAGATCAAATTCCACACTCAGCTGAAAAATCTGCAATCAGTTCTCTGAAAATCTGAAATCAGTTCTCTGAAATGATCTTACTGCACTAAAAATGACTAAACAGATATTTAGCTGGTGAAATTTTAAAAGAATTATATCAGTTCACCACTGTAACATTCCAGCACTATCATGCAAGTCCTTGACAGATTGCCCTCAGCAGTGTTTAACAAGGAAGCAGTCAGCAATCAATGATAGCACCAAAAAAAGTTGAGGCAATTTATGTAACAATAGTGAGAAATGCCACATAATGGATGTAAGGGCTATCAGTCATCATTTAGTAATGCAACAAAAGAGATATTGAGTGTTGTTATTTTCATATACAGGAATCACACTGAAATAGAGGGAGCCATTTATACATGCTCAGAGTACAAAAGTTTAAGGTCACTAGCTTTTCCTTTGTAGCAATCTTCTCTTAAGTCTAAATGAGGATTTGTAATTGTAAGCTTGGATAAAGTCAACACTTACCATTAAGATTACAGAGAGCTACTGCTGTATTTTGGATTAGGCTGTCATGCAAGCAATGTCAGAGCACGTTTTTTAAAACTATCATTATCACCTCGACTTATCTGGGCTTATCACCCCTGCACAATTAAGATTTAAAAGCCAAATCACAAAAGCCAAGCTGGAGGAGTCAAAAACAGCCCCAAAAGGTTTCTGATAGCTAATCTTTTGTATTGCTCTAGCTCACATGCCTGGTATCACTTTATCCCTTTCCACATCTGAATGCAGTTAGGAAATCTAACTCAATGCCATACACACTGAGGATCTGCACGACACAGAGTACAGCCTGCCTGAATACTGTTCCTTTTGTCCCATCCCTTTGTCTGAGTCAGCTCCCTCAGCTGGTGTGAAGAGCTCCAGAGAGCAAACCGATTTCATGCAACTCCACGGTGAAGAGAGGCCGGGAGGTCAGGGGGTTAACATCTGTTATAAATACCACAGGACTTCTTGGCCTGAATTGCAGAATGAGATTGCTTGATGTTTCTACACTGCATGGGCTGTGTCACCCTCTGCCTTACTGCATGACACAACTCAGAGCAGAGGGTCAGGTACATAAAAGGAATAATGCACTTGGATTTTCTCATAGAAACACATAGTGGAAGCCTGCACATACAAGTGACAAGTATTCCAAACCACCAGAATCTTAAAGCACATTGAGTTCCAATTCTCATTCAGCTCTTCAGTCAAGTCTGAATTGTGCACTAAGATAGATATTTTATTAAGGTGTATATATCTAGATATAATCTAAAGCAACAGACTGCAAAAAGTGCACCAAAAGATCAATTTTTGATTTGGGTATTGAGGTCATAGCCTGCTCCTATTCCATTAAAGAATGTTTTTTTACTGAGTTCAATGGAGCAAGGGGAGGACGAACACTTAGTGATAAATGGATGTACACCGGGCAGCCTTGGCTGTGCTTTGAACAGTTACTGGAGAGTGGCAGATTGCTGAAAGGCTCTGACCTCCCCTGCAAGCAGCTGTCAGCACAGCAACACTTAAAAGCTTTTTCATATGCTTTTCTCACATATTTGGTCAATGCGATACAGGAAACCAACTTTAATGCTTCCCATACACAGGGTTTTTTTCTGAGTGTTCATCTAAACAGAAGAGGAGAGATGCTTACTGAAAATAGTTGAAGGCTGGTTTGAACTATTCCCACGAAACACTCGGTGCCTATCCATCAACTCTGAAAACAAAAAAAAAAGAAAAGAGAAAGTTGCAACACTTTCCAACTTGCAACTGCAGTTGGAAGGACAAGGAATGGTAAATAAAACAGATAACCCCTGGTGTTCAAGAACAGGCTGGATGGGGGCACAGGGGTTGGAATGAGATTAGCAATAAGGTCCCTTCCAATTCAAGCCTATGATTCTGAGATTCTATGACAATTATACTCCTGAAGAGAATATCAGAACCAGACAAGATCTTCTAGAGCAGTGTGAAGATAGACTCTGTAATATCAGTTAACTTAAGGTCAGACTTTGGCCCCACATTGATATATCGTTTTAAATAATCTGAGTTGCATGTTATAGCCTCAGAATTATGCTTATACAGAACAAGAGAAAAGCTGAAAAAGACTGGCATTGCTCAAGGAGAAGTTAAATTGTACCTAAGACTATTCATAACATATAATATATTCAGTGTCTACATTATTTTGGTTATAAAAGTATCCTCCTCCACCTAAAGCATTAACTTTTTGTGATATAATGCTATGTCTTTCCTGTGGGCATGGTGGATTTTTAAAAAGATTACATCTAATGGGTGAACACAGAGTAAAGTGTACCAAGAGCGTGACAGATGCCAACCGTGTGTGCCACCCACCCATTCTGTGATCTCTCACTACCCTGAACAGTACCTGCACTGTCCAAAAAATGACTCCTCATTTTCAAAAGATTTAAGGAGACTCAGATATGAGGAGAGATGACATAAGGAACAAGTTATATTGTCATGTAGAATTAAACACAGGGACCATTTTGAAAGAGTCTACCAATTCCACAGAATGTCCCCAAAAGACAGTGAGAAGATAAATCACAAACTGCAACAGCCTTTAAAAATGCAATGGTCTCCCATATAATTGTATAAGCCTATATAAACACATATGCTGATTTATACACCATAACATGAGAATTTTCCAAGTCCAAGAGATGTAAATTAGTTGTGTATGTACCAATGAGAGTGGGTGCTTTCTGAAGCCAGACTCTCTCATGACATGCTAATCCACTAAATCATTTTATACATGCCACAAAAACAATTTTCCAATTATTCTAGGCAGCTTTTTAATTGTATGAGGTGTGAATGAATTTTAAACAAAGTCTAAGTCCTCACTTTGGATCCACTGATATTGAATACTATTAAATGTTTCATTCCACATGCTGAAGGAGCAGAAAGGAAGGTTTGTAGGAAGATAAGTGTCTATCAAACTGATCCTTTAATTCTACTAGGAATTCATTGTATTACTGTTGTTATGAAGAGCAGTAGGTGCAATTCTTAAAACTTATGCAGAGATAAATAAATTCTGAACGACCATGTTAGAACCAGGAACTGAAATATGGTCTGGTTGAATATCCAAAAGGAAGATTCCTGACACAGCTTTTCCCTCTTTAATAGCATCATTCCGCTTATTTTCATCAGATCCCTATTGTCATCTACTTTTACAGAAACAGGCATTAGAATTCCACAGATAAAATGGATCACTTTTTGTAATTAATCAAAGAAATGAAGGCTCTACTTTTAATGTTAAGACCCTTGGGAGATTGCACTGAAAAGCATTCCATTACAATTTCTAACAAAAAATTTCTTTGAAGTACAGTGAGTAAATATTTAGGCAGCTCAGTAGACAGGACTGTAGATTCATTCCTTCATATTTCCTAACATGAGTCCTTACCAATAAAATTTTCAGTTCAAATTGACTTGCAGAATCTAGAAATACTTTATGTTAGTTAACTTGTAAAGACACTTTTTTTTTTCCATTTGAGCACAAAATAATTGTTATTGGAGCAATGTCATGAACTTTGATATTTTCAGAGGGAAGAGAGACAACTTTATAAGGATCTCTGAAAAATGAAGATTCTGCTTTAAGAGAGGACTGTAGAGTTTGATGTAGTATTTTAATAAAGACTACTATTGTGGAAGCTAAGGGAGAAAATCATTATGCCATTCTGTTGGTATGCAGAACTTTCGTGTGACAGTGAAAAAACCCAACGACAAAAAATAAAAACAACCCAGAGCAAACATTTCACTCTTTGGTTCTATTACTCTGCTATAACAGTGCTGTGGGTTAGGTTTGAAATGGAAAACTCGCGTGTGATTCACACCCTGACTCTCCCAGTGCATTTTTCCACGATGCTGACTGCAATTACTCAACACTGCCATCACTATCTCGGGATCTCACCTGCAAAATTGGGTGTGACAAAGAGCATCTATCTAATTTACTGCTGGGTAACCAACAAAAATGTGAAGCTAAGACTCCTGTGGACCACCAGCATAGGGATTCTATGTTTTAACCTAACTTTGCTTTCAACACTTTCACTTTTTACAGAATTTAATTACAGGAAAAAGAAAGAATGAAGATAAATACTGATTTAAAAAATCACAGAAAATTTTTGTCTAGGAATGATCAAAGAAAAAGTAACAATATTTGAAGGTAATAAAAAGGTTGCAGATATAAATTAGAAGAAAATATCAACTTTCTTCATAGCTGCATATGAACAAGACCAAAAAAGCCCAGAAAAATTGAGTGACAGTTCAACTTCTATGAGATGCAATCCCATAGCTGAAAACAACATTGAATTTTTTATGATTTTTACTTTTTAGTCACAATGAATTAATGAAACAAGTAATGATCTTAAGCTACACGAGAAACTGAATATACTCAGTAAAATTAGAAGCAAGCTTGAAGCATCCTCTTTGCCTGAGGCAACACAAATGATGGATGATAGTCTGAGGAATACTTTTTGCATTCTGGACTACTAAATAAGTAATCTCATTAATCTTCTTGCAGCTTTTACCTTTAACTTCTGCTGTAGCTACATAAAACCTGAGAATTTTGGATGTTTTTTCCTTGAATTTTTGATATGGAATAACACCAGCTGGATGCAATGGGAGTTAAGACAATTGCAAAGGGTCTGTGCAATGCTAGTTTGCTACTTCAACAAACAGTTTTGGTGCAGAGTAAGAGGATAACAACACAGTACTTAACGTAAACAAAACCTAAACTATAGAAAAAAACCTTTGAGATGGAACATTTCCAGTTCTGGCCTGAGCTTTACTAAAAATTCCGAAGTCAGTGAACCAAACAAAAACATCTGGCATGATAGAATAAAGCAGGAAATAGGGCAGGGTGAATGGTGGAATTCAGCTCTTTACCCACATTTTGTGCAATCAACGCTGGGTAGGCCAAAGCAACAAATACTTCTAGTGAACACTTTTATTCTGAAATTTAATATTTCTAGTAATTAGGAGAACTCAAACTTGAAGTCCACCAAAGAAAAACACTTGGCTGAACCAGCCAAGCCATCAGCTAAATTCCACTCCTAATCCTGAAAGTCGGGTACAAATAAACTCACAAGCTATGAATCTTCACAACAATTAATATTCCAAAACACACTCCAAATCTGATAGACACAACTAACTTCACCAAAAGGCTTCAGCCAAGATGTCAAATGGTTCCTTTAATTAGGAAGGAGGGAAATGCCAACACCTTGAAGTACAGTAGAAGCTTCACCATGAAGATATATTACTGAGGGCTTTTGGCAGCAGCAGTGATGGGCTGCACAGAAGCCCATAGATTTTTACATTCACAGTCCCAGCTGCCTACCTGTACAGTAATCACAGCAGATGGATAATGTGCAGTGTTCGGGTTTTTTAATAAACATGTCAAACATTTAACATCCTGTTCACAGATGTACTATAATAAAATGTGTTTGCTGTGACTTGAACTTATGCTGCCTCAAAAAACAGTTTTTGCTTTAGAGAAAGAATCCTACTGCTACACACACACCTTAGCCATGACTTATTTTTGCACCTTACCTCGGTAACTCTAGAGAAAGAATTTCAACCCCAAGACTTCAGCCACAATATGATGGTAAGAGCTATGAGGTCCTGTGTGATCGAAGGCATTTGCACATCTATTCATGGTCTTTAGAGACCTTACAGAACTTTTAGTAGATTCTTCATACTTCTAATCCTCACACAAAAACTGTGTTGAAATTCATTGAGCTTCAACAGTGTTATTCACATTTACACACACACACTGTGAGCAGCACTCTCAAGGTGAGAAAGGAAGAGCAGAGGGAAATATTCTCAACAAATTAAGTCTGAGGCAAATATTTGAGTCTGAGGCAAACTTTGAGGGTGGTGTGACACTGGAACAGGTTGCCCAGAGAAGCTGGTGATACCTCATCCCTGGAAGTATGGTCTAGTGGAAGATGTCTCTACACACAGCAGGGGGGTTGGAATTAGATGATCTTTAGGTTCCCTTTCAATCCAGATGATTCTGTCATTCCATTATTTAATCTGGAGTTAAGTGGGAGGTCAAATAAATCCTACAAGCATTTTTATCTCAAAATTCAACATGTCTTTTTGCTCCTTGTAAACTCAGAACAGATTTTGGACAGATCCAGTGAGGATGTGGTTTGTGGACTTGGTCACCAAAAGAGCCCAAATCCTCACAAGGATGAAGGAACCAGGGGTCCCTGACACACACATATGTAAAAATTCTAAAACAGCTATTTAGGTCTTCTGCTTCCCTTTTGGCAGTGCTGACAGTGAAGAGACAAACTCTCTAAAGCCAGCTGTTCCCAGCACATTTCATCAGAAACACAGGTTTCCTTAGCAACATGCCCCAAAACATCCAGGGTCCTTCACTCCATGTGTCCTTGGTAGAGCATCTCGGTAATGTGGAAGGACAGAGGCCATCAAACACCCATGGCCCTTCTGTGTTGGAGGTTTTGGGGTTGTTTCCTAAATACAAAATAATTAGTTTATTAGCTAAATGAGCAATATGTGGTCAAAAGAAATTCAGCGCAATATTTCAGATTTCTGTCATCTTTCTGGTGAAAAAGTGATTGCAGAGTGCAAGTTATGGTCACAGGTCCCAGAAATCTCTCTGTATAAAGCACTATTCAGAAAGCCAAAGTAATTGAGACCACCTGCATAATGAAGAAATACATCCATGATTAAAAAATACCCAAGTTTAAAGAAAGGCACAGCCACAGCAGACTCTTTAAAGTCAGTGACTCATTGAATATAACAGGCACTTTTGCCTCAGTGCTGTCTTTGATAAACAGATATTCTTGCCTTTCCTGATGGCTGATATGTGCCCAGGTTTGGGGTGAAATCTGCAATATATATCTATGCACATAATTAAATAGAATTTAATACTTCTGCTGCTCATACTCCCAGGCATGTCAGCAATAATATATAATTTCAAAACTAAATATGACAGGTGGAGGAATAGATACTTATTTGTCCAAGTGGTAGAAATACCTGTGCAGAAAATTATTTGAGTCATGACTGACTGTCAGAACACAACAAAAATACCCCATGGATACCAACCCACATGCACATTTTCTTTTTTTTGTCTTCAAACAGGGTTGTTGGGGCACAGTGATGACCAACCTTACTAACTCTAATGACTTACAGCTTCTTTTCAAGTGCAGATAATGTCCCTGCACTTACATAGAATATTGCTCTCTTAAACCAAGTACCAATGTCTTGTTTGAAAATACTACAGCATTTGTCAGACATGAAAAAATAAGGAATTTTGAGAAACATGAGGGATTTTCCTGTTCCCTCCTATTTTGTATATCCTTTGGGTCCTGATGCATTACATTTTAAGGGGAGCTGTTGATGGTCTGTTGCAGATGAGCATCTGTGGGTAAACTACAGCCCCCAGTACTGAAGGCACAGGCAAGTGAAGATCAGAGCACGTGTTTTCCTCACCAGAGACCCCAATTAAGAACAGAAGGAGGCCCACCCAAAAATCTCCCCTTAAGTTAGCAATGCACTTCAGTCCTGAGGTTATTCTTATTTCTCGTCATTGATTATAGCAGTGTCTGGTGGCAGAAGAAAGAGAAGGCAGGACATAAGTTTTTCTAGATACATATATATGCCTTATTATTTTTTCTCCCCACAGGTACTTCATTCCTCCACAGTGTGTGAGGAGAAAATCCCAAGATTACCTTGCATGTAAATTCACATGTAAATTGACCCTTGACTGAATCTAAAAAGGAGTTGATTTTGTGGGGTAAGAAAAGATACAAAGAGCTGAAATCATCATCAGTTCATTAATACTCCTATTTATTTTAAGGGTTCATCTACTGAGTAGATTCACAGTAGAGAATCTCAATTTCCATTACAGAAAAAAGTATTTCTACATTCTGCAAAGGCGAGGGAAAGCTTGAAAATTACCTCACTGTAACTGAAAAGCTCAGAACTCAGAAGGAACTCAGGAGATAAATTAAAATAACACAGATTTAAACACACACACATAATGATTCCAAAAGCCAGCTGCATAATTTTATCATATGGAGAGCTGATAACAGAGAGGAAGAAGTTCTCATGCTATTTGAGTAAAGCACCGTTTGGCTGTGCAAGGCTGCTGCAAATATAAATATGTTATCTGCTCCCCTTCTGATAGGAATATCAGCTTGTAGTTAGGCAACCCAGACAACATCAGCAGCTCACTCTCAGAGCTTTGTACGTAGATGTGGGTTAGTTTACACTCTGGTCAACCCTCTGCCAAAGATTTTTCTCCTCTTTGACATGGCTTATTCCTGAGTTAACAAGCAAATGTGGTACAAAGACAACATGCTGCTTGTTCTTAACATAGTCCTCGCCACTGAAGGAGGGTATAGACATAGAAAAATGCAATATTTTAGAGGCAAAATGGACTGGAAATATCCATAAATTCTTATCATAGTATGGCTAAATCTCTTTATAAAAGTAGAAATTTGTAACAATCTGGGATTTTTTTATTGCAGGTGAGTTCAATCTCACCCTGATTCACTTGCCATGTGAATTAAGTAGCCAAAATAGAGCTGCTGAAATTATTTTATCTAATTCCACATATAAACATTTAAACAAAAACAAAAAAAAAAGTGAAAGGAGAGGTGTTAGGAAGTATTTAAAGAGCTAAAGCTTCACTATTAAATGTAAGAGCAGAAGCAAAACACTTGGTGATTAAAACGAGAACTCTCCATTCACCTCTAGCTTTCAAACCTCTATCAACATCACATTATACTAATTAACAGTTTAGTTTCAAGCCAAGGACCAATAAAAGCTATACTTCAGTTGGTGTTGTGATGCACTGCTCATTGTTCACACAGAAATCTAGTTTATTTGGTTTCAAGAAACCATCTATTGATCATTCCCATCTTCATAGTCCCTCTCAACAAGGTATTTCGTTATGCTCTCTAGAAAATGCAATAGTGTCACACCAAACAACTTAATTTCATACCCACTAGATAGAATGGACTTAATTCTGCTTTCATTATCAGTAAGTCAAAGCTATTTTATTGCACAGTTGGAGCTCAGGCTTCATCCTGTAATACTTTCTGTCCCTGAAGAAAGAATGATAAAGTATTCCAGAGATCACTGGTTGTACTTCAGGTTAGATTAAGAAATAACGTGCAAATCGTTGGGAGATTTATCTCTGTTTTTGCCACTGGAGGACAGCCACTGGTGCTGTATTGTCATTGCAAGCTGCAGATCTAAAATAGTCCCATTTGACTGAATCAAATTTTTAACTGAATGCAAGACAAGAAAAAGTCCTTGGAAAAGAACATTACTTACTTTCAAAGCCCTTCAGACAGCTCCCCTTCCTGGCTTGCTTTCCATGTGGCTTTGCCATAGATGGTGCCTTACAGCTAGAATTTGGATAAATATCAAGTAAAACTGAAACATCTAATGACAGAAAAGGCTACTCCTCAAACCATAGTTTTTCAGATTTTTACACAGCTGGCAGTTCAGTACATTGATTATTTGGTGCTTCATCATCAAGGCATCAAGAGTCAAGGTGTCAAGGTGCCAAACATCCACCTCATTCACTAGACTTTTGTGCAAAAAGTAGCCTTAACATGCAGGGCTGGAAGCATGGCAAAGGAGATGGATAAAAGGAAAGTTCTGGAGGACACAGCAGCAGTCACTGCTTCTGAAGCAAATTAGAGGCAATGTATCAGCAAATGAGACTCAACAAGCTTGATTTTTCTTCATCAAACATGACATGAACTAAATGCAGAATTATGGTAAGGCAAGAGTACAGTTGCCAAAATGAACAGAATGAAAAGGAAGAAAATAAAAGACCAAAGCAAAGATTGGAAAATTATGAGAGCAAGGAAAAACAGCTATGAAGAATGAGGTGCAGAAAGCAGACAAGAAGCGGTAATGTGTCAGGCTCAGTGTGGGAAGGAGAATGTGGGAGAAGTGGCAGAGAGAAGAGGTCTAGTCACTGACCCAAAGCCAATTAATTCAAAGCTGGAAAAGAGCATTTCATATATATATATATATATATATATATATATATATATATATATATATGCCCTCCAGAAAACAAAACAAGTGAGGTATCTAGACAAGGACAGAAAGTGACATGAGGCCTGAAGTTCAAAATGGAAAAGAAAATTGGAATAACTTTTAAATTTAAAAATGCCAGTGAGTTACAATGGCTAGAAGGTGAAAATCTTGAAAAGAACAAAAATAATTTATTCAAATTAATGGAAGACAAGCAGAGTCATCAGTTTGCTGTTGCTGCCATTGGCTCAGGCAATCCTTGATGCAGAATGGTCAGAAGCCAGAAGGTTGCATCCTGGGAGAAGACTGCTCTATATTTATGTATTTATCTTAATAGCACATATTCTCTAAACATTATATAGTGCTCCGTAAAATACACAGCAATGTGTACTCTATACTGCTCTGTATCAGCAACCAACCTGAAGTCCACTGAGAGCTTGTGCTTTTTGAGTAACTAGAAACTCTCTACTAAAACAATCAGATGTGAGAATCCAGATTTTACTACTTCAGAGGCAGATTTGCCTCCAGTAATATTTTTGGAGCTTGAGTTGCCTTTTCTGCTTATGCTACCTATCTCCTCTCCAGAATTTGTAAGTTTAAAAATCTGCAAAATACATAAAACTACTCCAAGACTCTTTACCTATAAATTCACATTGTAATCTCAGTTATTTCTATTCCAGATTTTAACAAAATAATATAACAGCACATTAAAATTTTGTAGTGGTTTAACTTTGGAATCCAATCTTAAAACTCATATATCAAACACACTTTATGGAGGATACTAATTAGTTCCTAATCATACTCTCAAACTATTTTTTAAATTTTGTGCTCTCACAATATAGCAAGACACATCTTCCTTTCCCTAATGTTCCTGCATACTAAAGGTCAGCATTAACATTATGGAATTTCAAGCACTGAGGAAGTAAGTTTGAAATATGTAGGTGGAAGTTCAGTCACTTGCACAGCATCGTGCCTCTTTATTACAAATTCTGCTCTATCTCCTCATTTGTAATTCCCACTGAAACTTCATCTACTACTATCAAAGCTACTGGCTGCCTAAGGTTTTCACTGCTGTTCTTTAGTCTTTTTTTTTTTCTTTTCCCATGCTTATTAAGTTATCAGCACCCAAATGCACTCAGTTGAGCAAAACACAGAGGGGTCAGCACAGTACAACCTCTTAGGAAATCAAAATGGGACCAAGATAAGAGAGAACTAACAATTAATAAACATAAATACATGCTGAGTGGAGAATGACTGAGAGCAGCCCTGAGGAGAAGAATTTGGGCTGTTGATTAACAGGAAGCTCAACATGACCCAGCAATGTGTGTTCACAGCCCACAACCCTGTCCTGGGATGCACCATAAGAAACATGACCAGCAGGTCAAGGAAGGCGATTCTCCCTCTCTATTTTGCTCTTGATAGGCCCCACCTGGAGTCCAGTTCTGGGATCCCCAACATAAGAAGGATATGGACTCATTGGAGTGAATCCAGAGGAGGCCACGGAGATGCTCAGAGGGCTGGAGAACCTCTGCTATGGAGCCAGGCTGGGAGAGCAGTGACTGTTCAGACTGGAGAAGAGAAGGTTCGGGGGAGAGCTTCTATCACCTTCCAGTAGCTAAAGGGGCTCCAAGACAGCTGGAGAGGGACTTTGGACAAGGGTATGGAGAGATGGCACAATGGGGAATGGCTTTAAACTGACAGAGGGCAGGGTTAGATGGGATATGAGAGAGAAATTTTTCACTGTGAGGGTGGTGGCACAAGCTGCCCAGAGAAGCTGTGGCTGCCCCATCCCTGGAAGTGTTCAAGGCCAGGTTGGATGGGGCTTGGAGCAACCTGGGATAGAGGAAGTTATCCCTGCCCACAGCAGGGTGTTGGAACTACATGATCTTTAAGGTCCCTTTCAACCCCAACTACTTCATGAATCCATGATAAAATAATGTAATAACTCTTATGAGGACACATTGCACAGGGCTAGTTCTCTTTGTGCATTTTACAGAAGCAAAGAAACCCCTGCAGACTAGTAACCATAAATTTTAAAAGATACTGTATTTTAAATAAAATTTATTTCAGGCAGGAACAATTTGTACCCATTAGGCAGATCAGCCAGTTTCTGCTGAAAGCATTACTTTCAGAAGAGATATGGGGAGCTCGGGGTGACTTTCAATTTGTGGAAAATATTTGCATTTCCAATATTTTTCTTTTTGAGTCAGAATGGGCAATTTTCTGAGGTAAAGACATTCTTTCTCAATCCCAGGACAAGAAATGATCATAAGTCACTGTAAAATATACAGACACAGAGAATAATTATAATCAGCAAATGGAGATCCAGACAGACTTATTTTTACTCACTTACACAGTTATGGAACAGAACAAATTGTCATTGAAGCACTAAGTTTTGTCAACCAACACTGGGCTGCCTCTTTGTGCATTAGTTTGTGTGCAAGTTCTAGACATGGCAGGCACAAATTATGTAAAAGAGTTTGCCGTGATGAGAGAAGGATTTGATTACTAATGTTTAAATAAGGATCCCCTGAGCTGTCTCTTTTGTGTAGGAATAGTGTTAAATATTGGGCAACAGGATGACATGTCCTGCATAATTTAAGCTGTTCCTTTTACTGAGCACACAACACACACACGCCTGCAATTCATTAGTTCCCATCCACACTTTCAACCAGCATTAAATATACATGTAAGATGAGCTATTGCAATGTCCATCAATCCCTTCTCTCCTTATTACTTACTTTATCTTTTTATTGTTGACTTGTCTTTTACTCCAGGTAACATATCAGAACTTTTGTTCTGTGCATTTGGGAAGCAAGAGGCCTCAAAAGCTCCTTATTTGATCTCTTCCTCTGTCTGACTGCCTTCAATGCTGTCACATCAGTGGGAAGCCCAGTTCATGACTCCAAAGACAGCTTCCATCTCTCCCTGCCTGGCTGCAGCTTATCAGCTTTGTCTGGTCTGAGCTTTTTTAATTTATCAAGAGTCAGGAGGGAGCAGGAAGACGATTGGATGTAAAAGGAGAGGCAGTGAACAGGAAGGTTGAGTATCTATTTAACGAAGATATACAATGCCTCTGTGCAGCCAGACAGGCGCTCCTTGCCTCAAACAGAAGCAGGCAGCTAAAACAGAGAGAAACTTCGGCTGATTAAGTTACTTTAGGCCTTTTATGGAAGAGTGATGAATATTACGTTTGGCATGTGCTGAAGGGGGTTAGATATAACTCGATGTGTGAAATGCCAGCTTCCAACATGTAAACAAGAGTCACTTTTACTGCTATCTGTCCTCCACAGCTATGATAATTTGCTTTGACTCTAACACCACTCCAAAAAATTATTAGGTAGCCACTACCTAATGACTTCAAGTTATTAATAAGAAAGGTTATAGTTACTTTTTTTTCATATCAGCCTTCCCAGGTTTTTCAAAAAAAGTTTTATATTACATACATCTGATCATCCTAGTGATCTATTTTTTATTTCAAAACTGAAAAGATCAGTTAGCCAAGTTCTCCCTGACAAAAACCCCAAACCCAAACATTCCTGTAAAAGATGAGAATAAATAAGGAGTGAATGTATAGCTAATATAAATTCCTGTCAAGCATAAAAGACAAGATAAGTAAAAGCATGAGGTATGAAAAAGCAAACCCTATGCATTAGCATCACTGGAGACATGTCAGTGGAAGTTGATGTTTGTATCAGTCACTGCCTCTACAACAGAGGCTGTACAAGAGTCCTTTCTCTTTGCAAATTTGGCACTGCCAAGCTGTCTAGAGGTGTGCCTTATAAACACATAAAAATATGCATTAATACCTGCTTTAAGATTAAATAATGAATTTGCTAACTTCTGTCCAAAGCACGTTATATATATACAGCAACATATGTCAGAGCACATTCTCATACAGCTCATAATCCACCTCTGCACTTCTCAGTAGAAAAGAAAGCCAGAAAACAGAAATTATTCTTCAAGAATTAAAAATCAGAGCACAAAAAAAAGTAAACCTATCTATATTTTTTAAATTGTAATTATTAGGAATATTGGCACCACTGAAGTAAAAAACCCAGTGAGAAAATGAGTGAAAAATGTCAGAGGAGGATTGAACATTGGTTACCACTGTAAAGACTAAAAATACTATTTGGCCCACAATGTCTGGGTGGTGGAACGGCTTTTTGTTCAAGCCACCTATTAAAGCAGCAATACTCTAACAGCCCAGGACCCAAAGAATCATGGAGAATTGTAATAGTGTCACAGACACAAAACATGAAAGATATCTAACGTCATAACTGTGAGTTTGAGGATATCTGTGGCAGTGCAAGTGGCTGCAGCCACCCTGACCCCTGAGGGTTCAACCAACACCAGGCTGTGGTCAGGCACCGAAATTTAATGCCTTCCTCTGTGGTTAGGGTGAGAGCCCATAATCCCCCAGTTCCACAGTTTACATATTTTTGTATGATTGGTCCATGTTTTCCCCTCTCTATTTTATGTATAAGTCTATGTATATTTATTTTCCTTAAGTTACTATGTGTAAGTTCTAGAAAGTTCTGTTACACTCGACGCCCCATTGGCTTCATCCCTTTGTCCTGCCTATATGTTATTCTCATTGGTTCCCTGAGCCTCAACCCCGCCTCCTATCCCATAATCCCATTGGCTGTATCCCTTATCCCCACCTTTCTATCCCCACTATAAAATCCATGGACACCCTCAGACCCTTGGCTCTTCGTCCCTACCCAGGTGAACGAGCCTTCTGTGTGGAACCTACACGAGGAGTCCCCTCTCTCTGCTTCTTTGCCTCCACCTGTGTGCCCTCCCACCCTGCTCAGAGACTGCTCCCTTGGGTGAGGAGCTCGTCCCCTCCTGCCTCCTCTCTTTTTGTGGGGACTGCCTAGGACCAGTCAGGTTGCAGCTAGACCTCCAGGCTCTCTTTGAGCTAGTGCACAATGTGACAGATATCCCTTCTCTATATTTTACCTTACCAGCATCTCCAAAATAAATTATCTTAAGATAGTTGAACTGGGAAACTAGTTTCAGGATAGGATGCTGAAAAAAGGATCGCTAAAAGTTGTCAGGACATGTGCAAGTAGATTTTATGGTGCCAGGAGTTTCTGACAAGCTTGTTAAGGCAACAGCAAAAAGAGATTTTAAGGTTTCCTTTATCCTTCCCCAGGAGCTGTTGTGTTCAAAGCTCTCATGCACAAGAGCAGCACACTGGTGTCAAGAAACTAAAAACCAGTGTTAAAGTTTCTATGCAATAAAGGTGATTTCTAAAAATTAATAATTCTAATAAAAATAGTTAATCCCAGACTTGAGTAGAACATAGTAAAATATTTGGATTTGCACTTTTCAAAATTAACTGTTATCTCAGCCTCCTGGGCATGAGAGCAAGCTTCTGTGTGCATGTGTGTGTGCGTGCTTCCAGGACAGGATCAAAATTGTTTAAGATGGGTTACAGGGTGATTTTAGGAGTTGTGGAGCACCTGAGACACCTGCACAGAGCCAGCAGTGATGTCTGCAGGCAGACCTCTGCCCTTCTGGATCATCATCAGCACATCCTGTGAGATACAGGGCAGCACAGAGGAAAGACGCGAGATGATTATCTTTAAGTGACTAAATCACATGTGAGTGTCACTATATTTAGCACTGAGAAAGTACTAGGGCAGTAAAAGTTCAAAGTATTACCACTGAGAAAATTGTAATCCCACACCTACACAACCATCTGTTGCCCTGCTTTAGCTGAAACACAGCCATGCACTTCCAAAGTGACGTGGAAATGAATTGCTGTGTGCCAGGTAAGTGAACTCTGCGTTCATGATGAGCAGAAAGTACACAACATGTTGCATTAACTGAGGCATAACAGAGTGGGTTTTCTTAGATACACCTATATTGAATCAATTTGTAACCCACAGATCCGTCTACTATTCTAAATTCACGGTGCTAATTGTATCAGGCAATGGACTCACGGATAACTTCTTTTGATTAATACAATTAATAAAATGAAAGAAGGAATAATGTATAGTTATTGTCATTCTTCTATGGTGTATTGTTATTTCTCACCCAGCAACTGACAAAAATAATATATTGTAGTCCTGGATTATTGCATGGAGCAGTAAAAATACTACTTCACATAAGCACTTAACAAAATGTATCTCTAGACTCTAAAAATTTAGCCAAAGTTAAAGTGGTTATTCTATTTTCTTGCATTTTTTTCATTTATTCACATGCACTGATTGTGTCTGGATGTTTTGTGGGGCTACAAACATTTTACAATAATTTTAGGCAGCACATATCTTATGTTACTGAGGACTAAAGAGAATTCTTTGAAAAAAAATGTCCAGTTCCTGCTATGGATCAGTGTCAGGGCTCAGCATGGCCAAAAGCAGAGCACAGACTCCTCAGAAAAGCCCAAGGGAATATTCTTTGCAAAAAGGCCTTTTTAAGCACAGTGCCCATTTGGAAAATTGAATTAGAAACCTCAGCAAATGTGGATCAATTTTTTAATAGGCAATACAATGGGGTCTGCATCTCTGGTATAAAATGTCCAAAGCAGCCTGTATCTGATATTAAGATGACCAATCAGAGTAATTTCCCCCAAGGTTTACTAAGGAGTTCCATGTTTTTCAAGTGATACTTTCTACTAGAAGTTGCAAATGAGATGTGTGAGAAACAGTTCTTACCTTTGTGGCAAAATCATTCTCATGCTGTCACACTTTTGTCTTTCCTTTTGGAAATATTTGCACACTATTTACCAAACTTCAGTACTTTGCAAATAACCACTGACAGTCTGGAAAGAGAAAACTCTCAATTATGAATGAATACCTAGAAAAACAAAGTCAAAGTCACAAAACCAGGAAAGTAAAATGACTTGTATAAATTATTCTCTATGTAGCATTTTTACATAGGATTCCATTCCCATCAGAGCATCAAAGGTATTCAATTTCCAAAGGTGTTTGAGGATATTAGATGCATAGAAAACTGTGGTGGGGGAATTTGAACAGGCAACCCCCCAAGATGGGAGGTGGGTGAAGGATATTTGCTTCTTGCTTGAGACTTGTTGATCTCCTGCTCTTGACTTCTCCTGCTCAGAGGTTTGCTCACTGCTACACCTCAGATGAAGTCCATCTCCACTGTGTTCACACTGTTGCAACATGCAGGATAAGACAAGTAGATATTGATAGCTCACCTGTTGTGGGCCTTCCAAAAGTCCTCATCTCTTAGGAAACAATATTTTGAAGAGGTGAGAATTTCTTCAAAGGTGAAGAGGGTTGGAAGGGGGCAGAAGTCTGCAGATGTGGAACTTTAAGCTTTGCTGCAGAGGCAGCAAAAAGTCTGGAAAATAGAAGTACTGGGCAAATTATACTTTTTTTTGACCTCAGGAAAAATACCAGATACTGACACATACTGGAAAGGAGAAAAATCTCCATTATTTAGCTAGAGAAAGCACTGCTAAACCCATACATGAGATTTTTGTGTAACCACAGAGAAAAAAATCCTCATGGTACTTCTATTAACATATGAAGAGCTGAACACTCCTCCACAGAACTAAGCTGTCAGATTTGAAAATTAAATTTTAACACTGTTTGTCCTTCAAGTGTGGACTTCTCGTTACTAATTTTTCCTTAACCTGATATATGTCCATCATGCTTTTTGGTAGTATGATAATTACTGGAGGTGGGTGAAAAATGTAGGACCTTTTTCCGAATAATTAGGTATAACCTGAATTCTGTATCCTGTTCTTAAGTACTAAAATCTGTCAGCTCTACAATTGCAGTGAGGATGCTGATAATAGCAGTAAGTTTTCAGGAGCTGCACCAAATAAGTTGTTTTGTCCAGACTTGTCTATTGCATGTAATAAGCTCAGTTCTATAAAAATCAAGTCATTACTGGAACTCCAGGAGTCAGGAGGACTGTGGCAAACTGCTAATTAATTTTGCCTCTGAAAATGTCAGTAATAATTGGATCAGGGAGTGTGCATTGAAAAGCAAATGTATGCCTATGAAGCTGTTTGGCCTAAGAAGTTTCTTAATATATCAATATCGGGGGTTTGGGAGGAAAGGCAGAATAGCTCGTGTTCATGTCCTTTTTTAGACAAAATACAGGCTATTTTAAACAAGTTGATTTTTGCACTCTCTCATAAGAAAAAATGCTTACATTTGATGGCCTATCTCAACTATATTGAAAGGTGATATTCATGATTATAAGAGCCATTCCTCTTGGAAATACACACAACACAGGAAATTGTGGAGAGAAAAAGATGGAAAATGAAAAAGGAGTCAATCAGAAGAGGCATTGGTAGTTGCTTTCTCTACAACAAAGCCTGTTCAATTCTTGGGCCTTCTTCGGAAGCAAAAAAAACCCCACAACCTTAAAATACCATGTATTTGTTGGCTATTACAGATGATACTATAGGGTTTATTTTCATCATGATAGCGCCCACAAGCTTCAGTAAATACAAGGTCTCATTGCTTAGATGTAATACATTTAATGAAAGTCTAATAAAAACCTTGGGTCTTCTTTTCCTTCCTTCACCCTCGTCAAAAAAAAAAAAAAAAAAAAAAATGGAAGTACACTGGCTTAGGGAAATGAAGAAAATCCCACAGAACAAGTTTTCAGCTGCAAGTCCTGTCTTTCTGAAATATACCCTTACTCAATCAATTATGCAAGAAGCCTTTAAGATAAACAATGAGTACAACTTCAGGTCACTTTGTAGTGGAAGAAGCCCTGTATTATTGATGCCCACACATGGAAGATGTCCATCTCCAGTTACCTCCCACATTTCCCACTCTTATTTCTGTATTTCACTCAGCACCATCCTGCCAGGCTCTTCCATGGTGGCAGAGCTCTCTAAGGGTGCTGACACACCCTGCACAAAATATGCTAAATTTAGCAGCTCCGAGACACCCAGCATAGAGCAGTGTCAGTAAGCTAATAGTACTGCAGAAGAGCCCTATTTTCATTTCATCTTCACTGCACACTGCTCAGTGCTGCTTTTTTGTGCTTTTGACCCGGCACACCCTGATGCAGACTTTGCTTTAGGGAGCCCCCATATCTGTAAGCTGAGGTCCTCAATATCCAGTTTTAGCTATCAACTTCTTGATTGTTAGGATTGGCTTGTCTAATAAAAGTCTATTAGAAATACATGCCCGCTATAGCCTTACTCCATCAGCATACATTGTAATGTTATCAGGAGAGCACAGCTTACAAAAATTGCAGGGAACTACCATATTAACCACCAGGTCATGGCAGTAAATGCAAAATAAAAAGGAAAAAAGAAATTCTAACTGTCTCATGATTCATCACTGGTCACATCTGAACTTGGGGCCATCTGACCCTTCATCCCATGCCAGGCCACAGCTTCCAGGGCAGGACACAAAGCCACATCCAATACAAGCTCCAAACAGCTTGCACTACACTTTGTAATGTTCCTATAATGCACAGCACAGACCTCTCAGGGAAATTCTCTGTGATCAGCACAGCAGTTCTGAGCCCCACAGTTCTGTGTTCTTGCCATGTGCAAAAATGCATTTGGTCTCCAAGGGCAGGAGAAAAGGAAGATCAAAGACAAACCCCACTACAGAGATCCCAGAGGAGAATTTGTCATAATCCTGTGTTCCATCTTTTACCTTGAAGCATAGAGCAAATGAGAAAGGAAAGAAAATTATGTCTTAATACTGTATGCAATTAGCAATCAGAGGGAACTCACCCAATAATTTTTTTCCAGATATTGTATAACTTTTTGGAAGATTCAGTTAATTCTCTCTCCTCCAATCTGCTCATTTCAGATGTAATACTTAATTACTTTTTGAAGCCTTGATGGCAGTCCATTTTGACAGCTGTGTACCCAGAAGGATTGTTTCCCAGAAGGAGCTTTTCCCTCACATGCATCCATAAAGTCACCACACAGTCCTGAAACCTCTTGTTGGTGATACAGAAGAGCAGAAGAAATATCTGGGGAGTAATGGGATCAGCACTTCTGATACTCTCCTCTCTTTCCCAGATCTCTGCACTACGTTTTGTTGAGTAAAGAGGGTTGTATTTACTCTTTGTCTGTCCAAATCCCAGTCTGAGTAGCGAGCTGGCTGCAGTACAAGATCAATCACAATTATGATGCCCCACCCCCCAAGTTGTGGTCTGAGCTTCAGTGTCAATGAAGAATTGCTGACTTGCATTGTATTTCAGAAGAAAGAAAGGAAATTTAGAAAGGGGAGCACAGTACTCGAATTTGAAGAACCCAGATAATTTGTGCATGCTTTATTCCTCTCAAACACCTCTGTCAATACTAGAAGTCTTTGAAGAGCTGTATTTTCCACCAAAAATCTTTTTACCTGAAAAAAAGAGGCACACAGTACAAGATTGCCATTTAAAGGAGCAAAGAAAAAAACTAGTCTGGAACTGTCAAATCACTGAATCTTCTGTTTGCAGTTGTACCTGCAAAATCAAGCCACCTAAGAAAGCTGTTAAGGTAGCAAACCATTATATTTTCCCTATTTACTCTTGCTTAAGCTTCTAGTATGTTTTTACCTAGAAGGATGCTGAAAATAAATACTAGAATCACATTCTGCAATTCAATTTTGGCCATCTGTCCACCCAAGCAAAAGACTATTAGATTAAACTCATTAAAATGGCAGGTAAAAGGCACAGAAATTCTTTACCTTTCTGCAATAGGTCAACCTCAAAAGGGAAAAGCTTTGAAATTAAGTTGTTATAATGACCAGTTATCTGAGAGAACCAATATGAGGGAGATGCTGAAATCAAGTTGCTCATTTAAATAACAAATGAATAAAAAGTTGCAAGTGTGACACCAAACATGGCTGTAATGGTCTGGGGTTAATTGGATTGAAGGGAGCAGCCTGGGCTCTCCAGTGTGCTGGAGCTGACAGAGACCACAGGCAGCAGAGAGCACAGTGAAAGGAGATGGGCTCGCTGGCAGGACAAATAGGTCTTACATAATGTTTAGGCTGCTGGCAATTTTTAGACAAAAGAATTCAGAGGAAAAAAAGAATTTGCTCTGGAAATTTTGAGGCCAGAAGACACTTGCTATTTTAAGACATGGAACTTTATTCCTTTAGAAGTAAGTTGATTTTGCGTGTATGTGCATCTGCCATCTGTATTTTCCTCAATATTCATAATAAAAATTTCAAATTGATAGATTTAAAATAAATTATAATAATTTTGGATTAAGATAACACTTATAAAAGTGAGAAAAATAGATAAAATGATGTTTACTGACTACATCTACATATTTAAACAAAAGTACTATTTCTAATATTACAATCTCACATCACATTTCTTTGCATCAAGCTTCAGTCAGAAAAATTAGTAACTTTTCAATTATAACAAAACTGGCTGAAAGGTCACCCTTTCCCCAAACTATGGCTAAATGGATTTAATCTTCTCAGTCTAGTATTACAGCCAGAGCAAAGTGTTTATGATCAATTCAATTAAAATGGTAATTTCAGGGGGACTGGCAGCTCTTCTAGACTGTAAAGAGTTCCAGTTTACTTGAAATCCCATGGCATAAGGTAATAATATGGGATGTTTGCAGTTCTGTCACTGTGGTAATTTTCCATGATACTACATTGAAACACTTGCACAAATATAACTGCAGATAACACACCCCCCTCCAAAAAAAGGAGGTAAAATATTTAATTTTAATGTAATTATCACATCCCACTGAAAATACATGACTAAAATAAAGATCAAAAGATAATTACAATATAAGCCAGTGAGAGCTCTGTTTTAATCAGAAGGAGCTCTGAATCACAGCTATTCTGTTTGCCAAAATGAGTGTCTTGTTGGTTCAAATAAGCTCACACAGCCCCTTAGAAGAAGTCATTGGAATTACATCATTATTTTCAGCTCTTGCAGAGTTTGATAGTGTAGCAGACCTTGCAGCAAAGCTTTGCCTTTGGTTGCAATTATATGAACTTCACAGTTTTTACCACAAGGCCTCCTGAATAGTTTTGTGATAAGCCATAAGCATAAACTGGTAAGCAATTGTTGCTAAAGAGATGTATTAATAGATATTTCTCTTAAAAAAAAAAAAAAAAGGAAAGGAAAAAATATAATGCTATTCACATTCAGCACTAATGCACAGAACATTTTAAAGGGAAAACTGCCAACTTGAAATTTCATTTCCTTCTGATTACTTCAGACATACCCAGGAGCTAACAGAAAGAGTGAAGATCTGTATTTTTTTAACATCCCCTCCTCTCCTTCTCTATTTGGCAAATAGTTCACAAATGTGACCATCTCTGCTCACTTCCCTGCTTTGTGGATGGCAAATGCCTTGTCATGGTGTGCTCTGAGGCTGAGCACTCACACTGACACTTCCCCTGGTCTTGCAGAAAGCGGCAGAGCAAGGTGGGAGTTTTAAGGGATTGCAGTGAAGAAACAAACAGGTGTACACTCAAGGAAAAATCAAGATGATAAATGTCATCTTATTGATTATCATTGTTCTAGGACCACCAAAAAGAACTTTCAAAAGCAGAATTAGAAAATGAGTGGAAAAGGCTCCCATATGACAATACAAATTTTTTGACATTTTCTTCTAAGTAATGTGAGTGTTTAGAGGTTGCTGCATTTGGACTTCAGTGAACTAAGGAACAAACTGGTTTTGGACTTAATCCTGAAGGTGGTAAAATGACACAACTGCAGATTCACAAACATCATTTTGTAAGTTGAATCTCTGTCTTGCTTACACTGCAATCTCTGCTGAGACCAAAGCCTGGCTAGGTGTACCTGCCTCAGCCTTCAGCTGAGTAGCTGAGAGCAGTATATCTGCAGGGAAAAAAAACCAAGCTCAGTCTGGACTGCAAAACCCTTCAGAAAAGCGGAGCAAATATTTAGATTTCTGTCTGGCACTGAAATCAGCACTGCCATGGCTGAGAGTGCCAAGCCAAGGCAATCTGATTACACAGAGAATGCTCTTAGCAAGACAGTATTCACACTCTTGATACACCTGCAAAGGTAGTGACTGCAGAGCTCACTCAACTGGGACAGGGAGAGGGGAAGTAAAATACGTAAAGAAACCTGTGCCAATTTGCTGAGTGAAGATGTATGCAGTCAGCATAGCATGGGAACCATAGAACCTTATCCCTTTAATGGCATCAAACATTCAGGTAGTAAAAAAGGACTTTTATTTTCTGCTAAAGCTCTTAGAAATCTAACCAAGCAGTTAGTGATGTAAAAGTAAAAGGCCCCAAACTAACCAAAATTGCTGTCTAAATCTTTTGTTATATTCAGCAAATCTTAAAGCAGGTTCTTGCAAGTGACACATTTCACAAATCCTTTATCTGCTTTTTTAGTGATGACCTGTTTGAATGTTCAACAGTGACCTGAGATTTTGGGTATGCTGTTGAGCAAAAGACAGACAGATGGGACCCTGGGCGATACACAAAGTAGAAGAAAAGGAAGAATTACTGCCCAGGTAATATACAAAGTCCTTTGTTTAGGACAATCACTTAATGAATATAGTTCCTAGAGGTACACAGCAAACATTTGACCTCTGAAGCATGGAGTGTAAGAAACCAAGCTGCTTTGGATTCCTAACACCATTATTCATTAAGATGCAGGTGGTGAAGAAACTGAAGGAAACCCAACAACGTTGACATAATGTACACCAAAGAATGGGCAACTAAAAAAGGAACAGTGCAAGAGAAAAGCACACAAATGAAAAATGAACTTACAATTTCTTCAAGAAGTCTGAAATATTCTCAAAGTGAAGCGTCGGCACATTCTCATTTAAACACACCCAAAGCAGCAGATCTACATTCAACATCCTGTTAAGCAATGACAAGAATGGAGCACTGGAGATGAAACCATCTGGGTGACAGAAACATGAAGACAATGATACTTTTGGCTCAGAAATTTGGGGTGTTATGCAGTTAAAGAAATTCAGTGTATTGATGCAACATTTTATGGGTTGTGGTAGTTTTGTGGTAGTTGGCCCTGGCTGCCACTTCTATATATCTGACTCTCAAAGCAGTTAAATGACCCCAAAAATATTTCTGCACCTCTGTGTTCCTTCATTACAAGAGGATCTGCTATTTCCATTAATACAAATCCTGGATGCTGGTAAGAACACATGGCTTAGCTTCTAATCAGCTGAAAAATTACAGCAGGAAGCAAGATATTCTTAGGCAGATTATAAAATTAAAAAGCTCATGCAGGAGATGTCTTTAAAGTATTTTTTTTCTTCCAGAGGAAAAAGAAAATACCCTCTCTTCCGTGAAGCAGGAAGATACAAGTGTAGTTAAAAGTAGAAACTTAAGAATATCTCAGGGTTCAGATAGGAATTTTTTTTTTTTTTTTTTTTTTTTGCCATTTAAAGAGTTTTCTTTCCTTCTTTCCTTCTGACAGTAGTTTTCTTTGCCAGTTTCATTCTTCTAGAGTTTATAATTCCCGAGGTTACCATGCTTTCAAGTGCTGTGCTGGGTATATGGATAATTACTCCTGTTGCTATTTGGACTCAAATATTGATAAAGCTTTGACTGTTTTGAAGTACCCTTCATTTCTTTTACTGATTTCTCCTCAAAGACCTTTATGGAAGTGCAACATTTTCTACCCAGGAGCGGAGAGCTTGACAATGTAATTTCTGAACTTGTTCCATGTTTGAAAAATCACGTAAACACGATCATCATGCCTGCCTCCAGTATTCACCCAGGATTTAGAAAGTTTGCCAGCTGGAAAACAGGAAAAGACAGGAGTAGAAATGGATTGAAAAAAACAAACACTTTATAAGAAAGATTTGCCAGTATTACCCAGAGAGCATCCTCAAATCCCAGCAAAAATCCTAAAATCCAGGCAAAAATGTAATAAAAAAGTGGTTTGATGGAACCATATGGACTTACAGGATAAAACCCAACGAGTCAATTTTAATTCAAACCAGAATTCTCAGGAAAAAAAGTGTTATCATTGAGCTGAGGAACAAACATCACAGTTGTTTCTGCTGACAGACAAGCAGGGAGTGAGAAGACCCTGAGGAATGAGGAGCCAAGGCAGAGAGGCAGAGGAATATTCTGCCAGGACTAAAACCTATGGAAGGCAGCTGCCATTCAGCACCCCAGCATGGATCTAACATTACTACAGGAGGATCAAGAAAATGAAGAGATGTTATATGACTGTTTATGGTTTAGGTAAATTTCTACCTACATAAAGTCATCAACAAACATTTAAGAGTCAGTGCTTATCTTTTGTTAACAGCAGACTCAAAGCATCTGTAGAAAAAACATTCGAGTGAAACAACAAATGAAAAATTTCAGGAACTACATTTCTGAACCACATATCATTTATAACCAACCTGGCAACATTATTGTTTCAAGGCAGGCAACTTTAGAAAATATATGACCAGATACCCAAAAGCTCCTCCACTTTTACTTTGTGCATATGGCCTTTGAGCACTATAATTTATGATACCAGTGCTCAGTTGTCCAGATGGACTTTTACAATATCCTTCTCATAGCTCTCCAGGTGTTGCAAATAAATAAAACACTTTATTTCAGCGAGATGAGAATAGAGTAGGTACCTGTGAAAGTTGCCAATGCACATATTTTAGCAACAGCCATTACAAAAATGTATTGCAATATTATTATTAAGCATGCCAAGTGATTCTGTATATTATTCAAATGTCACACATGACAAGCAAACCACAAAAACTACTTTCAGTAAACTGCTGAAATCAAGTTGACTGTCACTGTGTCAAATTCATTAAGAGAACTTAGGTAGTTGTAGCAACAGAATGATAATTGGCCCACCTTGCCCTGTGAGATACACTGTGCCACCAATATTAACAACAACCAAAAAAAAAAGTAAAAGATTCAGTGGATTTCTACATGAGTAAATTGCCACCCCTTCACAGAGATTCAGGAAGCAGGAGAGTCTGAGTTTGTTGCATCAATAATGTCTTGCAAACCTTCTGTGACCTCAAGTCTACAACATATTTAATATGCACACAACTTGTTCAGAATGAAAAAGGCTGAAGCACGTGAGAAGTGATTCTGAATCCTCAGCAACTTCACACAGAGTGGGCTCTGCCCACAATCACATCTTCACCTGGATTACTGGGAGAATATGAAAAGCTTTTGTCTTATTATTTGAGACAAACCTCACCTTTAATATAGGGGCTATTCTAATTACTCGAATGTCCTTCTTAAAACATATGATGGTTTTGGCCATGAAGGCTCAGATCCACAGAAGCTATATCAGAGTTGCCCAAATCTCCTTGAACACACACCCCAAGTAACTGAATGGGTTGGTGCTCTTCAAGTTCTCTAATCCATACTGTAGTTAGTAAAACAAATCCAGGAGTCCATACAAGCAATTAATTACCATTTTTTAATTGAAAAGGCCTAGTGGTATATTAGTAGGCAGAAGTGCAGATCAGAGAAGCAGAAAAACCATCAAATGTTTCACATAGAGCCTACCACACATACAGGAATAGAACCATCTGTGGCCCCTCTGATCTGTAGATCTCAAATGACTGTAATCTTATCCCAAAAATTCAATTAGTTGCCAATGAAAGTGTGGATTTGGACAGAAACTTGACTTTTGAAAGGTTTAGGTAAAATTAATAACTTACACAGAACTAAAAACTTGATCAAAAAGTCAAATGTTCAAAAGAAACTCAGTGTGTTCAAAAGTACAGGAAGAAAACCGAGAGATGAGATTCAGCCCTAAAATACAGGATTTAACAAAAGTTGCTAAAATTAATCTGACACATACATGCATGTCCTTTAGAGACCATAATCAATGTTAACTGCTTTAGAATTCTCTACCCCATTTGAAAAGACAAAAACCTAGGTTTCAAAATGAAACTAGGCATATTCTTTAATGAACAGGTGGCTAAGTTTGGGACAGAAAATGTCAGTCAAAGCTGTAACATTAGGCATTCAAAAGACAAAACATGAATTAAGCCAAGGTCATCCAAAAGGTGTTAAATCCCATGTACTGTTAAGGTGCCATTCCTGATGTTGTTGATCCCTTGTCATTTCTAAAATTATATATATTTACATACATATCTGTAAATTCACATCTGTGGATATATGCATACACATACTAATACAGAGCTACCTATGCCTTTGTGTCTCAGACCTAGGCTCAAACTTGCATAAGGGCTGTCTTTGTGTCCTAAACCTATGAGACCGAGTAGGAAGAGAAATTTTGCCTCAAAATTTCTCTAAAAAGGGTTGTTTATCTGACGTGTCTTCTAAGGAGGAGCACCATTATTATTTATATTTCTGTGTTGTGATAAGTGGAGGAGGGGAATGTTTGGGGCTTTTTTACACACAGAAGACAAAAATAAGCCCTTAGAGACATTGTAATCTGAATAGACAAAGGGAAGGAGATGTATCCAAACCACAGAGCAGTGAGACATACAAACATCACTAGCATTTAAAAGTTTATAGAATAGGGGTTTTTATGGTAGCACAAGAAAAGTCCTATTTTCTTTAAAGAAAAATCATACTTCTCTTAAGCAATGCTAATGCTTAGCATCAGGCCAGGTTAATGTGTTTGAATATAATGAGTGTTCAGTCAATTGTATCACACAATGAAAGTGGAATTTTCTAAATAATAATAATAATTATTATTATTATTATTATCACATTTGTCACCGTACTTTTGCATACTGTGTAAACACAGAGAACTGGCTTAGAAGAGTCCCATTTTTTGCCCCATTTAAAAAAAAACTTGTTTACCAAGATTATTGTTTGTTGACCAGACTAAAAATTGTCATAATCATAATTCCTCTATTCCAGTGCCAAAAATCACATCACATTGTGGGTAGCCTGGCAGTGTGTCTTAAAATATTACTTTTTTTTTCTTAGTTGTATTTAGTATTCGTGTAAAGAAGTCTGTCCCTGTGGGGTATTGCTGTGTTTGAAAAGAAATGGTAATTCAGGAAGATTGGAAATGAGTAGATGATTCACTGAAGATATTTCCTCACCTATTTTCCCTGTATTACACACTTAACTTTCCTGAAAGGGGGGGAAAAGTATCCTGGACTTAATGGATGTACCTGTTCTACTACAGTGGAAGCCTTCCCACAATCTAACAATGACACTGCAATTAGGATAGAGCTTTTTCTTAAACAAGGCTGTAATTAAACCTGGATGCCAACATCCACTACCTTTAAAATGCTCTTGTATACTGCCTGTGATTACAAGCAGGGATTTGGCATTTCTCAGCTTGTCACAAAGGACACACAATAAAACTGTGTCTGAGTATTTTTAATTTTATCATATCAGTTTGCAGCTTATAAGCCATCCTGTGTTCTGAAATGGTTTCTGTAGTTTGGCAGAGAGTCTTTACAAACACAATATCTACAGATTGGCCCATTGTTGAAAATACTTCCAGTGATTCAGAGTAATTTCTTAATTTCTGGGGAGGATGAGAATGGAGATGGAAATACACTTAGGCTTTCAGAACAGGGATCCTTCAATCGTTTCTAGCAAATCAGGAATGGCATTGTGTTTAATTTTTATGGTGCAGTATTGTTCTCATTGAAAGGATGATAACAATATTTGAGCCATCCTGGCTTTACAAAGCATAAAATAGTCCAATGGCTGCCATTTGGCACAGTGCCCATTGCAACAGTACTCATGCACAGGGGAAAAGTAAGATTTTCCAGAGTCATTTAGGAACGTGACTTCTGTCAGTTGTGTTAAGTGTCAAAGGTGCTTTCATAAAAATCTAAATGTATTCCTTTCTCACTCCTAATGATTATACAGACAAGATCACACAGCTGAGACCACCACAATACAGCATCCATTCTGAGCTTCCTTTTTTCTTCAGGTGTGGTTGGACACACCAAGCACATGCACATGGAGCTTCAGGAAAGGGTTGTAGGCACACTTGTTCCTAAAAGCTCATGCCAGAAATAATCTAGGTCTTAACCTGACTGCTTTAGATCTGTGAGGATCTCACTCCCAAAGCAATTCCTGCACAGAATATGGCAGTGAATATGATAGATGAGCTCTGCACCCTCCCAATAAACCTTACAGTAGGAAGTTTTCAAGGAATTATGCTTTAGGCAAGGCCTGTCTGGTGAAGCCAAGACAATAGTTTTAACATTTTCTAACTGTTCCTTTATCTTTTCTAATTTGCTGTGTCTCCTTGAGACTTTCACAGTCCCGGGGACAGCCTCAGACTCTTCTCCTGTGCTGTGTTTATTCAGCACAGAGACAGTTGCAGCATTGTGTGACTTATCACAATGAACCCACAAGACTTGCATGTTAAATATTGACTACCAAATAATCACAACAAGCCATTCACTGGAAAAAGAGTGGAATAAATGGGAAAAAAAATAAAACAACACTCAAAAAAACAAGTGATAAGCTGTGTGAAAGCATTATCTCATCTCAAAGGACCATCCATAAACAGAAAGCTAAATTCATCACTTGTTCCCTGAATTAGTGGCTCAGCTCCAAGAGATAAATTAATCACATTATTCTAGAAAGAAATAAGGAGACCCATTTCAAATTTCAGACAAAGGATCAAGAGGCTGTTAGTTATGGATTTCTCATCTTTACCTGGTTTCATAGTAATTTCCCAAGTTAAAACCCACTGAGGAGAAAAGAAATACTCTCTCATATTTAAAATAGTCTTGAGACAGATTATAAACATGTAACATTTAATCTTATGATCAGTTAGTTTCTAATTTCCTTCATATCTTTGTACATCACTGGCACTAAGGGTATTAGAGTGGTCCAAAAAAGTGCTTAGTGGAGTGAGGCAGCTCTGGAGACCATTGAGGTGCTGGTCTTGGGGACTCAATTCTAACCTAGCACCTAACGCTGAAGGGAGGACACACATTTGCTGATTAGGCCACAAATGAATTTAATGACTCAATAGGGCTATGACATCCATCAAAAATGTCAAGGTTTAAGTACATAGATGAAATGGAATAACAATTTTGCAAAAAGCTTGATTTTTTACTCTTTTATCAGAATGTAGCAAACCACAACCTCATGGTTACTTGAACTTGAAATAAAAACAAGCCACCCCTTTTTCCAGAAAATATCCCCTGTCCCCACTAGTTATGTTCAACTTCCACACTTCATGTGGTGGGTTTTGCCTCCAGCTCCTGCCCACAGCTAGACTATAGCTGGGAAACAGTTTTATGAAAAAATGGGGTTTGGTAGGGAGCTTCACACCTTAACCAGTCACTGCAGGTAAAGAAACTACAGAATACAGTCAAGATAGAGAAAGAAACTAGAATTATGCTGAGCAGAAATATCACTTTATAGTTATTCCATATTTCCAGTGATACTCCAGAATATTTCCATGAACACAAGAAAGCATTCGGACAAAAACAAAGGAAGGAACTGATTCTCTTCATGTTGCTGTTCATGCCAATGCATTGATATACTGGAGATAAAAAAAATTAAAACTTGATACCATTGTAGGAGAATTGGTCTGGAACCTGGAAAATGGAAGAAAACCCTGAATGTTTGATTCATGTTGTAATAAATGCACAGTGCCAAAATGAAAGTGTGATTGTGTCAGGTGATCTGTAGTCACAAAAGCACAAGCTTGGCCAGATGTCTAAGAGGCATTTGTGCTGTTACAATCAGAAGGGTTTAAAAAAATTGTATAAAATACAGTCTCCAAAGCAAGTCTTACCATCCCTGAGCTGTTTCACAGACATGCTGTGCCCCACTGTTCTATATAGACTTTTTAAGTTTCTCAGTGCAGATTGACTGGGGCAACTGGGAGTGTGAGATTCTCTAATCCGTTCACTTTCCTGACCATAAACTGATTTATTTTGGTCTGTTAAGGAAAAACCTAATCAATGTACAGCATGTCTGTTGAGTACAATGCAGAGCAGCTTTGTGTCCTACTGCCGGTTATCCACTGTCCTGCTCCTGTCAGTGCCTTTGGAACTCTTTTCCAATGAACCTCTGCTGAAGTAATCACTCTGCCAAATATCAGTTGTAGAAGAGCTTGGTTTTTAACAAAAGGTCAAACAAAATTGCAATGAAGACCCATGGGATCCTTGCAAAAGGTCACTTAAGACAAACAGATTCTCAGCTGAAGTACAGGTTTCACCACAGTGTATACCCTCTGTGGGCTACCTTTTTGGAGAAAAACTTTAATTCAGAGTCAAAATGAATGATTATAATTTTCTGTGCACAACCATCCATAAATGAAGAGTCATTTGACACCCAGTAAATGAAACAGTCACATCCAGCTACATGATTAGCAGGGAGTTACTCAGGCCTCCAAATAAAACACTCTGTTCCATAGCTGTTTTACTGATGATGGCAAATAAAGTTACAACGTGGTGATACAGAACTGTAGTGGTCTGTGGTATGAAGCTTTCTAAGACCTGGCCTCAAGAAAAGTATTTTCAGTTCTATGCCTGTTAAGCTGGATAAGCATTTCACAGTGAATAATTTACTTGATTAATTTAGGGCCATCACTAGTTTACAGAATTTCTTTGTGCTGACTTCTTTGGCCACTTTGTTCATTATTGGAAGTTGCAGAACAGATGGTTTGTTCACATATATTTCTGCATAATGATTGCTCATAAACACTCTGGCCTGGATAGTGCTTTGAATACTTGCTATGCAAGCTCTGTGACTGGATTTTTAACTCACATTGCACATGGGCTGGATTCCCAACTCACTTTTTTTTCATGTCAAATGACTAAATATTTTCCCAAACCACGCAGTATCTTCAAAAAAGTGAGGGGAAAGTGTCTGGTTTAAAACAAAGCTTTTTAAAGATATGTTCAACTTTCAATTTCTGAATAGTCTACCTGGAGCTATGAAAATTCAAATATTTATGTAGAGATATTAAGCATTTGATGGGAATGAAACCTGTATACTAAGGGATTGATGAAAATATATACTAAGCAAAATAAGACTCTACAAAACATTTATAAAAAGCAAATAAATTGATTAAAAGGGGCCCTCAAAGCAGGCAAAAACTGACATAGATTTTACTGTTGTCAGGAGAGATTCAGAGCTGGTCCAACAGATTGCCAGGCTTTTAACTGGAACAATAGCAGCTCTCGTAGATGATGATGATGATGAGGCCATTAAATGGATGTCGTCTGTTTAAACCAGGTAAGAATTTGGGCAGATTAGCTGTTGTTGAACCAGATATAAAATTGGTGTAAAAAGCCCCTAGCAAGCTTGATTTCTCCATACGTCCCTATAAGAGCAAACAACAGTGATCCAATCCTTTTACTGCTAATGATGTGTTTATAGATATTTACCTCTGCAGCAGTTTCAGCAGCTGTATCTCGAATTGCCATTAATGCCTTTCTTCACTGATTAATAGAGTGAAGATTTTGAGATGTAGGAGTTCCACTTGTTTTTATCCCAGTGTAACATTGCCATCTACAGGAAGCTCTCCCTTACTTGGAGACTAATTTTACAATCACAGAATAAGAACTACTAAAGATGAAAATGTAAGTGTCCAAACTTAGCCCTGTTTGATCAGCCTGACAAACTGCTATTTTAAAAATTAGCCAGTAATAGTATGGCTCACCAACAAAAGCAGTATATTAACCTACTGTCTGGCAAGTTATTAAGATGAGGGATTGGCATTAATCTAGTTGAATTATACATTAGGACAAAAAGAAACACTTACTAAGGACAAGGGGCTTCTGATTTAGTTACTCATCATCAGTTGACATGTAACGTTCTCATACTGCCATACAAAAAATTAATAATTTTTTGTTCTACAGAAGATTCAGAGAAGTCTTTATCAGCATCTCTCCTTCTTCTCAGTTTGTAAAAGGATTTATGCAACACAAATAATTTTTCACCATGCTAGACACTGGATATCCCTTCACAAATACTAAATATACTGCCCAGAGAACCAAAAAAGCACATATGCAAGGGCTTCATTTTAGGCAGCTGCTTAGTTTTAATCTCTGTCTTAAAGACCGACTATATTTGTGACTTTCAGTACAGCATTGATTCATTTGGTAAAGATATCAGTCTTCTAGAGCAAACTCTAAAGACAGTTTGACAACTATTAGCACCCCTCCAATGAAAGAAAATGTGTTCAGGACTGAAATGCTGTGTCAGCTGACCAAGTACCCCAAGAAACACCACAAGCAGTGATATTTTATGTAGGAACACTGAATTAGGGCTGACTCACTGAAATCTCTCAGTGAGACAGGAAAGAAAAACAGAATTAAACAGTGATCAATAAGTAGTGGGGAAAAGCTGGGGAGGTCATAGGATGCAACCTGAATGAAATAATCTGATTGAAAGTGTGATCTTTGATGTCATAAGAAGTGGTTATTGACTTTAATTCAGGGAAGACAGAATGCTGCAAGACATTTTCATTTCTGAGAATCAAAGGAAGAAGTAAATCAGAGGCAAAAAGAACCCGCAACAATAAAACAGACAAGATCTCAAATTTGAGATGGACACTTTCTATGTATGCAGATGAGTCTGGGGTGGCTTTCTACTGCGAAACCACTAGATTAATTCCTTAATCTACCTAGGAGAAAATCTCACAGCCAGTTGCAAAAAAAACCAAACAAACAAACAAATCACACTGACCCAAGATGAACATATTTTCATTTCTCAATTCACTAGCCAAACTAGAAAATCAATTACATTAACAACTCTATCTAGACACTCTTAGTCCAGGAGACACATTTGTGGAGCAGAACATGGAAGAAGGGGTAATTTTGCTACATGCAGAGTCACATTCTGGTTTCAGGTTTCTCTTCTGGCAACTCCACACTGGCCTAGTTGAGATAAACAGACAGAAAAAGCTGATTTATTGCTGTTTCAAAACTGTCAGTCTCCCACACTTAAGGATAGTTCTAAGGCTGTTATCAGGGGGCTGTCAGCAGTAGGATATTAAGATCATTAAGGGATTTGATTGCACTGAAGTTGGTTAATACTTGAAGCCAGAAGTGGAGCTGTGAGCAGACAGCCTCCATAACAACACTGCTGAGGACCCAGATTTATATGTTAACCTGCCACTTAGCTTGCTCCAGCTGACTCTGTATTGTTGCAAGCAGCTAATATAACACCACAGGTTTCAGGGAAAGAGGCAGAAGAAACTCTTTATCTCTGCTATGGCCAGGAATTGACAGACATGTTTGCAGAGCATCCCTCTGAGTGGGGAGTCCTGGGAGATACAGCAGGGACAAGATCTGTCACTGCAGCTGCTGTGACCAAGATACTGCCACTAACCACCTGACTGTGACACAGAAAGAAGCCAGTGACTCACTAGACAGGGCTCCTTAGACAACCATGGCAGTCACCCAGGTCATGATATCTAGAGTGTGGTTGTGACAGTGTTCTCCCTTGGTGAGGCTCTGCTGTTACTAAATTGAAAATTAATTAAAATAATAATAATAAATTAGTGTCTTGAGAATGCTCATTGAGTCTTTTCAGGACCATTTTATTGTCTTGTGTAACGTGTCAATCCCTTACTACTAGAAATGTTGATAGAAAACAAAATTTAATTTCAGGTTTATTTTGATGAAAATTTTTACAATTTAAGTGCTTCTTAAGAATCACCAATTGCCTAAAAGTTATTTGTGCATGAACTTCTATGTCAGAGTATATTTCTTGCACCTCATATATGTCAGAATTCTGAAATTATTTGCAGAGGAAAATAATTTGTTGTCTTTAGAAATTTCTCCAATTTTTAAAGTAATTCTATTAAAAGACTGTGCATCCACACATTCTAGAAACCAAAATGCTTCACATAAGTTATGGCAGTTATCAATTATTATAATACAGATGAGAGGGGAGGAAAATTAAAGCTATAAAAAAAGAGGCAACAAAGATATTTATACCTTCAGTTCCCTAAGGAAGCTCAGGCAGTGGAAACGCAGCCAGAGGTCACAGATGGGGGCACTAGAGTGGTGAGGGGTCCCTCTGGGAAGGGACAGGTCTGTGAGGTTAGGGAGGGGTTTCTGGCATGAAGAGACAAAGGGAAGATGCAACATTTTGGGGCTTAGGCAGAGGCACACATCTGGTGGATGGATTTTAATGAGTTGCAGCAGGGAGGCAAGGTCAGCACCCTTGGAGTAGGAGAAATTAGGCTGATCGTTGCTCACATCACCAATTCAACCCAGCATGTAAAAGGGAGCAAATGAGCAAATTTTTACTCAAATCTGGCCAGTAGAGACTGACTGCCATGATTTACTACAGAGCAGATCTTGTAAAGTCCATGGAGCTCACACAGTTCTAGTGAGTTAGAGGCAATGAGATGTCCTTGCCAATCTGTTGCTGCCTCTGCCCTGATCCCAATTCCACTGCTTGTAAGTCACAACAGGGAAGCAGAATAATGGTTCTGTGACCACTGTAACCTTGGGCAGTTAGGCTGCGATATGGGAAAATTACCATAGTCAGGGCTGTGATAAATGTCTGCTCTTGAACAGGCGATGAATAACTCCACATTAGAATTGTAAAATGTATGATATTTTACAATTTATATTTTACATAAAATATGAACTTCTACTGGACCTGTGGGAAAAACTTGCAAAAGCTTGGTTGGCATTTACACTGCTAATCCCAGAGATGAATTAAATACTCCATTAAATAGAACAAAAATGTTACTGAATAAATAGCTAAGGCTAATGGCTTCCTATGCCAGAGAGGAAATAAATTATCCAACATGAGATGTTGTATAGGCTGTATCACAGAATTATTAAATAAAATAAGAGGCTCAAAAAACCGATCCGGGAAAATTATATAGATCCAACTGAATTTTTGAAAAGAGAGGGGCTAATTAAAGGGTGGGAAAGAACAACAAATTTTTTTAAACTTGATTGCCCTTACTGTGATCAAAGACATCCTTAGCTGATGAGCCAAAGGGCAGTCCTAAACAGAAACTCCAGGGAGCCTAAAAGCAGTGAGTCAAAGGAAAACTTCATTTAAGTGCCTGTGGGGAGCAGAACCTGCTCTGTAACAGATGGTCCCTGTCTGCCTTCTGACATCTTTAGCAGCTCTAATCTCAGGCACAAATGTGCTCAACTTTCCTTTATTCTCTGCCTGAGAACCACACCACCACCACACATAAACACCTTCATCAGAATAAAGTTCATCCACACAGACATCCAGGTACACTTCTGTAGCCAGCACACTAGAACCCATGCTGGCATGGTGAAAACATTTGGTTTACAGCCACTCAGAGACATTACAATTTGATAAAAGTAATGGCAACTAATTTTCATGCAGGCCTTTTGCATATTCACAACTTCTACATTGTCCTGCCTTATCGTGGATAAACAAGATGAAGTTCTATCACAGACTACAGCAGCAGCAGCAGATGGGGCAGTGTGGTGTCACAGAATCATGGAATGGTTGGGTTGGAAGGAGAAAAGACCATCTCATTCCACCCCTGGCCCTGGGCAGGGACACCTTCTATTATCCCAGGTTGCTGCAAGCTCCATCCCACCTGGCCTTGGACACTTCCAGGGATGGGGCAGCCACAGCTTCTCTGGACAATCTGTGCCACCCTGCCAGGGAAGAATTTCTTCCTAACACACAATGTAAACCTGTCCTCTTTTAGTTGTATGACTATGGGTGGAAGGAAGAGGCTACAGCAAGACCCCAGGTACTGCAGTCTAAAAGATTGCTCTTTGTTTCAGAAGATTTAGGCTTATCCATTTTCCTTTGATAGTAATGCATTGCACAGCTGTGCAGTTTTCTGTCTAATCAATGTCAGCTCTCTAGAAATGTTAGTCCCCTCAGCAGCCTTCAAGGTGGGTGATTTCACAATTTTAAGTGTAGGAAGTGTGATTCCAGAGACAAAAAAGAGCCATTCTTTCTCTGTGCAGGACAAGAAGAGCAATGTTCAGCCTTAGGCTGGTCTTGTAAGGAAAATTTCCAGAGTTCTCGCTCTAATCCATCTCCTTCACCACAAAGCAAATTCTACATTTACAGAACTAATCATCTGAGTGACTTGTATGGGTACCTGGAACTGCAATTTGAACTTATCCTGTGGAAAAAATAGCCCAGAGTCACAGGTCCTATGCCAGATATCAGACCTCACCTCTATTCCCTTGCTCTGCTGCAAATTGCAATCAATTAGAGATTATTCTGGGTTCATATTTCATACTTACAATTTCCTGTCTTGTCTCTGAGCCAGTTAAGATGAAGTTGGTCCAACCAGCTCCTACCTCCCTCCTGCTGGGGGAGAGCTTCAGATATCTGGCTCACAAAAGCTCTTAATGTTGTTACTGGTAACTCATACTCAGCAAGAGCTGGGCATATTAGAGACCTCAATTAAAGACTCTCATATTTTAATCTCTGGAAACTAACAACCAACTCCCTTTTTTAATAGAAGGGATGATAAAACCTGGGCTCTTGGAGGACCTCATTAATCCCTGCTGTAACTTGATGCACTTCACATAATATCAGGAAATACAGCTGACCTGCTGTGACATTACCCAGCACCTCCGAAGGATCAGCATCATGCCAGCCACTTATGGCACACTGTGAAAAGCCCTCCAATTTCCACATGTCCTGATCTCCACACAGGGATGATGTCAAGGGCTAAATTTCCAATAAGCCAGAGCTCTGGGCTGACCAGTGCTATAATACAATATGCATGAAGGTCAGAAGCAGCTGTCACCTCAGATGTGTATTTTGCACAAAGTTATTCTCTTAGCAAGAAATTCACTAGAGTATATTACTAAACTGAGGAAAATAACATGAGAAAATGGGAAGAGGCCATGTAAAAAATGAGGCAATCAGGCCAGAACCCCCAGTTCATTTTGACTGCATCAGCATGCTGGATCCAACTTGTAAACCAGCCTTAACAGAGAAGCATTTTCCCTGTTTGAATTGCATTAAGAAGTGGAATTAGCTTTATAAATATAAATCAGTTAAGTATAATGCAATATTTATGACACAGTATCTGATTTTTCTCCCGTTAGGATTCCATTTAAAAGGAAATAACAAGGAAACAGCGCTCTCAGAAAGACAGCGGGTTTACAATTTATGCTAATTAATTTTCATATTGACAGAAAACGAAACCCTGCATTTTATTTGACTGCAGCAAGGAAAAAAAAAAGGCAGATGGAACAAAACAGATATTTTTTTTCTGCAACAGATAATTCTGTAAGAAAGTCTCTGGTTTTTACCAAACCTGTTAATCCTCATTCATTTTTCTATTGCCCAGCATGCAGGTCACTATGCCCAAACCAGTCCCAATCCCTTCCCCAAGCACCCAGACACAAGGGCAAAAGCATAAGCGAGAAAAATGGTTCAATTTATTTGAAGCCCTGAAAGGCTCCAATCAAGATCAAGTAGTCATTATTCTAGGAACTATATAAAAAGAGAAATAGCCCATCCCTGACCTGCAAGAGGTTCAAAATTTTTCGTTGAATCAAATAACATCATTCAAAGTTGGAAGAAAAAATTCTATTGCTTGTAAAGCTAGGAAAAAAAATGCAACACTATTCTGTTGCTAGAAAGTCTACTTGGGATTTGGAAAAAGAACTACCAGTTGGCTAATTCCATATATATTCATAGATGAGTCTGTGCCAAACTCATAATTGCTGTAAGTTGCTGATTGTCACTGATGCTACATCAAAAAGAAACCCAGGCCACAGAGGTTTATTTTCTGTTAGAATTATTAATCAAAGATCTGCAAAAGCCTGACATGAAGTCTTCTTCCAACTTTGACTGAGTCAAATTGTATTTGGTGTTCAAACAGATGAATTTTTCTCTTCTCCCTCCCCACACATATGCCCCATCTCATTTGGGAAAGAGTGAAGGTTTCTATACCACTGAAAGGGATAATATGCAGTGTTAGGTCTTTGATTAGAGAGTCAGAGAAAAGCTGAAAAGCAACAACTCCACCACACTGACCAACTCAAGCTCTGTCAGCTTTGGCCTCATCTTCCAAATATTTACTCTGATCTGTTATACTTTAATTATTCATTCAGGTTTTTTCTACCGTTAATAGAATTTGCCCATCATATTGATTAGTTTATTTAGTTCAGCTGGATTCACAGTGTAAATAAGATTTTTTTTTTCAATTTAATAACTTCTTTGCTCCACTGACTCCATTTTGATTTTTTCCTCCCCCTAATTTTCATAGAAGCAGCACCACTAATTGCCTGCCCTCATGTCAGTGTTTCTGCAGCAGCATCCTACAGCACAGAATTGCTGGTTTCCTTATTGTTATTGTCATTAACACTGAAGTACTCTTATGAGGAACATTTCACCCAGCCAGCCTGAGGTTCCTGCAACGGAAAAAGAATAATTTCTTAGTTAGAATCAGGATGCTGTCTATCCTTAATGAGACAGCAGCATGATTAGAAATGGAGATGTTTTCAATTTCTCATCCACATTCATTTAAAACCACATTTCACTGAAGCAAACACAGGCTTATCCTGAGATGCATGTTGTGCCCATTCAAAAAAAAAAAATTTCTTTATCTCAGCTTTGCAGCTTTCTCAAACATCATAAAATCCTAATTCACTTTTCCTTATTTTAGTGGCTTTCCCAGCATAGTTTTTAAGCAGACATGGAATCCAGATTTATCAATGTCTGGCAATAACATGGTGCTACAGTCCTTACTTGCACATGCAGTGTCTGAACTATACTGTGCAAAGATATCTGTGATATTAACAAAATGGAGAGGGTGATTGTTTAAAGTATGATAGCAAATCCCTCAGCTTAAAATCTATCTCCCATATCTTATCTCACCACAAGAATATACCATTTTTTTTTTATTTTACCAGGATGTCTATTTAAGAACTTTATTTGATTGAGACAGAAAGCAACTCTATTCCACTGCTTTTCTATTTTAAATATTTGCTTTACTCATTGTGTTGCCTTACATCTTTCCCCATTAGTTAAGTCATCTTCAATATTTACAGATAGTTGACTTAGCTAATCCTTGTACAATCTCGTTTTTAAAATAGCTGCTAAATTACTTGGGATGGGAATACTGTGAAATATATTTGGCACCATTTTATTATTGAGAAGAACAATGTCAGAAATTTTAGGAGAAAAGAGAAAGACTCCAGGGAAAGGTGACACAGGGAAGAAGGTGACACAAAGGATGGAGGCATGGAAGGAGGTGAGAGGGAGGGTGATCACACCTATTGGAGGAAGAGGATGAGAAATGTGAAGATATAAAGCAACACAGTAATTCTGTTTTCTCCTATTCAGAGGTATTTCTGGGCACAGTGAGCTCAGGATGATGTCCTGCAGGGGCATTAATCAGGAAAGATACCTTAAATGGACAATTTGAGCTTTTGGGGGAAACTGAAACCTCAATGAAACCTAGTAAGATGGGTCCTACAGTGATAGCTAGTGAGCACTGCAGGGGTGACTTAGACTGGGCTTGTGAGGGCCAGTAAAACTTGGATATTTTTGTAGCTTCTTCATAAAGCCCATCCTACGAACTCAGATTCATGCTCCTCCTTGGCCTACGAAGCAAAGTCTTGTACAGTTTGAAATCTTAACACAGAGGTATAGAGAGAAACTTTCACCTGAATATCTATTCTGACTCATGATTAGTGCCAAAATTCTTCAGAACTCTTGATAACCAGCCTGTTACTAATGCCATATTAAAAAGTGTCCATGGCACACTGTTAGTCAGCATGGGAGCAAAGGGGTTAATTTGAATGAATTTGTGATATGGTTTAGCTAAATTGTATTAGATATATGTATTAAGAGTTGAAAATGCCTCGATTAAATTTTCTTTACCTTCCTAAGTGATTTAAGTTAAATCAAATGAAATTGAGGACATTTTATTTCTGACTATGAACGTGGGCACAGAATTTAACACAGTTTAACTAAATCTCCTTATGAGTGACTGAGGCAGGGAAGGAATCCTTGACAATTGCCACAGCTCCCAAAAG
The DNA here is from genome assembly GCF_041296385.1 of Aphelocoma coerulescens. Classification (NCBI taxonomy): domain Eukaryota; kingdom Metazoa; phylum Chordata; class Aves; order Passeriformes; family Corvidae; genus Aphelocoma; species Aphelocoma coerulescens. The sequence continues at coordinate 20,749,138 of NC_091023.1, read as the reverse complement.
GAATCAAGACAACTCCCTCTAACAACACTTCATTCCTTAAGATAGTTGAAATCTGTCTTGTGCATTTAAGGAGGGATAGGAGGGAAGAGAAAATTTATATGCCTCATGCTGCAACATTATATAATGCCATCCAATACCAGAGGCAGACATTGGACTACTTCCATCCCATATGGCAAGACAAATGTTCTCCCAGTTTATTATTAATAGTGCTGTGACAGCACTGTGACTCAGCATCAGAAATCATTATTTTAAATATCTTCCACCAGAACAAATCTTGGAACAAATCTTTTTGCCACAGAAGGTTGGTCCTGACTAAAACCTTCCACCCAGCCCTGAGATGAGCACAGTGATGCAACAACCTGGTGATCCACTTCCACATTAAAATGAAAGTGTGTCTAACCTTAGAGGAGTTGATATAGCATATTGAATTATACATCAAGAAGAAAAATTTAGTGGGTAAATGTTAAAATCATTAAAGTAACTTTTCACTGCAAATATAGAGTGAATGCCTCATCCCAAGACAGCTATGAGATGTATCAGTTTAGGTTTTTAATCCCAAAGTATGCATAAATCTCTCCAATCTCATCTCTTGTCATCTTCTTGTCAAAAGAAATTTCATTTTACTTCCACCCATCATTGCTCCCCATGGTTTCTGAAAACATTCCACTTTAAAATTTTATCATGGGAAGGGGGAGGTTCCTTCTAGATTTCATGCAGGGTTAAACTATGAAATCCAGAAGGAAGAAGAAGATTTTATTAAAAATAAAAATAAAATTTAAAAAGAGGCTTAATACAGTTCTTAAAAACATAAAATCATAGAATAACTGAACACCCTCAATATTTTCCCTCTATCTACGTCCATTTTGCTTCCAAAGTCCAACAGAAACTGCAGAGTTTGATGCACATTTTCTCTCATTTGTGCATGTGTGATGCTCTTAGAGGAGAAAATAGATGGATCAATCACCCAGGCTGACTCCTAGGGACTGCTTCCTTGTGACATTCTTTCTTCAGCCACCAACACCTCATTAGTTCACAAAACCTACAAGTATCTAACGGTTAAAAACCCCACCCCACACCAAATGACATCCATTTGAAAGGACTTGATAGTTTCACTTAATTTCTATGTGGTTTTCCACCTAATTTATTTTGCATAAGGCAATACACCCATTTATTTCTTCAGGAAGCAGGTTGATGGGAGGTCAAGAGTAACTTGGCTTTATAAATGCACATAAGTAGGAGCTGGCAGCACAAGAAAGATCTATGTTTATTAGAGCAGGCATGGCACATGCATAAGACATAAATACAACCAAGAGCTTCTCTTCAGTACCTGTAGTTGTTAAATCCCAGTGAAAGATCACTTCCTACTGCAGATCCAGTTTTATGAGCTTCAGCACATGGGATGCACCCTCCTCTCAGCTGCATCCACACTTGAGGAGCCAGTTCTGTGTGTGACAGAGCAATGGACTGAGCATCTTCTACTTTGTTTCAACAGAAATCACGTTTTAAGGGATGAGACCTTGGATAAAATATTGCCTATTGCCTGTCACCTGACATTTTATAGAGTGTTAGAAAAAGGGGAAAAATTACAAAGGTAAAAAATAAAATAATAATTTTGCTCCTAATAGTATCCTAATATCCATGTGAAGATGGACATTAATTTGGCATTCTATACATCTGCAACGTCAATGATCATCTATCACTGTTTACTAGGATTATTTATATTTTTAATTCTTTGAAAGTAACTCTCAAAAGGGGATGAGAGACAAACTTTGGTTTTAGATTTCACAGATACTTGCAGACACAGGAAGCAATGAACTTGGTTCCGTTTAGTGTCCTCAAAGGTTTGAAAGGACCCTTCTGTGTCTCACTTTTCATGTCTCTGCCTCTTTCTGATCCTCAGTTCCTCTCTTTAGGATTTTAAAGCCTGTTTCAAATCCCATTATCAAATAGTGTTAATTCCCAAATTCACACACTATTTAGATCTATTCCTCCTCTCTTTCTTCACATCCCCAGCAGTGTCCCAGGATGTTACTCAGTTTTTTCCCCACAGCCCCACCTAATACCTTGTTTCCATCTTTGGTTCAGCCACTTACAGTACCAAAACCTTACCAGATCAGTACCTGTTCTACTTTTGCCCCCTTATTTCGTTTCTTTTCCCCTTAATCTCTCATCTGATCTCAGTGCCACTCCAAAGAATTGGCTTCTCACTACTCCCTTTCGCTTCACTCTGGCATCAGATCACCTATGTACCCACTCCTGCCCAGAGCTCCTTGCTCTCCCCCTTCCTCTGCTCTCAACCCCTGCTCCATCCCTTTGAATTTCAGTGTGATGACTTCTTCTCGTGCTGCCTGTCCTGAGGGATGCAGGGAGAAGAATCCCATTTGGATTGCATTTTGTTCACTGGATAAATGCAACCCAGGAGGTTTCATTGCTTTTCCATTTTCCTTGAATTTTTTGTGACACTGATTTTGAGACAGTTTTAGGAGTACGCATCTTGTACATCATAAGCACACAACAGCTTCTGGCTGCAACCCAGCAGGAACCTCCTACATTTCACAGGTGGTTTGTGAGCTGCAGATGGAGAATTTCTGCACAAAAAAAAAAAGCTAAAAAAATCATCTATCCTTATTTGTCCTTTCATTACTATTGGTTCTCACCAGTTCTCTGCCTTTCTGAGAGTTACAGAATTGCATTCAGCTTAAAGAAAGCTTTTAAAGAATAACAAGCTCTCTTATTTTGCAACACTATTCTGACTGCTACCAAAGTATTTCATTAATTTCCAGCTTTCCTACTCTCCTTTTTGCTGTTGCAGAGAAATGTGGTCCTGGCTGGCAACAGCACAGAAAGTAGTGCCCCAGAGGGTCTTCTGCAGAGAGAAATGTAGTGTGCCAACAGAGCAGAAAAGGAAGGGGAAGGGTATAGAATCACTGAATTTTTAAGGTTGGAAAAGAACTCCGAGATCATCAAGTCCAACCTTTGACTGATTCCACTGTGTGAACGAAACCATTGCACTGTTATTCCAGTCATTTCTTGAACACCTCCAGGGATGATGACTCCACCACTCCCCTGGGCAGCTCGTTGGAGTACTGGACCACCTTTCAGTGAAGAAATTGCTCCTGGTGACCAACCTGAATCTTTCCTGGTGCAGCTGGAGGTTATGCTCTCTTGTCCTGTTGCGGGTGTCCTGGGAGAAGTGGCTGACCCCCACCTGGCTACAACCTCCTTTAAGGTATGAATGAAGGAGCAAGTCTTTATCAGCTTAATCAGACAGGAACTCACCAAATTTTGCAATATAAATTTGAAATTATTTTCATGAGCCAATAAGCTGCCAGTTTTCCCTGCCCAGGCTGAATTTTCCCTGCTGAGGCTCCTCCTTAAGGAACACTTCCCTGACCAACAAGTCTTTTAGCAATACCAGTTTTAAGCTTTTGATCCTGCTGCCCAGCTCTGCCAGATTCTCACTTCCACATAGTACATTAAAGTAAGAGCTGCTGAAAAGCACAACATCTATCATCTAGTGAACCATGATATCACAGCCTGTAACACCAATTAAATAAATAAAATGTACTCCACACTGCACTGGGGAAGAGCTTGGCTGAGGTTTACAGTCATGGACACCACTTGACAATGTGAATGCAGAATCTTTACTCACCAATCTCCCACCAGTAGAATGAGAAACACGCTGGCATGTGATACTTGAATAAAAGCAGGTCCTTTTTATGTGGATATAATTTGTTGACACAAGCTTATCAAAGCAGACACTAACAGCAGGTTTAAAAATTGATTGGGCAAGTTCATCGGCAGTCAGTTAAAAAAAAAAAAAAAAAATCTGTGTTTTTCCAGCTAGCTCATCTGCTAGTTTCAGGCAAAATTAAAGGTAAGAAGAAAAGGCCATTTATCTTTAAACTGTCTTCAAATTTGCTTCTAATCAGCTGGGAACTTTGTTTGTTGTATTTAAGAAAAAAGAAAAAGCTAATTTAAAAGAAAAATAGAAATTTATTTTAAGTCCTATTGCTTTTGTTCATTTTCATCATACTCAAGTACTTAGACTCTCAAAAGGACATAAAACAGTGAAAATGGTACTCATGGCAGATGAAAAATGCACCCACTGCAATTATTTTATAATTAAGCCCTGATGGTGTAGCATTTAGAAAGAGTCAACCTATCAGAAAAATCCAAGTCTATAAACACAGAGCTGGATTTGCAAGTGTTTTGCTTGTACTGTTAATGAAGGAGAAATCGAATGAGAATAGGATGTAGAAATGCTACAAGCCTATACCTTGGACATTTGTCCTTGGTGATATCATATTCTCCTCTTAGGGAAACAGCTCAGAGAGACCGATGTGCAACACAAAGAAGGTAACAGAACACAGGTGTTTGTTGCTCCAGTTTCAGGGTCCATCTGTGTTCTAATACTACCTGCCAGTGTTTCACTAGCTGCTGTCCACCAGACCAGTATTTGTGTCCGTATCATTCCATGCTGTCTAGATAACAAGCAAAACACAAGGCATGGTCTGTGCCTTCACAGGAAAGTGAGAAGAATAGCATGGTCACTTAACCTGACTCTTTCCATGCAGCTGTAACCTCTCATTAAGCAGCAGCCTCGAAGAGGCTGAGTTTTGAATCATTGTAGTGTCCCTGCTACTTGGGAGGCTGTGAATTTGCTGACTGATCCCAGCATTCCTCACTGTAAAAAAACCAGAGAATTTTAACAAAAACAAGTCCAGCTCCTACCAAGGATAAAGCAAAAACAGCTCTGCAAAGATCTAGATGTCAGCCATTGTTTAGAAGTAACACAAAACCCGTGTCAAATAATGTTCAAACCAAAATACACGATGGTAAAAGCACGGGTTGTATCTTCAAAGAAACTCTAGAGCTGGGGCTCTCAAATGGAAATGTTTAAAGTATCCATTTTGCATATTTTGTAACATCAACTTGAAAAAACATCCATCCATGAGTAGCAGTCTGGAATACTGACTTGATATTCTTTTTACTTCCATTAGTGAAAAGTAAATTTCAATCAAATAAAAGGAGATGTGAACTTTGGACTCACCAGGCTCTCCACAACAAGGCCATAGATTTAAATAAGTGGTATAAAAATAGAGAGCTTTTTAATTTTACATCCTATTCATACATGAAACAATTGATACGATGAGGACGTCAGCAAACTGATGTGGTTTTGAGAAGTTCAGTTAACGTTTCAGTAACATGCAGAGCTCATCTGGGCCCTTTATGCAGGGGATCTTTTCTTATAATGCACAAATATGGCAAAAATATTTTCAATCCGATTCTAATTTGTCTTGCAACACAAAAATAGCATGCAGCACAATTAATATGCATAAAACATAAACCCATTAACAGACTGCATTTAGGTGAGTTAAAGGAAGTGAACCAAGATCATCATAAATCTTATGTGCTTTTGGTGATATACTGACAGGTAGGAATTAAACATGCAAGGAACTTTTATTGAACTGTCCAGATCCTGTTTATATTCAATCAAAGTTGCCCACTTTATCATGCTGCTCTTGACATTGCTGCAAAATAGATAACAGCTAAATCAGAGACTGTCAAACTGGAGTAACTGTCAGGAATTAAATGGTGCTGCTGAATAAAAGCCATAATTGAAATGCACAAAAAAAAAAAAAAAAAAAAAAAAAAAAAAAAAAAAAAAAAAACCAAAAACCCAACTCTCTAAAACAATGTGAGAAACTTGAGATGACTTGCAGAGACACCAAAAGTCCCTGATACAGCAATAGAATTGAGCAGATTGTTTGGGCAAAATGTCATCATTGGAGCTTTCTTGTGCCTTATTACACACAGACATCATCTGGGAGTGCACAGTGCTGAATTACTATTTACAGCAGTTTGACCTTGAACATTATAGTTGCATCAATACAGCCCATTCAGTGGAACTGATGGATAGTTAAGAGGTCAGTGAAAATGTATAACAGATTTTTGTATTCAAATAGGAAAGAAAGAAAAAAAAATAGAGACTTGTATAGATCCTAAAAGGAAGCATCTGTTCATAAAACACCTGGACTAACAAAGGGCAGTCTTTTCTATGAAACAGTTAAGATGCAATACATTATTGATCAAGCATTGTAACAAGTTTAGCACCCTTTCAGAGCTCTCACGATGCTCTGATTATGGGATGTAAATTGGAATCTCAAAAACACGTGAGTTTCCTGAAGATGAAATTTAGACACCCTCAAGCATGCTCGATTAACTGAGTGACAAAGAATTGCAAGCAGGAGTTTAAAATTCAGTATTCATTCAAAAGAAACCAATTTGAGGATTTCAAATACTCCACTAACAGCAAGAGACTAGCAGTATATAGCCTGATTATTTCACATCCTAAAGCTTTTCTCACCCCTACATTTATAGAGACATCTGCAAACGCTAATAGAGTTCTCTCTAGGATGGGGATCATTAAGTCAAAGTACTCAAGCACAATGGGCAATGAAAGATTGAATTGGTTAGTGCTCATAACAATTGACAATGATGCTAATATATATCAGTACTTCACTGAATTTGTGCAGTGTATTCAACATCTGGAGACTCTTCCCTGGATTTTATGCAATCACCATAAAACTTTAAATAAATACTAACATACACATTTCAAATATATATCTGTATCCTGTTTTTCATTATCTGGAATTGCCCATAAAAAACTTCAGGAACCAATGGGAGAAGAGAATAATGAGCACTTTTCATACTGTGGGCAGCCAAAAAGGTGGTCCAGTGCAGTCTTCTGTCCCTGCATGTGATACCACCACTGTGTCCACTTGAGACTTGATTTGACACCAGTCGCACAAAACACTGAAAGTGTTTTCAGTAGGGAGCTGGGAACCACTGAGTAGAAAATCCCTTCACTCTGTTGGTGTTTGGTCACACTCAAAACAAAAAGCCCCAGGGGATATCAAGTGGAGAATAAGAGCCAAGGTTCCTGTCTCCCCTCAGGTCTGAGAGCAGCCTGCAGCAGATGCTTGGGGAACTGGACAGGTCCAGTGCACCATTCCATCTGGTCATGCTGGGAAATGGCACCCCGAGTTCATTGTATGGTAATTCTATTAACAGAATGCAAAATAACACTGCAAAGGGACTGCCTCAATTCTTCCTCTTCAAGCAAAGATAGTCTACCCATCTTGAGATCTAAGGGCTCAGTTCTTCTCCAAGCTGGGGAAAATATATCCTTGACTATAGATGCAAATACTGTTATGGATCTCTCTTGTACCTATTTGCCTTCAAAGGGCAGAACTACAACCCAACCCAGACTGAACTGCAAAAATTGCACGTCAAATTCTTGTTTGAGCCAGAGGCCACAGTTTGTTTATATATCTACACACATGGAACTGATAACTTTCCTGCATAATCACATGATATTTCTTTTAAATAAGAGCTTTTTCATGAATTTGTATCTGAATGCATTAATGACTGTGAACATATATTATCACTCATCTGCACAGGAAATTTTGGGACATATAGTGTTGTGTATAAAGATGAGTATAAGGAGGTGATGTAATTCTGTTTCTTTGCAATATCTATTTGTATTTCTTGGGGTAAACAACATGAGTACAACCCAACACATTTACTGAAGAAAGGTACTGACCTACAGCTGTCATAATAAAATTTTCTCTGTTTAAAATCTGAATATTATTTGCACTGATTTAAATTATTAAACCCCCTCATTTAATCAATAGAAATAACAGGAAGAAAGGGTTTATGGTTTACCTTTGTATAAAGACACTCATGTTTGTTTTTTCTTTTCAAATTATGGAATATAAAAGTAATTTTTGTCTTTTTTTGTGACTTCTTTGTCAGCCTTTCATACCATCTCATATCATTTGCCAGTAAGAAACAACTGCAGTAGGATTAGACACCTCAAAAGACATAGGACAGGTTTTATGGCATATGGAAACAGACTCTTGTGTCTGTTAAGAATAAATAAAAGTATAATCTACTTCATCATGATTTTTCACTGGTTGTGAAATTACGCATTTCTTTTAAATCCAACAAAAAAAAATTTGGAACATTTCTGCTCCATATATTGTCGTCTCTCAAGATCAGCAGTTCTCCTTTTCACACTGTGATGGATGATGCACTGGATTACAGAACCCAACTATATCTGCTCTCCCATTTCTTTGATATTACATTCATTGTATTCCACAGCATGAACTCACAGTCAAGATCCTGAACATTGGTCCATGATAAATATCACAGATGAAGAGATGGTCCAGAGCCAATGTTATTTTCGTGGTGCTGGCACATCTCCTGAGCTTGGTAGTAAACACTATTTCAGTTGCAAAAAGTTCTCAGGCACTGCTTTCAGAAAGTAATTTTTACAAGTATTTTAATATACTTCATGGAGTTTTTTTCCTTCAGCAACTCTTTCTACAAATCAATATTTCTCTTTCCTTCCTGGAACATTTGTAGGAGCAGGGGGTGATCCTGTCAATACTTACACCAGTGAGAAGTTCAGCTGCACTGGTGCCCTGTTATATTCATCAGTACTACACGTACAGTGAAGTGCTGGCAAGACTCATAGCCTTGATATATCAACTCAGCTCTTCCCTGAAATACAACCATCTCTGGGGTAAAGCGTGATAAATATTCAACAGCACAGGGAAACACTACTCTGCAGATTTAAGACTCAATCTGGCAAATACTTACACAAGAGTATATTTTCTTCACACTGCTAAAGAAAAATACTTATATATATAAACGTATTCATAGGCACAAGATTGCAGAGTACGGGACCCAAGAGAGGAAAGAGAATGGAGGAGAAGGAGGAGAAAGCCTTCCCAGTACACCCCAGGGGCTTCAGTGTGGATTGAATCTCTTGCAAAAACATAGAGAGGATACAAGTTGGTCAAGCTGGCAGCAGCTGGAACTAAAACCATTCAGGAATGCTCTGTACCAGGAGTGGGGGTGTCAGCTCAGCACTGCTAATGTCCAGTGAACCCAGGAATGTGACTGAGCACCGCTGACAGCAAACCAGGCTGTTTAAACATCCGGGCACGAAGATGGAAGGCAACAGGCAGCAGTAAATGCCCTTTGCTGATGTAAGTTGCCAGGATCTCAGTCATGTGTTTGCCTCAGTTTCATCTCTGTCCCAAGATTTGGTAAAATTTTTTAAATAACCCACAGCATCTGAAGCTCTTCAGGAAGCTCAGCTCATGCACGTTTTCACAGATGAGATAATACTTCAGTTGTGTAATGGCAAGTCTTTGGACATCTGATCGAGTATATTTCCTATTTTTCCACAGGAAATTGTCATTTCTTCACCGATCTTCCTTCATTTCAGCACTGTTAAAAGAAGCCACTTTAAACACCTCCCTGACACTGCTTCCCAGAGAAATGTTTCCCTATTTCACTCTTCATACAGGTCTGCAATAAAGAGATACCTGTAAGCCATCCTTTCTAAAACTGTATTTTCCATTTAATAACTCTTACAGAACCAGAATTACAGGAAATGTGTTAATGGATTTCTTTTTTTTCATAGTCCAGGCTTAATTCAATCTCTTCAGTGCACAGAAATAGAGAATTTTTCATTCTCTCCTGTTTGGGTATGCAGCTTACTGAAGTATAAGATGGTCTCTTCAATCTGCAGAAACTCACTGACACAAAAAGATAGATCTGTAATATTTGGTGATCACATATTAGATATGCGTTGCAGAACTTGCTCAGGCAGTTATTCAACAATAACTGACTGAAGCCATCTGAACCAGTCTGAAAAGACTGCTTATGTTTTATACTTATGAGCAGTGATGCCCTTTACTATTACATGAACAAGTTTATCTAAAATCATAATGGAACAGCTGCAACAGTTCTAATTTATTATCTGGAGGGTTGATTTTTGGCACGTTGGTTGGGTTTGTTTTCTTTGGGGTTTTTTGTTCAATTTTAATGTGCAAAATTTGGGTTCCCATTTCTGTCTTGTTTAAGACTGGATTTTATCCATAAAGGGACATTTGCCTCAGCTGAAGCTTTAAAGAAAGTAAATGTCACTTCAATTTGTCCTTTCAACCCACACCGACTGAGGAACAGTCATTCTTTTGCTAATGAAAGTCTCTTGGCCCTCTGGCAAACTAAGATTAAGAGACAACTGATATTTCCAACGCTGCTTGCAGGATTTGTGCATACAATTTCCATTTTGCTCTTGATGTATCTGAAGCTACAGATGTGAACAGGTAAAAAACCTACAGCAAACTGCAGCACAGCACATGCTTAGCTATAAGCACACCTTGTACTGAAACACATTTATTTGTAAGAATTTGTAAGATCAAGCAAGCCCTGATTCATTCTGCTGTAAATACCTTGCTATAAGCAAGGTGTTAAATTATTTTGGGTCTATGTCACATGCTTGGACCTTGAGAAATGCAAGGCTACTACTAAGGACCATTATTTCTGTTCCTTGGAAGAGAGATATATGGATGTTTTCTGTACTTCATGTGCAGTTATACTTAAACTCTCATCATATTTTGGTTGAAATTCAAAATGCAACTACTACACCTATGCTCTCCCTTTGTGATTTTATTTTTTTTCATTTCTCATGTCTAAAGTTCTCCTGACCAACAACTCCCTAATAATTCCACTTAACATTTATATTGCTAGAGAAGATTTCTAGGGCAACTACCACCCCCATCTTTTTGGCTGTATAAAGAAAAAAAAAACAAAACAAGAAATTTCAAGAGAGCAAAGACTTTGAAAAGGGCAAGGGAAGAAGGAGACCTCCAAAGCTTATACAGACTTTTCCTTCACAATCTAATATATCTGGACAAGCCCAAACCTAATAAAACTTCTGAACTTTTAGCCACTTATGCACTGAGTCCATTGAAGGTGTTCTTTCTATATTTTTAAGGAAAATATAAGCCACATCTACCCTTTTGAAAATGAATGTTCACTTCACTTTGGTTTTTATAACACTAAAAAATTGGGTTGATGAGCATTTCCCCTAAAATTGCCTAAAAGTGTTTCTTTTGCCAACAGTCTGCAGATATGTTATAACCACCTATCATTAGAGTGACAATACTTGCATTATCCAGTAAAATAATGTGGATATAGGAAAATCTAGCTCCTGAAAATGTTTGAAACTGGCTCAATAACTCATAAATTTCTTGGGGTTCAGCTTACCTTTATTTCTGTGAGTAATTACCTAAGACATTTGGGCCAATTTTTTGGGACTTCTTTTGAAAAGAATGAATATTAAGAACTAACTGTGACTCCTTAGGATATAAATATTCACTTTTGCAATTAAAAGACATGAAAGATATGCCCCAAATTGTTTAAGATATATGTTAGGTTGTGCAATCTATTCAATAAAGGGAACATCATCTGCTTCTCATCAGCTTTGACTGAGAAATTACTTTGTTAAATAGAAAAGTCCCTTGTAACACATGTTAAAATGAACAGAAATTCAGACATTTTTGTTCTTTTTGTTCCAGTTGATACAATAGATTCATGGGATTAAATTAAATGCAAACTCTCCAAAGGTCACAAACTATTGGTCCAAGGTAGCCCAAATTAATCAATGCATAAAGATCTCTCAAGAGATAAAGTACACCAAGTGATAGCTAATATTCCTGAGCAGTTAAATTTCAGGGCAGTCCTATAGGCAAGGGTATAAATTCTGTTGGGGTGTTAGAAACACTGGAGATACATATTTTCAAACACCCATATGCCAAAGGAGTGCAAAAATTATCTGATGGCCTGTCACTCCCATCAAAGTCTTCAACAGAGCTATGGTACCACTGCAGCTTCTTGAGATTTTCTGCTAAGAAAAAAGTTTGGGGACAGTTATTATTTACATGTACCCCCCCAAAAAAACCTAAAGAAAAAAATCCTTTCTAGTATCCATACACATCAAAAGATACAAGTCACTAAACAAATTGCTATAGTAAAATCTGAGGGGAAAATGCCACAGATCATGTAAATACCTTCAACTCGAGTGTGAATTCTAGACAACATTCACTGGTGCAGCAGCTATCCTGTATGGACTCTGTGCTTGGCCCCACATTCTCAGAAAGTTCACTGGAAGGTTGTGACCCTAGAAAGGCTGCTGGTGGACTGTGTTGGTGAGGCAGAACCATCCCTGCTGCTCATGGAGACATAAGGAGAGCAGCCAAGCTGCAATTAAACAAGTCTGCCTTGCTTTATCCACAGTTGGAAGGAAAAGGCATAGCAGGTAATGTTCTATCTGTGTCAGGAGGACTTTGCTGGTTTCATACACTCTCATATGTGTTTTTATGTAAAGTGTTTCTTGTTAGACCAGTTTTTTTAAAAAGGATAGTGGCAAACAGTGAGATAGATCTGAGGCAATTATGTCTCAAACTAACAATAGGTTTTATCTTTATATTTTCTGGGTAAATCATTTTCATTACACTAGGAAGGAATGCCATCCTCTGCCAGCAGCACACTTCTGAGGAACAGGGCTGCACTTAGACTTTTCTTTTTTAATTTGTTTTATAAACCTTTTTACAATCCTTTATTTTTCAGGTATTGCATTTATATCATCAAGATTGCACCCACAGGGTGAATCTTCATATGCTTCCAACTCACTTCATGAACCTTTACCACCTTCTACTGTTCCACATAAGAATTTAAACACCCACTGCTTTCACCTGGTACATTTTTGTTAGCTGAAGAAGCAGAAAATATTCACCTTATGTAGGTTAAACTCCTACTCTTCAGATAAATCCATGTAAAGGATGGCTGTATGGCATGTACAGAAAAATAGCTGTCCTGGTTTTGGCTGGGATAGTTAATTTTCTTGCTAGTAGCTGGTATGGGGCCGTGTTTTGGGTTTGTGCTGGAAATGTTGTTGATAACCCAGGGATGTTTTAGTTATGGTTGAGTAGGGATTACACAGAGCCAAGGCCTTTTCTACTCCTCACTCCCCCAGCAAGGGGGTTGCAGGGCACAGGATGTTGGGAGGGGACAGAGCCAGGACAGCTGATCCCAAGACCCAGTGGATATCCCAGACCACATGGCATCATGCTGAGCACATAAACTTGGGGAAGAACTGGCTGGGGTGGCTGCTTAGGAACTGGCTGGGCATGGGTCAGTGGGTGGTGAGCAATTGCCCTGTGCATCACTTGCTTTGTACATTCCAATTCTTCTGTCATTATCATTATTATTGTTGTTGTAATCATTGTTATTATTATTTTATCTTCCTTTTTTGTCCTATTAAGCCTATTAAATTTTTAACTCAACCCACAAATTTTACTTTATTTTGTCTCCCAGCTGTCTCCCCCATCTCCCTGTAGTGGGGGGAGGTGAGTGAGAGGCTGTGGTGTTTTGCTGCCTGTGGGTAGCAAACACCTTGACAGTACCATAGCTTCTCATTTCACATCACTGTATCCTTTGCTGGAAATTTTATCAGAGTAACATTTCATGACTGCTTTCCATATCTAGCTCACGTCTGCAAGTATTCTGAATCCTGCTACTCTCTTCACTTACGGTACTTCCATCCAAAAAAATCACAATAGCCATAAACAAAAATCTTAATTACATTTCTAAGGAACAAGCTGATGTGTCACATAAAATCTCAGCATTAAAATTCAGCCTCTTACCTGAACTTCTGTCAGTTTCTATGTTGCCTGACACATGCAAAATGAAAAGTTCATAATAGTGGTGTAATTGGATTTTGTGGGAGGGAGAGTTTGCACCTTTCCTATTCATTTCGAAGAATGAGTCTGGAAAGATTGTTATCCAGGTATAGTTCAGATGCACAAGAGGATAATATGAAGGAGTGCTGATGGGCACTACCCCCTCAGGTGCCTCCTTTTAAGGGAGGAAGGGATACAAACTTGTCACTGGTGACTGCTTTCCAGTGATGGCGAATGATCTTGGTCATTGATGGTGAGAGAAGCACAGTAATCCCAAAATCAGTTGATGCAGCAACTCTTTGGCCTCATGAGGCTATGACCCAGCCCTAGTACCACATTTCTTCTGCCTCAGGATGGAAAAAGAAACAGCACCAAACACACACATCTTACAGAAAATGTCCTGAAAAGTCTTCAAATAGAAAGAAATCAAAAAATACAGAAGTCCAAGTTTACCATTTTGTTACTCATCTCAGGTTCACTCTTATGTCTTTCTATACAGCAGCCTAGACTTTCAGAATTAGTTAACTGTAAATTTCAATTCTGGAACTTGATATGGTAATTCATTTTTAGGTGATCCTATGTAAAATCTATGGGATTGATGAGTGTACTCGCATCATTCCCACTCTCCACTCCTGTTTATTCTCAAAAATTCATTTACACATTAAAAAGCCTTTTCTTTGTGCCTTTGCCACTTCTGTGTTATGGTGTAATAGTCTATTTCTTGTGCTGCAATTGATTACACTACAGAGTAAGGAGAGAAAGTTGAAAGCCTCTGATAATGGGAATACTTGCCTAAAAACCTGTTGATAGGAAGTCCATCATCTAGACACTAGATAGTCTCATTTCCTAGCAAAAGCTGGATTCATTCTTATATTATAGTAAGAGCAAAAATATCACACAAAGGGGATCAGTAGTCTAATTAAATGAATATATTAAAAGTTTCTGGTTTTGACAGGTAAAAGGTAGCTGTCATTCTTTTCAGCACTTTGTGGATTAAGCTTCTGTCCTTCATTATCCCAAAAGATTATTATTGCTCTGTTTCTTGTGAGTGTAGTGAGCTAGAACAGCAGAGATAATAGGCTATTATAGGAAAATTTGGCTTTGACATTTATATGATAAATTTGAAGTCAATTAGAGGGAAAATACTGCATTAGATAAAGTGAGTGTACCAATTACTGCAGTGAAGAGCTATTGCTAATGGTATAATTGAAATTTATAGAGTGGTGGTCCCAGCACTGTAGAATTAGATTGCATAAATGATGGCAGTAGGAGGCATGTAAACATTTTTGTTCCTAGTCATCTACAGGCTGAGGATGGAGAGAGCTTTTTTTGTTAGGATTCCATCTTAATGTTAAAAATCCACTTTGGAGTTACCAGGAAAGAACTGATGTGAGACACTCACCTTTTTCCATAAGTTCTAGCAAAAGAAAAGAAATAGCCCTTTCTGGTAAAACTTGTGTGCATTTTCATGGAAATTAAATACATGTATAAGGAATCATTAAGAGAAAGTGAAAGTAAAAATAAAGTTTTTCACATGGAGAATTAAGCAAATATATAACTTAATATGAACACCAAGTAATAGGGGAAACTTGGAAAAATATTTGCACAAGTTTAGGTATAGAGATGGCAAAAAGGGGAGGCTTTCTGCCTTAGATACTGGACTGTAAAATAGCACCATGACAAAACTACATGACATTTAATTTATAGCAGTTCAAAACTAGATGGAGAGATATGCTGGAAGATAAATATTAGAGAAAGTCGTGTCAGACCAGATCAAAAGGACAGGTTAGTTTTTGATTAAAAACTTGCCGGTCATGCTTTTAAAAATTCTGCATTTTCTAAAAGCCTTAAGCCAAGCATAAAAGTTGGGGAAATGGTATGAGTAGTTTACATTTACATTTACATACAGTAGAATACATTGAAACCACTTCTTGTTATGTGCCATTTTGCTGTTTGTTTCCTCATGTTCATATCCAACTCTTCCCTCCTACCTCACCTCCTCTGATGCTGACAAGGACCCAGCATGAGGCTGCAGCTCTGCCCAGGTACATCAAAGGTTGGTGACAGAGGCAGTGGCTCAGCTGGGAGACAGATCCTTGCTGGACGCTGCTACCTGACCCCACTGAATTCCACACTTCTCCTGCCAACACAAAGGGCAGGTCTGGGGTTTTCAGCAGCACCCAGCAAACCCTCAGTGCAAAGGGAAAAAGGAGCTCTGTACTCACCACTCCAAAGTTCTGCGGGCTCAGCCCTGATCCAGCTGTGGAGCAAAAGCTAAAAGAGGATCCAGTGTCCATCCCATGCAGTGCTGAGGCAGGGCACAGCTATGGGAAATGAGAAATACCAGCATGAGGCCTGAGAAGTGAACACAGTGCATGTTTTGAATGCCATTGTCACCATGCCAGCCTATGAGAGCTGTATTTCAATACAAAGGGGACCCACATCTCAAACACACTGATCATCTCCACTGACTTGGGTGGAATTAGTACCTTGGGGAGGGCCTGGCACAGGTTGCACACAGAAGTGGTGGATGCCCCATCTCTGGAACTGTTCAAGGCCAGGTTTTAGGGGGCTTGGAGCGGTCTGGTCTGGTGGGACGTGTCCCTGCCCATGGCAAGGGTTTGGGATGAGATGGTCTTTAAGGTCCCTTCCAGAACAGACCATTCTATGATTCTATGAATCTGAACATTCTCTTGCCCAAAAAGTGAGTTCATAATGTGCCAAAATAGGAGTTAAGACTTAAACTGAAGCTAACTCAAGACCCTCAGCTTCAAACATTTTGGTTGTGGTGTACTAACCTGAAAACCTTTGGTGCACATGCAGAATTGGATCTGTAACACTGTGCTAGGCTCTGGTGAGATCTAAAGGAGGCTGCTCTGCTTTCACCTTCTCCATAGGAGAAACAGACAGACATGGGTTTACTCTGGGATGTTATTCCTCAGGTAAACAAGATGTTCCTCCAGCAGCAGAACCCATAAACCTGGTTCCCTATAGATTTGTGTCTTTTCTCCTCTGACCCCACACTCCCTGTCAGCAGCACCGCTGTTCCCCTCTCCTTTCCCTCACTCCTCCTTTGCCCCAGGGTTGAACTCTGCAAGTGAGCAGCAATCTCTGCAGAAGCCAGGCTGGAGGCAAACACACTTCCCAGCAAACGGCTCCCACAGGACAAGTGTGCAGTGCTGGAGTTCAGCCTGCCTTTTCCCTGGGGACTAATCTGGGTCTCTCCTTCTCAATCTGATTACAATCTTTTTGTAAAAATAAGACAGTGGGAACACAACTTTCTATTTCGAAAGTTGCCAGCTAGTAACTGGAGAGGAAAAAGACCCAATAATCACATATTGTTTCTTTCAGAAAGTAGAAGACAAATAAATTTGAGACACTATTTTTCACTAATGTAGCTAAAATAAAATAGCAGATATCTATTATGGGAGGAAAAATATGTGCTGAAGATAAGGTTGCTTTGTTGCTTCCATTATGAACTCCTTTTCCTGAGCTGTCATCACTTCTTCACTGAAATTTTGCTGCCTATTGAGTTTTCTGCAGTTGGAAATAAGGGAAGAAATAGTCCCTGCTCTACTTCCTGCAGAGTAAGAGATGAGACAGCAGCCTAAATCATTTCTGGCTGGCCTGCTAATTTCTTCTTCACTTATCCCACTTATAGGATCCCATCTCACCCCTGCAGCTACTGCAGCCCAAATACTAGCTTAGACTTCATTGACATTCCTTCTCCTTTTTCAAAAGCCAACTCTATATACTTTCAGATACAAAATGTTACCAGTTATTTAGCTCCATGCACAAAAACCCATTCCTTCCAAAATGCTCTCTCACAAATCCAGCAGTTACTCCTCCTCAATCCAGTTTCTACTCAATTCAGCATATTTCCAATTTCTCTTCTGTGGGCTTCACTTCCCACTGCCATTCCACCAAGCACAATGAGACATGTACAGTGCTCCCCTCCACACCCTGCCAGCTAGGTGACTGATTCACACATCCCTGAGGAAAAGTCATCCCTTCCTTCCTTATCTCTGCACCCTCGGCCAGGGGCACAAGTGTTAGAGAACACAATCATGAATGTCATGCATGAACATTTCCCTGTGCATCACCAATGCCTACATACAAGGGAAGGAAACTTCCACTGAACTGCTCTGACACGATTGTGCTGTGTTACCTGGGATGTCAGCTGGTCTATTATTGAGGGACATTTTTCCTGCCTGCTCTCTTCAGCAGAAGTCTGCAGTCATTAAGGCATTAGTACAAAGCATGCACATATGCACACAGAGCTGGGCTGCTACCTCTGGGTTATGTTTAATGAATGAAGCATGGCTGAAGTGCCCTGGGACTCAGCCTATCCAAATTGCTTGTTCTGAGGATGCCAGTCTGAGCTTCAGCCTCTTATGTTTAATGTTATACAAGGGACTACTTGTAGAAATAGAATGGAGATTGCCTCTTAATTTTGACTTATTTTCCTTTCCTGTACAACATTGCCATTTGAGAATGCCAGTGTAGTTCCCTCCTTCATTTCCCTCCACTTAACTCACAACATTGAGACTGAAATTTCACCAGGTTAAAATGCTTTTAATGCACTGAGCTTTATTTGCCTTTTTGTTCTTTTTTTTTAAAGCTCTGTGCTTCTTCATGAAATTCAACCTGTGAACAGGAAGATGCTCAAAGGACAGGCAGAGATTTAAACCTCCAAGGCTGGAGTTTTATTTATGCTAAATATTTGCTGACTGCATTCGGTCTTTTAGCCAACTCTGATCTAGTTCAGTTCACTCCTTCTAGGCCTCCTGCCAAAGCAGAACTTGCTTTTGTTTAGCATGCTTAGCATATTTTTATTATCACATTGATGCTCTAACCTTAGCCCTACTGGGGAGCTTTATTTCAGTTCCAGTTTATTATTTTCTATGATCTTCTCAAAGCAGAATTCAGTTATTTTTTTGCTTAACTATCTAGGGTAGCAAAATGAAAGAACAATTTGCTATTTCACTGCTCCATAACTCTTCCTACAGCAGGTGAATAACTGGATTCAGGTTCAAAACAACTGCACATTTGACAATTTATTGACAAATGCTTTGATGGATCAGCAAAGAGATTTTTTGGCTACAAGCCCACATTAGCAGCTGACACAAGCACTAAAGCCCCAATTCTCTTTGTTGTAAACCCCCAAAACCAACAAAAGTAAAAGCAGCAGATCAGTATGCAAAGTGACACCTGAATCAAGGTCTTTTCATCACGGTAAAATGAGAATAAACCTATCTGTTCCATTTTATCTCAGCCCATGTGAAAAGAGTTAAAATTTAACCATTTTTTTTAAAGCACATAAGTCTTCTAGGCAGTATCCTCTCCATTTCTCTTTTCCTTCCCCAAATATAAATTCTAAACAGCGTTACCAGGTGGATACATTGAATAAGAGACACAATTACCTTCTATTAAGAGCTACTCTCTGTATGCAAGCACCCTAGACAGATTTGGACTAAAATTATAAACAAGTATTGATGAAACAATTTACTTCAGCTTTCATGTTCACACTCAAGGATGTAACAAGTTCT
Source organism: Aphelocoma coerulescens (assembly GCF_041296385.1). Classification (NCBI taxonomy): domain Eukaryota; kingdom Metazoa; phylum Chordata; class Aves; order Passeriformes; family Corvidae; genus Aphelocoma; species Aphelocoma coerulescens. The sequence goes on along the minus strand of NC_091023.1, from coordinate 20,729,982 downwards.
AATGGTCAGATTTCAAAAGAAGTTGGTATGAGAGCTCCAGCTGGGAACAAAGACAGCAACTAAGCCTGCAGCCCTTTCAGAAGCACAGCCTGATGGTATCCAGAATTGTGAATCACCCAGAATAGTATATTTTCTTCTTTTGCCTTCTTTAAAGCTACATAAGCCTGTGTTTACTTGTTGCTTTACAGCTTCCTCTACCAACAGCCCTGTAGTCTTTAGATGAATTACCCAAGGATGGCAATTACTATAGAACAGATGCTAGCAGAAAGACAAAAAAAACCCCAAAAAAACAAAAACAAAACAAAACAAACAAACAAACAAAACAAAAAAAAAAACAAAAACAAAACAAACCAAAAAAACAAACAAACAAACAAAAAAAAAACAAACAAAAAAACCAACCCAAAACACAACACCTTCTCCTTCCTACAACAATGTAATACACTTTCTTTGTATATCTGATATTTTCGTTAATACTGCTGGAACAATAAATGTGCATTTGCAGTGCCACTTTTACTAAAAAAAAATTAAAGAAACTTTTTAAAAAGGTATAGAAATATATTTCTCTCATGGTTAATACCTAGCACAGAAGAGATCAAAATACTATGGAATATTCAGATAGTAAATAAAGAAAATATGAAACATAAAAATTCTTAAAGTGTTTGATTTAGGAGTTTATGGCCCCATTTACAATGCACCTTCAGCTGGAGGATGCCAACGGGCCTGATGAGCAACAAGAACCTACATATTGCTGTTCCTCCATGAGAGTTAGACCTTTACTGTTGTTATTTTTTTACAATTTAAATTTTCTTGCCAACTCCAGTTCACAATAATCATTGCTGATGAGAAAGTTTTGTTTAATTTGCTTTGAAGATGACAATGACAAAAGTATTTGTATCTATGAAAAGGTTATTCTGGAACATTTACCAACAAAAACAAGCACCTCCACAGTAATTTCCATTCCCTGCACCTCCCTCTGGTTGTTTTTGGGAAGTGTTCCCACTTGCTGTTCCTGAATGTTTTCTTCAAAGCATGTGGTGTTTAAAAATCAAGGGACTTTGTGTTTTGTCCCTGTTCTGCATGATCCATGTAAAGCAGCAATCACAAAAAGCAAAGAAATTAACCCACTCTTTTTTACTTCTTTTTCCATCTGTTCTCAACGGGTACAGTATTTTACGCCATAAATTGGTAATATTAGCTGTTAAATCATGCTGAAATTATTTCTGTGGCACGTAATCCACAGTCAGTGCTTTTAGAGTTTATGTCCTTGAATTAGCAAAATATTCACTGAAGCTCATGGGGGTTTACCCCAAACGATTTTCAGGATCTGACTGCAAGTGGCTTCCAAAAATACTGTGTAATTTTGTTTCATTTTCATTTTTTGCAAAGTACTGTTGAAAAGCCACTTTAACAAGAAATTTCATTGTCTAATGGGCCGTGACTGTTCCTGATAGGATTTCATTTTAAGTTCAGTTCATTATGGTGTCATTAGGGAAGATATGACTTGTCTTATTCCATCTTATCATTTACCACAATTTTTATGTCCATTATTAGTTTGGATTTCCAGAGTAAGATATTCACTCAGCACCTGATTAAATGCACAGCAGAAGTCAAAGTGGAAGATTAATTCCCTTATGGCAAAAATAGCAATGAACTGAATGTCAACAAATCTGGCCATTTTCCAACTTGGCCCCATTCTTACTCTGGGCAGGTTGTTTTACCCTTTGTGGTAAAGCTCCTTGTCAAATGCAAAGGCAAATGCTGCACCAGCCCCATCTGTCAGCCAATCACTGGAGACTAAATTCTCCAGGAAAAAGCCTCTCATCCTGCACCACGTGCCATGGACAGTGAATTGTGCAGCCCTGCTGAGCCTCTTGATGCTGTGCTCGGTCAGGAAGTGTCAACTGCAATGACCAGGAGTGTGTTCCTTCACAGCCTCATTGTGCTCACTCTTTGCAGATCACTCACTTAAGCACTACTTCTTTACTTTTATCAGAAAAGCCGACATTTTAGCTTAATGAACTGCCTTTGCTTCCTCTGTCAGACATCACTTTAGCCTCTGACCATCCTTTCCTGCTGAAAGTACAACACTACCAAGGTCAACTGCACTGTTTCCAGCAAGCAAATGCTCCTTTAAAACAACTGGCTGCTGTCACAGTGTCAGGGCAGCCAATGGTGTTTCAAAAATACATTGAGTCTCAAGAGATCTTATGGAGAAATTAAACTTCTTTTTCCATTGCACCATATTTAGAACAGAGCGACACACAGCTAGATGCTGTTTACTTAGATTTACAGATGTGCTCAAGCCACACAAAAAAAAAAAAAAAAAAAAGGATGAATGAACAATTTAGGAAAGAATTTTCACAGATCTTTAAGTCTCGTTTTGACAGCAATGCTCTCTTAATGCTGACCAATGTTTATTTTGTTGTAGCTGGAAATGCAGCTCATTCACTCATTTTTGATTAAAACCTCAAAAACCACAAGACATTAAAGGCTCTATGATCCTTCTTTTAATAGTACAGTAACAGCAATACTTACCTATCTCCCACTGCATGAGCTCTTCAAGGTGAAGGTGGCTAGAAAACATCTTGATAAAAAGTGAACTCATTCCCGAATGGTTATTCAATACTGCCAGCTAAAACTAATTACAAAATTGGGTCAAAATGAAAAAAAAAAAATCAGTAAGAAAAGAGTGGATGTTTTTCAAAATCCTTCAAAATCAGATTTTTCAGCTTTTCATTTTCAACTGGCATTTTCTTTTTCAATGCTTTTGTTTGGCCTATGTTTAGATAAAACCAAACCAATTCCCATGAAATTGAAGTATTTCAATTTGCATTGAACAATTGGTTTCTGGTTAAGCAAAACAAAGTTTTTCCAAGCCTGGTCACTACCCCTCCATCCATTGCAAAACTAAAAACCATCAGTAATAGCCACCTTGCTTGGATTGGAATTGAGATTTTCCCCCTTCAGTTTATGTTTTGGCCAAAACACTGAAAACCCCTCACATTTGCCAAGCTCCATTCAAACACAAAGGCTTATGGCTGAGTGCTCTGGAAACCTCTTTAGAGCTCTGGGAGATGAGAAGTGCTCCAGTACATTTGCTTTTGTTTGTACAAGCTGTAAGAGAGTTGGTGGACACCACATTTCAGTACCACATATTTGGGACACTCGAGGGGTGTTCTCCAGGCAGCTGCTAAAGCTTGTTATGGCTTTTATGGTATGGGAGGCTTTTTTTTAAACCAGCTTTTCATGTATTATGATCTAAGTATCAGAACTAGACAAGATGGGGATTTGTTCAGTGCTGAACTCTTTCAAAGACCTGATCCACATTTCTGAGATGAGAAGCTGATGCAGCAGAAATATTCTGCGTGTTAGCGGCTTCAAATTCTATCTCACAGAAGTCAGATCCCATCAGTATGCACTTTTAGATCTGTTACAGCAATATCAGCAGTCCTTGATTTCTCAAAAATGGTGTTATTTGTGCAGGTAGAGCAAGCTGTCACCATCTGACAGGTTTAGATTATTTTACAGGGGACAGCCACTGCAAGGCACAGACAGCAATTGATTCATTTCTCATCACACAAGCTCAACACCTACTGCAGAGCCAAGCTGGGTTAATGCAAAATTAAAAGTTACCACCTTTGTGCAATCTTTATTCACAAGCCATAAATACAGAGCAAACCCTGTTTATTGTTAGAGTTTGCATCCTAAGTGCCTTACTGCTTTACTGCCAATTAAAAAAAAGAAAATCACTGAGCTTTAAAACCTAACAAATCCTGTGCTCCTTTATTCCAAAACAATCCTACATGTTGCAATTATGCCACATGCTGAGCTGGCTCGTCACGTGGAGAATCAGTGGTTCAAGGACAAGAACAAGCAAGCAAGTACTCAATACAGTTTTGCCCCTCAGTGATTAATTACCCCTTGTGCCTCTCCATTCCCCATCTGGGAGAATGATGCTCTGAGATTTTGTCTGCTGATAAGGGTTTTTAAATTCCAGCACAACTTCTTGCAATAATTATTTTAATTATTTTCATTCACATTTTTGCTGCATTTAGATATTGCTAAATCATCAAAGAAAAAAAAAATCAATAAAAAAATCAATAATAGCAAATATACATGGACATGTACCACCCCCATGTGTGTGCACAGCCCAATGTGTATTTGGTTTACTAGACTTGCCCAGAACACTTATTATCATTTAAATTATGGGACATGGCTAAGTCATGTCCAGGATTTTGCAAATTCAAAACTGATGGATTCCAGCCTTTAAAGCAACCTTTGAGAAATGCAGCCTAAAGATTTTCCTTAAGTGATTTTTCTATTGTGTAGAAAGGGGTGGGATTTTGCATGGCTGTGTTTGTCTCCTTCCCCATCTGCAATGAGCCTGTGTTTAATTGTCAACGCACCTTTGTGACTTGTGCCTCCCTGTGGTTTTGGGGGTTTTTGCTTTTGATTTTTAGTGTGACTTGTGACAAACCCAAGTGAACACCTTTTTCACCCAAGTGAACACTCAGCACAGAGGAAAGAACAGGAAATCTCCAGGGAAAATGAGAAATAGGCCTATCGGGAACAACTTATATTGATTAATTTTATGAAGAAAATTACTAGGCTGATACCACTAAAGATGCTTTTACTCCAGCATATAATATAATAAGCAAATGTTATTTCCTTCATGCGATGCCATGCCATGAAGAGAGAAATTCAGAAATGTTTTGTAACTACCTTTACAAATCCCATAAATTCAAATCCCAAAGCATTTGAAGATCAGTAGAGAAAAAACCCATACTTCTTTAAAAACAACCCCCCAGATTAATAGTTTCAAAGTGTAAGTAAATGTGACATAACTTTTCACCCACATGGAAAACCTGCATTGTGTCTAACTGCTGGACACAGTTGAGTGATAAGGAGAACATCAGAAGGAAAAATTACTGTCTCAGAGCTCAGCCCTGAAGTGCCACCCCTGAGAATGGAAATCTGCTCCTCCTCTGACCCAGAACTCATTTGCAATACTTGGCAAGCACTCATCTCACATGGGAACACTCCTGGTTTCCAGCTGCCTGGGTTTGGGCACTTGCAGTTAGATTGGCAGGACTTGCTGAGTGCCATCAGCTGCAGCTGAGATCAATTATAGCCGTGCTTTAAATGCTAAGATGTCTTTAAAAAAAAAGAAAAAGAAGGAGAGAAAACCCTCTACATTTTGGTCTAGAAACCCCAGACTGGGTGACATTTCCTACAAAAGCTGAGAATTTTTGACTTGACCTTTCTGGGCTCCAGTTCCCTTGATGTGAAGCAGGAATGTCACCTGCTACTCTGGAAAGTGTAACGGGAATGTGAGTTCATCCATAATTATAAGAGCTTTAGAAAACATATTGAAAGCCTAGAGAAATGCAATGAGTAAGTGACACTTTATTCAATGCAGCACTTGGATAGTTATTAAAAGGCAGTTTTCAAGGCCACACACACTACGTGAGGTGTGGAAAAAACACTGTGTAAATCCCCCTAGGATGACATGAGAGCAAGTGAAGAAGGAAGGAAGTAATAATTTATCAGTGACCAGAGAAAGCATAAGCAAGAAGTTGACCTGAAGGTTCACGTGCATCCTTAATGCTGGGCTTTCTCATCTGGATGTTGGACTTTTCATAAAATGTTCTTTAAAATGTTTTGGGTTTGTTTTGTTTTTTTTTTTTTCTTTTAGTATTAAAAAGCTATTTCAGTCAAGCTGAGTGAAACAGAACAACTTGAGAATAAAAATACAACATTACATGTGTCAAGGAAATGCAGTGAAGATGATTTATCACTAATTACTGTGGAGATGATGTCTCTGAAATTGAGGTCTCTTCATCAGGGAAAAAAATGCTTGTGTCATTAGAAACAATAAACAGAGGACCAAATCCATCAGTGGCCAGTTGGAGGCACTTCCAACAGCACACAGGAGTTTTAACCTTTGATGTCAACAGTTCAGCCTATGATGTTTGGTAAGAAAAGTTTTTAGACCAATGTCAGTAACTCCTTAACTGAGAATTAATGGAACTCTGCAGCTGATTCTTGGTTACATTAGCAGGCCAGGAAGGTGACAGAGACAGTGAAATACTGGATGTGCCCCACTCCTCCCTGCCTTTCACCCAAGTGAACAATCAGCACATCACAGTGAGATATGGTTTCCCCTGCAGGTCAGACTACTTGCAGCCCAACTACACTTTCAATTTCTGTGCTGAATTACAATTACAGCAGTGACTTTCAGCCACACCTATGGCAAGCACACACCCTAAAGCAGTACTTGGTGCCCTTCCTGCTTGTATGCTTTTAACATTTCATTTTTCCCAGCAAAAATTTACTGAAGATGTGCTCCAGCATGTTTGTAACACCCAAATGTTTATAAAGATCTTAGGGAGATCTCTCCTGATCTCCCACCTAGTGTTATTGATGCATCAGATACTGCCTTTTCTTTTAGGAGGACTACATGGAAAAGAATGACAAGCTCCATCACATATCTGGTATTTAACCAAACATAAAATACAGCAGGAATATGGCTGCATTTCTACTGTGTCAGGGTGGTGTTGCTCTGTTCCTGCAACAGCTACACTTTTTCACTTCATATCTGTGTCTCTCTGAGGCAAATGGAGCCCAACCTGAATACAAGTGTGCCATTGCATGCTGAGCACTATGTGGGGGAAAAGCAACTGTTCCCTTACCATATCCCAGTAGATCGAAGCCTTCTCCCATCCTTCATAAACAGAGTTGCAGGTGGGCAGTGAGGATAAAAAACTGAGGACACTGGGAAGACAAAAGTGGGTCTGAAGAAAGCAAAAACCATAGATGAAGTACAGATAAAACCCAAGATCAGTTGCTTTGCAGCCTAGATACATTTAATCTCCCTATCACGAGATACACTAAATGCAGAATTTCATTGCACCTCATTTGCAGGCCCACTCTTCCTAACACAAAAGCACTTCAAAAGCAACTCATACACCACGAAAGGCTGAAACTTCGTGGCTTCTTGCCAAGATAAAAGGTAGCTAAATGTCATATGATTTATTATTTTGGAGGAGTAGCTTTTGCCTGCCACAGTCATCATATTAAATAGTGTTCAGCATTGTTAATTCTAGCGAGTGTTTTCTCAGCACATGGGACCATTACACAATATCTGAGTAGGGATGACAGCAGTGGGACTTAATTATTTCATGAGATGCACTGGCTTAACATAACTGCCTTGTTTTCAAACCAGAGGTTTGACTGATGGTCCTCCTGACTGGACACAGGAAATTTCCTTCCTACCAGTCTGCCTGGCCAATGTAAACAGGCAGGAATTGGTGGGCAGAGCTGAAGGTTAGACCCAGCTTCTCCCTTGCTCTCCCACCACCATGGATTCCAGCATGTCCTGTGGAGGCCACCCCAAATCTCCCCTCTGTCCAGTATGAGAAGCAGAATGAAGCAGGATGGCTCCTACATCCATATTGTGCAGGGCAGCTCTCTTGCACTCTCTCACAGGATCCATTTTTAAACAGTCCCTTTTGCCAAAACTCTCATTTAAACCTTGAAGTTGATTAACCCAGATGAACAGAAACTGTTCTTCAAAGCTGTCTATTTGATGGGTTTTAGGTTATATTCTCTCTTTCAGTAAGGAACAAACACATGAGCAGTCCTGAGTCTTAAGGTGAGGTTTTGTTTTGTCTTCTGACTTCTGCTAGTGAAGCACAGATTCTGCTGTGTTTTCCAACTCCACTTCTGCTGAAAAGTCAAGCTGCCTAACCATGAACTGCAGAAAGTTTTAGCTATTGACCATCACTCTCTTGACCTAATATCTTTGGCAAAGAAAACACAGCAGGTCTGTGTGTGTTTGTCTGTTGTCCTTTCTTCTAAATCAATTCCTGTCCCTATCCTGGGGTCCAAAAATCCATTTTTTTCATTAGTGAGGCAGGGCAATAGATGCTTTCAGACACTTCTCATCCAACAGCATTTAGGATATCATCCATTCCATCCACTCATTCTTCCAGTGATCAAGGATGCCTAACATTCAAACCACAAGACATTAATTTGTCCCCTCTGATCCCATTACATTCTGGTTCAAAACTGTGCCCTGTTCCTAAGCTGATTCTTTCAATTAGGTTTTTCCTAGTGAACATTTTGTCAGTCTAAAATTTGTGCCAAGCTTTAGTCCAAGTTCCCGAGTGTTGGGATTTCTTTTTCCTCTGGAAGGAAATTAAGCCATTTTGGAGGATTATTTTCTTTATGTCATGGAATAATTTGCATCAGGGCCCTGAAGAAGTGCAAGACTGGAAACTGACCAAAGTATATGAAGAGCCTGGTCAAGGTAGTTAATCTGTAAATACCAAGTCCTATTTCTTCTTCTCCAGAAAGCACACAAAGTGATCTGCAACATTTTAATTCAGCTGAATGTCCCTTCCATCCCCTGCTCTGACTACTATTTTGAGAGGAGCCTTGCTGTGACCGTATCAGATTTTCTGTGTCACACCTCCCATACCCACATTTCAATTATCATGTTCCATGGGACAGCAGCAGCAAACAAGTTTAAGCAGCTTTTTCCACACAGCTCTGTGGGCCCACACAAAGAGGGATAACATCTAATTCATTCCCACTCTTGTTGGGTGTGATGAGAAACAAAGCTCAAGGGGACTCAACATGGGAATTGAACACTTTAATTGTGATCTGTACCTCTCAAAAAACCTGAAAGCTCTTAATATAAAAACAGCTCTGACAGAGCAGAGCCATATTGCTATTATATTCAGTGTTAAAATCTGACTGCTACTGGCACATTATGGTTTACTATTTAAATTCACTATGCTCAAAAACCTCTTCCTTTCTCATCTGTCTCACTTTTTCTCTGAACTGCACTCCTTTCCATTGCCAAAATGCTTTTGGAATACATTCTTCTAAACAACAGGACGGGGTGACTTCCAAACAGTGTCTGATACCAAGTGTTTTTCTGCAATAATTGCTCTCCTATTAACTTGTTCTTATTTGCAAGGTATATCCATTTCTGATCCAGCCTCAAGCCCTCATAATTAATTAAGTCTGACTTTTTAAATGACATCTTTTATCACAGAACACTTTGTACATGGTACACTTGGTGTTGCCTTCACAATAAAAAAGAACATTATTAAAAAGCTGACAATCATTTTCCATTGCAACACTTTTGGGTCGCAGCCAAAAAGTTTGCATTCAGAAATAAGCCTTCAGTGCCCACCTCCCCTTGTCTGAGCTAGCTTTAATTTTTCTCCTTGCACCATGGTCACAGACTGTCAGATGTAAACTCACATGGTTGTTCAGTAGGAAAAGACATTGACGGATCTTTGTTCACAGGGATTCAAACTGAAATCCCAAAGCACCAGCTGGCCCCTTGCACGTAGCTGTTCTCAGATACAGACCAGGAGCTTTTGGCTGCACTGCACTGTTCAGTCCCAAACTTTTCATTCTTGGTTTTTATTATTTTGACCAAAAAAAAGAGAAGCAGATAATTATGAAGTCCTAACCAACACCAACCTTGTAAAGGATATGAAATAATTTTGGAACACAAGATGTTGGGAAGATGAAAGATAGACATGGATGAACTCACATCTCAAATAAACACTGACAGTGCTGTCCAGGCTCTGGAGACTCACTGAACTCACCCATGTTATGGTATCACCTGAGCAATGATAAGTTGTGTACAACAGCATTACGATCAAATTCAGTCTCTACTTCATCTGGAAAGGCTCAGTATTAGGGAGGGAAACAGCTTTGAGCTAAGGAGACTGAAATGCAATTCTTAACTTCTAAGGACTAATTTGAAATACACACCCACATGCATTTGCAAACCAAAGTCATTGCCTTCCTTCAAATTCCTTCCTGAAATCCCCATCCTACAACACACCCTGAACCTCCAGCCAACCAGGAAACCACCCTGGCTCAGCAGCAGCCCACCCTGCCGGCAGCAGTGCACCTGCTACCCCCTTTATCCCCATTTGTCTTGGATCGTGGGATCTTTAGGCACAGAGTATGTTTTCTGTTACATATTCGTACCATGTCCAACACAATGACTGCTGTGGCTCTGCAGCACCAGGAGCCATCTACATGAACGTTCTTGAGTTTTTCCCTTTCATTTCTGGTCTGTTGCTTGTTAGATACATTATATAAAATGCTTCAAATAACCGCCAAAAGAATACTTTCTTACTTGCATGGCTTCATATTTCCTTATTTAAATGGCTCACTCCTGTTCTTCCTACGAATAGCACTTTTTGTAAGAAAAAGGAGGAAGGTGAAATCCAACTTTAGACACCTTTCCACACTGCTCCTTCACCAAGTGTTTGTTAATATCCTCATCCCAGCCTCTCTGACAAACATATTATTTGGCCTAAGAAGACAATGAAGTAACATGTGGCTGCTGTTCAATGAAGTAACATGTGTGACCAATTCTGTCACTTGCAGATCACTTACTGTCCTCTCTCTGTCCATCCCCTCCCCAGGAGAAGAGCTTCTGCAGGCAGTCAGGACCACAGATGGGCAACAGTGATGTGAACAAATCCTTCTTTCCAGCAGCCATTCTCTGGAGTTGCATCCTGCAGTTTTACTGTTTTCTCTGGCACCCTTTGGAAGTACCAGATTGAACAGTAAGAACTGAATCAACAACGCCTTGAGGAACAGGGGCCTGTGTCCAAATTTGTTTATGATTTTCCAAGTCACTGAAAGAACTATCTACCCTTTCCTACCAGCTGCATCCCTGTCAAGAGTGAAAGATGAGCCACTAATGACCTTCCCATTGTCCTCCCAGCTACAGGGACTGTGTCCCATTGCATATTGAGGGGAATTGTAGCTTTCTAGGTTCAGGTATTAACTTCTCCAGTATACTCCTGGTATGGCAGGTTTGTCCATCCTTATCCAATTTGCACAAGTTCTTAGACAAAGAACTAAGATAAGAAAGATAAACTCACTGGAAAGTCCTCCCATAAAGAAGAAATAAAAAATACAAGCAAGTCACAGGAAATGAAAATGACAATTGTAACAACTTGAAGCCATCAGTTCTGAGGCGAGCAACCACTCTCCAATAAGCAAAGCAAACACGATATTTGATTACATTAACAAAAAGAATAGAATTTAAACCACATGTAACTGGATTTTTAAAAAAATTGCATCAATTTCTAAGAAACTGTGTCGATCAGTTCAGTGGTGTTCTTGTGACTGATAAAAGTACAAAATAGAAATAGTAACAAGAGGTAGAGCACTCTGTCATGATTCCATGGAGGTAAAAGAAAGGAACTACTTAACTAATTTAATAATGCAGTTGTAAAATATCTGTGTCTGGGTCTGCAAAGGGATTACCAGGCTCTCAGTGACAAGAAAGCAAGAAGTTACCAGAACATTTGAAAGAGGGGTGGGAGCAACATCTTCCTTCCACAGCAGTGCTTTTTGGATCTGTAGAGTGCCACATTCTAAACTAAATTATTATTTGTGACACTCAGCAGGAAACATTTCACATATAAACAATTTTGCTGAGTTAAATCTGCTGAAATGTGGTGTGCTGATTGTATTTTTAGCTACAACTAAAATGATGCCCTGGAAACACAATACCAATGTAATATGTTTATCTAAAAAGAAAAAAAAAAAAAGAAGGCAGTTATTTTGAGGCTGTTGAACTGTGCTACTTTTACATGATGCACATGTTTTCAGCCCATGCTTCACACTTGGCCTATTTGCTTCTCAGAGGAGGCAAACATCAGAAAAGTCACAAGAAACTATGAACTGCAAGGAGCTGGTGATGTGAGTTTTAATAAGTTACAGCAAACAGACACTCACACTTGGGACCAAAGCAGCGATGCAAGCACAAAACAGAGCAACTCCATTTCCACACTGCCAAGCGTCATCACACCTGCAACTCAATGGGATGGAAAATATTTGGTCATGGACAAGACAAGACACGACTGAACTAGCACCCCTTTCCTTCTCTTAAAGCCATGAAGCTTGTTGTCATTTATTAGAAAGCAAAACATGAAAGGGAGGATGTAGGTGCATGATAGTGTTAAAAACAAGGCCATTCGGGGATTAAAATTTCTGAGACATCCAGGGTAGATGCCATTAGTTCATGTAAGTAAAGACTTCATTCAGAACAACAGACAGACACATAGAAGATTAAACCCCTCATAATGATGCACACTCTTTTCTTCCTTACATTTTGCTGTTCATAAGGATCATTTTATATTGCTTACTCAGAAAACAGTTGAGAAATTATGTGTAATAAATATTTCCTTAAATTGAGCTGTCAGTATACATTTCTTCTTTTAAAATATATTGTTCCCAGTTTACTTATTACTCTGTACTGCGACTTGCCTCTTAAAGAGAAATATTGCTTGAGGGACCACTCCTCATTTAAACAAATGCTATTAAGCTGGAGCGTGAAGAGAGCATGGAAAGTACCGAAAGGCTTCCCTGGCTGCACTAAATCAAAGCTAATGGCTTAAGATAAAGTAAGTAAGTGGAGCTGTTCTTCTGTCCTTTGTCAGTATTAATATTTTAAGTTACAGCTCCTCACTAGACTCTCTCTGCTTCCATACCCTCTTATTTTGGGCCAGAAATTCTAGAAGACTTCTCTTACTCAGAGCTTGTGCTTTTTTACCTTGTGTTTTGCTGTTGTTTCTTGACTACCTCGACTCCCTGACATTTACTGAGCTTGGAGCAGTGCTCACATGACATTCAATTTTTCATCTGAATGCTTGTTAATCACAAACAAGCACCAGGCCAATTGCAAGCACAATTTACCTGGAATATGTGGTCTGGTAAACTAATTAGGGCAACATGGAGTGCTAATGCCCTGCTTCACAGAGGGTAATAACATCAAGAATTAAGAGCTTTCAGGAGCTTTTGCTCTTGAACTATGAATTGTTTCCTGACCTTTAAATATACTTTTTTTGCCTTGCAACAAACAGTTTCCATCCCCGTAGCCCAAATCTCTCTCTTGAATGCACCCGAGTTAAGTCTTCTCATGACTCTTTCCCACTCCCGTTAATTAAAAAAAGCTCCTCAGAGTATCTTTCCTGAAAGCATTAGATGGCCTTTTTGGCCATTTATGAATAAAGGATTTCTTAGGGACCACAGACAGTCTCCCCAATATATTATAGAGCTCTGGTCATTTCCAATAATGCAATTAGATCTGGGCGAATTTTTTTCAAAAAGCAGTAAAACCAAACTAGGCACCAAAGTTACCCAGCCTGGCAGCCAGCATGAAACAGTCGCCCATGACTGGCAGCTCTTGTCTGGAGGGAAGGAGGAGAATGAAGATACACCATAGATAATGGTCAGATAACATCTATGGTGTGGCTGAAAAAATAGCAGCTTCACATAAGTAAGTGTGGGATGAGGACAACCCAGGAAAGTTTAAGAAAGGCTGGAAAAGAGAAGTGTGTAGAGAGAGGGTGTTTCCTTTTTTTCCCTTAGATAAATTATTTTAAGTAGTTAATGTTATAGAGAATTTATAACCCACAAGAAAGATATGTTTATTCACTAAAAAAGAGTGTATGGACAAAATCAGAGAGATCAAGGCACACAGCTGTAAAAGATGTGAAGAATAAGGAATCACTCTCAAGTAACATCAGGAAGAGAAAGAAGTCCAACGAAAAAGAGAATGTCTACAATGAACAAAGGAAAACGATCTACAGACGGGAGACCTGCATTTTCAGTGGTCTTTCTGAATGAACCTTTACTTAAAACATTACTTTGCAAGTAAATGGTTGGTAATGAAATGAGCAAACCTTCAGACAAACAGAGCCTGACAAACACGATCCAGGCTGCCAAAAGAGCTGGTGGAAGCTATCAAAGAACTATTAGCATTCATCTTTATGATCCTACAGAGGAGGGATAAGCTACTGAAAGACTCAAAAAAGATCAGCATAGTGCAGTTCTTTAAAGAGAGGAAAAAAGGAATAGCTGGGAGATTTATAAATCAATTGGATTAACTCCAGTTCCTGCAGAAACAAATCAAACCATTTGTCAGAATCAGGAAGATAACAAGGAGATGAGATGCAGCCAGCAGTAGATTTGTTAAGAGAAAAGCATGGCAAGGAAATGTATTTTATTTCTACAGCAGGTAACACACCTTCTGGAGGTAATAACAGTAGCTATCATCAATCTGAAAGCAAGACCTTCAATGCTGTTTCACTCACTAGTCTCAGAAACAAAACGGGGGAAATCTCTTGCTAAACTTTTTCTCTGTGATAGGTAAAGCAGAGGGTGACAGGGTGGCTGTATCCAAAGACTGCTCCCCCATGGAACAATCACAATACATAAGGATCTACTCACGGATGCTGCAGGACTGTCCCAAATCTCACAGTGCTATAAAAATTTTTGTTAATTATAAAGGTGATAGAATGGGGAGTATACTATTAAATTTTCAGGTGAGGGGAAGTCTGAAAGCACTGTGGTCATACTGAATGACACATCCAGAATTCAAAATGCTTTTAGGAAATAGGGGGAAATATCTCTGGTATTCAGCCATGAGATGCACATTGTTGCTTACCTTAGAATAATCAACTGCTGAAATTCAGAAATCCTTTAAAAAAATAAAATTAAATTAATCTGACTGTTGTGGACTACCAGGTGAAGGTGGGCTGTGCAAAAGTATCCTGTTGGGAGGGTTTAAGGGGAGGATGGTTTGCAAGCATCACCTTCCCCTGCTGTTAGCCTTATCCAAAAGACAGCAAAAATCCCAAAGAAACACCAAATACTTGAGCTGGAATTTTGGTTTGTTGTTTTGTAGGGGTTGTTTTTGTAATACAAGTAGACCATTAAGCCAGCACTGATTTGAGATAAACCATTGTCTCACTCTGTTCAAGTACCAATTGCACCTCCACATATCTTGTTGCTGCTGTCCCCAAATCCCTCATTTGCAGTGACCCTCAGCCTCACTCAAGCAGTTGCTATAGGGCAAGGACTACTTTTTCTTCTGGGAGATATGCTCGCTGTTTACTCCAAATTAATGGAAACTGAAGGTGTTGGCTGAAAACTAAAACAAGCAAAGCATTGTTGAAAAATGGCAACTTTCAAGAATTCAGAGAATTTCATAATACTGACAGTGCATATAACAAACAAACTAATATGAAGGAAGTCTGCATGGGATTTGAGATACAGATGGGGCAAAGGAATTATTCCATTCTGGCTAGTGTTGAAAGCAACTAAGGACTGCCCAAAATCTTATTTCAAGTCTAGTGTCAATCACTAAGGTAGTAGAACAACACACTAATCTTCCCTTTCACATGAGCAGGAACAACCCCTGAAAGCAAAGTCAATGGCATAGATTTATCATGGGATATGTACTACCCTGTAGTGTAAACATGAGTTAAAAAGGATAAGCATCACTTACAGCCTCATCTTTGATAGAGACACCAGCTTCCCTCTCCTTATGAACATGTTCTCTTATGTTGAGGGGTTGATGATACACTTTTCTCCTCCAGAGAAATTTTTAGTCTTTTTCTTCAGAGTATTAGGCTTTGCTCTCTACACGCAATGCCACGGCACCACTGTCCTGGTTGTGGTTTGTGCCAAGGGAGATCTGGTGTGTCTGAAAAAGGCATTTTTAGAATGGGTTCAAACCACCCTAAGCTTTGAAGCAGAGCAAAATAGAGCAGCTTTTCGTGAATCCAAAATTTGCTTTTGAACTATTATTCTGAGATGCTGAGTCCTTCCAAGTTCAGAGACTTTCAGGAGCTTGAGTGCAAACTTGCAACATCCAAGTCCCCGTTTAAGCTTTTTTTCTGTCTCTTCCAAGGAGTGAAAAATCTCTAGACACCTTTTTGTAGCTGCAGTTCTACCACATCTGTCTCAAATACTGGTTTTCATGTGAGTGACTGCTCCAGCACACACTTCAGTTCTGCTCTGCCAGCTGAGGCCCCTTCCCCATGCTGCCATTCCCACCTATCACTCACAGACACAGGAAACTTAAAACTTCAATGTATATCTATTGAGACAGTAATATACAACCATCTAGCTGAATGAACCAGCTCTGTGTGTATGTCCTAGCTTGACACTGCCTGGCATTAAGGACCTTATTTTTCCCAGACTCCTGTCTCTGTGAAACTGTGCCACCAGGCTCATCTGTGCATCACAAACCATTGCTGCTTCAGAGGTTCTTCTTGATTGATTGTCAGAAGCTCAAAGATATGAAGCACAAAGCTTCAGCTGCTGCCACAGCAAAACTCCAGAAGTCAGGGAGCAGACAATGTGACCAATCGCAGCAAAATAACAGGATATTTAGGATTTGCCAGGCAAAGCAGTGTATTCGAACCAAGCATGAGCACTCCTATTTTCCTTTATGGTCTAATCTATACATTCTTGGCATAAACACCACATCAGAAAATAAAAGACATTTGAAAACAATGACTGTATTTAGCTTCAAATGAAGAATTTTTTTTTTCTTTTTTTTCCATCTGACTCACCCCCTTGGGAATTCAGCTGTGAGAAAAAGCTTTTAATATACTGGACAATGGAAGTGTTCAAGAGAAAAGATTTCTCAAGACAATAAAGTTAATATTCTATTGTGATGCTTTCTGTGGCCAACTGGAAGACCAGCTCAAAAGGCAGAAAATGCCACGCTTCAGAAGGTGGTGAACTGGAAATGAATGCACATTTAGCTTATTCACATTTGCGGGAAGGCCTTCGCACTTATTTGAAAGTGTTCAAAAGAGAAATCCAGTGGGAGGAAACACAGGACTGTAAGCAGCACTGAAAGTTGTCCTAAAGCTTTAAAAGAAAATCATTGCCCCAAAACAATATTCTTCTTCCTAACAGGTTTAAGGGAAATGTCATTACTTTATTAAAGTGATCTATCTATTCCTTCAGGACTGCTCTGTGGCAGTGCTCTGGATTCAAGAGGATGTTATGAGGTGCAGACTCCAATATAAACCTGAAAGAAAATAGCCACTGAAAATATTTCTTCAGCAGTCTCTGAGAGACGTGGTCAGACATTATCATACAGAGGATACTGTCAGCTTTAATAGCACTGTCCCAATTCTGTTGGAAGGCTTCATGTCTGTGCAAACAGGATATAACAAGACACAGCCAAGAAGAAATTAAAAAATACCTCAGAGAAGTTACAGAAAAGCCTCAAGTAAAATGCCTGACATGCTTCTGGCAGTTTCTCACCTGTTATAGCACACGAGTCTTTAGAAGTTGGTAAAACCAGAATTTTGGAGTAGGATAAACCCACCAATATCTTCTCTGGGCTAAAGATAAGAGAGCTCTTTGAAATGGCATAACATCAGCTGTATCTGGGCTACTTGTGAGATCTGGCCCTGAGAGTGATGCTTACACAGGAGATGGGCTCTTCACCAGACCCCCTCTAAAGCACAGAAGAGTGCCTGCCCTGACATGACTGAGATAAAAATTGTTTACACCTCCCATGGCAATGCTTGCTAGAATTTGCACCATACCACTGGGGTAAAATCCATTTAAAATTCAGTTTTAAACTCTTTCAATCCAATAAAACTGACTATTAGCACTAGCACAAAATACCGGTTTTGGAACAGAAATTCAAGCGTATGAGTCAAATTCATATACCCCTAAATTTAGGTGTGGTATAGGAATTAATATTCTCTGAGAAGCTGGCCTGGAGATGGGGATATGATCAGACTCTAAAGAGACCACCATATGTTGAGTCAAATATTTTTACATCTCCTTTTCAGAACCTTAAACTCCACACCGAAATCAGAATTAAGGGAGGCACAAGTGGAGCGCGTGGGACAGCAACACCTACACTTAAAAGCCAGCAGGTTAAACAGGCATTGTTATTGGCCCCCGAAATGATTAAACAGACAGGTCTTCCCTCCAGTTTGGCTTCTTACAAAAAACAGACTAAGCCAGAGCTAAATAAAGCACATTTGTCAGCTGGAACAGCCCTTCCCTTCTGCAACACAAGAAAGCAGGATGAGGGAGGCTCAATGAATTTAATGACACCTTTCAATGCAAAATGCTGGGCTTGTGTATGTGGACCCTTCCTGCTTTAGACACCTCCTTGTCCTCCACTGCACCATTCCCAGAGGCCTCTCAGTGGCCTTTCCAAGTCTTAATATCAGTGTAACAGTTATCCTGTTACACCTGAAGGATAATGCTGTACAATAGGTACCTCAGTTTAAAGGAAATTAAACTTTAGTCTTATATGTGCAAAAGGGACAGGAGTTTTTTGGTAAGATGAGCACTGCTCTTAGCATTATTAGTGAGCAACTATTTTAGAGGCTCCAGTAGCCTCATTTATTCCCAAATGACACAGCTCATTTAAGTGTCCAGTGCTAGACTTACATCTAAAAGCAGGATTTCATCTCTCCCTTTCAGCCTGTTGTCAATACTGAAAGCAAGAAGACCCATGACCTTCCTTAGGAGGAGAGGTGCCACTCCATGTGTCTTCCCACCAGGGAGTTTACAAAAGCCAAACCCCAGCTCTCCCTCATGTTGTACCAAGAATTAGTTACCCTCATTACCAAACCAGCCTCATTTAGAACAGAGTCCTCCCCATTCTCCTTTCTATTTCACGTTTCCAATTCTCTCTGTCACAGAAGTCTGTGCAGTGTTGGGCCAATCACTTGTGAGGAAGAGCACATTTAGCACATCTGTAAAATATCATGAGTAATACCCTTTTATATGGGATTTTTATCCTCCCAATGTATTCAAAATTATAAGCTGATGTAGAGAACTAGTAGAGATCCGAGCTTGACAAAATAGGTTTTTTTCTAACAGTCTCTTGATTGGGGGTCAATTACTGTGACATGTTAAAGAGCAAGAACTAGCTTGTGAGTAAATATTTTTATTATATATATTTGTTACATAGCAAGTCAATACCTTTCTTTTTCTGATATGCTACTCGTTTCTGATAGTAAAATCACATCAGTGCATCTTTCTGCCCTGTGTTCTGCTATTCCTCCTTGCTTCTGGAGTGTGCATATCTATAAACAGTCTCTTCCTTGTGGCCTGCAAGGTAAGAGCTATTTTAAATGCTGAAGACTTCAGCTTACTTACAAACAAAGGTTTCTGCGCCGACATGAGCGAGTTAGCCAGACTGCTTGAATCCCCTATTCCCTTCTCATGAGACTCCTATGTCTTTTATCACCTCAAAAGTGCCAATCTAATGCACTTAAAACTGGCAGGCATTTGCACTTCTGCCTGCTGGCATCCCCCTCCCACGGGAGCCACAGGAAATGTCTGGTGGAAGGCAGGATTCATGAGAACATCCATGGTGAATGGCAGAGTGCTGAGAGTGACATTTGGCCCTTGGACCTTCCCAGCGCAGACTGACACTTCAGCTTGATTTATTTTGTCATTCTTCCATTTCCCTCCTGGTCACAAAACCTCGTTTGGTTTCACCAGCAAATGAGTGTTTGGCCTTTGATTTTACTGGGGACCAGGAATTCAATCCGTGCCCTGACTGCTCAGCTCTGTCACCAAGTATTCAGAGAATATTAACCTTTTCCAACTCCCCCGCAAGCAAATCTTGCCCAGGATCTTGGCAGCAGAAAAGGAATGACTTGATTAATACCAAGCATGGGGTGGCTATGGAAGGAGCATTTCTTGTAAAGAAAATCAGCTCTTTCTTGTCAGTAAATGAATGCTAATACTCTTTCCCTATTAAGGCAGGCTCCTGCTTTAAAACTTTTATACCTTCCATATATCATGTTTTTGGAAGAAAGTTTTGCTATTTAAATAGCTGCCAGAGTGTTACAGGCTTATACGATTGCAATTTACAGTACTCCATAAATCAGCAGACCTCAGATGCATTGGATAGACAAGAGCTTAAATTGACATCCTGCCTTTTTATGAACATTAAAAGGCTTGATCTCATGACATATTTACACAGAAGTATTCCTGCTGCCTTGGCCAAATTGTTCCTAAAGTACTTTACATGAAGGGGCATAATGACGTCAACCTGAAGCTTTGTACATTAAATTATCTAAGTGTTACAGCTAGTCCGGAGGGGTTAGCTCAAGTCCAGGAGAGATCTCTGTGGTGCCTGCTGCTTCCACCTAAATATGGTGGAAATTTGTCCTTTAAATAAAAATCAGATGCAGGAATCCCATGCACAATCTATCTTCACTTGCCTGTGGAAGGATGGTGCATCCTACTGACAGGATCAGCTTCCAAACCAACACACCTTGGCATGGCACTACTGCAGTCACCAGATGCAGGTATGTCAAAAGCAATGGAATTGTCTGAGTCATGCCTCCCTCTCAGATCCTTCAACTACACAAAATACATCTCTTCTCTGCTGACATCCTGGGTGGAGTTTGCATTTGCCTCCAGCAGATACTCAGCACCACCAGCCTCGCTGAGGCACCATTCAGCCATTCTTGAGCCAGTCCTGATGCTATTTTTTACAGACAAACTGGAAGATGACGGTAATACTGCATACAATGACTGTAAGTCAGGTCTTTTCAGAATTTTGCCTCACAGGCATGTTTTTGGGGGTAGCTGTCTTTCAATAACCAAAAACTCAGCCTTTACAGACTGGGATTACCTCAGGAGTAGAATAATTTTGAGTCACTCAGCAGTCAATTCTCCTGCAAATCTATCTGATACATTTCAAGTTGAAATCAGAGTTGAACACTTACATACTATCACCTAACTAGACTGGTCATCTTCTAATTATTACACAACTCCCAGCAAAGCCAGAGCCAGCTATTTCAGAGCTTCTTTCCATTCAGAGGGCAAGAATACACTTCTTCATGAAGCAAAAGGACAAATAAGCCAGGAAAAAATCATCATGTCATTGGAAACAACCCCAGGAGACAGAAGACTGTCTTAAATGATGCAACTAATATTGGCTGTCTGTGAGAGGATACCAAAGAAATTACTTGGTTATTAAAAAGCACCAAGCAAAAGAAACCACCTCTGGCCTCAGTTGCTGGTTTTAATCAAGTAAGCATTCCTGCACACCCTTTATCACTGAGACACGCTCCAAAAAGCTGAAAGAACAAAACCAATCAACATTAATAATAAACTCTAACTTGCTCACGGTAAACTTAATTCACTTTTTCAGGCATACTTCCCCACTTAAGAAAGTATTGCTTTAAAAAATCACATCTTCCCCCTTCCCTCCTTCCAACAAAAGACATGGAAAATATTATGGCTATCATTATTGTCCTTGGATGAGCCAACCTTCCTGAAGTTTCCCTTTCCTGCAGCAACACAAGGGAATGGTCACAGCCAAGAGAGGAGTAAAGAGCAAGCCTTGCTATTGGTTACAGCGGTGTAAAACTCTGTCAGAAGCTGAGTCAGTCATTAACACCAGTGGAATTATTGTTCCAATGGCTTTGCCTCATGGTTGGGGTGCAGGTTCATTTTTCTAAGCACTGTGGAAGAAACAACCCCTGCTCACAGTACCTTCCCTGGCTGTGATGTGCTGAAGTTGTACAGGATCACAGAATGCCTCAGTCTCAAAACATGGCTGAATTATGGATGAGGGAATTCAGGCGTAGAGACACTGAAAAAGACATTAAGTACCCAAATGTACAGTGAGGAGACTCTTAAATATGAATAGGTTTAGCTTCCCTGCTCTCCAGTCGGGCAGGTACATCTGCATTCCTCCACTACACGGGGAAATTATGCTGTAGACAAAACAGTACAATGCTTCAAAGGTAATTTTGACACTTCAGTGTTTGTCTGCCCTGTCTAGTCTCAAGTGCCTGATTTAGGCTATTAAATAGTGGCTATTTGGCAAAACAACTCCCCTTTGTAGACATCCATCTCCCTCTGTGGACAACATCACTCCCGATCGCAGTTACCTCTGCTACTTATCAGAATTTTATCTCCAATTTCCCTAAATGCAGTCACATCCCAATAACCCCAATGTCAGGAAAGCAGCCACACCAGGATTGAATGGGAGCCAGGTCTGGTCCTGCTGCAGCCACCTGCCTGCAGCAGGGCCCTGCTCCTGCAAGGAATCCTACCCAAACACCCCACTAGCCAGAGCAATACACTTTGTCTGTCCCTCCTGCTCACTGCCATAGGGCAGCAGACTGTGCAGCACACACATCATGTTTCACCCATTTGCTACTCAATAAATATAACAAAATGTGTTACATGATGAGTAATCTCCAGGTAGGCATTAAACATTATAAATTATGACACTAAAGTATGGTCCCAGACATAGCAACATCATCATGTTTTTGCTCACGTCCCCAGAAGAGCCTTTTACCAAAATTAAACTTGGTAGAGGCACAAAAGGACTTTTTTTTCCTATGACTTCAGTCAGCAAGCATAAGAAAATATAATAAGTTTCCTAACAAATATGCACCATAAGAAACTGTATATTCAATGCAAACTCAGTGGATATTTTGGAAACTTCAGTAGCAGACAGGCAGCAAGTAGAAAAGAAAAAAAAAGCAGGAATAACAGTTCAGTTTGTCTTGATCCTGATATGAATACCTAGCAAGGCAGTCAGTGCACAGGCATTTTGTATTTAGCACTAATTAACAAGTTTAATCCAATATCTATCTTGATCTTCCCAAATGCTATGAAGAACCTTCATTGATTGTGTAACAGTTTACAAAGCTCTGCCAATTTTCAATGATTAAAATCTTGGCAGCAGTTGCCCACCATCATGGTGCAGCCTTTAAAATAACGAAAGAAACCCCCACTCAATAAGTAATAATGGCATTTAATAACAATTTGTGGATGATGTGTGCTTCTCTGGGTAGGACCTAACTCCTGATCTTTGAAATGCAGGGTCATGTTTGCTTTATGTTTTAAACTTTTCTCTAGCTCAGGAAGATGAGAGCCTAACCTTTCCTTCCCTTTCCTTTCTTTTTTAATGAAAGCTGAGATTTGCCTAAAATATTGTGACTATAGCAACCGGACTAGTTTTTATTTTGGGGGTATTTTTAGCTGCTTGACCAGGTGACACCACTGCAGCAGAGACACTTGGATGGCACCTGCCCAGTCTATTATTTTTATTATTGTTGTGATACAGCCAACAACAACCCTGTTACTGCCTTGTTGTTCTGGAGAGACCAGAGTTACTACAGCTGGTGTCAGGTCCCTCTTCTGCTGCATCCACATGCTCTGGAGGGTGAGTTTGTGTCCCTTGGGTACACAGCAGCAGCAGTGCAAAATGCATTTAAGTGTTAGTGCAAGAATGTTCTGTTCAGCTTTTCAAGGATCCTGCCCCACAGGAGAGTTCTGGAGAAGGTCAAGTTGTCTGTATGTACATCACCATGAAAATATTCACACCAGGGAAGTGCACTCACAAGCAAACTCTGAAGAGCATTTTCCTGACCTGTTTTCCTCTTCCTGCCTGCACTCAATTTATGTCCTTCTGACAATCATAAAATACAGGCTTTTCCAGTGTAAACTTTGTGAAATTAGGTGGTTTACCTAGCTACAGCCAAAGGTTAAATTCACATATTTTCCTGATGACTTCTCTGCATTTAAACTTTGAAGTTTGGTTGTGAAAATCCCTAGCCCATCCATGCAAAACAAACAGAAAAACTCAGAGAGCAGCACTATTTGGAATTACTCAGGGATGTTTGAGTAGGTATTATCTTTGCCTCTCTCAAAGCACTGCAAAAATTGTTTATCTTCCGCTAAAAAAACAAAGCATCCCTTTCCTCTGCACACACCTGCCCAGGGGCAGGGGGGCAGAGCAGCAAAGGTACTCCACACCCTCCCTGTTTTAAAGATAACATTGACCCATTTGTCTGCCAGCCTGTGTAACGTGTCACAGCTGCAACCATTCTCCTTCATTTGGAAATTACTCTGGAACAGAGATGGCTCCCAGCAGATCCAGGACAGGACGTGGACACACAAGCACAGCAGGACCTGTCCTACAGGGATCTGTGACAGCAGAGCTGCTCTAGGGAGCTGGTGAGAACCTTGGGGACACAGACCTGCAGAGAAGCCATCCTTGTCATAGCTGCCTGGAGGAGGGATGGAAAGAGGCAGAGGGAGGGAAGATTTGGGGTCCAATAAGGGAAAAAATTGCTGTTTAATCAGGTCAGCTAAACAGGCAAGAGTTTAAGTCTAGACTAAGGTTTTTACTGTATTTGTGTGGCCAAACTCCCATCTGAGAGGGAATAGAGCTTCACAGCTATCTACAGGTTCTCCTGAAAACCCTGCATGGCTCATCCCTCCCGAAGGGACTCCTCTCAGGTCAGTTCTCCAACTTGTTTGTGCTGGTAAGGACAAGGTTTCATGTGCCACATGAAATTGGGACAGAACTCTATAGAAAAGGCTTTTTGAGAATTCTGCCTTGCAGGAGGGGGTGTTGGAGCAGGCACGAATTATTTTAGAGGAGTGTGATACAGTTAATTACATTTGCTATTGTCCACTGAGGGCTTCAATTCAGAACAACAAATGCATTTTTGCCTAGTTTGGGTTCATCCATCTCCTTAATTTTTAGCATTCTCCATCAGCATCATCAAAAGCCAATAAAATCAAACCTACCTGAATTCTACAGAGGTCAGCAGCATTGGGAGCTGGAGACAATGTCCCCACCTGGGTCTGTGGGAGTCCTGGTCACTCTGACACTTGTTGCAGAACTCAAGAAGTTTATTGAGCTGAGACTGGCCAAGGGCACGAGTGTCATTGCCTCCTGCTCAGGAAACATCCTCTCTACAGAAAACATCAGCAGCAAACAATCAATTAGAGGAACAAAGGAAGAGCAGAGCCAGGACTACAAATGCATCAGCATTTATTTCTCTTTTGTCACCAGTGTCACCTTGTGCTTCCTGAGGGCCTGATCCTGCTTTTGATGCAAAAGCTGAGAGGTGAGAGCTGCATGAACATGGCAAGGAGAGACCCTGTGAGGAAAATCACTCAACATTGTCAGAGCACATCTGAGGCAAGTGAAAATGCTTTTGACATGGGAAGAGATGCAAGGGCACACCTGTAGGTATGTAGCACATTGTCAACATTAGTGCTCACCATATTTGTGAAGAATTTAATTGAATAAAAGATCTAGCAATAAACTCCTTGAGTGATTCCAGTCTGCAGCACACACCCCCATCACATGCCTTTTCTGCCCCCAGAGTGTTATATTTCACCAAATTGGTGACAAGTGTTAAGTGCCACAGGCTGTCAACCACCCACACAAAGCAGTGGTTTCCTCATCATTTGCCACTGTGCCTTCCCAAGAACAGCAAATCCTGCAGGTTCCCAAAGCCCCCACATTTCAGATAGGTACATTCCTTGTGCTTTAGTGGGAATGCAGCACAGGTACACAGGCTTGTGATGGCAAAACATAATTTGTTCAGATCTTTGCCTTCAGGGTGAACACCAAGATACTGCCAACAGCCAGAAAATTTGTGATCTAATTTAGAGGCAGCGAGGCATGCCTTTTCTCCAGGCCCTTTGGAAAACAGAGCTGGGTTTCCACTTTTACATGATCTAGCAATTTTTTAAGTTTTTTTTTTTCTTTTTGAAGTGCTAAACAGTGTTCATCTCTTCTCCACAGAGCAGCATGCTGAGACAGAAAAGAAGGCACGCTGTTGGCTGGGAATGCAGCCTCATGCTCCCACTGGATGGCAGGTCAGGAACTGGAATACTGAGTTTGGTGCTGGCAGTGATGAATCAACCTCTAGAAGGGGGGAGAGTAGGGGTTTACAATTAATTTTTTGCCACAGGTGGACCATTAAATGTTTAGATGGCTGTTCTACAATTTTCTGTGCATTTTAACCCTAATACAAAAAATGTGGTTACAGTGATTGACAGGGGATTTCATCTGCAATTTTAATACACAGTATCCCATTTTCCCTGTTTAACCCTGCCTCCTGTGGAGTGTTAGAGATGGGCTTAGAAATATCTCACAGACAGACTAGGGATCTTTTTTCCCCCTCTCTTCCAGAAAATTTCTGGGTAAAATCTGCTTCTTTCAGTCAACCTAAAAATACTGCAAGGAAGGGTCTTTCAATGGAAAGGTTTCCTAAAAGTCACAGGCTGGGACTGGGAGTTTGAGCTCCTGAGATTTACACTTGGCTCTTGCACTGAACTGTTGTGTCTTACATGGTTTTGTTCTCCTTTGCCCCTGATGCACTTGGACAAGTGACAACCATGGGGTTGGAGCTGGCAGCACATCCAGATTTTCCAGGCTCTGCCCAACTGCAGCTGGAGCACGAGGTGCCCCACATATCCCTGGCACCACAGGCTTGTCAGGGAGACATGACCTTGCCCCCTGTACTTTGGATCAGGAGCTTCTTTCCTGGGAAGAGCTTTCAGGGGTGACACCTCCCCATCTCTAGCCTGTCTCTCCTGTGTTACCTCGTTCTGGCTCTGCTCCCTGGAGATCACCCAGCAGATGATCTGCACAGAATGGTTGACACCAGAAAGTGCTGGATTTGGGGCTAAGAAACAAAAAGACATCCCGTGCCTTGGCAGAGCCATCCCTTCTCCAAAAGGAAAAAGCTTCCCCTTTCCACCTTTTCTTCCCAGGAGCAACTCCCTAGGGGCACCAGGTGATTCGTGTCATCTTTTCTCACTAAGACAATGCTGGTTTTTGGCCATCAGCACCTCCTAGCTGTGCCACTCACCAAAAAACGTGAGTTTTACTCAAGTCATTACCGTGCCTGCTGGCTCCCCTAGGATCCCCGCAGTGCAGGGGAGGAGACATGAAAATCCGGGGGCAAAAGAGAGTCCTGAAGAGGAAACATGTACCACCAGCCCAGCTCCATCACGAGTACAGGGAATTTTATGCTAACATGACCTAGCAGGAAGCATTGATTAGGTTGGGGTAACTCTTTAGAGGTAAAGCCACTGTCAAGCAAGGGCTCAGCTGCTGTTGGGGATCTTGTACCCACTCTCCCTGAATTAGATCCAGTTTATATGAGAAACTGCTTCCATGTCTTCCCTTTGGGGCTCTCAAGCAGATACTCAGTGAATTCGTAAAGAAAACCGCAAACCCAGCCTCTCTTGTGAATACTCATTTCCAAAGAGCTCCTCAATAGAAAGGTTTCCCAGGCTCTTTTTTTGCGCTGTTCCCCGCGAAGCTGCAGCAGCGCTGCGGGAAGACCGACGCGACTCTCGGCGGCGTGAGGCGGTAATGGGCTCACGAGTGAGAAATGAGTGTGAGCCAGCTCGGCCGCGGCTGCCTGCACCTTCAGAGAGCCTCAGCGGTGACACGGGGCATCAATCCATCACTCCGTCCATCACTCCGTCCATCACTCCGTCCTTCAGTCCGTCCATCAGTCCGGCCGGCACCCGGCGCGGTCTGAGGGCCGGGAGCGGCGCGCAAGCGCCACCTGGCGGCGCCGGGCGGCGGCTGCAGCGCAGGGACCCGGCCCCGCTGCCCGCCCATCCCGGCAGTCGGCATTCCCGGCAGTCGGCATTCCCGGCACGCGGCATTCCCGGCACGCGGCATTCCCGGCCCGCGGCATTCCCGCCGCTGGGAAGAGGCGGGACCCGCCCGGGCCTTCCCTCGCCTGAATAAAAGGGCCGAAGACCCTGTACTGGCGTGTGTATGGCCGTTGTGCCGTCGGCAGCTTTCCCGAGCGCCTGGAGGACCGGCAGCCACCTATTCACCGCCGTCTATAATTAAATTATTTACAACACTACAGGTTAAGTTATCAAACTCTTTGATGCAGCTTCTTGCCTTTCACACCCGTGCAGGCTGGGGACACCCCGACGGCACCCAGTGTACTGTCACCCACAAGGACGGTCACTATCAGTGTCAGCAAGCAGGATTTGGCCAGCCGGACACCTGGACACCTGGGAGAGCCAGTAGCGCCTGCTCTGTGTTTGTGAGACACTCTGCCCGGTGGCTGTGCTGCTCAGCTGATGCTGGGCTGTGTATCCAAGCTGCACTGCTGGGCTGGGACCAGCCCCTGGGCCTCTGGTGGGTGGGCTCTGGCCCCGGGGGTGAATTCGGTGCTGGGCATCAGCACCTCCTCTGAAAAATCACTGGGTGAACCTCTGGACAACCAGCTGCCAGCCGAGGCGACAGGGAACTGAGTTGTGTGATGCCCATTCCTATTTCCCAGCGGACTTTGTCTCACCCACAAAGTGCCAGAATAAGAGCTGGCAGAAATGAGTGTTGTTGGCATTTGTGCTCAATTCCTGTTCTGCAGGAACTTAGCTCTTCCAGCAATTAAAGGCTCAACACTGCAAACATTTGCAACCAGTAATTACCAAAATCACTTCCCCATCTGAGCTGCTGAGTGACTGCTGCCATCTACCCCTCCACCTCCTCCACTTAAAAAACCTGACCAAAACCAAAACCAAACCAAATAACAAACCATTTTGCATTGCTTGAACAATCACAACCCACCGTCTGAGACACACTTGGCTGTATCAGTCTTAAATAATTTCAGTAAAATAGTGTGAAAGATACTGGTTCAAGCTACTCACATACAATGGTGTTGTCCAGTTCCACAGGCTAAGGGGTCCTACCAATATATATCAGGTCCTCAACTGAAGTCTCTTGACTGAGCAGCATCGTTGGCTTTCGAGGTGAGAAGAGCTGAAATGCAAACTGGAAGTTCATATTTAATTCTGAGCTGTTCCCCGAGGCTCACGTGGCTGATCTGAGAGGCCCTTCCCAGCACCACAACCTGGACATATACAAGTTGTTCCACAGCCGTGGAGTATTTATGACTTTGGATGAGTGGACCTGCAGTTCAATTTCCCAGTCATCATCAGTGGAAAGACAGGTGACTGCTGATGGGGCTTGTGTGAAACACTGGTATGTGAATTAATCTGGCCACAAACCTTTCCCTTCCAGGTCTCTCCCATCCGAGGGAACAGATATGTCACCACGATGCCCTGCTGTCAGCCTGGGAGAGCAGAGGGAAGATGCAGGATATGTCCAGAGGCAGCCTGCTCCCTGTATTGGCACAGGCTGGAGCAGTTGGGAAGCCATCAGCCTGGTTTTGCAGATGCCTTGTACAAACATTTACATTTCTCTGCAGAAACCATTTGGTTTTATCTGTGTGCTTAAGCTTTTCTGCTGTAGCCAGCTGGGAGGGAAGAGGGTGATCCCAGACCACACAGTGAAGTGCCATTAGTGCTCCAAGCTCACAGCCCCAAGGAGAATCCCAAGCAGGGTTATTCAGCATCACCAGGGACACAGCACTCAATACTAGGCAAAGGTCGAGTTGTACACTTGAACTGTGTTTTACCTCAGAATTGCTTTTTGGGGAGCATTATCCGTCTCTTAGTGCCTCCTGAAGATGCACTGAATAACCAGTGATGTTCCCTTTTGCATGTGGGTGAGATGGGGACAAAAGGACTCCACATGTCCCATTAGCAAACTCCTCACCAGCAATCACACCCAGAAATTCCCAGGTCCTAGATCTGTCTTTTTTTCTGTCTGCTTTCCACCAGGAGAGGGAACTTAAAGTTAAGTCTCACCAAAGGTGAATGATGTAAAATGAAAGCTTTGCAGAAAGCTGAATTTCTGAATTTCAGGGGAAATACTGACATCTCAAAACTTACTCTTATTCACCATTAGGAGAAAAACAAGCTTTTCCGTGAGAAAAAGTCACAGAATTCTTCTGTTTCCATGATGTTGAGCCATTTCATTTTGATAATGTCAAAACAACCTAAAACATTGTCTTATGCAAAATAGTAAACAGATTAAACATTTAAATAAGGCAAAATGAAATTAATTTACACAAGCAAGTCAGAATTACTTGTTTTGACTCCCTCCTTTAAAAATTGTCAAATTACCAGAAACCTGAGATTTCAACACAAACAATACAGGGCAACTCTTCCAGACTGTTTTAGACCAGCTCTTCCCATAACAGCCAGGCTGACTTCAGCCCCAGCAATATCCATTGTTTTGTTGTTACCTGGCCCACATCCCACTCTTCTGGAGCTCCTGGATGGGAGACAAGGCCTGGGGTAAAGAGCTGACCACAGTTATGGTGTGTGTATGACACCCATGCTAAACCTTGGGGCCACCTTTGCTTTATTTTCTGCTGGTCCTGGGACTTCACCTGGGACTGAGCAGGTAAAATTGAAGAAACTGGCACCCAGGTGACAGCTCAAAGGAAAATTGTGGCCATCACAAACAAGAACCTGCAAAAGAATTGTTGTCACCTCTGTGGAATCACCAAGAGCACCTATGGCTTGAGACTGAACACTTCAATCTTGACTTCTGAAGCTGGACCAAACCACTCAATCTGTGCTAATTTGTAATTAGGAGTGGGTGATTTCCTGTATTGACTTCTCTTTTAAATCAAGCTGGAAAACTCATCCTGTTCGAGTCTGTCTGTTAGCATTTCCATTTCTCTCTACGGTTACTGCTACCTAAGAAACTTCAGGCTGTGCTGTTCCAGGCCTCACCTTTCTTTCACGTCATTTTTAAGTATTTCAGCTCCCATGAAAGGGCTGAGGCTGTGGTTTTTGATGCTGCAAGCCAAGGCCCAAAATATTCCCCCTATGTCTTTTCCTCCTGAGAACACAAAAAACCTCCCACCTACCCTAGTTTGTGCCCCGCTTTTAAGAAATGCACAAAGCTTTAAATACTGGTTACAGATCCCAAAACAGCAAGGCCAGCCAGCTACAATGCAATTGAGGGTCAAAAAAATGAGAGAAAATTTTAATTTCCACAAAACCAGTCTTCAGGCAGCCTGGCTCCCAGCACACCTCACATGAATGCCACTACAGACCATTTTGACAAGGGAGGGATCCTCTCCCTAACGCTTTATTTTCCATCTCCCCTGGCTGTGGGTTCCCTGGGGTGCCTGCCATTGCATGCATCACCTCCCCTATCTGAGCCCACTGCCAGGGCATTAAATGGTTTCTCCATCTATCTTCAAAGGGGATGGTAAAAGAGAGATCCATCAAATATTCAGTTAATACAGTTATGCCAGGTAACCCCTCCCATCAGCCAGTCTGGTCTCCCTAGGGTGGTTACAGGAAGGGCCACAAAGGTCCAGGTACATTTTCCTCTGCCCTGTCAGAAGCAGTGTATTTTTTTCCCACTTTACTAGTGTTTTACTTTCCAGGATATTTCTTCCTGACCCCATCAAGTAGTGCCCTGAAACACAAAAATAGATCAATTTAGAGATGACTGTTTTAATTCAAACCATAACTTCTGTTTTTATAAATGTAACCTCTCTAAGTTTCTTTGTTGTTTGCATACTAAATAGCCTGCCTTGTTTTCACTTTGCCACCTCTTTGTATTATATTATTTTTACAGCTGACAAGCACCGTTAGACTGTGAGAACGCTGCAGTGTCAAAAGCAGATTGAATTTGCTGATTGCTGGAGTTCTTTGTGATGCTCACACAAAATTCCTTCTTTCCCCTATAATACATCTGTTGTTTGTATATTCGATAAAGTTAATATCTGTGAAATCAGTAATTTCCCCCAGCTCTAAATTATACCGCAACAGACAGAAGATTGACTTCATTGTATTGACAAGAGAGAGCTCTCAAGACTTATTATTTGTGGGAACTTGGAGAGATTACAAAAGCACACAGAATGGTTTCATCTGGGGAGTGTATTTCTGTAAAAGCTGGTAAGGTGATGTATGCACATTAATGTGGAAATAGTTTTTAACAAACTTCTACCTTTCTAATATTTTTGGGAGAAAGAACTAAAGAAATAGCATAAATGAATGCATCATCCCCCTCCTCTCTTCATGCCAGTATCCTCTTTAACACTGATCTCATGTGCAATATTTATGTCGACATAAATAATTCAGGAACCAATTAATCCAATTCTTTTATAATTACCTCTTATAATGGCATACAGCCCAAATCCCAGCAGCTTAATTGCTACTTAATGGAGATATTTATGACACCAACACTAGTAAAGAATATAGGCACTCTCACTTATGTCAATTAGGGATGGGGCTTAAGCTACTGAACTCCTTATTTGGATTTCAAACACCTCTGAAGTCCTGGCATTTGAAGACACACAGGTTTTCACTTCAGAGCAAGAGGCTCCAGCTCCCCTATTACATATGTGACCGTGTATGAGGGTTCAGGAGTCAGCCCTGACTTCCTGCAAGCTGACAGCCCCACAGTGCTGCCCCTTCCCCAATGCCTCAGCTCTCCCAGCAGGACTGTGCTGGATTTTGTCTCTTTACTACCAGATATGACCATGTTTGCCCAGGTTGACTTTACACATTGTGGATGTAAGAGCACAGATCAGCCTCAATTCGTAAGCCTTGCTCAGTCCATGGAAGCAGCCTGAATGTTGAGGGCATCTCAGATGGGAATACTGGGTTGCACTCTGAATCCTGCCCTAAAAGCAAGCCACCCTCAGCACCAAATTGGACACTTAACTGAAGGCCATCACTCAAACAAGGGAGAGCAGAAATGTGGAGATCTGGGAATGTCAGAATTAAAATAAGATTTCCTGTGCCTTGATTTAGAAGTGAAGGAACGTCGCTGTTGTACCAAGAAACAGCCAGAATCACGACACAAGTCCACGGAGAAAATGGAATTCTTTTATTAAATACAAGCTAGGTTATATACCTTTGTACATAAGAGAGCATGACATGATTGGTCACTTGACCAGCCACCCCCTACAAGGATTGGCTGAGGCTCTCTAACATCCATTCAAAATATTTTTTCCCAAGAGTACCAAAACAAGGCTGGAAAACAAACCCAGGTGCAGAGATAGAGAATTAGTTTACAAAACTGTCTTTCACTGTTTCTCAGCTAAAGCATGAGAAAGAAAACTTCAGCTGGAAAATTCCTCTGCTTCTGCTTTTTAGCATCCACAAAGGAAGGTTAGCTCTTCCTGTTTCAACTTAGCAGGCCTGGGATTTTACCATTATCCCTTCAGAGGAAAAACTGAGAGAGAAACCTTGTAAAAGGAATGAAGGTATATAGTGGCCTATCTAATTTGGTATTTTTACTCTTAAATGTGATTTCAAGTGAGGAGGATATTTCCTGAGCACAGTGTGACACGCACTGCCTGCTATAAAAGCATCTTGTGAGGTTGTCTCACACATCACTTAAAATAATCCTCCTTGAAAACATGAGAGCATTCCTTGGAGTGCCATATAATTCAATATGAGGTGTCTTTTCCCTTGGGTAGATTGAACAGGTCTCAGGCTGATTGCACACATACCCCAGCCTAGATCAACATCCTGAGTGGGACATGGGGGCAAGCCTCGAGTGGGATCCTGCACCCTTCCTGTCGGGGATGTTTTAAACAACCTGTTACAAGATCACTCAAAAAAGGCACTTATATTGGGGTAGACAGAGGCAATGTGGTATTTTTGAAAAAAAGGCTTTATCTGCATTTGGCTGCATCAACCTGGTTTACCTCAGCTTCAGAAACCCTAAAGTTTAGGCAGCACAGCAGCCATAGGATTTAGGCATTTTGGATTTAAGGAACTGCATTTAGCTCAACCTGAATGCATTCTTGATTGATTTAAGGGAAAATAAACAGTTCTTAAATGAAAAATGAACACCCACGGATTGGCTGGCACAGGTTTAAGTACAGAAAATCACTCCTTCTACCAGTGCAATTTTGTGTTTGTTACAAAGCTCTAAAATGTTAATGGCTTTCAACTTGCAGAAACACAATGCTCTAAAACTTTGTCCTGTTACTCGTGAAGTGCACTGCATTGAGAAGTACTTGATAATTAGAGGGAATGTGCATTTAAAAGCTTAAGAATACAGCTTCTAACTGAGAGTCACTTAATGTTTATGATTGCTTTTATCTTTACAAGCAGCTGAAGACATCCTCTGAAGTCTTAAACTTGTCCTCATCAAATGTTTCAGTCAGTGTATTTTCATGAGACCTGGCAAATTTATTCCATTACGCTGCTATTAACGGTGGATATTTATGCATCAGGATGCAAAGGAGCAACTCCTACAACTAACATTTCACATAGGAAACTTTTGTAATTACACCAAGAGATTGGGAATTGGAATACTTGTGTTTCTGCTGAGCTGTGGGACAGACATAATGTGCTGTCCCCAAAGTGAATCACTTTGATTCCTTTATCCACTGAATGCACAGTAATATTTCTAAGGAATTATTGTCAACATATTTGATGAAAGGGTGACTTTCTTTGTCATTTGATCCCTTCACCTGCATGCTCACTTCAGGGCATTTTACTGCTGCTAAGGTTCTTAGAGATCCTCAGAATAGTTTTATTGGTGTTTATGGGTGGTTAATGAGTTATTCCCTTTGTCTCTGACCTGGGTCATAAAGCTGAGAAGCTGAGTTTGAAGCAACAATACTGGATAAGAGGTAGAACAGAGAAGTTTACGAGCAAATTAAAGAGAAATTGAGTTGTTACTAAAGGCGTTTTCAAATAAGCCCTTTTTATTTGGGGAGAGGATTAATTTTTTTCTGGAACTATCCAACTTATCAGAAAGAAAATGAAACCACTACTGCTCCAAGACCCAAAAACTGAAAACTTCTCCATTTCTAATAAAATTGTAGAGATTTGTTTGTTCAATAAAAAAGAAGAACATCTAACCTTCATGCTCCTAGATCCTTCACATCCAGTGTTTGAGGAACAGGCAGGGCAGACAGGCAGTAGGATCCCCTGGAGAAAATCCGGCAGCAGAGATGTCAGAAGGACACAGCTCCAGCTGTTTTGCAGAAATCCCAAGGGAAGCTTAGAGGGAGCATTCAGTTTCCTCTCCCATATCTGTAGAGAGCCAGGCAGGTAACTCCAGCCAGAGATTGTTCTAATCTCAGCCTCTGGTTCTTCTTCTATTCCTGATAAACCTGTCCTCAAGGACGAGACTATGAACAGTTCCCTGGAGAGTCCCATGGTTTTTAGCATTGGAGGCCTTTCTTGTTACTCTTATGAGAACTTCATCACCAATGGGGCCACACCAGGATGGTGCCAGACCAGTACAGACTTGGGGGGCTACTGCTGATCTCCAATGTCCTCACTTGCCCTGGGGACCAAATTCTCAGGAAAATTCAAGATACGGGAACAAAACCGAGCCCTGTCAAAGCCTCTCATGAAAAAAGGGAAGAATCCCATGCCAGGACAGCCTCTATCCTAGGATAGCTCTCTACTGGTGTACTCCCTGGTCTGCCACATGCCAGGTGGGCAGCCCACCCTTTGGCTTTTGCATGTGCCAGTGTAGCTTAGAGTTCAAGGATCTTTTGGATTGAAATTTCCCATTGAAACAGCTCTGTCTGGCTGAGACACTCAACAGAAGACTTGGCAGAGAAAGATATTTTATTCAAAAGAATGTCTTGAGTTTCGTAACTGCCCTGACTTTGGTGGAAGAAGTCTCCTCTCTGAGCTGATGGTGATTTATCTGCTCTGTTAAGTCCAGTGACAAAGCCCCGGTGCTTTCAATGGGACCAGAAATTAGATTGCCTGTGAAAAGGCAGGAATAGAGGTTTTACCTCAGCTGCTCTGATTTAAATGCAGAGAAGCTCTTGTGGCTCCTTTTGTGTTATTTCAGCTCTAAAGGAACAGAATGGAGAGCAGAGCTGGGCCATAATTGCCCAGGCTGAAACCAGCAAATAGCTCAAGCAAAAATATTTTATCATGGAATTCCCAAGTATATTTTGGAAACTACTTGTTCATTTCTCAAAAGTGACATCAATTCTTTTCATTTAATGATAACAAAAACAAATTTAAAAACAAACCAAAAACCCCCAAAACAAGCAACCAAACAAAATCCTTTGCCACTTCTCACTTATATTAAGAATATACTCACCCAGACATGTGTATTTTTTTTTCCTCACATTTCTCTCAAGGTACAATTCAGCCAAAAATAAATACCTTTTTTTATCCCCTGTATTTAACAAATAAAATTCTATGGTAATTTCACAATCAACAATGCCTCGTGTTAGGAATTCCATTATTAAATCTGATTGAATATGATTAAATACGGCTCATGCTCTCCAAAATGGGTTGCATGATGGATTTAAATGAACTCATTAGTGGTTAATGCAGCAAAGCACTTTCTAAATGCTAATGTTTGGCTGCCTTTGGCTCATTAATTAATTTGAAGATTGTGTAATTATGGGAGCTTTCGATTAGCATACTTCTCTTCTTTTTATTCCCAAACGACAGTTGTTTGTGTGTAACTATTGGAAATTCAATTATATTTATAATAAAAATAGGACATCAAACTGCCCAAACAAGCACACTCTGCAGGGGAACAGCATCTTTTTCTTTAAAGCCTCTTTTTATTACTGTTATTTTCGAAAAGAACATGGGCTCAGCAGCTTTCTCTCAGCACAGAGAAGGGAGAGCAAAGTACATGGCACTGCCAGATAATTACACACCCCTGAAGAGCTGTGCAGGATGTGTGAAGGCTGACTATGGCTTGAGAGGAAGCAGGAGCAGAGCCTGGCTTGTTTCCTCTCTCTCTTCCCTCCCCCTATTTTTTTTTTTTTCATTTATTTATTTTGTACTTTGCTTTTAAAGACCAACAACCACAAAATGAGGCAGCAGGGTCCAAACAGCCCAGCCAGAAGAGAGGAGCTGGGGTGTGCATGCTGCGACAGGCACAGCCCCGGGCTCCTGTGGATGTGCAGAGCCACATATCCAAGGATTCTGCACCAGCTGTGAAAGAGACACCTGTTAAACTGTGCTGGTATTTCGGGCAATGAATGCACTGGCAGCTCTACTTTAAATAACACCACAAATGGAAATAAGGCAGACATAGCCTCTTAAGCAGATATTAGGCACAAGGGTGGGGCCATAAATATAGCAGAAACAGAACTGGACAAAGTGTTGCAGCCAAGACTCGTGTCTGTAACAGAAACATGGCTTAAAAGAGCTGTGGGCTCATGAGATGTACTACAGGGATAACTCATATCCAAGACTGCTGGAGCTGTAAGGCTCCTGGGTGGAAGAAGTAAAAAAGAGCTGGATCTCCTGGAGACATTTTGAATGACATTGACTAAATAATTAAATCAACTCCCTGGAGCTTTCTTCCATGCTTTTCAAAGGCATATCTGCTTTCTCTAACAAGTCCCATCATTGTCTTCCCAGCACACACTGAATCCATATCAGTCCTTGTCATAACAGGAAACTTGTTTGTCATCAATAGATTTTGTTTCCACTAAGTATGGGGTTCTCTGCTGTAGTTATCCAGGGCCATACACAGCTGGGTGGAGTGGTATCACAAGTGTAAAAGCCAGGAAAACAAACCTTGGGGTTCATTAGCATGCATGGCACTGCCTGAAGGGAGCCTTTCTCTGCCACCAGCTGCAAGAGCAGCAGGGCATTAA
Organism: Aphelocoma coerulescens; assembly: GCF_041296385.1. Taxonomy (NCBI): domain Eukaryota; kingdom Metazoa; phylum Chordata; class Aves; order Passeriformes; family Corvidae; genus Aphelocoma; species Aphelocoma coerulescens. The sequence goes on along the minus strand of NC_091023.1, from coordinate 20,692,897 downwards.
CATATGGAATAACTAAGCCCAGTAAGTAACTACTGCATTTTCTAGTGAAACAGAACAACTTCATTTTCTCATTCAGCTTGTAATCTCAAAAACGTCCAACGTGCATCACTTAGATAAATCACCTGATGACTGTGGTTTTTAAATTGCTATTAACCATGGATGTTCGTTCTGTACACTTCTATATGGATATATATTATTTAAAAATGAGCAATAGGCATGATTTAATAGATAGCACCAAAACCTCAGCACCCTCACCACGTCTTCCTTCAAGAGAAAAAGGCAAGGAATGATTATGAAGCAAGACCTGTTGGCCGGGCTGAGCCACCGCTGCTTCCAAAACCAGAGCCCCTCATCCATTCAGCTGCCAGAGAGCCATGAGATGGTGTTAGTGATGACCTGCACTGAAATGTCTCCTCCTAAGGCAGCTGGGAGAGTGAGTCACTGACTGAAACCAACAGAAGATGCAGAAATAGAAACAGGCCAAGGAAGAACAGCACTGATGAAGGGTGCAGGGACAGGCAAATAGCAGGAAAATCAACAGAACTTTTGCCACAGCCCCTGCAGGAAGGAACTGGGCTCCCAGGCAGCTCCTGCCACTGCAAAGTCTCTTGGGCTGATCAAAATAGATGAAACAAAACCTAAACCACACACTTCAAACGTGGCATTGGCACTAGGAAAAGGTGCAGCACAGTTTAGCAGAACAGCACCAGAAATGACAGGAAAGCAGTGGATTTTTATGCAAAGTTGCAACCACCATCTAAGGTTGCACTGAATGTCTATAATCAGTGTTTAAAGCCCAAGTCACAGAGACAGGGGTTGGGATTTTTTTTGTACTGAAGTTCCCAGAAATGTGGCTGCTGAATTTGTCAGCCCCCCTAGAAATATTGTAATTCCAAGAGGGAAAACACCTTCCACCCTCCAGGGGTACGACATTTATGGGTGAGAAAGGCAAAACAGCATTGCTCATATCCCCCTCCCTGTTGCTGGTTAGGAGACTGCTCTGATATTAAATCCTGCACTGATGCCACAGGGAGCCAGGGCAGTGGGAAGAGCCAGCACTCCTGCAAGAGAAACTAATGCAAGGAAGCAAAAGGAAGGTCTGTAAGTGCACAGTGGCCAGCTCCAACACCCAACAGTGCCTGTGGAAGTTTCCCTGTTGTTCTGCAAAGCTGACAGCCTGGTACTCTTCCTGAAATCCTAATCTTTCCCTGCTTCCCCCGTACACCCCCAAAGACACCTGCACCTGCTATAATTCCCTTGGGAAGGGCACTCCATTCACCCCTCAGCTGGAAGGATCATGGTCCCAATGCATCAGCTCTTTTATCTGCCTTTTAATCTCCTTTTTTCCACCCTTGAGGCATGCTCCATCTTCCCTTCTGCAGACAGGGAAGGCCTGTACACCATCATTTACTCAGCGGACGATGAATCTGACAGTCTAATCTTAACTTCTTAACAGCTGTGTTTATTTACTTAAGTACTAAATTGTTTCCTCTAAAGCACAGAGGGGTTTGTTTGAACAGACACACATCTCTGCAGTTGGGGGAAATTTGGTACTTGCACATGCTTTCTCTTGAAACTATACATTTTTCTATCACTGAAGTATCTGAATTACAGGCAATCTTGGGATCCAAGCTTTGCTTTAATGATTCCTCTGGCTGCTGCTTTGTATGAAGGAGCAGGCAGGCTGGAAGTGCAGTAAATTGGCTTGCAGGAAATGGGAAATAATAACACCACTTATGCTCTGAATCTGACTGACTACACTTGCTCCCATTCCAAGACACTTTTCTGCTACCCAGTCGTAGTTCAGCTCAGATTACACGAGCCATTGCAATGCCACATTGCCCTTTTAGCCTTTGTCCTCACTTACACACACGGGATAGTTCTGTACAAGCAGCATCACTCGAGGTCAGAAGAGCTGTCAGGATACTTTAACGAGTCACTCACCCAGACCCTGAAACTTAAAATCCAGCCCTAATAGTCCAGATCAAGCTGGTTTTTGTGTTTCTGGAAACAGCCTTGAATACCAGGTGAGTCCTGCTGGGACAGCAGCAGCTCCTGAGCTTGCACTGGTCTGCTGGATGCTCCTGCTCTCAACAGACTGTGACTGCTTAGGAACCCATACAAAGCACAACTCCTGCCCTAACACTGGGGGAAGGAAGCAAACCCAAAATCTCACAGCTTATTGTGAACTAAGCACTGCTGCAGCCATCCCAGCTGGAATTGCAAGTTTTGGAAAGCAGAGGAGATGCAGAAATCTAATGGGAAAATAGCACATATCCTTCCTGCTCAGCAGCAGTGGTAATTTCTTAATATTAACGAACATGTACCATGATATATGATCCTGTGCTAATAAAATCTCCTCTTCTGGAATCCACTTCTCCTTGGGGATACGGAAGCAGCGGAAAATACAGCACACACCTACCCTCCCTATCACCACTGGGACTGCTGGATCCTTAAAACTCCTCTCTCAAACAGGGCTGTAAAAGGAGATGCATTTTCTCCACGCTCCCCATGGCAGCAGCAGTCTCAGTTGAGCAATGGCCTCTACTTAGTTTGCAGGTGTGTGGGGTTTTCCAGTTCTAAAATGTGGTATCCATTTAAAGCTTTTTATTCACAACAGATTTGGATAATGTTGAATCCTTGTGACTTTGGTCTCTGTAAAAGAAGTCCTTCACAAGACAGAATAGCTGTGTGGTCAGAAAGCAGGAATATGTAGGTCTCCATGATACAGAAGCAGCCTTGTCTGAAATATATTTTTATAATATTTTTTAAAAAGCATTTACTGCCTGAAAGCATGTTTAGTATAGAGCAGTCAAATTTTTTTCTCTCTTCCTTGTAACTCTTACCAAGTGAATTAACACATCACTGGAGCATTTCCTGAATTCACTTTTCTGTTTTGTTTTGCAGGCCCTGCTTCCCAGGGGCCCTTCTCCACTCTCACGGTTTCTGGAACATTTCTGTCACAGTGCTGGTTTGGGAGCAGGGTCCCAGGTGGAAGCTATGGGCAGATACAACCCTCAGCGTGGTCCTCCATCCTATTTTGGGGGAAATTTTGAGTTTAATTCCTAGCTTTGCCACAGATCTGCTAGGCAGCCTTGGACGGAAACCTGTCACGGGCTGAAAACGAGGAAGGGGGAACAACACAGAGGTAGCAGAAGGGAGAAAAGGTGTTTATGTAAAACCTCAAGAACCAGTGGGTCCTTGCTGGGACATCAGCAATGCAAAAACTTATAAATTATTGAGCCACTGCTCATAGTTATTATAGCAGAACTGCAAAACCAGAAAACTTATTTTGTTTTCAGTTTCTCCCCACGTTGTTTCAGAGACCATTTTTCTTATAAACAAGATTTTTATTTCAGTATTCATTAGACTGTTTGTCAAGGAGAGCAGCTGGTGCTGATGAATTGATTAAGACACTCTGAGGACAGTTCAGCTTAAGGAAGAAACAACACAACAGATTTCAAAGATGTAAAAGGCTGCTGTGAACAATAAACAGCTTTTTCTTTCCTCCCACATTCAGGGTGGACAAAATGCTAAGTTTTTAACTGCAAAGAAGATTCAGATTAGAGAGGAAAGTGCTTCACCATTAAGGTTATTGCAGTATTTCAACAGGAGAACTTTGGAGAGCAGCCAGGCAGGACCAGGCACGTGCAGCTCCCTGACTGCCAGGGCCTCTTCCACACCTACAACTTCAGACATTTCCCCTCACCTTCCTCATCACTTGGTGACTCCCATTGTTTTCAAACAGGACCTCCAAAAGCAAAAGTATTCCCCTTTACTCTGCTTATTTACAACTCCTACTAGAGAAAGTGGAATAAAATAGAGAGACAGAACTCTTGGAATTCCTATATCCATGTAAAAACAAATGACAGTCACAATGTGCTGATTTCATACTAACAGAGCACTATGGACACGGATTTCTTATCCTTATTGTTTCTTATTTCTTGTGCAATTCAGAGGCACAATTTACCTGCAACTAGAAAAGCATTTGATGGAAACACTGAGTTGATTTATCCACCCAGCCAAGCAAACAGTAATAAACCAGGAGATATATAAATAAATGTGTCAACAAGTATTTCACTCTTGAATGCTGAAGATAAAAAATCATCTACCTAAAGCCCAAAATTGGAGGATCACTCACTGTCCAGGCAACAGCACCAGACTAAACCTCTATACAGCTGACATTTCCAAGAAGTATTGGAGAATTCCCTGCCTGAACAACATGCAGGGCAAAGTTATAATTTATTCCCTATGAAAACTATATTGAATGATTTTCCCATAGAATTAGCTGCAGGAACTGAATAGAAATAAATAGAATAAAATAATAGAATATTTAATTCAGCACACACAGCAAGTTTTACCAATTTGAGCATGAGATGGTAAACAACACAATTGCAACAAACTACACAAACTCCTACTTCTGTGTCTTGGGAATTGCCTCCTGGCTTCAAATTACTCACTGCTAGAAAGCAGTTTGTTCCCATCCACCTAATCAGCACCTGACTTTGCTGCAGTGTTCAAGCAAACTGAAGACAGATGGGCTGTGGCAATAGAAAGTGAAAGAACTGCAAAACTTTCAAATAACTATTTAAGAAGTAAACTAAGTAAGTGCAATTCTTCACAATTCCCCTGTGGTGGACATTTGCTACCTTTAAAACTAATCACTTGTGAGAAATTAAGGGATATATGTCAAAATTACTGTGGCTCCCAAGTATTATAATTACATGGTTATTGTATCATAAAAAAAAGGTCTTTTTCCATATTTATAAAGCAGAGAGCCCCAGTGCAGCCCAAGTGTAACAGGCAGCAGACACTGTGCTCCAAGTGGCTTCTGCATCTGCAGATGATGCAGCAGCACCACTCCCTGAGCAAGAAAGAGGCTGTGGAGACCCAATGCAGCTTTGGAGAGCCCCCAGCCATGTCCACAAGACTTAACCCCACCTGTGCCCCTCTGCCTGGCATTTATTAAAGGCAGACCCCACACCTCAGATATTCTTGTCAGCAGAAAACATTTGAAGCAAGGACAAAGGTACAAATTAAACTAAATGGAGCCTGCAGATTTCATGGTTTCCATCAAGGCTAAGACAACATGCAAATAGCAAAGGGTGCCTTAGGTTTGTGGTGTGAGCACTTCAGCATAGTGGCACAGGAAACTTGATCTTTAATGGATGGATTTGTGATATGTCAGAATAAAAAATCCTTCATCCACCATTTCTTTTCAGAAGTGCTGCCCTAGGTCTGCTTGCACTGAAGTAATTGGGAATTTCCCCTCAGCATCACTGTGAGCTGAGCCCTTTGATTCTCTAATTGGGAAGGCAAAACACTCAGTCCGAGCTGTCACCAGTCCAGTGAAGTCTTGAAACGTTCAAGAACGTGTAACTCAAAGCTCAAAATACAGCATTCTCAAGGTTAAAATCAGGGCACTCAGCATCTAGAACAAGTCAGAAAAACTCTGTGGAAAAAAAGAAAACAGTCTACTGAAAGTACTCAACCTCTATTGAGACATCTTGACTTTTTTTGAGTCCAAAACCTTGACCTGGTAACTGAAGAATTAATCTAGAAGCAGAACATTTTCATGTTACATCTATTAAGAAAACCTCTGTCTCTATTAATTCTTCACCAAGCTTTTATGGCACCAATTTTCAGTTAGTCAGATAAACAGGAAAGCCCCTGCACTGCAGAACTCCTGGGTCAGCTTTCCTTAAGGACAAAACACTAACTGGGGCATCATCATTCTCTACAGAATCATCAATAAATTCCTCCTAAATTATTATTCCATTACAGCTGCCCTGTGCTGACATCAGCAAACAGAAGATATTGCTTCAACTTCCATTAAATAATTTCCCTAGGAGGTAGGGAACATGGACTTTATGAATACCTGAGATCACTAGTTCCTACAGAGTTACAAGAACCAGACTGTAACTAAAGTCCAAAGGGAAGATTTGGGAAGCAGTGGCATAAGGCACCCACCTGGAATGTTGTCTCCTCTTCACAGGATGGATCTGGGCATCACTACCACGTGAGAGCAACACGTACAGAACAACACTGCTTTGTGGTTCCTGCATTTTCACTAATGAAACATCAACTCACAGTCTCTCAGAACCATGAAACTGCTCCAATATTGCTGCCTCAAAATCCAGGTGATGCAGAAATCTTGCAGTGCACTTGGACTCCAGGTGAAGGGAAGTCAAGACTGGTTTTACACTTGTAAAACAGAGTACCTCCTCTCTTTTTAATTCATTTCAGGCACTTTTCAACAGCAAGTTTCAAAAACGTAAAATCAACTGATTTTGATAGCATTACTAAGAAAGCTACTACTTTTGAATATAGAGTAAATCATTAATCTACAAGAAAAAGCAGCAATTTCACCATAAAGTTCTGGACACATTGAAAATAAACTGTCCGGGTTCCCTCACCTGGATTATGGCATGACCCACAGTTCTGAATGAATTAAAACATCATTATATGTATGATGGATGTATGCTATCTCACATGGGAATCTAAATGGTTTCACACATCTGAAACACAGTAACACAAACAACGTTGCTCTGCACAACCAGACTGAGTTGCTCTGTAACACCAGATCTCCCCGACGTGAGATTCCATCACCACGAAGGAGCTGCTCCCACACCTCCAGAACCTTCCACACAGCTGGGGTGCAGCTGTGAGCACCACTGGACTCTGCTTCTGTTCCACAGGTGTAGGGAGGAGGGGAAGATGGAGCATGTGAAACACAAAATCAATCAGTTTCCCTGAATGGAACAGCAGGACATGGTGGCAGGGGATGGTGTCACCATCACAGGATCTACTGCGTGCTCACAAAGATCCTACAGCCACACAGTGCATTACCTCCTGCTGCTGTTTGCACCTTGTCTTACCTGAAAATGTGCCAAACTAAATATTAAAAATAGTGGTTCAGTCTGTCACTTCCCCGGCCTAATGATCTGCAAATCTTCCATCCCAAACATTTAAAAGTACTGGTTATATAACATTCAGCCAAGGTAATATCAAAATATATTTTATTCTGGACCTCTTTCAGATCTGATTCAAATTACAGTTGTCAAAGCAATACAATGCAAAGGGAAACTGCAACAGAAAATGTGCCTAGAAGGGATATAAGGGCCTTGGGGACAAATCATTGTGATGTAGAACCAAAATACATCATAAAGTGTAATTAACATGGTCCAGGACAGTATAGAACATCTATATCAGTCTTCTTTAGACAATAATCATGAAAACTGAACAATAAAAGTCCTTTAAACAAGTACAAAAAACTGTCATGGGCTGGTTTACACTTTTACAACAGTTGTAGTTTAACTGGATAACTGAAGAAATGATGCAGACATTTTAATCCAGTGCTATAGGTAGGCTCACAGAATTAGACCCAAAGGATTTGTAACTCCAAATGAAACCATTACAACTACAATGTCAATGTCAGGAGAGAGAGAAAATTACTTCTGTATTCTAGAATTACTGTTCTGCACACTGCAGTCTGTTGAGGACAAGATTGCAAAGTACACTGGACTAGCAACAACATGCAGACTGTTTTCTTGTATTTACCCACAAATGTCAAAAAACATTATGAAGTAAAAATGAATGATTATTTAAAAATAAAAAAAACAAACAAAACAAAACCAAAACATGCCTCAAGTTATTGTCAAGCTTCAAACTTAAAGGCAGAGAAAGCGAATTATGTACTCAAAACTACTGATCTGAAGCACTATTAACACTAAATCTGCAATCCACTCGAAAAGGCAGATTTTCCTGGTTTGTCTGCCTCCCACCAGACTGACAGTGAAGACAGTCACACTTTCACAGCTCGTGGTATTTCAGAGCTTTCTCTAGAGGGAGAAGTGAGGACTGCTCCATGTCTCTCTCCCTACGGAAAATGTCAGGGATCTTGATGGAGATTTACTGCTGTCTCCCGAAGCCATATTTGCTTCTAACATGCCACAATGTTGCTTCTGCTTTCTTCAGGCGTCTGGAGAGTGTGGAAGTGATCCCACCGGGGGGGGGGGCTGGCTCTACGGGGCCTTAGGAAGGGAGGAGCTATCCCGCTCGTCAGCCAAAAAGGAACACTGGGCTAAATCCGGCAGGCCCTGCTCTGGGAAAACCCCGTGGACACCGAGGCACCCTCAGCTTGAGGGGGATGTGGCTCGTTTTACCCACACTGGGGCTACGGCACGGCCCCAGCACCTCCAGCGCTCGGGGTTCCTCATGAAGTGACAGACAAAGGGATTTCTGGTGAAGTAAAGACTGGAAGAATCAGGTCCCAAGGCTCCTCTCTTCACTAAACAGACAAAACCGGACAACCTTGTATTTACAGGCTGAACCCCCCAGTTTGCAGCGGTAATGAAACTCCTTCCCTCAGCAGAGGTAAACGTGTCACGGGCTGAGGCCGCTCTGCTGGCAAACCGGCGTGGCCACCCCGTGCCACCCACTGTTCTCCCTAAACACAAAGGACATTCCCAAGGTACAACGCCCCACCAGACGCCCTAGCATGAGGTAAGCAGTGTAAGGAAAAAGGAGTGCTTTTTAAAATGAAAATCAATTAAAATTGGTAGAAATCTTTGGCCTTTCTCTCAAGATGCATTAAAGTGTCACAAAAATCAAGAAACATGCTTCAAAATGCCATGTCGTTCTGACTCTGGTAACTACTACCTCCCCTCCACCCAACCCAGAAAAAGAGGCACTTTTAGTGTTTCATATAAGATTTCCAATCATCTAGTAGACATGCTAAATAACCCTGCACAATGGTAGTCCCAGAATAAACTCAGTTTATCAACATTACAAAGAGTCTAAAAAAGCTTTTATGAAGACCTAGATATTCTCTTAACTACACTAAAAAGCCCACTGGTTGGGAATCTTTACATCAATTTAAAAATGCAGAAAAAGGTAAAGTAAAAATAGAAAAAGACGAACTCTACAGAAACCTGGATCTGGTCATGCAAAAATGAGAAACGGGATTCTGAGATGGACGCACAGAAAGACAGCGAACTCAAGAGCAGTTCATTTCTTACCCCATCATTAATTCTGAGCCCAGCTTTTGCCCTTCCTTTTATCCTCTGTTTGGATATTTGCCTGTTACTGCGTTGAGCTGATAAAAATAGGAATGACTCCATCTGTAAGACTGAGCATGTATGTACATGCTACACAAAGTCAGGGCCTTGCTGCCATATGGCTTCCCCTTCGAAAGGAGCAATTTGGACAGTCCACCTCACCCTGGAACACGAGGCCTTTGTGCTATAAAAGACAGTAATTAACGTCACGGTTCTGCGGTGGTTTTGTCTTGGTTTTGGCTGGCAGGATGGCAGAACCCGGCGCACCCGGCCTGCGGCGGGTCCGGGCGTGCGGGGCGGCGGGAGCAGGAGCAGCACTGTGGCATGCGGGGCAGGACAGCAGGACAGCTACGGCCACACCTCGGCTCGGGGCCGCTGGTCTGGCCCCTTGGCAGCGGGCACTGCTGGCCCGCGCTGGGGCAGGGGCTCCGCCCGCGCATCCGGAGCGCTCGAGCCAACGGAGCCGACGTTCCTGCCGGAGCCGGCACCTGGCAGCCCTGGCCTGGACACACTGAAGCTCTGGTGTTCTCTATTTCTGAGTGTGGGATGCTATGCTGAAGCAACTAGAATTACAACCAAAACAGCTGGTGATTGAGAAAGAGGAAAATGGCAATACCCTAAAACATGGCTGTGTGATTTTGCAGCTATGTCACAGAATTCCACCACAATTGTTTAGATTGGCTGAAAGAATCATCCAATAACTTTTATGAAAATGAATAAACTGTCCATATTAAAATACAAAAGTACTATCAAGAATCACTTCTGACTTTCAGATTTAAATTCAGTGCAATTGACAAATGCATTGCTAAACAAAAAATGCAGCTTAAACATACTCAAAACATTTGTGTCTATTCCTGGGAGCACAGTTTAAAATTATTGCACAGAATTTTTTTTTTATTTTTATTTTTTTTCATTAAATGACAGAGGTCAGCCACAGTCATGGACCTCCAGCAATAAAAGCAATATTTCAAGTGCCAGACACTCAATATATTAGGTTTCCTACATATTGTAACTCACAGGGTAATTGCTCTAAACATTTGCAATATGTTCCAAAACCCTAAAAATAGCTGGCACAGAACCACCATGGATAACTGTCTTTATGGATATGACTTGGTGTTGGGTTTTAAACACTGTGTATGATAGCAGTATAATCCTGGGGTATATATAAACAATGTATTGTTGACTTGTCTTTACCACTGGCAAATTGCTACCCTACCTTAGCCAAACTCAGACTTGCTTCAAGTCGTGTTTATTTCATGGAAATAGCAGAAATTGATGCCTAAAGAACAATGGTTAAAATGTCAAAGCTGCATTATCTCAATTAGATGAATTTATACTTAACTTGGAGGGGGGAAAAAAAGCCCCAAACGAATAAAAAAATAGGTTAGAGACTAACAATCATAAGCCACAAAATTAATTGTGATTGAAATAGTGTTATAAAACTGATAACTTTGCAAAGCTCTGTAATATAAACCATTCCTTAAGTAAAATGTCTGTGACATAAATTTGACAACCTCTCTTTCTATAAATTTACACTCTTGGAATCTTATGCAAGACATGATGCAACCTTTTCGACTACACATACACATAAACACAACCTCATGCTATCATTTACAAATAAAATCACTATTAGTATACTTTTAATCACATGAGCAGAAAAAGGTTTGCCATATACATCTGTCATTGTAAGAAAAATACTTGATATTGTAAACAGAGTAAAAGACACTATATAGTAGTGATTATTAAAAAAATAGCAGCTTACGTCTACCCTATACTTGGAAAAAAATGTAGTCACAAGATACAATAAACTGCAGGACTGGAGCAGCAGGGGAATTAGTGCAAGTATTCATCTCTTAAATAAGCTGAATCACTGCTATTAAAATAAACTTGAAGCAAGTCCTCTGTTTAAGTTTTTTTTTTTTTTAAATCTAAGGTAGTAAACATTTTGCCTCTTAATGGCAGTGTTATCAAATATATGCCAAAGATTTTATTTTAATAAAGAAAAATTACATGAAATACTTTTAATACTGGAGTTTGGTTACAATTATACATCTAAGCTCCTACAAATAATGATGGGCAACTCTCAAAGAAGCTGTGGCATGAACCCTTGTCCAGAAAGATCTTAACCTCTTAAACAAAATCCCCCAGCTATACTTTGCTCCTTTTCACAATAGTGCACAATTTAACCATATTTTAGCTATGGTTTTAAAACAACAGAAGATGCATTTTTCCTCTTTTTTTTTTTCCTTTTTTTTTTTTTTTGCATCCCTGTTTTTTTTTTTTCTCCTGTGTTTTTGTGCCCTTCTGTTCTTAAGTTTGGCAGAATTATGTCCCAAATAAGAAATTACTGCATTTCAGCCATGTCACCAGAAAATCAAACATAGCATTATACCCATTTCCATCATACTTCGTAGATGAGAAGGATGTGAAATATCACGCCGCAAAGAAGGATTTTTTTTTTTTCTTCTCTCTCCCTAATCCCTTTTCCACCCTCCCTCTGTTCAAAGAAATTGTGCTCTGGGAGCCACAAAATGTACCAAATGTTATCAGGTTCAAACTACCTCTTCAAAGAATGCATCAAAACATGTTTCAAAGAAACGCCTTTTTTTTTTTTCCCAAGGTGAAAAAAATATAAACAAGAAACTAATTCACTCCCTTACTTCATGCATTCGTAAACTTAACCAAAACAAAACAGAAAACCCAATGTTTAAAAGCAAAGAAAAAAACTACTGCTGCAGATTTCTGTAAGTCCATTTTCTCTGTACACACAAACTGCTCAACTACTGAGAAGGAAAACAAAAATACCCCACAATCCACGTGAGAATGGATTTCATGGGGGAAGGGGTAATGAAGGCTGCCATTAGTATCTTCTGAATTTGGTATGTATATGGGTCTGCTCTTGTATATGGTATATTTCTCTCTCTCTCTCGCTCTCTTCTGATTTTCATATCCAAAACCTTTAAATGTTATTTTGGGGCACAGCAGATTCCAGCACTTGGTGAACAGGATTCACAAGCTGTGACAAAACTCTGTCATCCTCTTCAGGGTGTAATTTTTTTTTTTTTTCCTTTTTTTTTTTTCTCCTTTTTTTTTTTTTATATACAGTATATGTATATATTTCTTTTACATTTGGCTGTAGTGGACTGGCCATGGTTCGATTGGGACTATAGCAGTACATGGGTCAGGGACAGTGATTTTGGCTATGTACACATTCATAGTCGGTCCATGGCTTCCAACTAAGAGCGCTATTTCCGGAGGTCTAATACACAAACCTGCAAAGAGAGAGACACAGATACAGCAGCTGCACAAGAGCACATGGTTTTACAACTCTGTGTGAAGTATCAGAGCAAAACCTACAACATGGATTGTGTAAGCTTAACCTTATATCTATTAACAGTGGTTAAATAATATCAAAATGACCAAGTGAGCTCTAAATGAACCCCCAGCCAGCCCCAGTGCTAAGGGCACTGCTGCCTCCAGAACTGCTATCAGAACAGCAACAACATTTTATGTAAGCTGTTATTTAATACTGTGAGGCTGAGAACTTACTCGAGTCTAGTTTGTAAAAATATAAAATGAAATTAAAATACGTGGACAAGTACTAAAATGGATGAGAAAAACAGTTAATGGTGTACAAATTCGAATTTTAGTCTTCCCAAAATCTCCACTGAGTAGTGCTTCTGGGTCTGTCAGATGTAGAAGTCTATTAGTAAAATATGACCACACACAAGATAATACCAGCTGCAAGCACATTTAAAACAGAGTGGATGAGAAGGGTTTTTGGTAGCAAACAATATAGAACAAATTAAGCCCAGCATTTTTTTAAATATCAGAAACTAAATGAAAACAAATCTATTCCAAGTACAATCAGCCTGTTGGGCTAAATTAATTGGAGGACTGGAAAGGTCACACAGCATGTATAAAAAAGGGTCATCTGGGGGGACTGATAATTTTCTACTTAGGATATGCCTTGAGTTTTTTTCCTTTTATGATATTGCCTATAGTTACAGGACTAAAATGATATAAAAGACCAATCAAAATGAATTTTCTAGGATTTAGGCTTCTTAAAATCCAGAACTTCCTATTTTGTGCTTTGAACTCTAACAAAACAACCTTACTTACCAGCATGGAGCATTCAGGAAGGAAATGTTTTGGCACCTGTGTTAAGATACCACCTGAGACTCTGCACTACTAAGCTGCCAGGATTGCTTTTTGCTGATGTTTGTTAAAGGAAGCTGGAGAACTTCAAAACACAATTCCCTTATCAGCCTTATTTTAAGTTTGCTTTTCCTTAGGCTCTCCTCTCCTTTCTTTGCAAACAATGGCAAGAGAGAGGCAAGCAGAAACCCCAGGACTATACTTCTTTATGAAGACCCTGCACATTCCCATCCCACTGCAGCTCTCTGCAGGACAGTGTCAGAGCAGCCAGAAGGTGATGCTCCAACACCCTGCAGTGAAATGACAGTGGGGGCATTCATGATTAGTTAAACATGATTTTATTCCCTGCTTTTTCTAAGCAAAGTAAGCAGACTGGTACCTATATATAGCTGCTGACATTTCTAGGAACTTTTTAATTACAAGCATTTAGAAATCTGCACTTTGTTTTGCTGTTGAATGCAATGCAGAAGGTATTTCATTCCTGTCATGCATTATAATAATATCACCTACACTGAGCACTTTCACTTGAAAAGGGCAGAGAAAGAAAAACAAATTTGTTTCCAGACCAACCACACTGAACACACTGACACAGTAAACCCCAGCAGGAACAGAAAACATAAACTGGAGTTATTTCCACCTTCTGAGGTTTTCGGGGGGGTTTAGAACAGTGATGCCTTAAACTGGAATAAAGATATTCTCCTTTCAATATCACAGCATGGTTACAGGTGGAAACCTACAGGTGAGCTGCCTGTATTCAACCTTCAGCTAGAGAAGGAAATTTTGTCTCCATTGTTGGTTAAAAGATTACCAGAAGATGTTTGTTATTAGAACATCAACCAAATCAAGCAACACTTACTGAACCATCTGAAGCACTTGCTCCAACTTTGTCTCCTGCTGCATTCCAGCAAACCTCAAAAATCCCTCCTGTTCCCCGATAACTGTGAACTAGGGCACCTGTCTAAAAAACGGACAAGCCAAGTAATTAGTACAACAAAAGCAAAATGAACAAGCACAATTTGTACATGTAAAAATTCCCCACTGCTTTCAAAAGCTGAAATTCTCAGAGGAAAGTGGTCCAGGATAGACTTGTGGACAGTTTCAGCACCTTGTTAAAGAATGTGACACAACCACTGCACCTCGAGCTCCTGTGTTTGATAGGCAAAACTGGGGATGGTCACGACTACTTCCAATTACTAAAATGAGCCTTTCAGAAATTAATACCTAATTCCCAGTAGCCAGAGACTGCATCATGCCTGACAACATCTTTAGACTTTCAAACATAACAAGCCCTTGGTTTTTTGCCAGAAATATAAAACAAGTAATAGCGTCCTTTTTGAGAAAGTTAGATAGAAACACTTTGTCATCATTCTCTTTCCTCAACTATATTCTCTTGTTTGTCAGTGAAATTCAGTGGAACAGCCAATCAGATTAGTATGTCTACAGAGTCATCATTTTTCACAAAAACCCCTGTTTTATCAGGAATTTAAAGTTCAGAGTTAACAAATGCTATTTTTGGATGAAATATGTTCTTGGAGAAACTTTGCTGAATGGGGGGTTTTGTCGGTGAGTTTTTGGTTGGGTCTTTTTGGTTTGTTTGTGTTTTTTTTGCTAAGACAATGTAAAAACAGGTATTACTTCACCATAGGCAAGCATTCAAAGTGAGAAATTAAATGTACATCCATTAAAAGAAATAATCTTAGAACAAAAAGAAAACAAGTGTGTTAGGAATGACAAAGCTCTTTGTGGCTGAAGTATGATGGAAAAACAAAGGTTGGAAGGATGGAAAAGACCAAAACACAAACTTCTCAACAGAGAGAAGAGCTATACCTGTGTATTCCAGATGTGTACACATTTATCAAAGGAGCCACTGGCCAGGTACCTGCCATCAGGACTGAAAGCTACACTGTACACAGGTTCTTGATGTTTTGTCAGAGTATGAATACAAATTCCTCTGTCTACATCCCATAACCTAACAGTAGAATCAAAGGATGCACTGTCAAGGAAAAAAACAGAGATTAATTACATCTCAATTCAACATATCTTTGATGCTAATACAAACAGAATATGATGAAGTATCCTACGTGCTTCAAAACATTCTGTGAACTTACATTTATAGAGAGTGAAGTAAAAATAATGTTTAACAAGCATTTACAACCAGGATTAAATAGTACCTTGCTAACATAAGATTGGCATTTGGATTATTTGTTCCTGGTCCTGTAGGACTCCATTTGATAGTATAAATTTCTTTGTTGTGTGCTT
Organism: Aphelocoma coerulescens; assembly: GCF_041296385.1. Taxonomy (NCBI): domain Eukaryota; kingdom Metazoa; phylum Chordata; class Aves; order Passeriformes; family Corvidae; genus Aphelocoma; species Aphelocoma coerulescens. The sequence continues at coordinate 20,677,421 of NC_091023.1, read as the reverse complement.
GTAAATCATGGACACAACTGTCTTGTTTCATACTCCAGATCTACGATAAAAAGGGAAGAAAACACAAATAATTTAGCACAATATTGTACTAAAATACATTTTACATGGTTCTTCTGTATCATTTGCAGGCTGTTACCTTTTAGGCCACTCAAAACATTTGCTATGATTGCTAGGTTTCTAGAGTAATGATGCCAAGTATTATTCCAGGACCTTTCACTCTTTAGGTTATAAGTGCCCAGAGAGGTTAATGAGTAATAAAGGTGCTGCCTATAGAAACTAATCTGCCTGAGTTAACTGCAAACCCCTTGAGAAGGGCAGGGATGAGAGCAGATGCTGAAATGAGAAGAGCAATATGTAAATGTTCATGTCTGAGTTGATAAAATATCACGGTCCTATTTTTAAATGAACTTCTTGCTACACAGACTGAGTGAAATAAAGGGATAGTAGAGAAATTTTCTGTTTTCATACAAATCCAGAGATGCAAATACCACTATGGCATTTTCCTGACTTATTAGCATTTGCATTGCCAGATTTCAGTGTTCAGTACTTCACAGAGGTCATTAGAGGACTCCAACTCCTGTACGACCTTGCTCAACAAACAAAATAACTTTCTTCTATTAAGAGTTTACATTGTTCCTACAGAAGGGATTTTGGAAGGCTTTTATACCTTTTTCTGCATGTGAAATTGGATATGGAAAATAACCATCTGAATGGTTTTTTAAATAGTATCTGTTTCAGTAATTCTTTTAGATCACTTTTTGTTAGAAAAGCTACCAGGAACATGCTGAAGCCCAACTGTATTTAAGATGCAATTGAGGTACATGTTTAAATAAATGGTGCTTTTCAGAACTGCTGCTTTGCTGAAGAGGAAATTGATTTTCAATGTGCAGACAGAACTGAAATTGTATTTTCAGTTTAAACTGATGGGATCAAAATCTAGCTTCTCGTCCCAAAACCAGCATGGATGAAAGTCTGTATCAGCTGTCCTAGAGAACATCAAGTTGTAGATAGAAACTAACCAAGTAAATAAATCACTAAGCCCTTCCATGTGCTTCCAAACCTGGTATTTATTCCCTCTGCCATTGAAAAGTAAGGGATCCACAAGTGATTAGTGATGTGTAGACTCATCCCCCAGCACTTGGTGTTTGAGCTAATCCTGAGCAAAACTATAACATTCTTTGCAGCCTGGGCTCAATTCGAAACAGCCACCAAGAAGTTAATGCCTGAATCCCACAAATGCTGACACATTCCCAGTTATCACCTCTACTCATGGAGAGGCAGCAGCAACAGCTCGAGCTCTAGACTGGAATTCATCACCCTGGAGTTTCAGCTGTTTAAGTATTAAATATCTGGCTTAAGCTGGCTATTTTGACTCCATCCACTGCCAAGGGAGAACAACTGATGCTCTCAGGGGTTTACTTATCACACTTGACTTAAGACACTTAACTTAGGAAAGGACAACTTGCTCTTCAGCAGTGCTGAACTGGAGATGTCTAGACATCCACCTCTAGACAGGGGGCTTAATGCTTAAGTGTTTGTATTTAGATAAGGTGACTTCCCTTGCCAGAGCCTGACCATGTGCCAGCACGAGGGATATGTGGCTGCTCATTCAGCCATTCCCTGATTAATAACAGTGAGCTGGATAGAACTAACTGTCCCAAGGGCTACTAGCAGGACAGTGCTGTCAATGTAAAAAATGTATCCTGAGACTCTACCAAGCACAGTGCTAAAGCTCCCAGTGAATGTAAAGCAGTGCAGGAGTCACAGAAAGCATCTGAACCATGGAAGCAGCACAGGTCTATCAGGCATGAACAGCCTCATTTCTGCTGGTGGCAGGTTTGTAAGGATCTTCGTGTGCCCTGAAGTCACATGTGTAAGTTGCAGTGTCCTCTGCACTCACAAGTTTGCCCCTGTTCTACAAGAAATGTAGCTGTGAATCATTTGGAGGACAAGTGTAGGTGATTGAAAATTGCAGAATGACTCCTGATGAACTGGAAAAATCCAAGAGTGTACACAGCCTCTGAAGAAAAATCATGCCAAAGATTTGAACTAGAAAGAAGGGGAAAGCAGAATAAAACCAGGAAAGGAGCAAGTCACCCATTCTTGTATGTGTTACCTGACATGCATTCCAACTTTTTGTTTTAACCAAAAGCAACCATCAGGCGTGAGAGCTTAATGATTAATGACCTGATTCTGTAAACAGCTAAAAGCACCTAATAAATCATGCTCCAAGTTTCAGGCTGGCAGCCTATAACAAGTTCTCTGGACCAAAGCTTGGCTCTGATTACAAGGATTTCTAGGATTGCCTAACCTTGTTATATTAAAAAAGAACAAATATTGGACAACACGGCAAGTACAGTGACACTGCTGGATTGTCCAGGCTAATGGTGTGCATTCCAGAGTCCTACAAAGACAAGCACCAGCCTCAGAACTCCCATTACCTTTAGAGTCATGTCATCAGAGCAGGATGCCAGCAGATTACCAGTTGGATCCCATTTGATTGCATTTACTTCATTCTAAAAGTGAACAATGAGAGTAAGTTTCAGTCCTCCCTTCCATTACAAATGACAGCTTACAAAACTGGACAGCAGTTATGAACATTTGCATAATTGTCAGGATTTTAACACTTAATTTTTATTCATAGCTTGGCCTTCAATAACAACAGCTTTTTGCTATCCATTTATTACATTTCCCAGACATACTTGTACACCATGTGGCAAAGTCTTGAAGTTACCATGTTTCTTCTTCTAAAGCTCACTTTTGCATCCTGACACGGGTAAAAACAAGCTGCACATGGGGCTGAGAATCATTCTGATAATCACAGAGACTGTGATTACCAGAAAACCTTAACCACAACTACCTATGTGTGCATCTACTGCCTGTAGCCAACCATCAACCATTACCAATCAATAATCAATTATACAAGTGCTGGGTACTGGTAAATTTACTGGGCCCCCAAACCCTCACCAATAAAAACATCATAGAGCAACCCCCTTTTTGCAGTACTTACCGTGTGACCCTGGAAGGTTTTGATGGGCCTATCTTGTCCTAGTTTACAAACGTGAATACACATGTCTGTACTGCAAGAGGCAAATGTGTTGTTACTCTGCCAATCAACATCTAATGCTGGTGCTAAAAGAAAAAGGAAGATATTTAAAGCTACAGTATGCATTCTGCAGGAATTTGATGTGCAAATTTACCATGTATCACCCTGGAACAAAAGCCAGCAGGAAACAATCATTAATTTTACAGCAGTTCTCAAGATAAACACTGTGAACAGGAAGAAATGCAGCCCAAACAAGTCTTATGCAAAATGGAACAAATTTAATATAAGTCATCATAATATGGAACATATTTGAAATCAAAGTTATACAGAAGACAGTGCAGCAGGACATCAAGCTGTACTTAAGCCATCTACAAACAAATCTCAGGAGTCAGCACAAGGAACAGGTTCCCACAACTTCACACATCATCATGTGTGAGCTCATCTCCACCAACAACTCCTGCTCGTGCTCAGGGATGGCAGCCATGGAAAGGTAAGGATTTATTTCCTTTCTTAATTCCAGCATTGTAAGGTGTGGTAACTTGAAACTTAATCATGGGCAACATATTCCATCTGATCAAGACAGCTGTTTATGGCAGATAGCACAGACAACTGCTTGGAGTAAATGCTGAGTTGATGTTTTTGACTGCTGTCATGGCACTGGAAATGTGGCATGAGTGGAATAAAAATGGGAACAAGACACGTTTCTTAAAGGCCCTTCAATGACACGTCTGTCATCCTCTCCATTCTGTTTTCCAGCTGATTCTGGCAGGATTGCTCAGCATGCAGCCCACAAAGCAATTTGTCTGACCACTGCACTCCCACCCCAGCTGGCCAGTGAACAGCTTTCAGCTGGTTTGTGGTCAAACAAGCTGGGCACAGCAGAACAATGGGACATGGGGTGGGATTACCACACCAGGAGGATAGCAAATGTGGTCCTTAGGTGATAAACACAAATCCCTTGTGGCCCACCCACTTGATTTGTCTGCCATCATACTACAGAAAGTCAGAAATACTTGAATTATTTATCTCATGACTTTCATGGAACTGCAGTAAAACTGCAAGTTATAAAATCAGAACAAATCTAGCTTTGTTTACATTCTCAAAATTCAAATACAGCAGTCAGTAACCCAGGAGTACCTGTAAGATTTTTAAATTATGCAAATAAGCAGAATAAACATCAGATTTTTAAATTTATTTTAAAAAATAACTCCTTTTTGTCTTTTCAGATGACAAACATGAATGATAAAATCAAGACTTACCAGAATGAAAAGGAAACTGCTGCTTGGCTTCGCCAGTGTGGGCATCCCAAATAATTGTGGTCTGTGTTAAACAGATAAATAAACATTGAACAAACTTGTACAAATTGCTAATTTCCCCACAACTACCACCACTCTCAAGTATGAGAATACCTAGCCTGCTCCCCATCACCCAAACCTGTTCTTGATTATACATTTCTAGAGTTTTACCCAGTACTAAAAGAAATAGTAACAGATGTATGGACAACAGTAGAACACTTAAGATTGCATTAGAAAGGTGTTTAGTCACAAAATTTTGGGGTCTGGAGGGAAGAAGGAATTTGTGGGCTTTTAACCAGTTTTATCCCCTTAGTCCTATTTATATTCTTGTAATCCATTCCACATGCCTATTTTAATTTCAAATACTTGTATATTCAGATTGTAATATCAGCTACTCACGTATCCCTAAGGAGATGTCATTAACAATTAGTCACATACTGAAAGATTTAAGGGTGTAATTTCATTCTAAGTTGTTCTCTGCCAATACTTTGAAAACCTTCTGGTTAAAGAAATCTTACATGACAAAATTAGTATCTTATGATCATTATATTATATGCCAACATCCCTGGCCTACCTCAATGATCAATGAAAATTTTGATGCCAAATTCAATGGAAGCATGAACTGATTACATAAATTAATTATGGAAAAGGAGCCTAAGGTTTGAGTCATTCTCTCTGCTAATGCAGAATATTTTTCAAAACATAATCTCAGTTTGTCTAAGAAGTTTTATTGACTGAAATGAGGCTTCTATTTCTTCCTTAATTATTTTCCTGCAGATGAAAGCTGTACCTCCACAAATATTTAAAAACTGGCATAACCATCACAGCTGCCAAAAGAGTAAACACATCCCTTCCATGCTCTGAGACATTAAATTTTCCTTCCCTTGTGCCAGCACAAGCATTTATAAAGCTGGCTACTAAAGCAAACCAGGTAAATGCATGCAGGAAAAAAACCCAAAAAAACAAATAATGGAGAAAATTTACTACTTTGCAGTGACACTGCCAGTTTTAAGTGGTTGTAATGAGGTTACAGTTTGCCACTCTCACTAAGAGAAAACCTGTGCCAACTTCTGCACCTTGAATCAGTTAGAGGAAAAAATCAACTCTCTTTACTCTTGCAATAGTCTATTTGATTCTCTGAATTCACTTTAAGTCCATTTCTCATCACTCTGTGCCCTTCCTACCATTCATAAAACCTCTCACACTAACAGCAGTTCTGAACTGAAAGACCTTGTGAGCCTAATTTGTTTAGAGATGTGAAATAAAACAGTCAAACAATGAGCTCCATGGCATTACACCACTGGCACCTCCCCAGTCACATATATCAACTCTCTGTATGTTCCAGCTCTAATCTTTTTAATCATTCTCAGGTTTGACTGATATCCAACTCAGCCTGAACCTATTCCTCTAGTACAATTTTCTTCTTCCTGAGGCTTTGCACGAAGTGTCCACTGGATTTTACATGGTTTGGTTTTACAATAAGTTGAATGTTTCTGGTTTCAATGCACTTACTTTCCAACTCAGGCTAATCTAATGGAAAGAGATCCACAGACACTGAAATCTAAGAAATTAAAGTATCTCAATAAACTACTATAAAACCCAAGGAAACATAGCTAAGCATAACAACATCTTTGTGAGCACATATTTACATCCCATGCCTTTAGTTTCATTTACTTACTTTGCAAAGTTTTGCTATTTTGCTTACAGTTAGATTATAACCGTGAAGGAAAGAATTTTAATTTTACCAAAGATTATCTCACCTTGTCCACTCCTGCACTTAAAATGAAGTTTCCTTTCTTGTTCCATTTTAACGCAAATATAGGACCTTTATGTTGCCCTAAGGTGCTGGCAAGATTACCTGAAAATTTATATTGATATGAATACATTAAAAAATAAAAAACTATGCTGTGAGCCACAATATAGGAAAATATATTGTAAATTAAAAAGTATTTTGCTTACCATCTTTAGTCCATATCCTCGCAAAGCCATCATAAGACCCAGTTGCTAGAAGTGTACCTTCACTCTGTCAGCAAAAAAGGTTATTTATTTATTTTTACTGCATAATTCAAAGCTAAAGAGCACAAAGCAAATTTGAGGAAGAATAGATCTGCGTAGGATTTACGCCATTTATTTCATTGACTGCAGCTTATTAAAAAGAAGTTCCTGAAGCACAACAGAAGAAGTTACCACATTGCTCAAAGTAAAGAAATATTTCTGGCGCTGCCACAGAGGACACCACTGCTGTCACTTAGAACTGGAGCAGGAGGTGCTGTGAGCAGGACTGTCCCGGGAGCATTTGGAGCGCTGCCGTTGGTACTCACGTTCCAGTCCAGCGACGTCACGTCCTTGTTGCTGGGTACATCCTGCCCCCCTTCCCGGATGCAGTGCCGCAGCACCAGCTGCGTGGAGCCGCTCGTGCTGTTCTCACTGAGGTTCCATATCCGCGCTGTCGAATCGCCAGATCTGCAAAACAGCCAGTGGGGACAGCAGTCCTGCCATTTAAACACGGGCAATGCCATTTATTTCGTGTATGTGTTCATAGAGATCGTTGGCATGATAGCCTGGATTATTATAGAATATGCAGTGTGCGAGATACAATATATTAATAATATATAGTATGCATAATAGTACATTATAGACCATATTTAGTTATATATTTAGAGTTATATATAGTTATTTGTATTACATACAGTATGCGATATAGCAATATATAATATAGCAATATACTATATGTGCTATAGAATATACGATACTAATTATAATATATAAAAATTATATATTTTTCTATTCAATACAGTATAATTATATTTAATATTTTTCTATAGATTAATTCCATATTCATTATATATTAATTGCTATTATTTTTACTAATAATAGCAATGATGATAATAACAATAACAACAATAACAACAATAACAACAATAACAACAACAACAACAACAACAACAACAACAATAATAATAATAATAATAAAAAAACCAATTCCATTTTAAAGCACTGTTCTCTAAAGAACAAACACCATGGCATTTGATGTTTGGGGTAGGTGTTCCCTGAGCCTGCTGCCCTCCCCACACAGCAGCGTGCCCCCAGCACAGATAATTCCGTACACACGGGGTCAGTGCACATACCCTGAGGCCAAAAGGTCACTAACGGGATTCCAGGCACAGATGAACACTTCAGATTCGTGGCCACGCAGCACCACTGCCTTGTTGGGAGGGATCTCGACATCTCCATCTACTTCCATCATATCCGTGTGATTATCTGCATTATGGGAAACAACAGTAGAGAGAGGTGGATTTGAGTATTTTGGGACGTTGTGACTCCTGTATGGTTCAGATTCTTCTGGGATGAGTGCAAGAATTCACAACTTATGTGATTCAAAAATTTGACAGAGCTGTCACACTCTCTTATTTTTTCAGTTTCAATTAATGAAGCACTATAAACAGATGGGGAGTTTCAGAAATGTGAGAAAGCTCTTCTCCCCTGTAAACCTTCACATCCAAACGATTTCATTTTGGAGCTCCAGAATTGGGGCCAAAAGTTAATTTTTTGCTATGCTAAAAAACAAATCCTGTTACAAGTACTCACTTTTTCAGGTCCAATGCTGCATCGTACAATATGTTACTAGTCTAGCTTGTGCTTTAAAAATACATTTATAACACATTCATTTTCAAAAATCTCTCTTTTCACCAATTTCAGTCAAACAGGTTTTAAATCCACATCTCTGACACTCCATTTACAAAATGGCTTTAATTAATATAATCACTTTTGGTGATAGAGCAAACTGATAACCAAGCTTCTCAAACTTCACCAGCAATTACTGTGGAATTATGGCAGCGTAACTTTCTGCATGGAAGTGAGGTTGAATCCATATTTTTCTGGGGGTAATTCAACTGACAAAACAGTTTTCTTGGCATCTACCATCAATCATTTTCTATTATTAAAAATGAATTCACGATGAGTGCAAATGCAGAATGTAAGAAAGGCTGCACAGTTCACCTGTTCCATATTTATTCACTGCAGTTAAAGAAATCACTTCACAGCTATTGCTTAATTTAGCATTAAGGGTTTCTCTCTCTGTTTGTACATGCAAGAAAATAGAAAAGGCTATTAAAACATGCATATTTTTTCAGAAAGAGCACCATATAAAGCATTGCTTCAGTCAGAGGATCGATGCCAGTCTGAAGTGCTGTACAGCCAGCAGGGGTTGCTGGCAGATCACATTTAACAGGGCTGAGATCCGAGGTCTACCCTTCCTCTATCCACAGTTACCAAGTAAATATCCTTTTGAGATTTCTAAATGAAAGCATCAAAGTAGGCAACACACTTTTTTCAGCCAAAGATTGTATTTCCAGCTTTTTATCATATGTACTAATGAAAAAACTTACTAAAATCAGGCTGTAAAACTTGTACATGGCTCGATATTAATATTCTCTCAAAAATGTCATTTCTTCAGGTTTTTTTACAGAAAGAACTGTAACTCCCACACGTAAACATGCAATTCAGACTTCCAGAAGACTATTTTCAAAAATCACAGTTTAATTCCTGACCTAAACTTTTCCATACTAAGCCTCATTGTAAGGTATGTTCCTTTGACCAGTGATGACAAACAGAACTCATTGATTTCACCAATCACAACTAAAATGGAATTCATGAATAAAGCAAACCTGAGAGCAGTTGCATCGAGCAATTCTGAATAGCAAATCATGAAAACTGATACTGATAAAGGAGACAAGGGACACAGGGTTTGTCCCAGTAACCCTGACCTCAGCATGACTTGTCCTGCTGAGAGCTGGGTACAACTCTGGGATCCATGGGATTTACAGAACCTGTTGGAAGGAGTTTGTAAAGCTTCACAAGCAACACTCAGTTTTAACCAGCCATGGACTAGTGGACTCCTCTCCTCATTCCTTGTACAGGAATGTCTCTTGATTATTTTTTCCTTTTTATAGAAGAGTCCTGTGAAAAACCTTCAGGTGATGGAAAAGAAGCAGTACTGGAAGTGAGACTAGTCAAGGGAATATTGTGAATTAATGAATTCAGGACTTTGCATCTCTTGCAACCCCAGATATCAAAACTGGGGACAGCCAAAGCTGAGGCATGATGTGTTCAAGCATCACCCACGATGAAGGAATTCTCTGCAAGCTGCAGTTACTACAAGTTACTCCAACCTCTACATTTTTACCTCGCTGTCTACAAGCTCATACTATGATAAACAACTAGGAAATGCTAACCCAGGTTAAGGCCATTTCTGTCTCAACTTACTTGCTATAGTGTGTGCTCCGTTCTCCTCTCCATTTGCAGTATTTTCTCCATTTTTCGCTGATCCCTGTTGGTTGGTGGCGGCTGCAGCTGCAGCAGCTGCTGCCTGCTGTTGTGCAAGTTTGTCTCTGTAGGCCTGCTGCCTTGTCTGTACCACATCAGGCATCACTGCATCTATCAGTGAGAGAGACTCTATCGGCCTACCATCAAACAAGGTACCGTCCTAAATTACAGCACAGGGAGAAAAGAAAAGGAAAGAAAAAAAAAAAGACAATACCAAGTACAAATTAACATTACGGGCAAAGATTGCAAGCAAAACTAAAGGAAAAGTTTTGATTTAATATAATAAAGTGGTTTACATATGGTGCTGGAAGTGATATCTCATCATTGTTGTGGTCAGGATTGGAATTTTAGTCTAAAGTTAAGTGGTCATCATAAATATGCAAAAAAGCCACTGCAGGCCTCTGGGGGAGCCTGTGGAATCAAAAGTTATTTGCTTCGAGTTTGCTGAATTGTTTGCTAAAAAATTCTGTAAGCTATCTATGAATATGATTTCAAACATGAGTGGCTGCAGCAAAATCTAATGGTTTGTTTGAAGACAGAGCTGCAAACATTGCAACTCGGGTCACTGACTTGTGAAGTTATAGTCTTATTAGACTAATACTTTCCATAAACATATTATCTGGAGAGTTGACTAGTTTTCTTCCTTTTTTTAAACAGTGCTGGCATGTTTTCAAACAACAAGGAAGAATTTTATCCTGAAATGGACAAGACCCAGTTAAAAATACCCTTATACATATGCTAGGGCTTTGTAAGGATCTATTTTTAGGAGCTAGAAGGATTCCTTGCAATAAATATAGGGTCGTCTTCTTCTATTCCTATCACTTGCTTTATTTTTCTGAGGCTTCCTAAGGGAAAGGATTTGCTTCACTGGGACTGTGAAAACCACACAAACAGCAGACATAAGGGAGACTGGAAAGTGAGCAGAATTAATGGGAAAAAAAAGTTTCCTTCTGTAATCTGACACATAGAAAGGCTTCTCACCTTCCAGGCACAAATGAGAATGGAAATTGAGGGCGAGTGTCTGAAGCATCAGGCAGGAAGATACATAGCTTTCTGTACTGCTGGAATAACCATTTAAACATCAAATTTAATAGATCCTGCTCAAGATGAATTAGCCAGCAGAGGCAAAAGGCAAACTGGTGTATACCTTCAGCCTTCCTGCCACAAATTCAAACCCTCTCTCTCCTTGGAAACCTTGCCTTTGGGCTCACATTACTTCACTGAAATGACACAAGAGCCCAAACAAGAGCTGCACAGTGCTCTCCCACCTCCCTAGTGCCAGTCTACGAAACCAAAAAATGAGGAGATTACTGGTCTCAAGTATTATTATCTTATTGCACTTGTCTGGATGTACTACAACATTATAGTAGGGTAAAAACTCTACAGACAACGGACCTTTAAGCAATGAGCCAGAACACCATGCCTGGTGTTGTGTGGCTGCACTGGGCAGAACCCCCACCCAGTTATGTCACTCCATTCTGGTTCCACCACTGGAGTCATGGTGAACACCAGCAGTAAGGAATCTGAAGTAAAAGTAAATAAATAGGATACAAGAAAGTTAAGAAAAAATACTAACATTCAAACTTACTGCAAGCAAGGACACAATGCTCCTGCAAACAAAGCCTCCTTACCTCATTAATACTGACTTCTGCCTCTACATACTGCAGACCTTTCTGGATGATGGAAATCAAAGCAGCTGGTGGCACCAGAGCACCATTTATATTAGACTGGCTGATATGGCTCTCTATACCAAAGGTAAATGCTGAATGGGAAAACCCTAAAGACAAGGCAAAGACATCAGAATTGATTTATAGATAGGCAACACTACTTGCTGTACCATGGTAGGACCTTCTGTTTAAAACCTGAGTAAATTATACAAAGTATAATGCTACAGCAAGCTTCTGAACTACCAAAAAACTTGTCAAAACACCTCAATTCTCTCATAGTTCAAGTGTACAAAAAGAGAAAAGCAAAGCTCATATATAAACACAACAATTATTAATTACAGCATCAACAGCAAAACATTTGTGTGTGAGTCAATATAAAATATACAATTCACTATAGCATTTAAACATGTTTATATATTCACAAACTACATGTATGTGTTGTATCATATGTAGCATTTAATAAAAAAAGAAATAAATATCCAAGACACAAGTCTCACTTCCTACTTTTACTCACTGATTTGATACCCATGAAAGTGAAATGAATCTGTATGTGAACAGAATTCAGCTCATGGTACAGTGCTTCCATAATTGTGTATGCTCTGGCATTTAGAGCTACATCAGCACTGTGCACTGATTAAGAAGTGGCAAACGTTACAGTGCAGCAATGGCAGCTGCTTGCTATTTATTTGATCACCCTGAAAAAGTGAATTTAAGCTAGAGAAAAATAGTTGTTTCAGCAAATTAACTCTACTGTCATGGCATTTTTCTTAAACCACTTCATTTTTTTTCCCTTTTTCCCTGTCAGGTAAGCAAGAAGCTGCCTGCAAACTTTCAAATGAAGATGAGGCAATTTTGTAAGTTTGGCTTCTATGACAAAAGCAATCAGCAACTGGAATAAGAACGTGTAGTAGTTTTCAGTAAATTCAGGCAGAAAAATGAGGGTTAGCTTTCTTTTGACAAGCTGAAACTGAAAAAGTCTGCCATCCCCACCATTGCTTCTAGTGCTTCTCTGCCTCAGCTTGGGAAGTCCATGAGCAGTGGGCATATGTTGCATCAGTCAAATGCATTTTCAACAAGCCTGAAGCCACCCATCAGCAATCACTGAACAAAACTAAGAACCAGTAAATGCTGAAAGAGGAGGTAAAATACACAATATATGCGTATATTTTGTTATCTACCTATACGTATATACATTAAAGCTGATCTCTTACACTGTCATCTTAAGACTGGAGTTTATTTTTGCTTTAATATGCAGACTTCTTTGTATTGCTGAGATCGTATTCCCTCCTGCCAGCTGACAATCATCACTTGTTCATTTACTGGGGCATGCCCTGACTTCCACTCAAATCTTCCCATTCTAAATGTAGGCTGTGTTAAGCAATCAATATCACAGTTGTGAGTAAAAGATGATGTTGTCTCTTACAGAGCTTCAGGAATAACCACCACCACAAAACTCCCTGCAGCCATATGGCTGCATCTAGGAACCCAAACATGCAACACAAACTCAAACTGCTGATCCGACTGGGTTGGGGAAGCTTTACAAATAAGGGAGCACTGCTGCATTCTTGCTTGTGTTGTGCAGACACTGTGTGGAGGGATATGACAGGAAAAAGGTTTCTTTCCAAGTCTGACAATATTCAAATGTCTTTTGCTCTTTCTCCTAAGAAGCAGGAGATTCTGGCTACCCTGATACCAAAGGACAAGGTCCTCAAGAAAATGTCCTGCAGGGACAAAGGCTTTTGGGAACCCCAAGAGTTATTCCTGTAAAAAATCTGTTCATCTCTAAGTAGAGTCAAGCGATACAAATCACAGTCACAGTTGTCACTTCTTCCTTTGAAACACAGCCACATCTGCCCTCCCACAGTCACGTTCAGGCAGGGAATTCGGCTACACAAGACTGGTTCGCAGGAGCACCATCACTCCAAGGCAACAGGGAAAAACAGCATTTTGCTGATCATTCTATTTTCTTCTTCAAGCAGCCCTGAAGAAAATGGTGCAAAGTGCCATCATCACCCTGCAGAGAAGTGATCTCCAGGAAAATGCATTTTAGCAATCGAGTGAGTCCTTGGCTGGTTGACTGCCATCTGAAGACTCCAAATGACTAAATCTGATTAAGTTACAGAAGGTAACTTGGCAGGAATTCATTCTCTTGTTGAGAAGAAACACCAAGAAACAGTTCAGACAGAAGCACATGCCTACTGGCAAAATAATTGAATGAGCCTGTGTTTGCTAAAGCCAGTTTCAGATGAAGATCAAATAAATTATGCGTTGTTTAATAGCCAGAATTGTAAAAACTCACCTGACTCTTGCAAGTATCTATATACCAGGAAGTTAACCTCATCACTGCTTATACTCATCTTTATTCCCAGTTAAACCATGAGGTCACAACAAAGGACACAACCCTGCAAATAAACAAAAAATAATAGGTCAATTAAATATTTTTAGTACCTAATAGGTATTTCCCAACAAATGCTACATTTATAAAGTAAGTAGCTCCCTGGCAGCATAGACAATAGCTTTATTTTATAATGCAAATAAGTCTACTGGAGTCATTAAAAAGTCATTTGTCTCACCACAAAATAAAGGTCAGTAAATTAAATATTGCAGGGCCGGATTCTCATATGATTCAAGGTGGTAAGGACTGGGGAACTCTGCTGTTTAATACCAGTACTAAAAAGGCCTCGTTTCACAGGTTTTAAAAAATAATCTAGTAAGTTTCACCCATTCTACATTACTGCTCTGGAACACATTTTTTATAACACAGGTCTCTCTCTGCCTGGTTAATAAAGACCAAGAACTTGGTTTCACATTGGCATCCAGGCAAGTTCTCACTTTTATGTTCTAATCTACTCCAATTTTCAGTTACTCCTGCTCTAATGAAAAGGTACAGTATGAGCTACAACATGCTGTCTGTTCAAACAAGCCCAGCTAATCCCACTAAATATTAGAAAACATCTCAGCCATACATTTTGGCTTTGCAAAAAGAATTCTTGGCATTAGAGATCAACTTGAGACAGTCAATTTTTAGTAACATTTCTCTAGGCTTTCAATCAGTGCTTCAAAAGTATTGATGGGATATACATACAGATATATAGATATAGATATATATGTCTATATCCATATTTACACACACAATTTTTCCTTGATTTTAGTAAAGGCAAATATTTAGCAAGACAAATAATGTATCAGACTATATATACTTTTGATTATAAACTTTGAAAACATGAGGCGACAACAGTGTTTAAAACATGAAAAGACAATACAGTACTTTTTCCAACTCAAAGTCTCATTTTTGAGAACATTCTCATGATGTCTGAATGTTTGAAAACTCTGACCTTTTTAAGTAAGCAAGTGAAAACATCAGCTTCCAGAACATGTTATGAAATAATGTCCACCTCCTTTTCCTATTATCTGTCCAGCACTTTTCATCAGCAAATCTTCCCAGGTTTTTACCTGGCTGACAACCTCCATTATTTCTTCTGTGGAACTGGAGTCTGAGAAGGCAAGTGACTTTCCTACTGTTTATTTGACAAAGCTTGACCTGGGATCTGATGTTAAAAGGTACTAGAGAATGGGTTTTCCTGCACTGTTCAAAAGAAAAAGTTCTTGCTACACCTCTGTGTGGTCAGGCCATTCGCCACTGCTGCTCCAAGTGGGAAAGCAGTGAGTAAACACAATAGAAAGTAACAACTACATTATAAGGCTGCCATGTGTATTCTCCCTGGGCATCTTTTCCTAGCAAGAACTCCCAGGGAAACAGGAGAAAATGACCACACTGTTTTTCTTATCACCTAACTTTGAGTTTTACCAGTCCACTGCAGCTAAACTTGGGAATAGCCCTCCAGGATGTGACCTTCCCACAAGTCCCATCGTGCTCTAAAGATGAGACCCAATTAAACCCCTCAAGAAGAGGAGAGGCTAAAGAATGAACTCTGATATCAAAAGGAGTTTATTTGCCTGAAACCTCACACGGACATCCCCAAACCTGCCCCAGGCACGTGGTCACCCAGCTCACAGCCATGCTGTGTTGTCAAAGGGGGAGATGACTTTAGTTTCTTAAGGAAAAAAAATATTAAAATGCAGTTCTATTTAAATCCTTCTCATGTCTAAAGGAAAAAGCTGCCCCAGGATAATGACTTCTAGTAAGTGGAATACAGCTGGTAAAGGAAGGCACATTGATCCAAGCCTACCCCACCCCTCCAGAGCCCCCAGCCATGCCTGGGGTTCAAGACATGCCTGCCAAACTCCAATATATACTTTGAGAACTTGTTTACTGAGCAGAATGTAAAATGAATGGCATTTTTAGCCATGTCATGCATTAGCAACCAATTCCACCATGTGCAGGACCAAATGCTAATTTTATTCAGTTAGGTTTTGTTGCCATACATGCAGCAAAATACCTTTCTTTAAGACTGTTTTTTACAGAGAAATGCTGTAGGAAGAGGAACAATATTTTCCTTCAGAGGAATAGGTAATTAACTTTAAAGAGATTCATAAAGAAGGGTTTTTTTTTTTACATGAGGTACACACACACAAATGGCAGTATTTATTTCATGGGTCTGTCACTGATTTTTAAAATCCTGCTGCATCACCAAAAACGATAGATCAAACTGCAGAAATTTGATGAAAGTGCTATTTGTCACACTGAGAAGTCCTGAATTATTAATATAAAGAGGGCTCCCCACTCAAAGCAGAACTGTGGAGATGCTACATCAATTCACCTGTTATGTAGCTGGATAGCTGAAGGAAAAAAAAAACCCTAATGTTTTGCTTGTCTGTCAAAAGTGTTCTTCACCCTGCCCGAATCAAAGGAGCCTCATTTTTTCAAGGCTGGTTCCCAGTGTTTTTCCTCAAGAAGCTTTGGCAAGGGGGAGCTGCCACCCGCTGTCCTGCCCGGCTATCGGGAGGTGGCACTGCAGCACTGGCTGTGGTACCCTGGCCACGAGAAAAACACAGAAATGCTTTCAATAAACACCGAGTTTGCCTGATGAGGGGCTCGAAACTGGAAAAGGTGCAAAAGGTTCCAGTGGTTTTACCAAAATACTGCTTTATGCATGTTTTCAGCGCTCATTTACATTTTCTGGAAGCTCTTTTTTGTGTCTCCCCCCTCCCAGGCCCCGTGGCTCAGGCAGTGTCTGGGGACAAGCGTCCCGCAGCCAAGTGACACGAGAAATGGGAGAAGAACGAGCAACACCAAAGCATCTTCCTTCCAACCCAAAGAAAATGCCACATTGAAGAGAAAATACAGCAGAAAATGATAGGATAATTATTTCCCTTTGGCACATTCCGAATTAATGCCAGGCTTATGCTGCCAACCCTCAAATTGTTTGTGACAGTGGACCCATGCATGTACATATATGCCCCAAACCCTAAAAAAAAAAATCACTTCATCGATGCTGGCTAATTTCCCCCAAATTCACTATTCACAAGCAATCAACTACTTATTTTGGGCACTTTAATAGATATTAATATTGCTCTTTATTTCAGATGCAGAAATTAAATCACCAAAGAGACACATAAAAATGAGACAAAAATAAGTAGAAGTTAACATGTAATTCCTAGCAGTCTTAGATTTGTAGCCAAATTTGCATAGAGCCCATTAAAAATACCTTAAAATACTTGCAGTTTTATGTCCCAAACAGATTCTGAAAATGTGATGAGATCCTTAAGGTCGTCGTTCCCCCCCCCCCCCCCTTTTTTTTTTTCCCCTTAGAAACATTCCAGGTCTTCCTCAAAACATTCTGTGGAATTACATGGCAAAGTACAATGCACCCACACTGCTGTTTCAGATCCAATTATGCTTTTGAAGGAAATCTCTCCCACTTGCCTCTACTTTTGTTTTGCACCCTGGAGCAGGCACAGCACATGTGAAGTGGATTCCTTACTGGTAAAACCAAGATTAAATAAATAAATAAAATACCCCATGACAGGTAAAAAAAAAAGGATGTGCATGAAAGCTTACAAATGATGCCCAAATTGCTCATGAGAGTCCCTGAGACCACACCAGGATTGATATTCCCTGCTTAAAAGAAAGTCCATTTCAGCAGGCCTCTTCCCAGGTTTAATTTGCCTTCCCAGAGAACAGGCCTGTGGTTTGTAACACCACTGTTCAGTTAGAATCAGCACAACATCCAGATAGCCCAGGTAATTTTTAATGCTGCTACAGAAAGTCCCTGAAGTCCCAAAATTTATCAGGCATAACACACACATCAGCCATAAAAATCAACTGTCTGTAGAGA
The DNA here is from genome assembly GCF_041296385.1 of Aphelocoma coerulescens. Taxonomy (NCBI): domain Eukaryota; kingdom Metazoa; phylum Chordata; class Aves; order Passeriformes; family Corvidae; genus Aphelocoma; species Aphelocoma coerulescens. Next base: position 20,659,849 of record NC_091023.1, on the reverse strand, counting down.
TGCTGGCCTCGAGATTTATGCAAGAACAGGTCAGGAGCACACAAGACACACACCTGAGCTTTTGACAAACTGACCCACTCATTCCATGCCAGGAATCACACAAAAATTAATTTGGAAACTACTTTTTGGAAAGGAAATGAGGTTTCTTATCCCAGAGACAACACCAACTCTGGCTTTGCTCCCACCCTGGCAGAACTGTGCCTGTGTTTCTGTGCCTGTCCCAAGGCAGGTCTCACCCCAGCACCTCTGTCCCATGAGGACCATTCACACACTTCATACCTGGGGTAAAATTTACAAGTAAAATCTGTTAAAAAGGAGATTGAATTGCACTCTCACCAACACCAGACCTGCAGGCTAATCAGTGCCAACAGTGCAAACCTGGCTGTATTTCTGACAGATCATTATTCCACTCTACGTGTTTGTGCTAGCTTTGTACTCATCCAGGTTCATGCCAAATGCTGGAGAACAGATGCCACCCGATAATGGCTCCTGGCCTAATAGGTTTTTTGGTTGTTTAGTGGGTTTTTTTCAGACAAACCTGAACTGGCAGAGAAAGTTTATACATCAGATTATTACTGGGTATCTCTTAATCACCATTTGATAATGGATACTGGAGTTACACTACAATTAGAGCTATTGTATCATCAAATAACAGCCTAAGAAAGTGATATTTCTGCAGTTGTAGGTGGGCTCTAACACATTCTCATTAGGTAGGAAAACAGGAAAACCTGGCAGGCTGCTTTGAATAGCAATTCCCCAAAAACATACCAATCATTAGTTTGATACCAAATATGATATGTTAAAGGGAGCAGCTAATGCTCTGGGTAGCTCTGAAGAATGCTTAATGTTCAGACATAAACAGACTGCTACAGTTATCCATGGAAAACAGAAGTCTGGCTACAGAAACAATAAATCCCCTACAACAAAAATATTGCCATTAGAGCTTTTATTTTTTCCTCTTTTGCAAGAAATCCAGACAAATATTTTGCTAGCATATGTGCACATAGACACTGATACCATTTTATTAATTGTTGCTTAAGAATCTTTCTTGTTTTTAATGGCCATGATGATTAAAATAAAAAGAGCAATGGGTTCTGTTTCAATCCAACCACTCAGACCAGGCAAACTCCTGGATGTGGGAGGTTTCAGCAGGACTTCATTCAGATACTAAAGACACCATGGGAGGAGCCTGCAGAACTGGAGATTTAAACCACAAAACACTGTTCCTGGTGGCTGCTGTTCTACTAAAGCTTTCTCCAAAGCCTCTTCCCCAAGACATGGTGAGTCTACCCCCAATGGCTGATGAAATTCCTAAGTTTACATCCAAAGAAGAGTTCTGCACAGCCCTTTAGAAATGCTTTCTATAAAGGAAAACTCATAAACCAGTGGTTCCTTTATATCAAACATGCAGTGTATGACTTGTGTTGTACCTCCTTCTGCACAAGAATTTATTAGGCACCAATTTCAATAAAAATGAACATTTTATCATACTCTAAAAAGAAAAAAAATAGTTGACTTTTCTTTAAGTGTACCAACTACTTGATGGAAACACTCCTATTTGCCCTTTCACATCTTCACTTGAGAGATGGGGGCCAATATTGTATTGGGAACAATACAATTGAACACTTAGTAAAGTTTTCCTACCACCTGACAATCTGCAGTTAGGAATTTTTCTAACATTCTGAATTAAAACAAAAATATTTTTTCAAGTTAAATGCCTATGTTTTTTCTGTAATATCTCAAAATAAAGTGTTCTCATTTTCTGCATTTTTACCTGTGCCTCTAAACTGCTATTATTTAAATGTCCTCTTGTTTAAGATTTAATAATATGTCAGATGTGCACTTGCATAAAAAAAATCTGTAATTCTATCTTACGAACCTTCTTACTGATTTCTCATATGATCAGGCTTTGCTAGTTTTCCTTCTAGTAATTTAAACCAAGAGATGCTTCTCATGTTCTTTGTTTAACTCTACTGCTTTGCTTTTAACTTCAGGAATACAGCTTAACTTCTGAACACTGAAAAAAAATAACTTTTCCTCTCCTCATCTGAATTGCCTTCCTTAGCTCAGGCGATAAATATTTGTATTCTGTACTTCAGCTTTAGTGACCTAATTTATGGCAACAGTCTCTGCCTTTCCATGCCAATTTGAGAGTATGAAGAATACAAGATGACAAAGCCAGCCTGAAATCTTCTGAAGAAAAAGAATTACAACCCTGAAAGGGAAGGAAAAAAAATAAAAACCAAACAAAACCCACTGTAAAACACAAAACCACCCAAAACCTTGGCTAAAAGTAAGTTACTGTCTACTTATCTGAAAAATGCAGCACAGTCCTGAGTACTGTTACAAAATATGCTGCAGATGAAGCCCATTTGTTGATTTTGCCTAGAGCAAAGTAGTATTTAATTACTGAACTACCACTCTCCTCCCCAAAGTCCTGTGCTGTGTGACCCAGGAGGCTGGAATTCCGGATGTTACAGCACAGACACAAGCGACAGTGTAGCCACTATTGTATTTCCAGGGCTATGGCTACAAAGCTGCACACTTCTGTGCTTTCTAGAGTTGAAAATACATCTTCCTGGACAGCTATAGGGCATCTTGCAGTGATTCTTGGGAGCCACATTTTGTAAATCCCTAGGCTGACTAAAGATACAGGGATATTTCTGGTATTGACACTTTATTCAACACTTTAGGTTCTTAAACCATTTTCTCTTTTCATTATTATAATGCAATACCAGAAGAAATGATGCTTGGGGGAGATTTTTCTCCTTATTTCCTGTATCAGAATAGCAAAGAGGTATTGTTTATTAGTATTTTAAAGACTTTGCAACTCTCTGGGTAACAATGAAAATAGACAGATGGACTAAATGATCTCCAGAGGTCCCTTCCAACGCCAATCATTCTGTGATTCTGACATCTCTTTAAAGGCACAACTCTCCTGCATGACAATTACAACCTTGTTGAAATGGAGCTAGTCCTGATACATCCTTCTGCAGATGCAAATATGTTCCTTTAAAACTTAAAAGCCAAACTCAGCTGCTCAGAACATGCAGTAAAATCTCCAGCAGTAAATCCTGCCTCATTTTTGATTACTCCATGAAAGCCATCCCCCTCTGACTCCCCACACGATCCCAAGCCCAAACATCTTGTTTAGTGAAGGATTTTTAATCACAGAGCTCAAGCTCCCTGATTGAGACAAACTGAGATTAAATGAAAACTTAGTAGTACACACAGTAGTTCAAAAGAAACCACCATCATCTTTCAATACTTATATAATTATCAGAACACACCAGGAAATACAGCTAAACATTATGAAATTCTCCTTGATCGATTGTCTAATCCAGACCAAAGGCATTTTAGAAAGGAATAATCTGTGGCTTGACAGGATGACCTTCAGGGTTAGACTGTCCTACCCACACAGAAGCTGGGCAGATGCTTATGGCAGCAAAACTAGAAATGTGGCATTTGTAAAACTGATTAGAAAGTTATGGGTCCTGACTGATGACCAGAACAGTCCAAATTCCAGGCCCTGTGTGCTAAATATATCTCTGTAATGGAGAGGGAAGCACCAGACAAATGCTTGGCGTTCCTCCTGGGAGAGACATCTGTCCATCTGTCCCTCAAAAGGGAAAATTGTCTTATTGGAGGGGCCATCTCAGGAACAGTGAGAACATCAAACAAGCTCTGCAGCTTCCATTCTTAGGCCATTTGAAGGATGTCCCTTTAGCGAGAGTTACAGTCCTTCAGGAACACCCAATTCCAAGAAATAAACATTTCTGCAATCAAACTTTTAGACCCTGTCTCAAGGCTTTTTGAAATTGTTCAGTGGCTTTACCAAGAGCTAAAATAGGAGCCTGCTAATGCTGCCTGGATCTAGACACAGAACAGCTGCTGGAATCAAGTCCAAGAAAGGTGAAAACTGGAAAAAGCCTTTTCTGCAACATTGTTTAAAATCCTGTATACGCCTTTTTGGCACACATCTGGTTTTAAATATGCAACTGTATGGCTGCTGATCTCCTGTGCTGCATTAAAAAGCCTTTGCAAGAAATTAATTATGGATGCATGTGGGAGCACACCCATTAAACCTCGCTTGGATCAAACTGTGTAAAAAATTCTGAGAAAATAACAGATTGAGAAGAGCCCTTGAGTCAGTCAAAATGAGCCCTATCAAGGGCTTCTGCTGAGACCAAGGTGGGGAGGGGCAAGGTCCAAAAACACCACCATTGAAAATAAACACAACTCCTGTGGTTCAATCTTTTTGATCCAGAACTTAGAGAAATTAACAGTTAAATGGGGTTAAAAATCTCCATAGCATGCTAAGTTTCTGCTCTCACCTGATTTATTCTCATTTTCACCGCTAAAAAACCTACTGAATTACATGGCCTGTAAGTCTGATCAGGAACATTCAATTTCTCCCCAATATGTTGTTCTTGATGTTCCCACAATACATCATTCAGGGCTCTGAGGGACTGTGTCAATTGAATTGAATGATGTGGTCGCCTGCTGGTACATAAATGCAAAAGCAAAGCTGAGGGGGTTTATTTTCAAAACAGGAGACATTGATCCTGTGACAATGTTCCATTACCCTGACTTTATTTCTATTAGAGACAGTGATTACATCTACATCAATTGCTTGAGCTGATGGATACTGATGCACTAACAGTGACACAGTTCTTCACTACGCTGCTGCTGGATGCTGATGGCTTACAAAACAAGATTCATTCTCAAACTAACACTACTTATTTCTCCATGGAAAACCACTGAAGTTTGAGCAGACTTTTGTAATTAGCCAGTTCTCAGCTGTCTGTGGTTTTTTTGGGGGGGGTTTTGTGTGTTCAGTAAATCTTATTGTGGAACGGTGATTAGTGACTGTGTAGCCTGGCATGGATTCTATTTGTTATGATTAAAATATTTACATTGCTACCTGCTGGTAATAAAACAGCAGATGTAGTTCTCAGAAGCAGCTGTGGAAAGGTATTTCTGCACTCCTACAACAGCAGAAGCAGCCCTATCTTGACTGGGGATGTTTTCATACAGCTGTATGGGCTCCCTTCCCTTTTCATGCACTGTCACCCTTTTGCAGCTTCTGTCCACTGCCCTTGCTATCTTTCCCAAGCTGGTGATCCATCTTCCAGCTTTCATCTCTTGATCTGACATCTGATCTCGAGCCTGTGGTCACGCATTTGCCCTGGTTTTCACCTCCTCGCCGTGCACTGCCTACACACACTCTGCACTCCTGAGTCCATCTCTCCATCTGCTCTCCAGAGTATTGACTTTATCTGTATCTCCTTCAATCACTCCTTTTTCTGTGTCCTTCTTTCCCTACTTTTCCATTACAACACAAGTTGCTAACATTTTGCAGAAATAAATTCTGCTGGTTGAAAAAAAAAAAAATTCAATTCATCATCAACAACAGTGTTTTCTAGTCCAAGTAAACCATGTTCCTTTTATTTGTCCTTGTTTGTTTAGCCTTGTGCCCTGAGTCATGTCCTGAACTGCCTACAGGAGAAAGGCCTTCATCTGACTCACTTCAGGGTATTTACCAGAATGGGTTCCCTCACTCTCAATAAGGAAGTTTTTTTAATGTTGCCATAACAACAAGGACTCGGGGTGATTCGGAGTGGCACCTGCACAGAGTAACCAAGCACAGCACTGCTCTGAGTTCCCAGCACCTGAAACTGGGACCAGAGCAGGTCTGCCAGAGCCAACCAGCACCTCCTCTCTGCCCCAGGCTGGTGCCTACAACTCAGCACAGCGCTAGCTGGGCACCTCCCTGCTCAGGGCAATTTCATACTGCACACCTAGAATTTTTGCACAACCAACAGCAAAATAAAAAGGCTCCAAATTGTTCTCTGTGGTGTGACTGGGGACTTGCAAGGCTGAGCCTGCAGGGATCCAAGCAGCCCTTGCCTGGCAGTTCTGAGAGCAGTGAATTCTACTAGAGTCCAAGTCTGCAAACACTCATTGGTGGCCACCCCTGCCTCACGGTGTTGGAATAGGCTTTTTTGCAAAACACTATATTTTTGGGTTTTATTAAGGTTGATATCATTACTTGGGTAACTACACTAAATTTCTGCACATCTTTGGGGTCTGGTTCCTCTTTCCTAGTGAACAAGCAAATTAAAACCAAACATGCATCGGTCTGGGCACAGACAGCTCCATGAACATGACCTTTTCCAACAAAGGATCCGCTCCCTCATTTACCCTGCCCCTCATGTCTGAGCCTGAACACTCTCACCTCAGCTTTTTCAGCACCTACAAAGTTATTTTCAAGTGCAGGTATTATTTTGAGCATAGGAAGTTAACAGAACTACTCCATAAATAATACTGACCACATAAATAGAGCAGGAGAAGCATTTCCTGGAGTGGAAGGATGCTCTCTGTGTGTTCAAGCATCTTTTCTGACTCCTACATTATTTCAGAAAAGATCAGGGATTATCAGGCACAGCACAGCTTTGGCAGTGCTAGGGATATAAACATATGAAAAAGAGAGAGACGGTAATGAGGTGCTCAGTGCTCAGAACAGGTCCTGAAGAGGCTTTGATCCATTCTAAACGCAAATAAACCCAGCTTATTTCCCCATTGTTAAGACTAGTCTTTTATGCCTTTCCCATGAGAAAAGAAGTTTTGGAATTATGTTACTCTGGCAGCATCTAGTTTGGGAATAACAAATAATTTTTCTGAAATTCCTTTGTGAGTGCATAAAAGCTGCCAATTCTTTTCCTGAAGCAGATGTCTTGTTGAACAGTAACAGCTCTGAGTCCTGTGTTTCTGAAAAATTAAGGATGACACACAAAACCCCTGTGAGGGAATACCATAATGGGGTGAGAAAAATGGAAAAAAATCCAACCTAACAACCTCACAGGACACAGAGAAGATCCTTTAGTTACAATTCATTGAAATTTCAAGTCAAGAAAATACAAACTGTTAACAAGGAAAGATAATTTCCAGCTTTAGTGGCCATTAATCACAGAATCAGCTCATGAGCAACTACATCGGGACTTGCTGCTTTCTGAAGAGGAAGCCAGATTTCTTTATCTACTTTTAACTTTGGGATGAAGAAAAAGAAGAGACTGCCCTTTGGACAGGGAAAACAATGAACTAATTATACTAACAATGCAAGGGTTTGTTGTGGATTTTTTAAACAAAAAACCTTGAATACTTCTGACTTCTTAGAACAAGGTCAGTACTACTCATGAGTTGTGGATTGATGGCAAACAAGTAGATTGGTACTTGTGAACATTAATAGCAGAAATATACTGCACTTTAAACAAGCTTTTCTCCATTTACCCAGATATTAAACATGCTGAGAATCTAATGCAGTTGGCCAGCAGAATTTGGTATTGAAAATATAGGCTAACATTCATCATATTTAGTATTCAAACTTCTCCACAGTCATGAAACATATCCTAAAGCCTGGAATAAATTAAATGTAAACTGACAAGTTCTTCTAGCCCCAATATGTTCACCTCAAGAGATTTAAAGACATGTAACTCACGACTGACTGCAGCATTATGTATGAATGGAGTTCTAAAGAAAGCTTAAGAAAGTTTACCCTCAGATTAAAAACTCAACTCTTTGCTTTGCCCAAGCAGTTTCACATCCACCTCTGTTCACTAAAGCAGCCTGAAACGAGCCTGTGGGAATCTGCAGGTAAATAACCATTATGAGTGGAGGATCTTTAAAAAAGCGGAAAAAGCCCCCACTTTTTGCAAAACCAAAAGTCATAGATAGCGTGTTTCTGCAATTGGTCACATGAATGCAAAACCAGAATACGTGTGAATCTCCATGAGTTATTTCTACTCCTACACTCCTGCACTATCCCTGCCCTACTGGTTGCTAATCTGCAAAAAAAGCCTCCTTTCCTCATACCACTCTACCAATGCCACCTACAACACCATCTTATTCTTAAATAAAACCAAAAGCAACACCAGTATAAAAAAGTGAAAACCACAGCTCTGAGTCTTTAAGAAGCCACCTTAGAACTACAGCCCGTTTTTGTTCAGGAATAATCAAACTGCAGTGTCTGAGGATAAATTACAGAAATCAGTTACCAGTGTAAACAACATCAGGTGTAAAAGGGCATTATGAAACCATCTTCACCTAGTTGGTTTTTTTTTTTTATTACTTAAAGACCAGTTAGCAGGGAAAAAAGTCACTAAATCAGACATTCCTCATTTAAAAAACAAAAGAAGATGTACTAATTAAAACAAATGTAACACCCAGAAGTTTATTTCAGATAAAGGGCCGATGAAGTGGATCAGAAACCAACTGTATTTACTTTGGCACCTCAAGATTTAATTTCAGGTGAACTTTGAAATTAGGCAGCTAAATTTTCCAGAAGCACCTAGAACACTTGGATGCCATATTGAAATTATTTCTAACAAAGAATAGGATGTGAAGTTCTTGACTTTTGTGGCTACTTCCTACCAAGACCCATCTCTCAAAAGCCATGAAAGAAATTAAGAAACAAGCACAGTCTGACAAACATTATTTCTGGTATTCAAAGAGGCAAAGCTCTTCTGATTTGTCAAATCAAATATTACAGAAGGGGTTTAATACCCATGATCCCAGCCCTGCTACAGACACCAGGCATGGCCACTCATGAACACGAGCTTCTGCAGCTGCAGACAGCACTGATTCATTGTCCTAGGCAGTGACACAGCATCATCGCCGTACTCATCCTATTTTCCATTTGCAACTGAAAATAACAGGAATGTGAGACCAGTGTAAAAATTCCCATTTCTCCTTTCACTGCTCTGTATGCCAATCTGCAATACTGGTGTGATCTATCACGAAGCCATAGAGGAATAAAGCAACAGCAACCCCAGCAACATCTCAGAGCTGCCAAGGCAGCCAGGAGGAAGAAGCGTGTTCCTGAGACAGCTCTGGAAAAGGTGGTGGGGAAGGGGCTGTTGGGGTTGGTCATTAGGGCAGAGTGTTGCTTTACTTTTACAAAATGAAAGATTGGGCATTCCTGGGCCACTGTTCTGTCCTCATGGTCCCTCAGGGCTGTCACTGCCTCCTGCACAGGGCCCAGGAGGCACTGGGGTGACAACCACAGAATGAGAGGGGCAGTGCAGTGACTCCCTCGGTCCAGCCCCACTGTGAGACTGGACATTCAAGTGCACAACACGAGACCCTGCTGGGCACACAGGCAGCTCTGACAAAACCACCTCATCCCCAGGAACTCTGCAAAAATGGCCAGATTGTTTTCCAAGCCTGCAAGTACCTCTTCCCTTGATTTAGACAGTTTTCAGTTTCTGCTACAGTCACCACCCTCAACGCAGACATTCCATCTCTGCATCTCTCCATCCTACTCTGCACCATACCTCAAATCTGACTGTGGAGGTTTTCATGAGCAAAACCTATACTGTCTAGGCATTAGTGCTGTGTATTTTGGCAGAGACATCTCCATCTATATTAGCTATACCCAAAGTTCAATAAGAAGTCGTATTGATTTTTCCCTTCAAGCATATATATATCTGATGAAAAACTCACTCATGCCTCCAAAAGTTGTCGAGACATTAGCTGATTCCCCTTCTGCCTTCAGCATCTGCTTTTTTTTTTTCTCAAAATGAAGCTGTACCAAGGGCCGTTTGGCAGAATATTAAGAATAGCATGTATGCTGATATGATATGCCTATAATATGTGGAAAAGGCACACAACACGGTCAGTGTCATCAGCCTCCTTGACCAGATTTTCCATACCCTGCAATATACCCTTTTTTTTTCCCCACTGGGAACTGTTCCAATATCTGAATCATCAAGAGCAGTCTTTTCTTTTACAGAACGCCCTAAAAAATAAAAACAAGCTTCTTTCCTTGCCTGTAGAAATTGGAATATTTTGCCTAACTCAAATTATCCCACACTAAGGACAACTTTGAATAAATGCCAAGTTCTGATACTTCATCAGTGCTTAAGTCTAGAGGCATATTTATACTACTGTAAAGGAAAAAATTCCCAGAGATTGGATCATCATGCCTGCCATAACACAGCCCCAGACGGCTCCTACACATTGCAAAGTCACCTGCATCTCTAGAAGTAATTACATTGTTGATCTTAGAAGATTAAAGCAGCATACCAAATGGTCCTCTTGCTAATTTGGCACTCTACAGAAGGTCTAACTGGCAAAAGGAGCCTGAACGCACCTGTAGAAGAATATGTAATAACATTCAAAAATATATTAAAATGTAGTTTAAAAGAACACTATTTTGCTTTTCTGTGTAGCACATGGGATATAAAAAAGCTATACTAAAGCAGCCTGTGGTATATAAAGTTTTTGTTTTGTGAAGGAATCATCCTTCCAAGCTGTATGCAAAAACTTTCCTCAGTGCCTATAGCCACACATAAAAACCTTAAAATTTAAAGCTGTTGGCTTTGTACAGTAGAAGCAGGAGAATCTACTGAAGAAACTCTTATCAAATGGGCTGAAAGTCACAAGGGGTCCAATTAAGATAAAAAGTTCAAACCCAGGACATTTCCTCTTCTTTCTGACTGCTCAGGCCAACATCAGACATCTGTTCTCACTAATTTTTTAATTAATCCCCTTTGAAGCAAACTATTCAAAACCTGACAATACCTCATCTGTCCGATAAGGACCCCCCTCCATCAGAAGGTGCTATTTTGAATTAAACTGCTCCTCCACTGATGCAGTTGGAAACACAATCATAGCTTTGTATAGAGAAAACAGTTTTGCTGAGTCAAGCTAAAACATTAGCAGAGATGGAAATACACCCTGTCTTGTAACTGCAGGCCACTATTACACAGGCAGCTGCACTGAAATGGTCTCAGCTTGTCCCACAAGTGACCTCTACTCTGGTTTTATTTCAGAATTAACCAATCACAGTAACGGCTTCTCCTGGTTCAGAGTCAAACAAATTAGATAGGATGGTTTTTCACAAAAAGAAACCCACTGTCTTTGGTTACCTTGACCTTACCTCAAACAGATTCAATGCATGTAAAATTCTGCTCGCCCATTTCCAGTAATGGCAGAATTTTTTGAAAATAAAGAGATGACAGAGAGGGAGAAGTCCATGACTTCTCCAGATGACATTATACTTTAATAAGTACTGCACAAATTGCTCACAACATTTTGAAAAATTTTCAGTATTTCTCAGACTCCAAAGAGCTCCCATCATCTTTCTTTTCTTACAATATTTATAAAGCTATGATGTTTTTACTTTGCAGAATTGCCATTTAACATTCTTGAGTGATGCTACTCAAACCTTCCCAAAGCCATTTCTCTCCTGTAAATCTGAAAGCCCATTTTCTGCCACTCCAAGACTTTGAAACTCTAAAGTAAGCCTACATGCATGGCTGGTGCATGCTCGAGGCACTATGGACTTACAGGGCTGGAAACCACGCAGTGTGAGTAGTACCATGACCAATTATTTTAGATAAACCAACCAAATGCAATGACAAAAGGGAAAATGGCTTCAGCCTTTATTCACTCACAACTTCCAGCACCTTTTGCTCCCTTTATTTATCAGTCCAGAGGCTTCTCAAGCAAGGACATCCCTCTCTCTCCTCAGTATCTCCAGCACATAAAGAACTTATTTGTTTCTTAGCTTGACCAGAGAATCCCATTGAAAATTTCTTGTGGACTCCACCTTGTTTTCAGAAAGTACACACAGAGATCAATCCAGAAGAACATTTAAACATATTCTAGTCCCACTGCCTTCAACTGCTTAAGTGATGTGTTGGAGTAGAGCCAGCCCAACACTACCCTGCAAGGCCACAAAGAACATCAGCAATATCCTTCTCTACCTTGTGGGGGTCTACTTGCAAGATAAGGGTTGTTAAAACAAATTCCCTCTGTCTTTGAGTGCCCTCCATAGACCTAAGCGAGGCACACAAGGAGAGCTTGCCAAAAACTTTAAGGGACTGTGAATTTAAAAAAAAAAAAAAGGGGGGGGGGGGGGGGGGGTGCTGGGGAAAGAAAAGACATCTGCTACACCCACAAGACATTTGTTAAATTATGGTATATATTAAAAATGCTACAGATACCAGTGTGGTCTCAGTTATCTCCTGCTGAAAGAACAAATGCTCAATTGTGCTCTTGCACAATACTTGAGCATGGCTGCTGGTGGCCTGGTGCACAAGGAATTTTCCCTTTTCCCTTTCTAAGAATAAGCATAGGTAATCTCATCTCTCTTGTAACTCTAGCCATGGAGAAGAGATAAGAAAATATATTTACGGAAAGTTTCCAAAGTCAAAAGAAATGATAGAAGGATTGCAGTTACATACATTCACAGGAAACAACTGCAAAATCATGAGTGCACATCACATTTAAGAAGACAATAATAACAGCACATGGTCTGGATATTTGCCCTCTGAACCACACACTCATATTTTCCTTTAGGAAGACAAGACTTTAGCACTTGAAAAAAACACACCATAATCAAAATTCAGTAATTTTCCACCCTTTTTTAAGAACTGATACACACCAAGGCAATAGTGACTCCACACTTCAAGGAGACAACATAGTTTTTACAATGTGTTTTGACAAAAGGTCTATTTATTAATACTTCCATACTGTCAATTGATGTGTTATACCATAACTCTCAACAAAATGAATATGGATTTACACATGAGACACTAACAGCTCCAAAAGGAGCTGTTAAAGACCACTGAATAAAAGAACACTTAATGTATGGATTCAGTGAACTGCAGAAACTGATACCTAACAAATACTGTAAATGCACGTAATACTAAATTGTACCAAACTACAGTCCACTTTTATGACAAATAAATAGATAAATCATTGAGTGTCCTTACCAGAACTACTCTCTGAAACCCCACAAAATTGTGATGTGGCAGCAGTACAGCCCTTGGTATTACACCACCTGTAACACAAACCATATTATGATAGTTTCTATCAATATTTATTTTAAAGGATGAAAAAAGGATAAAAGCTATTTTTCTACCAGTCTTTTTACTGAAAGAATTAAAACAACATTCAGTTTCCTACTGATAACAATATATGCTTAGTTAAGAAAATAAACATAAAAAATTAGAGACCTTGATTATTTACATGGAATTTATTTTAAAAGCGAATTACAGTCACAGTTTCAACTCTATCCTCTTCTCACTCTAAGTTGAAAGCAAATCTCCACCACAGAATAGCATATTAGCTTCAAAGGAATTTCTGTTCTTTATGAGACTCCAGATTAAAGTTTACAAAGGGGTAAATACTGATGCAATAGATATTGCAGGGTTAACCAATGCATACTAAAATGATTCAATAGCAAGATGAAAACCAGGAAACACAAGGCCATGATCAAACAATCCAGTGTTTTCAAAAGTGACCATTTTGGAGCAGAAATTCACATCAACAAATTATATAAAGAGTGTCTTATATGAACAATCCTTAAAATACCCTCATTAAGTTAATTTCTACAGGAAACTTCAAAATTTAAACAGTCCCTAGAAAGACATGGCACACCTGTGATCAGAATAATTACTGATCCTTTATGTGTGTAACATGGTGATCCCTACCACCAATATTCATTACAGATTAAATCATTAGAAAGTGATCTTATGTAAACTAAGGGATTAAGGAGAAGATTTGTAGGCAGAAGCACAGGAACACTGTCTGGGCACCACGGGAAAAGAATCCACATATCAAAAAAAAGCTGTTTGAAGCAGGATACACTCAATAGTAAAACAGATAACTCTGCCCTCTGGAAGAGGATCTGGAAAACAGCAAACAATTTTCTAAGTACTAAACTCCAGCTACAAAGGCTGACAAAATACATTACAAATAACACTAAAACTTCCCAAGCACCTCCTTAATACTAGGATTAAAACCAAGGAAGGCAACACATGCCTTAAACAGGACTTAGCATCTCAGACTTTCCATCATCCTAAAAGCAACCACTGACCTCTAAGAAACCCTCTGCTATTTAGCCTGTTGCTAAGCTCAATAAGACTTGAAAATGTTTTTTCCTCTTTTGATTGAGGAACCACAGAGTATTTTGGTCAGCAATCATTTTCCATGTTTAAATTCCCAAGAGAATCAAGTAAACTTCTCCTCTTTTCCTTCTGAAAAGCCTCTGACAGCCAAATGGACAGTAGTGTCGAAAACCATGGTACCACCACTCTGGACTGGAAAAGTGTCCTGGTCCTCCCTGTAACACGGACAGTAATTCACAAGAACTAACTGAAAAGGTCCTGACCCTCCATTAATGTAATTTTAATTCTCTGCTAGGGTATTATGTACTGCTTTGATCATTTCTACAAACCTAACTGTATATGCCAACTACATTGCTAAAATTTAATTTGGGAAAAAATCATCAGAAACACAGTTTAACAAGCTTATAAAATTTTAACTCTAAGTGCAAAAGGTCATTAAAAGGGGATGTTGATCCTGCTGGGTGAACAAACAAGACAGCAGTAAGTTTCAACTTTTATGCTTTGAACCTTGTACACTTTATGTTTACATTAAGGATTTTTCATTCATTTGCAACAAACTCTACTCAAGTAAATAACTGAAATTACCCCCAAAATGATGCCAAACAAGAGAAAGAACCCAGAGGCCCTACAGGAGAGCAGAGAACCACCACACCCTCAACAGAACCTGCTTTAAGAGGAATTCCTTTCCTCTCCACAGCACCCTTCAGAGCACACACAGAAAACACAAAACACACTGAACACCAGAAATTCACCATTGCATTAACCTCCCTACAGCAGCAAGAAACCTGTTCACAGTTACCTTAGCCATGGCGTGGAGAGGGCTGAGGGAACAGCAACAATTAAATGCATGGCCTAACTTAACAGGGCTTTTAAGAATGACTAAGCAACAAAAGCAATTTTTTCAGATGGATCCTGATAGTCAGCTACTTCTGCAGGCACTTGCAGCTCATAACACGACTATCAGATAGTCCTCTAAAAATCCGTGTATTTTTAATCTGTTTCAAATTAATAAATAGGAGTAAAATTTATTGCATGTGCTGCAGAGACACACTGCATAAAGAGTATATGTCTGGGGTTTTTTATGTGTGTTAGTGATGTGAATAGAATTTGCAGTAAGAAACCCTTCACATACAGTGAAGGATGTAGGATAAAAACTTCACATTTAATTATATTCCTACCAAGTGATATGATGAAATGAAGCACATCACAGGGTGCTCACCTATAATCACAGGGCATAATTTTCCCTACCATATCCACTCTTCAGCTGTGGATTGCTTCATAGTTACATGCCTAGTATTTTATTTTTCTTTCTTACAAGATGCCTATCTACGTGTATTTCAGGAATCTGAAGAGAATCAAACTGTAAAGCTAAAGTCTCATTACAGAAAAAGAAAAGTTGAAGAGAGAGGAAGGACTGAAGAGATTTACCAGCCTCAGGGAGAGGACAAGAACAGAAAACAGTGCAAAAATGTGCAGGATTTCAGGAACCCAACATTTTACGTGATGTTAACAGGCAAGCTTAACAACTGTGTCTGTTACTAAAATGCTCACACTCCATAAGAATTTGTGCATCGTGAGCATGAAATCTTTCCCTCTGCAGCTTAAAATATCTATGCATTTAAAAACCATCTGTAAAAATAGACATATACTTCCCCACTGCAAAATTAATTAGAGAGCAGGAATTTCATCTCACTACCACCAATACAAGTGATGATGCCACATGTAAACACATTGCACTTGTTTTGGCACAGGACAGCAACAGAAATGGTAAATTTAAAAAGATTCTGTGAAAATGTCACTTTCTTGAAGAAGCTGATTAATATCAGTGGAGGTGGAGGATGGGCACCCGAGAAGGCCACGCTGGATTAACCCACCACTAGAGCGTGCTCCTTGATCAGCACAGAGCCCATCTACCTATTCCATGGGTGGGGTTTTTTCCACAACCTTTTTTGATTTTTCTTCTCTTCCATTTCTTTTAAATGAAATCCCTACTGCTAGTAGATTGGGACTTAAGTCTCAATTTTTAAATTAAAAAAAAAAAAAAAAAAGTTGCTTTTCAACTAACAAACAAGTAACCTTTTTTAATGGCTGACTAGGGTTTTTGTTTGTTTTGATTTTAAATTGTCTGTAGTTAGGGAAAACAAGACAAAAAAGTAAATTATGTGGTCATAAAAAATACTGATGTGCATTTTATAAATTGAATGTGGCCCATCAGGGAGAGAGAAATTATCCACTTTTAGGAAGTACTGTTTACTGCTGTCTTCCCACTAGACCACCTGTTAATAATATTTGATGTTGTTTTCTTTCTGTGTGAAGAGTATGACTATAAATGAGATATTTGATCTGCTCGCTACAACTTATTCTCTCTAATGCCTCTATTTCAAAGACCATCCAACCAACAAATGACACCAGCCTCAAGGCAATGTCCCAAGTGAATGTGCATCTTTGCTTCTCTTCCTTATCCACTGTCATTTCCATAATTCATCCTCTTAATGATTTATGAAGTGCAGAGGATATTTTCAGAGTACACTGATGGTGCTCAAAAAGTCTTGACTGACTGCCAAGGGCACATGAAGAAAGCAAGAAGTATGTACAACTATTTTGGAAACAAGATGCTGAAATTCTCATTCTTTCAATTTGACAGATATTCCAAATTCTTTGGCCTGATCGTAATTCACACTATTTGGCTTAAAACATTTAAGTTTTATAAGGGTAGGCTTATTGAAAAAAATCAAACACAGGAATCATTTTTACCAAACTGGAAGGCAGAAGTATTTAATTTTTAAAGGCTGTCTCCAATAGTACTGTTTCATGACTGGCGTTGCAAATACTACAGCCACTATTTTGCAGACTCATTAAAAGTGATGTCTGGAACTTGCAGCTCTTTTTCCAAAAAAACCACCCTTCAAAATGTAAGCCACTCAAAAGCACTGTAAAGTTGGTCATCATTCTCCTTCCTGAAAATCCTCCATTTTACCGTATTAGAATTTGGTAAATAAATATATTTTTCTTTTTTGCTTTTCTCCCTTGCCATTCTACACAATCTCTAGCAGCTTTATTTTATGCCATCAACCATCATCACTGTCAGCACTCCAACAGCAGAAGGCTGCTCTGTACTTTGTGCCTGCCTCTGAATTCATGACCAGAGATTCACCCTCACCACGCACAGAAAATGAGCAGCCTTCATCTTTCAATTTACCCCCATTAAGTCAGTGCCATCATGTTCTCCCAGGAGAAAAGTGCAAGAGCTGAAAGACCTCAAGCGACAGCAGCCAAGGACACTCAGAAATAAGGTCTGCCCTTGCTGCTCTTGGACTGTGAAAAGGAAAGCTCCAAACTGCAGGGCAGTGACCATGGACTGCTGGAATCTCAGCTCCTTTTGAATAGATATCAAGTAGCTGGGATGGAGCACATACCTCAAACTGGGCTTTAATTTGCTTGGAAATGCATGTAAAAATAGTGGGACTTGGTCCTAAATTGGACCAAAAGCAGGTTGTATCATAATTATGTCATACCTAATTAAAGTCCGTATCACTAAAATAGAGTCTGTGCCATTATAGATACAAATGCCACTTGGCAGCCACAGTGGTTCTCAAATCTGCAGCTGGAACATAGCTCAGGACAGGAAAGTGTAAAAAAGCTATTTATTGAATAGCCTGATTGCTAGAATGTAGTAGATTTTGCTTTATTTTATAGTGTTGTAACACTTTACTCCAGGGAACAACAGGTTCTTGGATTTCAGAGATCCAATTCAATGGGTAGATGGAGTTACCACATCGATGCCTCTTGCACTCTGCCAGGGGACTGTAAATTCTTGGCTTAGGTTTGTAGTGAAAATAAACATGCAGCATTAATCTAGTCACCATTTATCCATAAATTACAATTAACCCCCCAAATCTTAGCTTAGTAAATGTCAGCCCAAATGATTGCAACTGCATCTGTCAGCACTAATAGTAAAAAGAAGGTGCCTGACAAAGTCTTAAATGTAGCTCTTGTAACCTGTCTCACATCTATTCACAGAGAAAATCATCTTGGGACAGATGGATTCACAAAGTCAACTGAACAACTCAAACCAGACTTACACACGCCCGTGGTCCTGCCCTGTGGAAAAGATTTTGACAGGGAAATGAGTCTATTTTTCTTCAATTTCGCAAGCATTGCAGCTGTGTATTGCTTAATAATTTAGTTTATTAAAGGCAACAACTGTCAAAATCTATACAAACTAATTTGTCGTGCAGCAATTTTGCATTATTGGAATCTTGTTATAATCTGACTAACGCACACGATCGTGTTCTAACCATGCCTATAATTGGGTTCTTGGCTCCACAGGCCTAAAGACAGTAATCCAAAACATCTTCCAATTACACTGAAAAATATGCATGTTTGTGGGAAGCTACATTACTTAATTTTCAGACTCAGTGGGCCTTTAATAATGGGGGGGAATGTTTGCAAAAGGCACTTGTTTGTAGTGCTACTCAGAAAGTTGTGTTTTCGTATAGGAAAACACCACCTCAAAACCTACAAACACCAAAGCAGCACTAGTGAGATACTTATGGAATGTAAGACAAACTCAAACAGAAACAGTGAACAATCCATTCTGATGGAAGACTGTATTTCTAGGCTACACATCCGAACCAGTGAAGGATCCCAGCCATTAAAAAAGTCCATGCTTCCAACTCATGTATGTGTGAGAGTCACTCATGAACTTTACTTGTTTACTTCCAACACCTTAACTGTCTATTGCTCCTGTTCACAACCCTCCACAAGGCAAATGTGAAGTTCCTTGAATTTATTGGTGGATCAGCAGCAGCTCAAGACACAAGAACCTTGCACAGGAACCATTGCTTCATATTCCCAGTGTCAGACACACTTCCAGTGCTCTATCAGGACTTACATAAAGGTAATTTTCAAGATGCTTAAAGTGTTGTGACCTGCTATATTATTTGACAAACATGGTTTACTATTTTTAATACAAAAGATAAGCAAGTAAATATTACAAGGGCAAGCAGGATTGCCCAGATGCAGATGTGCTTTTTACAGAGAGAAAACACTGAAGTTGCCACAGAATCATTTAGGTTGGAAAAGTCATCTGAGATCATCAAAGTCCAACCTACAACCCAACACCACCTGTTAACACTTGAAATACAAGAGAATTTCTGCAAATTTCTAAAGTATTTAGAGTTTTTTGGGTTTTTTTTATTGCTTGAGAATCAAAAAATGTCTATAAATCTTGGCAGATTAAGAGTGCACCTTGTGATGGGCTCTCATTATTACATGAGAATCAACAGGACTATGTTAAATACTGCCTGCAATAAGCATATACATAGAGGAAAGATTCCCTGAGTCACAGGGAACTGAAAATATAAACACGTACTGTCACACAAAAAGTCAGAAAAATACAGAGGTACAAAAACTTCAAAACAACCCCCTGACAGTCACTTCCAACATGCCTCAAACTGACTCTGAAATTAGAGAAATTGGAGAACTCAAACATCACGTGCCTTACTATTTGCCCCCACACAGAACCCTCAGCACTAGCACAGGTGAGTGCATTGGTGGTGTCAGCTCTGTCCTCTAACCTGGACAAACACTGCCAGCTGCATTTTATCAATGGACAACAACCTCAAGCCCTTCTTGAAATGGCCTGGATCCCAAGCGATGCCTGAAACACCAACCTCCCCAGCAAGATCCCCGCATCAGTGACACAAGATTTTCGGGATTGGATCTCAGATTGGCAGCCCAGAGCTGCCCTCTGCACAGCAAAGTACATAAGAGACAGGAAAAAGAATCCCCCTCAAAACAAAACAAAACAAAACAAAACAAAAAACCAACAAACAAACAAAAGCACTTTGAAATTGCAGTCTCTGGATATCTGTAAGAAAATGGAAGGAGGAAGCTTGCTTCAGGGAGTCTGTCTATCCACAACTGTTTGTTTCACAACGATGACACTATGAACTGTGCTGAAATACAGAGACACAGCTTTGGGGAGACCAAACACAAAAGAGCTCAGCACTTTTGGAAAAGCACAGCCAATTTGGCTGTGAAAGCTTAAAGCCTCACACTCTGTTTCCTCTATCATCAATGCCATGCCCTGCAACAAGCCAACAGCTGCAGTCCCCACCCTCTGCAGAGCCAGGTATTAAAAGGCAGAATGCTGTATCTGCTTGTTGTTAGACATTTGGTGCTAGACATTTGGTCCTCACACCTGCAGCAAATGCTGAGAAGACCTTAATGCAGATGATGCAGCAACTGGTCGAAGGGACTGTGGGTGCTTCCACTAACAGGAGAATTCCACAGGCAACTGCAGCAGGTTTTAATCCAACAACAGGAAACACTTTCTAGGGCACGGCTTAAACCTCCTAGGACCATGGCTAAATGAGTAATGCAAACTCTGGAGACAGTGGGAAACAATTTTTGTTCCCTGTGAGTTGAGCACTCACAGCAAAGTTATTCACACAACAGGGATGAGCTGCAAAGACAACACACGAATTCCACAGCTAGCAGTCAGGGCCCAGATATTGCAGCACTGCTCTGTGGAGTTTGGTAGAATACATTTAAAAATGTTTGGATATGTGACAAAACAGATCTAAACATATCGAGCATACACAAAGTACAATGAATCTCTCACACAGTCTTCTTGCCTTATTATCAATTCAATTAAGAATTCATTAAAAGGACAAGTATCACACATGCTTATTAATTTACAGATGAATGTGAGTGCGAGAGAGAAGGCAGGAGGCAGGGGGAATAGGTAGAAGAGACAAAAACCTATGTTGAAGTTTGTCCCATCAGAGCAAACAAGAACATCACATCTCTTTGGTAAAGTATCACATATGCTGTGAGAAGCAACAAGCACTTGAATGCATGCTTTATTCTGATCCCAAAGGACCAAGCTCCTTGTTAGATGCTCCTTCTTATTTTACTCCTCTTCAGTTTGTCTATGAGCTACACACTTTCAGTGGAGGCCTAAAAACTGCCCTACATTCTACTTTACATGCAGGAAAACATCCAGGAGTGATGCTGATTTAGGACTCACAAATGCAGGTGAGATGTAGACAATGTATCACTGGCGTTCCTCTTAGGCCTTGCTTCAAGAGGGAGACTTCCCTCAGTAGCTGAAGTGTTATTACTTTGAAATTGTCATCCTTAAAAAGTAGGTTTGAAGAACACACCGACTTTGCTATCAAGCTTTTGATTGCAAAGCCTGAATGCTACCAAAGCAAAAGTTTCAGAATTAAATGTACACGAAAAGAAGGATACACAGCGCAGATGAATAATATATGCCTATAAATAAGCAGAAAAATAGACTTTAAATATCCACATAACTATTAATTAGTTATTAATATTAGATCACTGGTCTATTTCCTTTCAAATTAGCCACCCACTAGCAAAATGTCAATTGCAAAACAAGAGACTATATTTATAGTACAACCTACTTTGAGTTTTGAGTGACATGTCAGCCACTGCTCAGTTACAATACCCCTATTGTGTGCCTTCCCAAACTGATACCTAACTTTCATTGTAGGCAACTGTACGTACAAAAGCCATGTTGGATTTTAATAGTCTTTATTATACCACATAAGCTGGTGCAAACATTTTTCCATCTAGAAGTCTATGCAAAAGAAAATTTTAGAAAAACCCAAACAAACAATAAAAATAAGTAGAGTTAAGTAATACACTGGAATGAAGTTCGGTGGGATGCTGGACATAGTGATTCTGGGAGGAGTGAGCGTCCAGGAGATGGCAATAAGAAATTCCTAGACCTGATTTTATTATGTCCCAGAGAAAGACTAGCTTTGATTGCTGGCACCAAAAGCAGAGCACCATGAGATGCAGTACAAGGTACTACTCCATCTCTAGACTTGCAAGAGTCACCCACAAAATGGAGAGACCCCTCAACAATACAACCTATCCATCAGTGGGGAGGGGTGGCTGCACCTTCATAAGATACCCTGCATAAAACCACACCTGTGCAGCCCCAGCCCCAGTGACCACCGAGAGGAAGGACAGACTTCACACGTGGCTACTACTGACACAGCCTCTCCTGCTCTTCTATCATGGCAAAACCAAGGAAAGCACAATCACCATGGAACACATCCTCTCTGCAGCTTTTGTAAATGATGCAACGGAGGACTCCTCTGGCAAACCAGACTGCGTTGGGGACTTTGGAAGAGGAGAGATACATTTTTAAAGAATATCGCCTGTTTCACTAAGCTTTCTTCCCGTTTAGGTTTTGTGATCTGCCCTGAAAACAGTTCTGCTCCCTTTCTCTCTCCAGATGCCTGACACTATCTGCAGAAGAGCAGAAAAAAGAGCATCCTGCAGAGGATGCTCAGTGAAGATGGAAAGCTGGCAGGAGAAACCCTGCCAACACACACTAAACTGCCTCAAGCCTTCTGCTGAGAGAGAAGCAGGACTCATTGTTTCAGGTACGCCTGCCATGGAGAGAAAACAGAAATGGAGGCAGAATTACATAGAAACAGCTCTTGAAACACACTTAAGACTAGGGAACACCACCCCCTCAATAAGAGGTGACCTGTGCTCATGTTTCAGTGGATAATAATATATTTTTACAGTTGTACAGCAGAATAATTTGGAATACTCAGAAATGTTTGAAAGAGACTTGAAGAGAAACACAAAAATCATTGCTGTTCAGCTTTCCTCTTTGTATAAAATCACATCACTTCCCATCAGCTTGCAGAAGCACACTCCTAATAATGCCATTTACAGAACTTCCTTCTACAGCTAGGTCTTTGAATCTTGAATAAAATAAAAAAATGCATCCTCCTAGCCTTAAGATTTACACAAAACCAGGAGACCTGTGCCAGCTGTTTAATTTCTCATGTATTTATGCATACCAAAGTGCTTGTACAAAGAAATCAATTGTAGCTGTAACTAATACTGCACGTTGCCAATTCATCTTTAAATCCAAGGGGAGGGAAGAGAATCCTGAGTTATTAAGATCATCACTTGCTGTCTGGGAACAGGATTGTCTATGGTTTTCCGATTCCTAAATTTTCTTTTTATCTTAAAATTCACTTTAACACATAACTATTTAAAAACTAGAGGAAGAAAATCAGGAAAAGGAAACAAAATCTGCAAGAAACAAATACAGAGCTAGCTGGGATCCAAAGCCACTTTCATCATGTGGGCTATTTTTTATCCATTGTACACTCTATTTTTTCTAATAACTGCCACACTTGTAAGCAAAAAAGCTGCAAGGTACTCAAAAAGAAGGTAAGAAAGAAAAGGTGAATGCAGTTTCATCCATCCCCTGATGGGCTTTTTCTTTAAATATACTAAAAATATTTAAACCTTAAGGAGACATTTAAAAATGTTCAGGATTAGAGTGGGCTTGACCAGATAAGTGAAAGTCTCCATTATCAGCAAATTTCACTCAAGCAACAGCTGTAGGAATTCACATGTCTTACAGTTATGAATAAAAACTGGAGCCCAGCAATCAATAAGCAGTTTTGCTTCTGTAGCAGTAACACCACAACCACTCTCGCACCATCTGCTTTATATAAAACCAGCACCAGTCAAGACCTAGTTCATATCTTCTGTTTCTCCTATTCCAAATCATTTTACCTCCAATGCTCATGTTAAAAGTTGCAAACACTATTAGCAGTAGGAAAACATTATTTTCCTCTTTTTTTTTTTTGGTTATGCTTACCCTAGGCAAAATTGGCTTTACAGAGGGAAGGACATTTGACATGATTTTTTAATGGTTTAATTACTCTTTAATAGAAATAGGGATAGAATTTAGAGGTTTGGGTTTGTTAAGGAGATGAAGATGAGTGGTTCTTCCTGTCTCATACAGATCACTCAAAAAATCCACACCAAAAGCTTCTTCAAATCACAGAAAAAAAAAAAAATAATCAAGCAAACAATGGACACTTTACCCCTACTGCTGAGAGATGAACACCCATTTGTAAGCAGTGTGTTCTCAGACTGCTATTAGATATCCCACGGGTTCCCTGACAGTGCTGAGGGAATGAGCTTCCACCAGGCAAAACACAGACTCCATGGTCAGCCTAAGGTGGATCTCCTGGTAAGAGGATTCTCCCTCCAAGATGCCACAGAAGCTGCCTTTCTGCTGAATTTAACCTAATTAGCTGAAATTATTGTCACTGACTATCCCATTATGTAACCACAGGAACAATAAATCCTTTGCCATCGTGCTCTTCACCTGAATTGCAGTTAAGAAAAGAGTGAACTCCAATGACCCTGTGCACCACAGCAAGAAAAGCAGACAGGGTTATTCATGAACACAACCTCTGGATAACACCAAGGGCAAACGTGAGGCACAGGGTATGGAAGGCAGTCCGAGGCACAGGGATGAGGCAGCACTGTCAACTGAGCATGGACTTGAACTTCAGCTCCTTAATCTGCTGGAAAAGCGACTCAAAGTATACCAAAAATGTTATTTTCTGCCTCAGGTGAGGAGAACTGGTCTGTCTGTTCAGCATAGCAGCACTCAGATGAGAAGAGGCTCACTGTAGATATGCCACAAGATATAGTATTGAAAAACAAAAATAGCTCATTTTGTCACGAAGAAAACTGAGAGCACTTGCAAGTAGCTAAAAGTCTGTAGGGCTTTCTAGACCTGTTGTACTTTAGGTTTATACATATATATTATAATCTTAGGCATGCCAGGAAAAGTTAATAGCAGATCCATTTTTATTCCCTTTTATATTGAGAAGCAAACTGTTTAAGCATTAACTACCCTTGACAATGCAATTAAAACATGACCCATTTTCTAGACACAAAGAACCTGCATTTTTCACAGCACAGCCATACGTAACCAAATTCATCTCTATTTATTTACACTGTCCTTCCATTCCATTTGTAATACTGAAACCTGAGGGGAAAAAAAAAAACCAAAACAACAAAACAAGGCTACCAGAAATCAGTGCCTGGGAGGAAAACGAGCAGGTACCATGCAGAGGAGGGGTGGCCACCCCCTCAGCTGTGATTCCATGACTTGTAGAGAAGGAAAAGTCAAACAAGTCTATGTGCAAAGTTTTTATCACTGCTCTGCACTGCAAAACAGGCAGCAAGTGAATTACAAGGCTGAAAAGCCAGGATTATATAAAACCAAAAAAGCCTCTGGTAGTCATCATCTTTACTACTGAGTATAAATCACAAAATGCACTGATACTAACCCTTGTAAAATCTCTGATGTGGTTTTATACACACTTGGATAAAACAGAGTGGTACAAAAACATCTACAAAATACACAGACAATTAAAAAGCAACAGATGCAAGGCATCATGGGGACTTTACTCATTTCACTTAAAATGTTGCTGTTCTGCTTCAGGCACGTCTCTCTTTGCTCAAGGAACCTTCACAACAATTAAAACCAGACATAATGAACATTATTATTACCACCATTTATTTGAATAACTGCATCATCCAAAACATCCCTTTTTAAGATGGGGCCCCCATTGTGCTAAGGTTGCATAAACACGTAGGACTTCGTTCCT
Source organism: Aphelocoma coerulescens (assembly GCF_041296385.1). NCBI lineage: Eukaryota > Metazoa > Chordata > Aves > Passeriformes > Corvidae > Aphelocoma > Aphelocoma coerulescens. Next base: position 20,634,447 of record NC_091023.1, on the reverse strand, counting down.
GTGCTGAAGAGATCATAATCTCACCAGACAAGGTCAATAAACAACATCAAACATCAACAACAAAGTCTCCTGTCCAGGACTTTTGTTGTTTTGTTTTAATATATATTCCCTTAGACCATTTGCTGCTCTCTCTTATGGACCAAGGTCCTCCAGAGAGTCAGCATTGCTGCTGCCGCCAAGTCTGCCCTCCTAGCACACCCTTTAAAAAAAAAAAAAATTCCTCTTCTGTGTGAGTCAAAATAAACTGAAGAGTCTTCAATGATAATGCAAGTGCTGAGATGTAACACAGCTTTTCTAAACATGCCTGCAAGTGCCAGTTGTTACTGAGTTAGGATAAATACAATGTTGAATATTGTCATCTTTATCTAAATTCAGTAACTTCTTCTCTGGCCAGTGGAATGAAATATTTGTAGCACTGAACGAGGACTAAATGCTAGTCCTTGGTTTATTTTAGATAAAAAGCTATGTAACAAGTTAAAGAGCAATATAACAAGTCTAATTGTGTCTGGAAGAAACAATCAATCTGTATAGAGCTAGTAGTGAGAGCATGGGATTTCTCTTATTTTCTAACCGTATAGCAACCAGCCTCCTACAACCAGGTCCTTGCTCAGCCCCAGTGAGCCCAGCAGAAACACAGGCACTGAGCTAGACCAGAGCTGAGCAAGCAGGGAAGTGTTTTGCAGGAACAGGCTGAGAGAGGGAAGGTAAAAGCATCATAGGAACAGGCACTTTTTCTTTTCTTGGCTCTGGCTGTTGGGCTGAGTTAGGGAATGCCTTATTAAACAGCTGAAGCTCTAGAAATTTGCAGCCATTATCCTAGTGTGAGGCAAAACGTTACACATGCACTTCTGCCTGGCTATGATTCTTTCTTCACTCAGCAAATATTTAGTAGATTTAAGGTTCCCAAAACAAATTATTTTTTTGCTAGGTGTTACTAAAACAATCCATACAGCTCGCTTAGATTTGAAGTGATAAATAGATGCATTTCCTACAGTGAAGTCCACACTTTACAGATCCTACAATCCTCCTGTAAGATGGAATGAGAAAAGGAAAAAGCAGCAAAACCCCTTCTTCAAAATGCTGCATTTAGGAGGATTTTATGGCATTCACACATTATAACAGAAACAATCATCCCCCTCCCCCTTTCAGTATATTCCTTTTCATTTAACCCAAGATATGTATCATGAAATCCTCCTAGGAATTCATAGCAAGTCAGGGAATGCTTTGCTTTTTGACAAATCCTCTATACTTAAGGAATGCAAGTGTTTCCTTCACCCAATTCTTCAACTAAGCTTCCTAATTATAGCACTCTTATCACAGGATTTCAACATATGCTGGCAGAGGCGCTGTGTATCACACTGAATTTAAAGTTGAGGTAGCCACAAAACTGCTCTTCAAACCCCCTAAGCCCGTGCACGTGGTAAGATTGCACTGTTGTTTCTCAACCCTGACAGTGTGCAGAGAGCTGCTTGTGGAAATGAGACACAGCATCATCTTCCAAATTGTCCTAAGTGCTACTCAGCTCCCATAAACTGTCCAAGGGAGGGCTATGAATTCACCCACTTCCCAAAAAGGCCCTTTCAGCTGACCTCTAGGCAATTTTTCAGTTGACCTCTTGGCAATTCTCATGGGTGTAGCCAGAGAGATGCACGTGGCAAGGCTGGATTTACTTTAAATACATAACTTCTCTGACATATGTTAATTTTTCCATCGAAGATTCCTGTGGACATAGCAAGAACACAAATGCCCTGCTACCAGGGCAAGAGAATAAGGAAGGAAGGGTGTTACTCTGTGACCCAGACCTCCTCCTGGGATCCCCAAGCTCCTTTCCCAACACAGAACACCGTGCCTACAAACCACTGCAGATTTTTCACCAGATGAGTTACAAGTCACAAAAATATGTGGAACAATTGACTTCACTTAAGCTGCAACGCTTTTTCTTCAAAAGCAAGCACAGAGGTTCCTAACTTATGAGTCCTGCATAGTTGACATCTTTTTAAGTTGATGTCACTCACCACAGCTGTAACTTGGCACTTCTAGTTACACTCTGCTCAAGCTTTGCCTTTCCTGATGTTTCTCCACTCATGCACTTGCAAAGCGTCCCACATCTATCTTGGGGTAACAACAGAACCTCAGGAACCCTAAAAATGACTATTTTTTCCGATAGGTTTGCTATGTATAGATGCCACGAGTTCTTTTCGGAATGATTTAGAATTTGCGCACATAACACTCCTTTTTCAAAGCATAAATTTAAAGATTTACATAACGGATTAAATTGTCTTCCAAATCAGACAAAAAATGAGTCCACGACTTGCTTATGTGCTGCTGAATTTGCTGAACTATAATGTTCCTGATCATTACATTGTTTTATCCCAGGCTACAGCTTTTGCCCCATGTTCTCAGTTCCCTCATGACCCAACTCCCGTGAACCCCAGACACTTGGATGTTAGGACTAAGACATTTCAGAGGATTACATACAACACTCCTCCAAATATGCTACAGTGCACATCCAACTGTGGACAAACTGAGAAGCAGTCTGATGAAAATTACAAGCTTTAACAGGAACAGTCCAAGTGCAAGTCAAACTCAACAGGATAAAATCCCTGCAACTGCCTTGACATGGGCATTTTGAAAGACAAAAATCTGTTTATTCAGTTTGCGTTATGATGAAAAGGAAATTCACCTGAAATACTTGGACCACCATGGAGATGTGTGAATTAAAAAAAAAACAAAACAAAACAAAACAAAAGCCACCAAAACAAAACAAAAAGGCAACAGCTGTTCCTGTAGGCAATGAGGAGGCCAATCTGCTGAGAAACTTCTGTCAGCTTCAGCAAAAAGGATGTTAAAACAAAACTGGATGGGTCATTGAAAGCAACTTTGCTCCACAACAGCCTATTTACCACAGTCTGAGCCAAGAACTGGGACAAGGAAGAGTCTGCTCACCAACTGGGGAGGACTTTAAAACAGGAACCTCGTAAACTGCAGCAGCATAGGAAAAATCTTAATAATAACCAAAATTGAACGGTTCAGCAGAAAAGGATTTTGTTTTTAGAAAAAGTTAAATATAAAAGAAGCCAGGAATTAGGCCAGTGGAAAGGTATGCCAACAATCTATTCTAAGCTGCGTTCACAGTCACAAACTCAAACACATACCAGTTACTTGCTTTTCATAAGAAGTATGAAATATGTGTAAGAAAAGGCAGCAATGATCTTGCCTGAAGAGCAGCACATCACCTTGGGGTATCAATGGTAGGCAATATTAAGTTGTATTTTATCTTCTATTTAGAGCAAAAGCCCAGCATCCCCAATGTGGTTTCCATTTGCTATTTACATAATTAAGTCACCTCCTTACAGTTCCAATACCCTTACCCTTACCTACTACTCATGTTACTGCTCATTTCCCAGATGGTCAGTCTCCAGAAAACACCATCTGAGCCTCAGCCACTTCTTGGTTAAATCCATTCTGACAGCTTATTAGTAGAATAATTTATCAGCTGTTGAAAAAATAGTTGTTACAAATTTGTTTTCTATGTAAATCAGGTTCCATGAACTAGGATGGAATCCAGTCTTTTCAAAAGCATTTTAATGTGAAATGCTGATATCTAGTCTTAACTTCATTTGATTATTTTTTCTGTTTATGTTATTAGCAACCAGTTTTTCTGGCACTCTTTCCTGTTCCAGTTCAATCACTCGGTTGAATTACTTGAACTCCTGCTGAACTGCACCAAAAAAAGGAAAATTAACTAATGCCTCATTTGATCTTGTGACCATAAAACTTGTGTTTTCATTCCCTCTTTAACCTTTGACCATCTATTTTCCCCCTTAATTTGTGTGTTATGTACCTGATAGTTTTAAATTTGTTTCTTTTATTCATGAAAAAAGACTGCTCTGATGGTTGATCTGCCCTCTGTTCATTTTAACCGCCAGTGACTCTATTCTGGATTCTCATCAGTGAGCACACACTTAAAATCACTTCTTCATAGCCCATCACATATATGTTATTTGGCTTACTGTATGCTCTTTACCAGAAGTGCATGGCTGCTCTCATAAAAAATGTCAACTGAGCTAAAAGAGAAAACACGTTACGAGACAGTGAAATGGCTGATTTTATAAAAGCTCATTTGCCAATTTCACAGAACCACAGAATCAGCTGAGTTGGAACAGACCCACAAGGGTCATCGAGTCCAGCTCCTTGCCCTGCACAGAACCATTGCCAAGAGTCATACCACATGCCCAGTTCATTACTTTATTCAAGTCCTCTCCTTTTCACATTGTTATGATGGACTTAAATTTAACTTATGCTACTGGACTTTTTTTTTTGCACAGCTGTTCAACACCTGAACATACGATAAAACATTTTTAAAACACGTGTAGACAGTAATAAAATATGGTCCATCCACAGCCCAAAGAAATTAAGTGAAAGGGGAAGATTTAATGAATATCATTAATGAGGTCAAAGATTCCAATTATGGCTCACATTTGACATCAATACCCTCCATTTGTGGGAATATTAAATTCATGGATGCCGATCCTACATACGTATGCTCAGTATGGGATTCAAATCCCTTGTCTTGAATAGTTTCTTATATTTGTTCACTAAATTACAATAAGAACACCACACATGACCTTTATTAAAAATATGGGTGCACTAACCCACTGACCACAGTTTTTGTTTCTATTCACTGGGTGAACTAAAGGCTTGGAATGCAAATACAGGCCTCTAGCCCTGCCATCCATGGTGATGGCCACACAGGGTCCTGGTTTTTGAAGGCCAGCAGGTCTCTGCTTCTCTTGAGTAAATAAAATCATCAGCAGTGTCGTTCCACACAGCCTACAGACTTCCTGTTGTTCTGCAGCAATATTCATTACCTCCCAGCATCACCACTGCTGAAACTAAGGGCAGCTTTTACTTTTGTTAACTTGAACTAACATCAACTTTCTGTTGTTAAGAAGGAAACCAGGATCAAGGCCTGGTGATACAAGTGACACATTAACACAGTCTCCTGTGAAATCAGCCTTGCTCTTCTGCAGATGGCAACACTCATGTGCTGGGACACAAAAGAGCTTGTCCTTGGGTTTTCTCTACAACATCCTACTTCACGTACACCCAAAAGCCAGTTTAGTTTTTTAACTATGCAACAAACTTTGTCAATGTCAATAAGATTTTACACTGCATTTCTAATTCTTTCATATAATAGAGCAGGAAAAGGCTCATTTCCGGTTATACGACTTCACCACGGGCATATGGCAGTGAACCCAGAGCAGAAACACAAAATCTCCCTCTCCTCTAAAGCAGATGGCATGCTGATCAAGTAAGATATAACCTACTGCTAACTGCACTACTATTATCTATTGAACCAACACCAGTATAAAGCAGTAAAGACAGAAAAAAACCTAAGGCAGGGGAGATGAAGCAGAGGAAGACAACAACGAAAAATCCAGAGTAAACCAGCTGTAAGAGAAGACAGCCCATGGCAGCAGAAACAGCCTCTTTTCAGGTACATTTAAGATTTAAAACCTAGGAATGGAAGTAGATAAGGAACAGCAATGGTCCTCACCCTGTTTTAGAAGATGCTCCTCTAGCTTGAGATACTGGCCCAGTTCCCTTTGCTCTTGCACTGCACTGGGCACCTGCCAGGGGCTAAATATCCCGGCTGCTTAGATAATTACATATTTATGATTCTGCCGAGAATTCTTAGTCAAAGCTTATTTCTGAACTGTAAAACGCTTGGAGAAACAGCAGAGAAAGTTCTCTGACAAATGGTACTTCAAAACAGAGCCAACGCTTAAATTTTTTTAAAGGACGTTCATTTCCGTTTCAGTTGATTCATTCAGTGGTGAGCTTTAATGGCAGAAAAAGGAGAAAAGAGGTGTTTCCCCTCTGAATCAGAAAGGGATCTTGCTAGTGTGTTTAACTTGCTTTCTGTCAAGAAACAGAAAATTCAAAAACCCTTCCAAAAACGACTCTGAATGGTGCACATAGAATTTTTAATGCTTATCACAGTTTGCACCCTACCGCACGATGGAACTTTTCTTTTGTATCACGTTATTATTGGTATTTCGCCTTCCACACATAAACCACTAGATTAGCTAATTCATGCTGGTCCAGTAAATAGAACTGATGCATGAACATTTTGAAATAGAATTGTTTAGCCACAACAAATTATCACACAAAATACATTCCACTTCACCTTCCTTCATTGATAACAGCATCCACTGATTTCAAAAGGAGCAAAACAGTCCAAAATTTCATGTTGTCGGTTATTTTAGACTATTTCAGAACTTGCTAGAAATATTTTTTTTTTTTTCCCTTTTAAGGCTGCACTCCATAAACTGTACAACCAACAGACTCAACAATAAATTTCATGGGCACTTTTAGGCTCTACTGTTCAAAGTGCTTTCAAGCTTGGTTAGCTTTATACATGTGAGTGCTCCTAATTTATATCGCAAAAGAACTACTCCTACACTCAAAGCTACATGTGTGCACATGCATTTGTATTTCATAGAATAAGGGCCTTAGTCTTGCAGGGTTATTTATTTTGAATCAATTATTCTAGGCTCTTGAGGGCAACATCTTTAGCACTGTCAAGTTTCATAAACTCTGGAATGCAGGGGTCCCTGTTCTCAGCATAATGACAACCAACCTTCAGCTCTACCACCTTACAAAGAGCTGCTCATCTGCAGATACTCATTTTATATACCTATAGTTGAGAGATGCCATTCAGCTCCTCTTGAAACAAAGCCAATTTTGCAATTCCAGCGCAAAAATCTTGGAGCTAGCGGCACAGACCTCCAGCTGTCCTTGGCAGGTGCCAGCACAGACAAGGCTTCCATACCAAATCCAACTCTGCAGCTCATGCCCCCTTCCCTTGTTTGTCTTCCTTTGCAAGGAAGCAGTTTAACATAATAGCCTGGCAGATCAGTGTTTGGATGGGTTTAGCTGCTGGGGAAGCACGGGCTAATAGTTATATGCATTTATTCATTCACCTGTCTTCTAAGGAGCGGTAAGGTCACACGACTACTTGAAGGCACCACGAAGGCATTCAAATTAAAAACAACTTGCTGCAGTCTTGTGGAAATTTTTGCAGACATCTTCCAGTCCCTTCACTTTGGAGTGACTTATTCTCCCCAGCTCCTCCAAGCCCTCCTGCTGTTTCTGAGCTAAATCCCCTGAGTAGGTAATTACACTGAAATGCTGCACCCATGGAATTTCCTGGCCCAAGAGACTCGGTGCCTGCAGAGCTGCTCTGTAACAAGTCTTACATGCAGGAACAGTTGACATAACACACAATAGGTGTGTTACACCCTCGAAACACAATATAATGTGTTCACCTAAAAGTAAGCAGCATTGGAAAGAATGGATTTAAATCACCTACTTGGTATTCCCCTCAAGACTGTGAGGACATGCCTTAGCTGTTGATGACACCGCTTTCCTGGAGACTAGGTAATTTTGTGCTCACTGCCTATCCTCAGACTTTGCCTGTGCCAGCTTGTAATAAACGATAACATCCTCTATTCTCTTCTGCATGAGACCTTTTATACTGATCAGGGTGTCGATGTCTGCCAAACATCCATGCAGTAAAGGATGGAGCTCAGAACCTGGACACAGTGTTTTCCAGGATGCCTCTAAGAAGGCCACCACATTGCCCTGCTAGTTTGAGTCCCTCACAGCCCTTTCTGGTTACCTCTGCAAAATTAAAACCATCCCAGCAAGCTGTCATAGCAGAGTCAAAAACTGGTAGCTCCCACCTTTCCGTAAGTTCCTGGGTTTTGCACAGTCCATTCTATATTGCTAAATTCACCTGTGTGTGTATAAATACACACACAGATAAGCACACTCCTTTATTCCCACGTTTTTATGTGCACACACAAACCTGCTTCAATGGCTTGCAGAAGACAGAAAGGCAAACTGGTTTGCTTCCAAAACTCACAAAAAAACCCTTGCAAGGTATGATGGAAAAATCTCTCTTGGGTAAGCTACCTGTTCCATCATATAACAAGAAAATTTATCTCCTAAAGCCCTTGTTGAAATCCTGATGTCATCTTTTGCTTAGAGCAAAGATCCAAGACTTTAAATTTTTATTTCCAACACATTCATTAATTCTTGTGACCACAGATTAAGTACCCAGTTATCAGCCTCTAAAGAAACCTTCAAAATACTAGAACAAGTAGCATTATACACTTACTCTCCTGCACTTAACATGCCTTTTTCATTAAGCCTTTGCATCTTTCCTTTGACATTGTGAGGAACATTAAATTTGGCTGGAAAAATGGGAAGGAGAATTTACATCCACTGATAACAGCCATGCTATATCACAATAGAAGTATTTAATTTTCAAAAAAATTGCCAACAACTGCAATAATTTTTAAGGAGTAAATGGTATTTTACCCAATTTGGTTTATCAGTTAACATACACATAACATATGTATGCATATCATAACATAATATGATGCAAAAAAAAAGCTTCTTTTAATTACCTTGAAAATTGAAAATCTAAGAAAACAACAGAAGAGGATGTGTAAATTGTTTTTTTTGGGTTTTTTTGGGGGTGTTTTTTTTACTACTAAGAAATGGAACTGGCAATCAGGATTTTAAAATGATCAAAAATGCTACAACCATTTCTCAAGGGAATCAGAAATTAATTTCTTATTCAAATATATGTGTTGAACATGGGCAACCATGGTGAAAGCAAGTTAACTTTTTGGGAGATGTACACAACCTGCTTTTTTTCAGCAACCTCTGGCCCACACTTTGCTTACACACATCAAAGGGAAAAACATAATAAAAACCTATGAAAGTCTTTTTTACTGTACAGGTTTAAGTTACGATTACTTTGGGGATGATGAAAAATGTGTCTAGCTTGTCTCTTAAATCTACATTCAAACTATTTCAAAGTTAATTAGAGGTGAGTAATGGTTTAGAAATCTCTTGAATAATAAAATATAACAACTTATAGCACAAAAACAGTCCTCAAAGAAAAGAGTGGGGAGTCCTTCACTTCACTGCAAGTAACAGTTGAGTATTTTTTATGATCACTGTAACAACTACCATGCCCTTGAGACTGTGCAATTCTGAATTTCTAATATAATTTGTAGGGGGAAAATTAGGACAAAGTGCAGTAACATTTCAAGTACAGTCTCTCAGTATTTTAAAATTTTATGAAGTATATGGACTAGGTTAATACGAAATGAGTCATGTTTTTAAGAGAAGCAGTAATACAGATCAGTATCTTAAATCATAACTAAAATAACACTCAAGCACTACAAAATAAAAAGAAAACAGAGTAGCTTTTTGCTGGAAAAAGGTCAACAACAACAATGAAGATTTAGCAATACTAGAAAAGGCTGAGAGCACTGCTCATTTCAGGACTGAGAAGTTAAAACACCAGTCTGAGTGACCAGGTAAACACGATGCTTTCTCACTCAACAAATCTGTTCCCACCAGCTGAAATTCATCCCAAATCAATATAAACTCTACACATATCAACTCTGAGCCTAAAAACCAGGCTATTAAACAACATACACACTTGGTGCAGATCTTCTGATTTCAGAGGTATATTTGCTTTACTTTTTGACAAATATATTACATTTCACTCCATGACGTCTTTCGGAGGGAACAGAATTGCTTACTACCTCAAAGTAAAGAAGTTACATCCAAGCAAACTCTCTTGGAGCATCATCTTCCTCACAGGGCAAAGACAGTGGAGTTGCAAAGGTATAAGTAAAGCTATAATTGATTTATATATTCTTTAGATCCTTGTCCACATGCAAAGCAAAGCAAACCAGCACAGCTCTCAGATCCAAAACTGAGTTTTCAAAGCAAGCGGATGAAAATATTATCCCTTTAACTTGTGTACTGTGCACAGTGATCTAGAGATCCTTCAAACACAGAACTCACACTGGCACTTTATGCATTTATTGCTCAAGGCTAAGGCTGAAGGTACCACTCCTGTACACCTCAGCTGTGACAACATAAGATACCAAAACTGCTAAAGAGAGGTTATTTGATCAAAGCTGAAGCAGTAAGTTCCAGTCCTTCCCTTCAGGCCTCAGCTCTGCTTTCCATCTGCACAACTATCAGGAAGCACCAGCAAACCATAAGGACAGCCTGAAAATATGAATTTATAAGAGTCTGTAACACCAAGTAACATTCCAGAGATGGAATAAGAAGATTGCCCTTTCCTGCAGAAGCTAAGATTTTAACTTCACTAGTCTTACACTGACAAATGAGCTGAAGCAAAATATACCTGACAATGCAGAGTTGGTTTTGGTTTTTTTCTGGGAAAAGCTGCTAAAATTGAAACAAACTGCAGAGAGCATCCAAGTGGGGGCAACAGAACACTCGGCTTGGCTACAGCTCACCCCAAACAGGCTCTTGGCCAGAAGAGGAACAACACCAGTTACCAACAGGATAAGCTATGTTACTGTCAAGTCACACTTCTCACTTCAAAATTAACATGCTGCCCTACTTTCCACAGGATAAAACCAGGTGCAACTGTAATATTTTTGTCAAACAGCATAATGGTCTAGACGTTGCTTAAAAAATGAAAATAATCCACTTGAATACTAAAAAGTAGTTATTTTAAAAATACTATTTGCAGTGTAAGCCTGCTAATGGTATGTGTGCAGAGAGGAACCACACCACCTTTAGTCAGTTAAAAAGGTACTTACCATTGGCAGTGCATTGATATGCAGAAGTTTTCCTTTCGGGTGCCTCTTGCCACAGAAGGGTGATGCTGACAGGGAAATAAAAAATAGGAAATGTTCATATTTATTATTTTGAAAACAGTGCTGTTAACATGCAGTAAAATGTTACCAACTTGGAGCCCTCCTGGCTCTCCCAGCCCGCTCAGTTCCCAGAGCTGAGCGTTCCCACTGCATGGGCTCAGAGCCCGGAGCAGAGCTCGGGCACAGCACACAGAGCTGGAGTTTTGCACATATCCTGTCCTCCCGACATCACAGAGCCGGCTCCTGCAGGGAGCCTGGCACACAGGCCTTTGAACAAATAATCCTGCTGAATGAACACCTGCACCATCAGGCCTCTAGACGGTCGCACCCATTCAGCAGGAGCACACACACACACACAGAGCAACCTGGGTAGAACAACCCTGATGCCTGCATTTTGCCTCAGCTCTCTGCAAAAAGCTTCAGGAAGGCAACTAGGCAACTTACAGTATCATCTGTCCATGCCAAATTTCTTCTGGAAATAAACCGCAGCTACTGACATCTAAACACTCTGAAAAGCCCCAAACAAAAATCAGCATTCCAGTGGTATGACTTCCAAAATGGTTACATCCATTGTGAAGCAGTGGAAGAAAAATAAATCTGTTTTCCTAACCCATCTCACACTAAATAACTCAATTTATATACACAGGTGTGCCCATGAGCTTAAAGAGTTTCCAACTCCAGCAATGACCTCAGTAATTAAAAAAAAAACCACCAGCTCATACTAATTGCTAGCAACACTTGACAACATGTACATAACAGAAATCTTCCTAGTGCAAAATCCAAGAGAAATCTTGCCCACCATTAAAACCCAAACAAAAACATAGTCCAAACAAATCCACACTCTCCTACATTTTTGTAATTTCCTTTACATGTCAATAATAATTTTATGCACCCAACAATAAAATAACTAAGTATAAGCACACCGCTTTTGATGTCCAGATATGCAACATCCACCACAACATCCATTTTTATTCAGCAGTGACAAACAATTTTTATCCACACTAATATTCCTGAATGGTTGCCCTCCATACAAATACTTGCCAGATGACTTTTCTTTAGGACATAATCTAATCGCCCACTCAAAGAGCAGGAAAGGTGACAGGTGGACACGGGTGACTAATAAAGTATTACCAGACTATTTTTAGATTAAATTCTTTACCAAGCATCTGCAACCTGTGTTCAAAAAACTTTTACTATGAGCAAAGAATAACTATCGTTTGTGGGACTCATGATCAACACAAGGTTCTCACGTGCAATTCTCAAGCTCAACCAGCAGGAAATCATTTAGGATAGAGCCATTTTTGGACCCAGCCAAAAAACACCCCAAACAAACAAAAAAAACTAACCAACCAAACAAAACCTAAACAAACAAACAAAGAAGCAAGAAAAGCTGCAGCATTTGGGCTTATTTTATTCTTAGAAGATCCTACAAGGCAGGCAGAAACATCACCTTCACAGTGCAAGAGGCACTGCAGAGGATGCTGAGGAATGCAGGAATGCAGGGAATTGAAAGAATTTGCAAACATGCTCTTATTTCCTTGCTTAGTTGTACTAGTGCTGCAGAAATTATGTAAATAGGCTGAGTGAAACGCCACTCCTCAAGTGGTACAGTATCCTATGCAAGGCTACTCAGAAAGCTTTTTTTCCACAGCCTGAGCGGCAGACCAGCAAAGAGGAAGCATTAACACCCGCTCTGCAGACCCCATATATTTGCTTATAACAAGAGTTTTCCTTAAAAACAGAGCAAAACAGCAACCAACCAATACTCTTTTGAGAACAGTCTAAATCATTATAAAAGCTGTATGCAGAAAAAGGCAGAGAAGGGCCCTGCTACCCCGTTCCGAGTGCAACGCTTGGTTTGGGTTATTTCATTTAGGAAGGAACATGGCAAACATAAATAAAAGAATGATTGCACAAACATAAACCATTTTCTTCAATGAAAAAAGGCTTTCTTCAGTACACACTGCCCAGACTGTCTCCTTCCAACACCTCTTTGCCCTTGTGCAATCTTGAGTGCAGTACTTATCATCAAAGCCAGAGAGGGAAACCTTTCCGCCTGATCCGTGGAAGAGGCTTCTTGTCCTTTGCTTTACATCTAAACAGGGCAGTGACACGGAAAAAGCTGGAAGCAAAGACTCAAGAGAGCAGAGAATGAGAAAAGAAAGGGTTCACTGACTTTGCTTCATTCCTCACTCAATGTTAATTGGTTGTAGGCTCCAGTTTTAAATAAGGGTGCTTGAAACGAGGTGTAAACATTTAGAAAACTCTGCAATGTCCTTCTTCAGAATCAATGGCTGAGTACAAATCCCTCATCAGCAGCTTTTTTTCTTTCCAAATTTATCCTATTGGATTTTGGCATGTACCTTGAAACAATGCAGGTGACAGTTATAATTCATTGATTTTAGACTATCTCTCACCTTTATATTCTGACACATTACGGTGATTTAAACAGGTGCCCAGATGTAGTAACAGCTACACTACGTGACGCTTAAAAATAATGCCAGATGCCCTTGAAGTTGATAAGGCACACCTGGGGAATGCACAGTAGCTTGTGAGTTGGGATCCTTCATATTGGAGGGGCTGGGAACACCTCACCACTGCCTGATGACTAATGTATTCAACATCAATTGAACACTGCTTCCCTCAACTTGAAAGAAGATTTTGCCATGTGTGCGCTGGCACGCGTGCTCATAGCCAGTGCTCACCAGCCTTGCCCACACCAGTTTTTTCTGCACAGAATGACACACCTGATGCCCGTGTCCCTCTGAGATTCTGGGCCAAACACTCAGTACAACACCCAACATCCTCTCCCCGTGAAGAGCATCCTGCTGCGGTGCACACAGACCACCCATGTCCCAGGCCTTAAACAGGCAAGTTCCCACCTGCAGGGCCAAAACTAACACACCAAACCACCTTCACCAAAGCAGCAAATACCCATCCATGCTGCTTGCACAGATTGGGCTGCTGCTATCAACCAAGTAATAATTGTGTGGTACAAAGGAAACCACAGATAAAAACAACCCTGGCACCAACACACTGACAAATCTGGTTATAAACACACAGACCAGCTGTACACTGATGTTAGTTCTTATCTGTTTCCAAACATAATCAGTTCAAAGCAAGGATTCCTCTAAAAGCTACTTGCAGAAATGTTTAACCATTTCCTTCCAGAAATGCTGCTATTGGTGCTATTTTTCTCCTTCCCAGACATTACACTGGGTTTGTGCTACAGCTAAACCAGTGGTTTTTGTGTGAGCTTTGAATTGCTCCTGTTCCCCATGTGAACTTGTGCACTTGTGTTTTTTTCCTAATCCTCTTAGGATCACACTGTTTATACTACTTTCTGAGATTTTGGTGCTATTTGAGCTCTAACAACAAATTTAGCCATTAGATGTTGCGCCTTCCAAATTACAAAAGCCTTCTAAGGACACAGTATCTTTTCTTCTAAATTATTCTTCAGTATCCTGCTTTTATCTAGATTCAGTATCTGGAAAAAGTGTCCCAATCAAAATAGAATTAAAAATAACTAAATCCTGGATATCCCCCTCAGTAACTAGGCTGCAAAAAGCATGAGACAATAATTTTAAAAGCCTAAATTGAAAACTAATCACTCCATTGAATCCTTCCTTTCATTTGGTTAATAGGCACATACAAAGCTAATGGTGATTCTACCACTGCTGCGCCTGGAACATAAACAGAGAAAACCAAAGTTATTCCTTTTAATCACAGTTCCACAGTGATGTATGGCAATTTTTTTAAAGCAATTCAGCACGTCTACAACAACATCTGCTTTTCAGATCTGACAGAGAGGCTAAACTGAGACAAGTACCAACTCCGAAAATTCAGGAGAAACAAATACGTACGAGTGTGTGGGGGGGTAAATCAGCACCACACACAAGACGTTGTTAAAAACTGTCATTACTTGAAACTGGTAGGTAGCAATAGGGTTCCTAGTGACAAAATAACATGCACAGACTGCTCCAGTACTTCACTCTGGGAACACGGCGTGGGCGAAGATGTTTTACAAGAAGCCTCATCAGGAAGCACTGAAAGTATCTAAGACCTGCCCAGAGACATTTCCACACAAATTCCTAAACTCTATCTGAAACAGCTCTTCTCTGTCAATTGAGAAATTTTTATTTCCTGATCTTTGTTCTTTTACCTTTATTCCATCAGAAAAATAGAAAAACCTGATGTAAGTTGACTTTCCAGATGTTTCAAAGAAGAAATGCTTAACTTGTACATTCATATCACATTAAAGTGGTACAACTTTCAACACTTCAGGAATACTCTTACATAGAACAAGCACCTGTATGTCTATGAACATATGTGAACCAACTGCCAAAACAAAGGGTTTCTGAGGGGATAAAGAATAAGAACTGGGCAAGCAGACAGCACTGTTCTGGAGAAAAGATCATCCAGATACAGAAACCACTCACTGTAAGCCCACAGAAACAGGATCCACTATGCAATGACAAACACAGGACAAGTCAGACCAGAGCAAAAGAATACTGCAGAAGTTTAAACACCAATTTCTGTAACAGTAAAAACTGAGACAATCACAGAAAATAGCTCCTAGCACACTGAAAGGGAAGGAAGCTGAATTGCTGGAGAGGAAACCAACTTAGCCAGCTCCATTAAAAACCCATAAAGCACCCCAGTAAATCTTGTCAATACCAATCAGCCAGTACCCACAGAAGGAGGGTGAGCAGTGCTGCAGCACCATTTCACTTGCAAGACATTTAAATAAAATTCATTAGCAAGTAATCCAATTCACATAAACTGGACATTAGAAGGTCCTAGAGAATGAAGTTAAACCCAGCCTAGACTGGGAAAGACTATAAACAGTTATTACTCAAAGCACTCTGCCAGAGGACCTAAAGCACTCACAAAACCCCACCTTCACAGACTGCTACCTCCAGGATGGGGGCCCACCTGTGAAAATTCAAGGTAGTTTCCAATTTGTGGGGTTTTTCTTCTGAAAATAGTGGACCCGATGATTAGTGTCATATTGATCGTAACAGTAGCATATTGACAAATATTTTTTCTGTGTTTTTGGACTAGAACTAGCTTTTAAATTTAAATTCATCACTGGCATAATAATCAGCAAAAACAGCCTGTCAAACTGGGTGCTGTCAGCAGACTCACTTCAAATGGGAAAGAGAAAAACATTTTTCCTTCTCTAAAAAAAAATAAAAATCTGATGTGTAACTTTTAGCCACTCTGTTATTCTCAGTATGTTTAATACAGATTTCAAATACATACCTAAAAAACTGAACGAAGAGACAAAAAAAATTCAGAATATTAAAAAAAAAAATTCAGAATATTTTTTCCCATTCCCTTTCCTCAAAGTAAGAACAGACATATTTCCCATGATACTAATTCAACCTTCTCCAGCTCGCTAAATCAACTCAGCTGCACTGGTGGGTGAGAACCCTTCCCTTCCCTACTCAGAGCCAGTTAACTGAGATGAGCCTTCACAGCTGAAGGAAGGCAGCAGCTGCTTTTGTCAACATGGAAATGTGTTTGTAGGGAACTGATAGCTGCAAGGTTAGAAGGACTTTTAAATTGGTCTCCACTGGGGCGATATGGAACAAAGCTCAAACCACTTTCCTGGAAAATCACCTTCTTCTGCTCACGGTGCCTGCCTCGACTGTGTTTTTAGACAGATACTGTGTTTTCAGAACAACATATTCCTCTGCTTTGGGATTCATGGTGGCCTTGCACAAGAACTTATCTAGATTATGGCAAGCTTAATTTATTGATTTCATTAAAATTCTATCTCAAATATGCCATGACTCGGGGAGAGGGGACACATGTTTTACGCAGACATCACATTTGGAATTAGGCTCAAAATATTTAAATAAGGAAATCTCCCAAAATAACAAAAGGATGTGACAATATTGTTTTATTTTCAACCTCAATGAGTGTAACCACCATGGGAGCCCTGGCTGGTTTTCCCTCAGTGTTGCTGCCACTACCACCTTTAGTTCTTTGGACACCCAGAAGTCAAACAGAGCATCCTTTCAGAGTAGCAGCTCAGGTCTACATTTTTGCCAAGCTAAGCTAAGGAGCTGCTGAGGACATTCAGACAATGCAGTGGGGCTTGGGCTCTGCTGCAAGAGGTGTTTGCAGACAGCTTGACGTCAACAGGCTCAAGTTGTCCCACTGTGGCCACTGACCCTGAATGCTGTGTACACCCAGTGCTGCTGAAGTGACTCTCCCTGTCTGAGGACACAGTAGGAATGCTGGTTGCCTTCTGTCTGCCCACTGCAGGAGTACTTCCCAGGATACTTGCCCTTGCAGCAAATGTCAGGTTTAAAAACAAAGGTATTCCAAAACGTTCTTACAAATCCACCTTACTTGTGATATTGGGTATGTGGTAGTAATAGCACAGGCTGAAGAGTTAGGATCCAAGAATTCCTTTAAAATAGCCCTCAAAATTATGAGTTACTTTTAAAACTCAAAAGCACCTACAAATCCACAGGTATGAAAATATTTTTCTGAAAACTTTAAGTCATACCAGTGGCCAAAAGAAAGTTTGTGGTGGAGCTTGGGCTCATACACTCCAGATGTTCCTGGGATACAGCTCCACTAAAACACCTTAGTGTTTATAATGTGTTCCAGATTCTTCCTAAAATTATCATTACTATAATTATTTTGTGCAAAGCCAGAGAAAAACATAAGCCTCTCACACTGCCAAAAAAGGTTAACACTGAATGCCCTGAGATCATCAATTAAATGCATCAAGGAATAATTTCTTTTTTGTTTTCAAAAATACTGGTCAACAAAAGCTGCTGCACTTCTGCTTGCAGCCCCCTCTCATTTCCCCTGGAATTTTTCAAAACTGAGTGATACGTGAGGCACAATGCACTCAGGCAGCAGCATCACCTTTCCACACAACTACTGTGTCTTGGTCATATTTTCACATAAATAACCTACAGATTAAGTTCCTCCTGTACAGGTAAACCTTGTGGCTAAGTAGCAGACAAGTTGCCCAAGACCAAGAAACACAAGGATGTTTTTTCCTTTTTCCAGCTCTTCACACCGTGCCACCAGTAGACAATACCATCTTCCCTACAAACCTTTGGCCCCTGTTATTTCCATGCCTCCACCACTTCTCTAACAGAGCAATTTTGCAACCTCACGTGAGGGCTCTGATTCATAAAGAGTTAAAACCTACCTGGAGAGGGCTGCCCTTGTTCATGCACTGGTTATCCAGCCATCCCTGCTAAAAGGACAACTTATTCTTACACAGCAACTACTGAGCTGTGACAAATTGCAGAGCAGGGTATAGGAAAAAAGCCTGTGCCTCTCATTACCATGGAAAGCTTTCCTGCCTCCTGAGAAGGGAAGCCTTCCCTGCAGCAAGGGCTAAAATCACAGAAGACAGAGGGACACTTGTTCCCAAAGGAGCTGTCTCTTGTCCCTGAGAGATCAGAGATGTGGCTCACCTGAAGGCTTTGGTTTAATTTTATGCTCAAGTCACATCCAAGCCAAGATCTAACTGCTACTGCGTGGGGAGACCTCAGTCTATCCTCATCAACCTTCTCCCAGCTGGGTGTTCTCAACACTTCCTTTCCTCTAAAAAAAATTAACAGTTTTCTACCACTCAGCTCTTGAAGCATCCCGCTGCAGGGTCAGAGGAGGATAGAACTGGCTCAAGAAAGGAAGAGGGAAGACAGCCCTGAAAGGGAAGAAATGCAGGAGCAGCCCTATAGCTCCATCATCAAAATACACGTTTCCAAGGGATGCCTGGTGCTTTGGACTGCAAAAGGGAGCCCAGCACTTAAAGCTCTCAGCAAACATGGAATGATGTACTAGGTATGAGTTGTACCAGCAACAGCACAGATACTAACTGTATAAACATGTATCTGTTATTCTGTTGTCTTTTCAAACCATTTAGATACCAGAGCTGTTTGCCTGTCACACTGACTGAATAGCAAAATAGTTGCATCAATATCAGACTTGTACAGGGAGTAAGAGACACCAAAACATGTTCCAGTAAATAAGGAGCTTACAGTACAGAGAAACATAGCAAAATATTTACTTTAGCACTATGGTCAAGGAGAACAGCATTTAATAAATAAATGGACTAAAGTCATTAATCAACAGCAGCATATTAAACTAATATAATCATGCCACTTGTTCTTTTCTTTTTTTTTAACAACAGGACTCGAGCATGACCAAGGAAAACATGTATTTGATTCATCACAGACAACACATTCAAAAGAACTGATGAGCATCAGGAAATGAAACCACAGCAGAGAGGTCTTACAAAGATCATCAACTAGGCTATGATTAATTGGTAACAACCTAACAATGTCCTTATTCAAGCCTGTTCTAAGCAGTAAAGAGGGTTTACCTATATGTGTACAATGGAACTATTAAACTGCGTACCTCCAGGATAGACCTAGGTGATCTATCCTGAAATTAAAAAAAAACCCTTCTAAAAATACTGTTTGATATGTTAATTAACATTTCAATTACACTGGATTTTCCTACGTGTAGGAAACGGTTCTTCCCTATTGAAAATGAGTGTAAAAAAACCCTAAGCAAACTTAATCTGCTGCCAAAATGAGTGAAGTCAGTAGTTTTGTTTCACTGGAAATATTTTCTGCTGAATTTCCTACGGTCACTGCAGCTGTACAGCTCAATTTATATCCCTTTGAACATACGTGTTACACACACAGAGCAACACACAGCAGGTGTTTATGGTACAAACAAGTGGAAGTGTGATTACATAACCTATTACACCAGTTTACAAACATTAAAAAAGTTGAAAAAAGAATGTTGATGTTAGTTAAGGTATCAGTCTCAAGTACAGCTACGTAACATCCCTGACAGGAGAAGAAACAGCAATTTCACAGGAGCAAATGTCAAGGGTAATGAGAAGAATTAGATTTGTCTACTGAAGATTGGGTAGCTGCAAATACATTTTAAATAACCAAGGAAAAAAACTTCCCCATAACAAAATCATGCAGCTGAAGACAAGTTAAGAGAAACTCTGTGCCATGGGGCTTCTGTTATTTTAAACAAGAGTAGTAAGGACTCTGGAAGGAGTAATTCTGCCTAAGGAGAAAGATTAGTGCATAGTGTTCAATCTAACAGGGCTTTTCCCTTTCTTTACTTTTTGATTCTTATCTTGATTGTTTCACACCAGGAATCTGAAACTGGCTGAGCTGTGCATCCTGCAAATCTCGTTCAAACTGGAATAGGCTGGGGATAGGATTTCACCGTTTGGGAATTTCATTTACAGAATTCTGCCTCTGCAGTCGCCTACAGAATTCTCATTCTCTGTAACTGCTGTCAGGGCTTCATGAAACTGGTGGGTTTGGGCTTTTCTTCTTTAAGTCAACTCACATTTATCAATGTGATCTACTAGACTGGTCAGAAAAAGTAACAAACTCGAGACCTCTGTTCCTGGTATTTGGGAAATAAAACTTCCCTAATCTTTCAACTTGTTAAAGATAGAAAATTTACCCACACCTTAATATTAAAATATGCCAGATAGGTACCATCACTGAAGTGACTTGCTCCTGATGTAGTTTTTGCTGCTCTGATACAGATTCACTAAAGCATCCACAGACCAGCCCAGTTTTCATTTTTAAAAGGAAAAAATGATGAATGCTTATGAACTTAAAAAAAAAAAAAGGCAGCTATATCTCTATTTTCCATTTGAATCTACAGATATTTGGTTCTTTTTATTGATAAAGAACAAACAGAAGGCCTGTAAATTTTGCTGCTTTCTTTTGTGATCATGCTAACACACATTGGTTAACCAATGAAACAAGTGACAAATGCTTGGGGGAGGAGTATCAAACAAACACACTTGTCAAAAATACTCCACCTAGCAAAAGTATTTCCCCTCAGTGTCAAATGTCAAATATTGGGGTCTGGTTCATCTCCAAACAGAACATGGTAGATATTATTTTAGTCACACCTAGTCAAGAGCTTTTCTTCCCTGTTTTTTTGAGCATGCTTTTATGCCATGCTTTTCCACATCAGTGGCAGAATGTTGAAATGGAACAATATGAGGTATTTAGCACTAATAGATACACAGACCCTATAGAGCACAATGTAATAAACACACTACTTGGCAGCCCAATAATGACACATCTTCCATCACCAACAAGTAATAAAAACACAGGTTTACAAGCTGCTGCACTTCAGAAGAGACAGTTTACCAGATCAGATAAAAGCAAGGTTCAAGATACGTATTTTTTGTTGTATGACACTGTACAGCTGCAAGTGTTTATCAGACTTCTTCTTGTGTCTTATCTTTCTTATCGCTACCTAAGGAACAAACAAAATTTTGGAATTATAGGATGTCTCAAACACTAGCACTTCTGACCCATTTAACATACTGCCCTTCTTTTTTATACCAGCTTTACCCAGAAATAAATCCACTTGCCATATTCTCCCAGGAATACTACTACTGGACTGGTTTTGACACTTTTTCAGAGAAGTCTCCTTGACCCTCCTGGACTTGTAGCAGGCTGTGTGTTCGTGCCACCTACACACTGACACTCCCTCTCTCACAAAAACAAGAAGGATGCAGTTTTGCCAGCAACATTTGCAGACTAAACAAGCTCAGTTTAAGAGCAATTAGCACTATCTGTTCTTTTGTCAAGTTAAGATAATTTCCTTTGGGCATTTTTACCTGATCTGTTGATGCAGTGATTCAGAAAACTTTACTAGTTTTATGTTTTTCTTCCTAATATCTCCCCATAAAGCAGTAAAAATGAAATGACATTTATTTTAGCCTGCATATGAAGAGTTAATTGTTATAACTTCATTGTGTAACGACTTTACTACAAAATTCTTAACTGACTTGAACAATTGCCAGTCCTCAAAATGGCACTTGCCAAACATTCTTACCAAATTTTGAAGATAGTGGCTCCATGGACCAGCCAGAACCAACCATAGGCTCACAGGGCAAAGATGAGTGTGGATGAAGGGGGGCAGCCACAGCGAAGTGCAAATAATTCATGCCAGAGAAGCAACAACAGTGTGAAGTGTTAGTAACACACGTATGGAAGCGATCTACAAAGCCTCCTGTCACTGCATGAAATTCCTCTGTCCCAGCACAAGCTGTAGAGCCATAAAGGGCAAGATAAGGAAATAACCCTGGATTAAAGCAACGCGGTGCAATGGAACAGTGCAGCAGCTCCTCGTTTTTGGTAGTACTTAAAATTGCCAAGGGGGCAATCTGATTTCACATGTAACTCTCTATGTCCAAACACACCTCACGTCTCTCATGTGACACATTTTAGGAAGAGAGGTGTACTTGCAAAAACATTAAAGCCAACATTTGCGTTCCTTTTAATTAACAAACCAGAAAGATACTCCTGCTCATCCTCAGTCACCAGCAGACTTGACCTGGTGAGGTCATTTCAGCAGTCCTATCTCAGGCACTCCACCCAAACCCTCCTGAGGCTTTTATTTTTCTCTTTTAAATTAACCAAATCTCTTGCAAAGAAAACTATGGGCACTGCCCAAGATGAGTAGCTGAGTTACTCATGGCCGCAGAGACCCAAAAAACCAGGACTGAGTCAGGGTGAACTTAAAAATTCTGGTAAAGAACATAGATGCTTCCATGACACTAGCATTAAATACGTTTAGAATTAAGAAAGATTAAAATACAAATCCCTACAGATACCATACAGTAAATTTTAAACCCTGCTGCTTATTTTTTTAACCAACTAGAACAAAACAAAACTAAATGATGGTGCCTAAAGAGAACTGGAGGGCAGTATCTCCACTGGCTCCCTACAGCAGGGCTGTGTCTCCTGCCCAGTGCTGCTGCCTCACAGCATGAGGGGAGCAGAAGAGAGAATACTACAGAAGCATTCTGTTTATTCCTTTCAAAAAGAGGGAGGTTTTTCATATTTGCAATGAATTTCTATTAAAAAAAAAGCCAGTAAAAAAATCTTTTTGTAATTCTTTAACTGAAATTCTTCTGTGTTTTGACAACAGAACCCACTGCAGATATAGAAACTATAGAAATATCATGTCAAAATTAAGTTTAGATTTTAATTTCAAATTCAATTTAAACTTTTGGCAGCCTGTACCAAAATCTGATTTAAGCCACTAGGAAAAAAAAAAAAAATCAAATAAATGAAATAATCAAGCAATATATTAAATTTTGAAAAAAACCTAAGCAATCAATGGAACTGCTGGAAATCATGGGCAGACCATTCATGAACTAAAAGTGTTCAGTGATAAGCTTTTACAGTGGCATAGAAATTATTTTTAATACCACAACTGTTTTGCATTCAAGTGGTTTTAGTGCCTTGTATGTACTCTGGGTACTCAAGGATAAGAAATTTATCTGCCAGTAATGAGATGACAAGCCCCCACTTATTCCAAAATACTGAACATGAAAATCAGTCCATTTCATTACTGTCAAAAGAGTACTTTTTCCTAGTTTGAAATGTAGAAGTTTCCCTCTTTATCCAGTTTTCCCTCTTTATCCGCTGTAAACTGATCACAACAGTAAACCAAGTGAAGATTTTGTGCATTAGATACATGCCTTCCTCTAAATGTGCTTTGACACAATAAATTAGAAACACAGTATTCATCAACTTGCAACTTCATAAAAAGTCATAAAAACTTAAATAATTTGTATAAATAAAGGTTATGTGCTTTAACAAAAGCAGAGCAAAGCAGTAAATCAGTCTGATTAGCAAAATAAATACCACTTCTCCTACAACAATTCAATCTTAGTAGCAAATCAAACATTTTAATAGATGGCAGCACAGTTATTTTCTCCACAAAGTTTGATTTCTCTAAATCCAAAGCAAAATTACAATCAATTACTTCAAACAAGGGCTTCTGCCTGTTGATTAAGTTGTTTTCCCTTTAATCCACCTGGGGCCTAGCAGACATTTCTTCTGGTATTAAGTAGTCAAAGGTGTAAATTAAAGCCTAAAAGACCTCCTTAAAACAACATCTATAATCAGCCTTGATATTCAAAGAGTCGTTCACTACTTTCAAAAGAAAAAGATTTCGAATAGGGCAGCAAAGGCACACAGCACTAGGCAGTCTCTCTGTCTCTGGATGCAAGTCATTGAAAACAGATCCAAGGAAAACCCTAGCAGGACATTCCCACATCCTGAGGTGCTTGGTGCTCCTCAGAGGTAGAACAGTGAGCACCAAACAAACAAACAAAAGAAATTTAACTATTCTGTCCTGGGTGGGTTGTTTTTTTGTTTGCTTGTTTTTTAAGCTTAGCTTTACCATTGAATGCAAAACCAGCAAATATATTGAAATAAACCACAAAATTGTATCCAGACTACAGTAATCTTCAGGTAATTACACCAAGAAAGAAAGAGAATAAGAGGGCAGTTGCCACAGGAAGTCATGTATCTTAATTATGCCTGCAATTATTTTTATATTCAGTATGCATTCAAAACTAAGCTTTTTTACACTTCTCTTCTGTAATTCACTCCAGCAGTACCACACTTGCTCTCACTTCTGCAGGGAAGCATTCCCCAAAAGTTCACTGTGGATATCATAAAATCTCAGCTCATTGGTTATTAACTTGTACATCTCATCCAGAGGTTTCTGTACAGTGCCTCCTCTGTATCCCTTCTGGAACATCAGTAAGAAACACCAAAGACTAAACCAAGAAGTCTGATTTTAACTACAGGTAATGTCAAAAGAATAATAAAGTTGTTCCCATTTGTACAGTAGCAAATAAGGAATCAATAATATAAAATATATACATTAGAAAAAAGTAAACCTCAGAAACCCCCTTCTGAATTTAAGTTTCACTGTCTTACACACTTGGAAAACATGAAAGGCCCTGAAAGATCAATACAATCCATAAGAACCTAAGGTTCAGAAATCCATAATTTTTTTTTTTTTTAATATGGTAAATTGTACAATAGCAAACACAGAGATAAATCAAACAGATCTCCAAAGAAAGAAAACAAGTTACAAATCCAGAATTTATAAACCTCCCATATCTTCAAATAGGGCACGTGGTGCAAAGAATGTATTACAGAACTTGTTTTCTAGAGGGCATTCTGTTAGTTCACATTTCAAGTAAAAACTTTTATTAAAGGAACATGATTTCTAAGGTTTTATCTCTGGGCTTTTTCCCCTCCCAATAATGTTAATTTTTAATGAGCTTTCTGAAAATTCCCTTCGCATTGAGTCTCGCAAGCCGGGGATGCCAAAGGACCCTTTGATCAGCAGATACAACCCTTTTGCTAGTTTTGGAGGGATTTTACTCATAGAAACTGCAAAAAACCTCTTTTGATCATAGGACCAAAACTCTCATTTGAGATCATTCCTGGTTTGGAGACATCGGGGCTTTGAGTTCTGCCGAGTCATTCCTCCTGTGGAGCAGCTGAGCTCAGACTGGAGTCCCTGAGCAGAGCGTGCACAGAAGGATCCAGGAAGCCGGGACTGGCATCTAATTGTCACCCTGGCTCCATCCCACTGCTGTCGGAGTCGCTTTTATTCACTTCAGTGCCTGAGAAATTTCCAAACAAGGCAGAATGAATCTGCCAAGCCCTGATGTACGTCCACACCACAAGGACACTTGCTGGACTGTTTCTAAGAATGGGACACCATTTGGGAGAGCTAAGAAAACAACTCATTAGAGCACCAGGAGAAAATCCTTTTCTCCCAGGACACTGCTGTGCCATGGAATAGAAAAATGCTATTAAACAAAAATGATCGACTGCAAACAAACACGAATAATTTGCTGAACAAAAAATATCTTGCAGCTAAGAGACAATATAAATTACCATATGCAGACAACTAGGATGCCAAAGGGGCAGGGGCCTCGCTGCCCGAAAAAATAAATCAGCAAATGCA
The DNA here is from genome assembly GCF_041296385.1 of Aphelocoma coerulescens. Taxonomy (NCBI): domain Eukaryota; kingdom Metazoa; phylum Chordata; class Aves; order Passeriformes; family Corvidae; genus Aphelocoma; species Aphelocoma coerulescens. The sequence goes on along the minus strand of NC_091023.1, from coordinate 20,608,885 downwards.
GAAAGACGGTTAGTGACTATGTTTTGATTTTAGCAATAGAAATCTAAAATAATCCAAAATTGAGGATGTAATTGCCAAAAGGAAGAAACAAACAACACAGAAAAAGAATAATCAAGACTGGAGAAAAACAGATTATCAAAGGCACCTGCTATCACAAGAATAGAAATGAGATCTTCAGAAGCCCTGAAGGACTCCTTACAGAAAGGAAACAAGAAAAAGCATAAAAACCCCAAGAAAGGGATCATTTTAGCATACAAACAGAGATGTACTATGGACGGTGGAGACTGCCTAAGGGAACAAAACCCAAAAAGGTGGGGGTGGGGGGTATATATTCCTGTATTCCTCTAGCCTGTGCCATGCCAGACGCATTCCCCCTTTTTCCACCACATCCAAACCCCTGCAACCTGTTGGCTCTGCAGCAGCTGTATCGCTCCCACACTGCCAGACCACAGAGTTCCAGGAAAACAACGGCACGGGGGTGTAAACATCTTGGTGAGACTAATACATCATCTCCTAAAAGATCTCCCCCGGCTGCACTGGCTCTGGCCATGGCCTCAGCCCGAGACAGCGCCATTTCTTCCCTCGGAGCAGCAAACGCTCTGCATCCAGACAAGCACGAGGCTCACTGTGCTTTTCCACTCAGATCAGAGCTGTTTACTCCATCTTTTGCCCACACACACCACAGAGCACTTTGGGGCCCTCTCTAAGAGATTACGCTCCCAGAATATGGGCTGATCCAACACACCGAATGCACAACACATTTGACACCCGCATATTAATTATATACCTCTAAATCCCAAAGATTTCTTTAATAATTTTCTTACAGAACTTAAAATTCCCACAAAAAGAAGATCCCCTTTGATGTTTGAATGCTCTACTGTAGGTATCAGAGACACAGTGCAAATATTACTTTACAACAAACAGAAATTTGATACATTTTTACTCATTTGCAAGGTGATCAAAACGAGTGAGAAGTTCTAAGGAGAGAACTTTAATTTTGCTCATTCACCCCCTGCATCTACCAGCTCCTTGAGTTGCTGCAGGAGCTCCTTAAGCCTTTGGAGAAACCAGAAGATCCTGCTGGGAAGGCATAGGGAGAGTGCACATTATTTAATAACCAGAAACTATGTATGAGAGACCTTTCTGGTTTTATTTTTGGCACAGTTTATCTGCTGGTAGAAAGACTGTATTTTAGCACTGAGAGGAATGTAATGGGAAATTTATTTTAAGCATACAGTTCTAGCAGGTCATAAAGATTGGATCATTATCCTCCTTGGACAGTAATTGGCAATAAGAATACATGCACTTCTTTTAGGTTTTGTTTCTTTGATGAGTTGTGAGGAAAGAGAAATGCTGTTCATCCAACATGCTGTTTATTTAACATTCAGCTTTCCTGAACTCTTCTTATGCAAAGCACAAATGCTGACGATCAATTATTTTAGTAATCATAATTCAAGCTCAAATTTTACACTCTGTAAACACATTATCGTGACCACCACATTATGCATTTGAAAAATTCCAGTTGCAGCAACCCATACAAATGAGCACACTGCATTAGGTTTACACTAAAATTCTGTTCTGGCTAGACATACAAGGGCTTTTTTCATAACAGTAAAATGAATGAAGTACACATAAATGCTGAGTATTTTTCTATGTAGTGTACAAATGCACACATTCATACACAAACAGTCACAGCACTTGCTTCAAATATTGAATAAAAGTGAAAAATATTTATACTTGTCACTAACAAGAAGTTATTTCAAATATTAGATCTTATGTTTTTTTAATTAAATTATTGGGTACGATAGAGAAGTCAGAGGAGAGCTGCTGTCATTTTTGCAGGAAGATTTCCTGTAAACTTCATCAGGTTGACAAGAACTAAGTTTTCCCAAAGCAACCGGTAGCTCTTTGGGAGCAATCTAGAACGCCCTCACACTCAGTGGGTGGCCTAATACATCCTGAAATGTAAGTCTATAATTAAATAAAAATTTGCAAAATTCAGTTTGGACTTCTTGTGGGAACGTTTAATGCACGTATAATTGGGGTGGAACACGCTGCATTACATTTCACTGATAAACCATAACTTTTCAAATCAACGTTTCATGGAAATGCTTAGAAAATAGTTTGACGTTTAATGCTGCAAGTAACAGTAAAAGGCTAAACATGGAAAAAGTGGGCCTGTTGCTGAAGGAGGTGGATGATTTAGTGACAGCAGATGGGAGATAAGGCTGAAGCTCCTATCAGGGATTATTTGATCTTGACCCATGGGACCAGATGGGCTGTGTCCAAGGGTATAGAGAGCCAAGCACCACCACTGTCATGTCAGAAAGCTCATGGAGATCGAGGGGTCCTCGATGCCTGCAGAAAGGCAGATTTTCTGCCATCCTTAAATAAAAAGGGAGAGCAGCAGAGGGTATTACCCCAATTTATACCCCAAAAATGCACCTATCCAATCTGGGATGTGGCCAGTGGGATGAATGACCACCAGATGGGTGGAAACACAGCTGGGCTCCAAACACAGCAGTTAACTGTTAACTTCAGTTAACTTCATCAACTAAGAGGAAGCCACAGAGATGCTCAGAGGGCTGGAGCACCTCTGCTATGAAGCCATGTTGAGAGAGCTGAAGAAGAGCAAGCTTCAGAGAGACCTTAGAGCGCCTTCCAGTACCTAAAGGGGACCTACAAGAAAACCAGAGAGGGACTTTGTACAAGGGCACATAGTGACAGCAAAAGGGGGAATGGCTTTAAACTGACAGAGGGCAGGTTTAGACTGGAAATGAGGAAGAACTGGTTTACTGCAAGGGGACACTGGAACAGATTTCCCAGAGAAGCTGTGGATGCTCCATCCCTGGAATTGTTCAAGGCCAAGTTGGAGTTGGAATGAGATGGTCTTTAAGGTCCCTTCCAACCCAAGTCATTTTGTGGTGACCGGGAGGCCAGTAACACCTGGGATACTGCAGCCATCTCTCCTGGGACATGACCTACCCAGTGCCACTACCAATGACTTGGAGAAAGCCCAGGAGTGCGGCTCTCATCAAGCTTGTAGGCAGCACCAGTCTGTGGGCAACCAGCAGCTATGCTTGAAGGCAGGGCTTGGCACCCAGAGAGACCAGGAACCCACCGGAGTTCTGCAAGGACAAATGCAGAGTGTTGCTCCAGGGAGGGAAGAGCCCTTCTATCATCCCTGGCTGGGACCCACAGCTGAGAAGAACCTGTGGGTCTTGGACAAGCCAGTGGTGTTGTATACTCTTGGACATCTTGGTCCTACAATGGTTTATTCTGTCTATTCACTGCCTTTGGAATATTTGACTTTGAAACCTTAATAACATGGTTTTGGTAGTTCTTTTATAAAATAAACCCTGGCAGAAAGCACAATTCTAGCACACCCATGTCCAGCAGGAAATGCTGGTAGTGGATTTCTTTTGTTCCCAAAATGTGCATTTTGTCCTCAAAGAGAGCCAGTGCACAGCCTTCAGCAAAACAACTTAAAATTGTGATTTCTGTGTCTATAATTAAGCCACAATTGGCACTGTAAGGGGCACATTCTACAGTTCATGCTGCTAAAGTAAATACTGTGTACATGAAAAACTGCCACATGATGAGTGCAATGAGCATCTATGCTTATTTGCCAAAGGAGCTCCTTGAGTTTGTATTTAATTTTAATTCGTTATCAAGCATCTTAAAAGTCAAGCAATTGCAAAGTCCCATAAATATATGTGACTATTTGAGTTTTCATTAATACAGTACTTAACATGCAAAACCAAATTAATTTATTTCCGCATGCAAAAACCAGAGAGGTTGGAGAGGCAGCACACACTCACACAGGCTTGGAACTGAGCAAACTGTTACAAATTTACTGGAAAAATTGTATACTGGGCATATGTAATAGGCAATTTGTTAGCACATAATTGCTATTTCTAACCTAAACCAAGGCAAATCTATCCAAGAAGCTTGTTCATATAAACACTATATTTTATATATATGTATATAGGCAAAAAACACTTTTAAATATTTTATATAGAAGCACATTTTTGAAAAGTGAAAAACAAGGTGTGCTGGGGACATAAAGAGCCCAGCTTCATTTCCCCTAAATACCAGGGGAGCTAAACATGTACACCCACACTGTAACCAATGCTACCCCCAAGTTATCTTCTGCCAGGAAAATGAACAGCAGCTACACAGACAGAAAGTTGGAGATTAAACTGAACATCTAGGGGGAAAAAAAAAGAGGCAAGAAACTGTACCATGACTGTCTTCCCAAGCTTGAGCAGCAGCCCTACCTTCAACCCATCCCACCTTGCTAATACTCAAACATTCACCATACCCGGGATGTATTTTAATTTTATGGTGACATATTCTAATTGTGTGAGCACAAGGCTTCTAATCAAACCTTTATGTAGATAAAAATCAGAGCTGTTAAAAGGAATTCTCTTAAAAATTAAGGTTTAAACCACATCCTGAAGTTAAAATTCAATTTGGTAGGGTGATGCTTATAGTGCCCCTAGAATTTTGAAATACCTGCAAATTCCTCCCTTTAGCTAAATATCTGCTTAGTGTAGAACTTCTTCCCACAATGAAACTCAATTTCCTAACACAGAAATATGAAAAAATATAATAAACATTCACAAATCAAAGTTAAAAAGAAAGACTTTATGACACATATCTGAGCAGTACTTGGCAGATTCCAGTAATGCTCCATGAAAAAACAATATCTAACCATGTTTATTTTGGACATCACTTTCTATTTTCATGTGATGCCTTTAGTCTTTGCATTCAGGCAACCACAATCTCATGTAATGATCACTTTGGAAGAAAAAAAAAAGATTACTGGGCATATGAGCAGAAAGGGTGACGTACACCACCATACTATTTCCATTGCTCTTCAAAGAATCTTCTTAACTAAGCCTGCACAATCAGAGCATTTACTCTTTAACCATGAAGAAAAGCAAGATTGTTTTACTTCTTGAAGCCTCACTGTACATTCCAGGGCTCCTTATACTTTAAGCAAATGGCAATAAATACCAAAGGTATTCTTATTTTGAAAGCGTTTCCATAGCCTTAGACACAGTTACTCTACATCTTCCAAATGCTCAAGTACATATACAAGATGCACAATGCCACTCATTAAAAACCCACACTTTTTTACAGGTGTACATGCCTCTGTCTTTATATAGACTATAGATTTAACTAGGCTATACCTACATTTTGCAATTCTTTCTGCTCAGCACCAGTAAAATATGGTCTATTCCATCCATCCATCCATCCATCCAACTGAAGTTTTTTGTTATCTCACACTTGAGCTTAGGCTGGTCCTGGCAAAGGCAGTCTCACCCCACTCAGAACCACTTAAAATCCTTCTGAAAAGGTGACTGGCTTTTGTCTCTTTGTAGTCCTGCACCAGCTTCACCTTCTAATGTCTCAAACATAACACTCTTACCAGGCTTCTCTTTTATTAGCCAAGAAGGGCACCTGCACTTTGCTTATCACTGATTTGGTACCAGAGAGCAACTTCAGCTCCCTCCAAATGGCTAATGATGCACTTGATGTATTTTCTGATGAGCATCAGCATGCTTTCTCACACAATGCTCATTATGAGAGCTGCTCCTAAATTCACAAGTCTCCTTTCAATCCCTTTTCAAAAGTCTCCCTTTCCATGTCAGCTCAAAAACTGTGTGTTCAATAGCTCCAGGTGAATTTTTCTTCCATGAATATATAATGGCTTTCTGAATTCACATCAACTTTTAGCATTACCATGTCCCGAGGCAAAAAATTCTGCAGGAATATTCTAGGAAAAAAATACCTGTGTTTATTTTGGATATCACTTTTTTGTTTCATTTGAAGCCTTTAGTCTTTGCATTAGAGCAACAGCAATCACTCCCTAATTACCTTCATCACCGTGCTCCCCAATTTACAAATCTCTCCCATCACCTCCCTCAGCTGTTAATGGGCTCCTGCCACTCAAACTGGAGACTGCTCAACTGCCTAATGAAACTCTTCCACTGCTGATTCTGACTGTGGGGATGACCCAACTTGTAATTCTAAGCAGACACTTCACTAAGTTTCTAGCAAAGACTTAAAAAGAAATCACTTTGGGTTTTTTCTCATTAGCAGGACAGGATTCTGTAATTGTTCTACCTCAAGGACATTAGATGCTGAGTCCAGTGTACAAAGAAAAGTGTCAGCACTGCTCATTTCTGCTGCCAGTAAGAAAGATGCTCCATGTCACCCAGACCATGGCAGCAGAAGGGAAAGGACAGCGAGGGATACTGAGGACTGTCAAATCCTCCCCCACTGCTGTGGTTATTCCATTTCCACATCTCGTCTCACTACCATGAAAAATGAATTGGATTTTCTCTCAAGGGCTGAACTTTACTGAGGATGACAAGGTAGCTGTGACGAACCAGAAACCTGCGGGGAAGCCACAGACCTGTGCACTTCAGTAGCAGCTCTAACACAACTGTTGTTAGAGCCTAATCTGCCTCTGGTCCAATTCCTTATTCTGCAACAGCAGGAAAAAAGTCATCAGTTCCTGCTTTGGGTAGCAAAAGGGAATGGCTGCGTAAGGAAGTTCAACACACATGCCTCCATTAATTTGCTAGATGAGTAACTTCCCCATGATACCCACAGCACAGCAGTAGTATCCTAATAAATTCATATTTTTAAGTCAGGAAATGCATTTTTGGTACAGATTTGAAGCTGACTGAGACATAAATTAATTAGATTCTCTAGCAGTGGTTTTATTTCCTTTGAGCATGAACCTGTAAGAACTTTGGTAAACACACTGAAAGGTTCTATGGTTTCACTGCTTTATGGTTTAATAATTTTATATCCTTTTCTGAGATGTCTCACATCTGTTTACAGAACTGCTGCCTCCTGAGTCACAGATATTTCCAGAGCCCCAGCCACACTAGACCACTGTTATTTTTCACTCTCCAAAAGAAGCAAGATAATCATTAACTATAGCAGCAGGGAAAATAAAATCCATGCTGCCTCACTAAGTTAACATTGCACATCCAATAAAAATAATCATTTAAAAAATTATAAAATCATTCAAACAATTTTATCTTTAACATTTCCCATAGTTTCTCTTACTACACTTAGCCATTTTTTCATGTTTCTCTTAACAAGGCTTGCATGAGATGACCTAGTTTATTTGCACTCCTCCCAAACTGTGAAGTAGAATGTGTTAACATAAACCAAATGGTCCCAGTCATTTTGAAACAAGCTTCTCCTCTGCCAGCTACTCACCCTCTGCCACCTCTGTCTACTGCCTTGACACTTTCCAGCCATTTTTCCTCCCCAGCCTTTGCTGCCACCTCCTTTGTTATCAAATCCTGCCACCCCCAATGCCTGATACCTCCCTGCTTTTTATCCTGAGGGGTGACACTTTCTTTTCCCTGGCAGCCCCAAGCAGTCGGGTTCCCCCTTAAAACGGGCTGCTCCTCACCTCCAGCGCCACCAAACATCACAAGAGGGAATCCAGCTCCTGTGCTGCCAAGAGCTGCTCACCAAGCCCAGGGGCCCTGGCTCTGCCTGCTCTTTACCTGGACACAGTTTGCTTCCCAGCCATGCCACGGGCCACTGAGCACAGCCTGGCAGCTGCCATCGGATAATGCCACGCTCCCCATCACATCTGCAGAGAGCAATTGAATGCCCTGGCCATGGGAGAAAGCCCAGCTTGGATTTAGTGCCAAAACATGGAGGAGAGGTCAACATATCACCTATCCCATGGCTAAACCTGAGAGTGAGAACTTCAACTACCGATCCAGCGGAGGTGTTGCTGCCATCCCTGGCATATGGTATTACTCAGGTTACTATTTTCATCTTCTCTAGAACTGTAGCTATGGTAAGGTAACAGCCCAAAAATTTCATAATATAACATGAGGGGGGAAGAGGAATTTAAAAAAAGAGAGACAAGCAAGTCACAGCAGTGAGGAAAAGGCCTTTAAAACGTTTGTACTGTTGTGGCTTTGTTCTGCTCTTTAGAAAAAAAAAATAACACTAAACAACCTTGCAATAAGCTGCCTGAAGCAAGCTATTTTCAGGTTTTCTCTAGTTTAATGACTCCTCATTTCCTCACTCCAGAGGCATACCTCTGAGTGCCACAGGCCAGAGAGGAGCAAATAAGCACCTGTGGTAGTTAGGAGCAGAAAATGCAGTGAACACTCGCCCATTAAGTGCAAGCCTGAAGGACAGATTGTGAATTACCAACAGGGGAACCAATGAGGAAATCATATGGAGATGTGAGAGTCTGCCACTCACAAAATAACTTTCATTTCTTTAAAATTACCTTCATTGCACACTCCTATATTAGAAATTCACATCCAGAAAACATCATGGAGTTTGTTTCTTTACTAAGCAAACTCCCTCTTACTTATCCTCAAGTTTAATGGAAGTTGTTTCAGCTGTTGTGGTTCTAGAGGAGAGTGGATAAATCCACAGAAGCTTGAAACCATGGACTGCCAGAATGCTTAGAACACAAAAGAACTGTACCTAGTGCACATGGCCCTTAGTTGTGACTGTAAAATACACCTCTCCCAGAACATGTGTGAACAACACATCAAATCCACAGCAGCAGACTGGTCCACCACAGTGGAACTGCCAGGACAAACGTCCACATGCTTTTTGCTTTTGTGTCTGAAGGCTGAACAGCTAGAGAAGGATACTGGAGAAATACAATTTATTCCAGTGACTACCAGAGACGGTTTCCCCTCACACTTTGCATTGCAATAATTTGCAATTCTTACAATGGCAAATAGTGCTGCTTGTATTGCAAGGGTTTGGGAGTTTTTGTTACAGATGTGAACCTTTACCCCTTCTCTCTGCAATCACACCAAGGACTTTGGCTAAACCAGGTCAAGGGCTGAACATGAAACACCACATTAAATCACCACACAAGGCAAAATGATGAGCTGGTACAAAATTATGTTGCCAGATTGGACTTGCACAAAAAAAGCCCAATAGGAGCAGCTGTGATCTGGCACATGCCCGGTTTGATCAGACACTACTGCTCCTCCAAAGGCAGTGTGTCGGTCATGCCCTTGCTGATTTCCTGGAAACAAGACAGTCAAGAAGCACAGTTACAGAAAACAAACTCACCCATTAGCACAAAGATGGAGCTCTGGCCTAAAGCCAGTCTTGCTTGGGTTTTTATGTTGTTTAGGTAACTAAAGTATCTAAATCTCCCCATCAGACTGAAAATAGGACAGAGAATGCAAATAGGATTCTCATTTTCCATTTGGCTGTGTACTAAGGGCAACTGTTGCTGGAAGCATGAACTGTCACATAAGAGATTTGGGGTTCTCAGACACCTGCCATCTGAAACTGTACAGTTGACTACAGAGGTTGCTCAGGACAATGAAAAATACCAGAATCTCCCAGTGCCACTCAGAGCTTATTTCCAGGAACACACAGCTCAGTGAAATGCAACAGAAAGTCATCACTGATCAAGAACACATCCAACCACAAATCCAACACCTGCCCCAAATCCAACCACACGCTGCTGCACAAGACCAACCAGATGTCACAAGGCAAGGAGGACTAATTCAGTCCCCTCCACACAAACACATGACTTTGTTTGCTGGACTGAACAGCTCAAAGATTCAGAGTCTCTCCACATTACCACACTTCTCCACCTGCTACTCTTTTCCTAAGTCATTGGGTAAATTGAGAGACCCCCTCCCCCCAAGCCATAACTGAAAATTCTAATTAACAAGATGATGACATACAAGGTCTTAATCACTACTAATTCTTGTGTTCTTGCTTGCTGAGAAAAGAAGGTAAATTTCATTCTGAATTTTTTGCAAATAACTGCGGCCACTCAGCACAGCTTCCTTTTTGCTTTCACTAGTGTTATAAAAAAAACCAAGTTTCCTAAATGAAATAACACAATAAGGAAATAACCTAATGAACAGCAGGCCAAACTTCCATGGCAGCTATACAGGATAACACAAAATCACATTGCAGGCTCCAAATCTGCACCAACTTCCATGCCTGTTTCCCAGTTTTTAGGGGAAGACCACCAAAAATCACCTGCCTTTGCAAGTTCTCTGAAGGATCAGAGGTGTGATCTAGTTTCACATGCCTGAAACTAGACAAATAAATGACAAATGGGCTACAATGAGTACATGTGTCAAATAAAAAGCACCAGAAATGCTCTCCCACAAACACATACACACATATTTTAATCTTCAATACATTGAAGTGTGGTATTGCAACTGTCAATACTACATTTAACTGGGTGGAGGCTGCTGTTGAATAATGCAATGCATTAGCTCCCAAACAAGATTACATTTTTTGCCTTAAAATGTAACCATTTTGTTCAGCTCGACAAGGATGAGGACAATGAGAAAGCATCCAAAACATAAATAAAAATTGCCACCCCAACTTACTGTTCCCAGAACATACTCCAAAAATAGACTTATCTACAAAAGCAACTTTGTCTTAGATTGTCTAAAAATTCTGACAAATGGGCAACCAATCTTACACGCTGCCTCTGATGCGGAAGATCATGCTTTTAAAAAAAAATCCACTAGTCCAGGCCCAAACCTGGAACTACAGTGTAGCCTGTATACCCATGTTACCCAGTGTCATCTAGAAATTAATGTGATGAATTAATTTAGGCAAATATTCCCGTAACTCTCAACAGTTTTCAATGAAACCATTAAATGTTCTTCTCAGCTGAGTTCACTGTGAGCAAACACAGCGCTGAAAATTTAACTTTCCCTTCCCACTTTGAAAGTGGGAAGTAACCATCCAAGATCATTCATCCAAGTAAAAAAAAAAATCCCCCAGAAACTGGTTAAAACCCCCCCGAAACAGGCACACCCACTGCAATCCAAAAGGCTAAAAAGTAACTTCCTTCAATTGTCGTGCAGAGAAAAGGTACCAGTTAGAAAACACTCAAATACAATTTATTTTAATGATAGCAAAATGTTTCACATACCCTCCAGCAATAACCCCCAAAAGATCAATCTTCACAGCCTTTACTTCAGTCGTTCCTTGCTCCAGGGCTGTTCCCAAAGCCAATTCAATTCTTCCCATGAGCTGTCTTCCCTTCAATGATACCTTTCCCTCCCCATGCTTAAAACATACGCCGGTCGTGTTTCTGTCAATCCCTGACCTGCTGACGAAACATCAGAAACCGTCTCTTATCAGATCTGTCCACAAGCCACCCAAACCATTACAAGATTTTTCTCCCAGTAAAGGCTGGGATCAAAGCCAATCACATTGTCAGCATGAACTGGGACGTGGAGGAAGTCAATGCGAGATGGGACGTCTCAAACTGAGGCACAGCTCACCATCACGAGCGATAAATGAAAACAGAAGGCCTTTCTCCTCTGGGAGCCATTTATTTTCCTAAGACATGAAGCCTGATTTTAAATTGTTCTGAGTCACAGTCAGATCCACACTTCAATGCATGCAAGATGATTAATATCGGTTGAGAACAAGGCATTATTTTGAGCTTCAGAAAACCCAGCAATGTGAGGAAACTAGACCTGGAAACACCCAAGAAAGGGATAGATCTGGTTGTAGTTTAATTTCTTGCCTACAGCCAGGGTCCTAAAGAGGCTTCCTTACTCCTGTGTGTATCAAAATCCCAGTAAGAGTTTGCTGTGTAGCTCAACCACCACCTCAACGCCCTGATCTGGGCATCCTCCCTACTGAGCACAGCAGCTGGAGCTGCTGCCCTGCCTGGCACCAACGAGGAGTCCACCAGCTTCTGACCCCAGCAGAGTTCTAGATTTAAACCCTCTGAGGCCCCAAATCCAGGCAGCAAGGAGAACAGCACTGTCTAGGTGTTCCTAAAATCCTCACCGTGGCATCACTAGAAAGACAATCCTGGTCATGTTTCTAATGCAAAGGATTGCTCTGGTTGACGCAAGTTGCTGCTAAATTCCACATGGAAAAGCCCAAGTGCAGGACAAACTGCAGCTGAAAACCACCACCACAAGGACTTCACGTACAAAACTGATGGGAGTCCAGGAATTTTAATTGCACCACACATTATATTTCCGTACTATTTAAATAATTATTTGCGTATAATTTATTTCAATTATTTTTGTGCCTTTCATAGAAGTCAGGGCATTTTATTAAAAGGCAAAATAAATACTATTTCACACAAAGCAATTTTACAGGAACCTTGCAGTGAATTAATTTCGAGTCAATATAATGAACTGCAAAATAAAAACTGCTCCATAAATAATGAAGTCCCTCAGTCTTCCCATGCCAACCCACTCCAGTAATCATACTGGTTCACCAAATACTACAGTAATTTCCACCATTCAGATTAAACAGAATGCAGCCATTTCATTCACACACACAAATGCCCACAGAACACGAGAGCAGACATCCAGCTGGCAGGGCAGTCAGAAAGTCACCAAGTTTTCAGGTCTGTTCTGGCAATATTAAAAATGTTACAATTTCTCCACCTCAAAATACACATTGTAAAAATGTATTAGGGGAAAAAAAAAAAAAGTCCAAGCTAAAATGATATAGGGATCAAAAAAAAAGTCTTGCCCTGCTCCTCCTGAGCTGTTTCACAAGTGTTTTTTGTTATAAAATTTCTAACAATAGCCTTAAAGGGAATCATCATACTAACAGTAGCATCAGAACATAGAAATTGGTGGATGTTCCACAGAGAATCTGGTTTGGTGTCAGACTTGGATAAAGCTGAATGGGTTTGGGGAACTGGTTGGTAAACTGGAAATGGATGAAGAATGGATTTTTATTGAGGAAAGCCAACACTGGAGGGGGAAGAGACAGGTCTTGAGGTAACATTACTACCATCAAAACCAATTTCACCCAGGCAATAAGAAGGGGTTTGAGTGGAAAACAGCACAGCATTACTTTACAGATATTTTGCTAAACAAACAAAAAAATCCTGAATAGAAATTCATGAGATGAGAGATAGGTGGAGGTCAACAAAATAACTTGCAAATTTCAGTAAGTAAATACAGCAGAAAAACATCCAGCAGTCTACCTTAAAGTATTTTAAAACAAAAAAAAACAAAATAAACCAGAAAAATTCTATTAAACCAGTCTGAAATATACCTGATGCAATTTCTAAGTTTCTCCTTATTTCAACCAAGTTTGTTATAATAAAGAGAAATACTGGCATATATTTGTGGAACTACATTTTGTGGCACTTGCACCTTCTATTCTATTCTTACTCCAATAAATAAAACCAGTGATCCTGCAAGAACACACACTTTTCACACAGCAGACACAATTACCTCATTTAGGCCACGAGTGACCAATTTTGAGAGATTCTTGTCTATGTTTCCTGTGAAAACAGATTCAAGACATTCTTCAATATGCTGGGATTTTGTTTGCTCATGTTTAACATGCAATAAATTACTCGTTTACTTTTGGATTTAAATCTAGACTATGACTGTGCTCCTTAGCAGCTTAGAACTACAATGCACAAAAAGAGGCTTTGCTTTTTTTTTTTTTCATTTTCAGGATTTTATTGAGACACATCTGCTGCTTAAAAATAAATAAATAAATAAATAAATAAATAACCAGTTGAACAAAAAAAAGGCCACCTAAAAACCCCAAGTCCCACTTTATCATAAGCATTAGTGATCTTTCAAGGCCAAACCCTGCAGGTGTGTGAGGAGGAGACAAAAACCGTTTAAAATTTGGGCATCTCCCTACAGCTACCCACCAACACAGCAAGCTCCCCACTGTTGGGATAACACTTGGTCTGCAGATGAAGCTCTCACTTCCACCAGCCCAACATCCATTCACCACCTTAATAAAAGTGTAATTAATGGCCTGATGCAAGGCTTTTCCTAGTTATACCTAGTCTACCCTGCTTTTCAACAAGCACAAGGTGATAAAAATCCTAAAACATAGAATATTGTGATACAACTACCTCCTTGTGAAAATACATTCCAGAAAGTCTTCCATCATTCCACTGCCACTGCTCATTTCATTTGCCTTGCTCTTAGCCCTCACTCCACTACTATCTTTCCTAGTTCTGAGATTTATTGACTTGAATAAACGTGAATTCAGTGTTTCTACTACAGCAATGCTCAGCAGATGTCTCACATCTCTATTTATACAACTCCAGAACTGGTAATAAACATGATTTTCCTATTGCCACACTACATTTTTAAATGAGACATCATTCCTTGTCTCTGTTTACCAAGAGTTATGTTGGCCACAACGAAGTCCTTCTCCCACATTGTTACAGCACATAACAAGGGTCTGGACAGCTGAGTGGAAACTTGTCTCTATACATGAAAGAATCCTTAATGGCTAAGGATTGGCATCCTCCTCCCTGTGCCTGCAGACAGCAGGGATCCTCAGAGGTGTGCAGGAAGGTATCTGAGGGGAGGGAGATGCCTGGGAAGGCATCAGGCATAAACACCCAGACTTTCAGAGCTTATTTCCACCCAGATCCCAACCACAGTGACTTTCACAGGGCTGTGCCAAAGACATTTGTCCAAGACCGAGCGTGTGGTTCCTAGATGACGTCAGATGTCTGGGCAGTCAGCCAGCTTCCTATGGAAGTGATTTCAATATTGCTGAACTTCAATCTAATTGTATTTATCATATGATTACTTATGTAAGGAGCCAGCAGTTTGTATAGGTAACCCATATTCTTGAATCTAATACAATAAAGTGCGTTTTGAAAATACAAAGAAAGAGATAGATTGAGCTAACCAGAAATCATATTAAAGTTTCATGCCTTCCTTTAAAGCCACTTACTCCAGAAAGGAACAGATGTTAGCCAAGACAAATACCATCCCTGCTCAACTGGGACTTGGAAAGCCTGATGCAAAGTACAGTATTTTCTCACCTGCAAATTTACAATTGTTCCATACCTATTATTATACACTAAATGTAAAATCTTGCCCCTTCTACTCATGCTTCATAGCAGGTTCTCACTGCTTTGCACAAAATTTATGTTTATTTATTCCCTTTGTGACCTTTCTCTTACAATTTTTCTGTAACACAAAAATCTTCATCCAACCCACCAAAAAGCCCAACAAATTTGAAGACAGTTGTGCCACATTCTGAAATGACCATTCCTCCTCCCGGACAATTAACAGCAGTAATTCCATGCACACTTTGCTCTCTCTGTATCCCTTCCCTACCACACAATTTTTTTCACTGAAGTTCTACCTGCACACAATAAGGCACAATTGAGCCCAGAACGCTGATGGGTCCCTGTCCCACAGGCAATAGGCAGTGCCACGTCAGGTGGCCGTGTCCTGTAACACACTCGTGACCCTAAATCAGTTGATTGTTAACAGAAAGAACAAGGAAGCTGGTGAAGTTCCCACCACATTAAAGCAGGGCACTGAACTCAGACATTCATGGAATCAGTGATCCAAAGAGAAGAGCAAGAAACAGAATTAATGCTACTTCTCCTCTTCCAGTCCTCAAAAAGGAAATACACCTTTACAACACCCCAGTTCAGATTTCAGATACTTGCAGGGTGTTTCCAAGGTCTTTGCTGTCCTTTCTGATCATCCCTCTCTCCTAAATAACAGCTCAGAAGTTCAGTGACAAACAACAACAGAAGAACAGCAGAAAAGGCTCTGCCTTTCAGCAGTGATTTTCAAGATTCACCATGTCTCTGAAGGACTGTGATAACCATGAGCAGATTCCGTCTCTGTTCACTGCAGATCTCAAAACTTTTCTATGGAAATCTCACATTTGTTTCCACAAATTAAATTTGGATTGTTCCTCTAAAAATAGAAATAGGAAACACAATATTAAAAAAAAAAAAAAAAAAAAAACAAAAACAAAACCAAAACCTACACACACAAATTTTCCTCTGTGGCACTTTTTCGGACAGGATGTATTTTCAGCAGTGTTAATCACTCATCACTATGAAGTGTACAGTGCAAAAAGCATGTGCAAAGTGTTTGAAAGCATTCTGAAATTTTGGAGAAAAATGTTTGTTACAAATGTTTTGTCATAATTTGTTAGGTATGTCGTAATGTTAGGTAACATTGATGTATTTTATTTCAAAGCTTGTTCTGCTATCTTTACACTTTTGCCTGCATACTAATTAATGGGTCTTTGTCATTTATCGCTTTTTAATACTACACACAACCTCTCCACAAGCAAGTGGTTCACCAGCCTGAACACTCTATTAGAAATGCAAAAACTAAGGTTGCCTATGTCAGATTTATGTTTTACAGAATAGCCCTACCACCATTAAAAAAAACCCCAAACCAACAAAACAAATCCAAAACAAAACCAACCCAAAAATATCCTCTGCTGACACAAAGATCACATCTTTGCCAAACTTCAAGCACATGTTCTCAAACAGGAAACAAAGCTTTTCAAGAAAAATTTTTAATAGGTAAAAAAAAAACCCAAACCAAAAACAACTGACTAGTTTTTCTTGTTACTGTTATCACAAAAGCTGACCTATTCCAGCTAATTTGGCAAGAAAAGGGAGCCTACTCAACACAAACCTCATCATGCAATGTTTTGGCCTACTTATAAAAAATTATTTGCGATCCAATTTCCTAATCTGAGTTGTTTTTACAAAGCTTTTCCCCACTGCAACCACATTTCCACTGGGATCATAACCAGAAGTGATCACATAAACAACTGAATTTCTGCAAGGGCCACGACCCCACTTGCAGCTTCCTTCATCCATCCTGAGCCACCACCTCTGTGATGGAGGCAGAGGGATAGACAACCCTATGCACAGGGGAAAAAAAGTATTTTCAAGTTTTGTCAAGGATTTTGTCAAGATTAGGCCCAAAACAAAGTCCCAGACCAAAGCAACCCCCCCAAAAAATTAGGAATCAAGATCTACCATTCCAGATTGGTTTCCACCTATGCAAAACACAAGCTGTGACAAGCCTTATTTTAGAAAATTCTCCCACAAACCAGCACCTTTGCTGATTGAGCCCATGTTCAGTTGTTGCAGTTATTTTGGTGTTACCAGTGTGTGTGCACGGCGCAGCTCACACATACATTCACTGTCTGACTCTTCTGGTAATTCAGCGTAAGTATCTCTACATAGTAGAGCCATCTTTCCTAATAAGTATCAATAAATAGGGCTGCACAACATTCCACAAGACAACAATAGGATAGCAGATCCAAATGCAGCTCTTTTAAAACAGTTCTTGGCTAAATAAGAAGTTAAGAAAAACGCACCATGGATACAGCTTAATCCTCAACCACCTCACAACAGGCACACAAAGGACACTTCCCAGGTAAACACAGAACAGGAAGCATTTCAAAAATTGTCCAGTTTGGTTTATAACTGATTATTTTTTTTAGGACACATTCTGCTTTTGACTTCAGATATTTTGGGACCAAATACAGAGGGGGAGAATAAAAAAAAAAAAAAAAAAGTCATTTTTAGCAATTTATAACTACACAGCCACACTCTTTTTAAGAGCAGGCCCAAGGCTGTGTGCACAGATCTAACTCTGCTTTCTCCACACATACATTATGCAATGCAATGTGATAAATATGTAACCATGGAGGCACACACTGTGTTGCAAACAGGACACAGAGCTCCTCGGTGACCCAGGAGAAGGCAGGCTACACCATGTTCTAGCTGTGATTCCCTCCCCCCATTTCTTTTTCATAATGGTCCAGCACTTGTTCTGCAGCCTTTTTATACCATCTCCTCTCTGAGGTATGTAAATAATTTAGTCAACAGCAATGCATTATGCAATTTATTTTCAGCCAACAGCACAGCCCTCGTTAGGTGCAATTCATGGGAAGCAGCAGTTAATTATGGTAATTCATCTGCAGACCTAGGTGAGCAATTTCACTGTTATTCTGCTATCCTACTTAATATGCATGTGATGTATAAGAGCAGTTAAATGGCAACTTTCAAGGCTGACATCCCAAACCCTGATTCCATAACAAGCCTTGAACCTGGGCTTAAGGCAGAGCTACAGTAAACAGGGCTTCTGGGAGGCGAAGGAGTCGATTTACACAAAACAACTTGCAAGCTCAGGGTTTAAGGTAGTCTAGTGAATAGACCTCTACCAGATCCTAGAAATAATTCTATGCTATTGTATTGCACTATTTGTGGAATGGTATGTGATCGTATAATTAGAGATCATATAGTACATTCACACAAAGAATACTTTAGGGTTTGCCGGGGAGGGGGAAGGGGAGCTCTTTTTTAAAAGAAAATTACATTATCTGGAAATTCAGAGCTAATCTCAACAACTCAGAAATGCTACCAGAGAGCTTTTTCCTCAAAAACTTTAGGAAAAAAAAAAAAAAATTCAGGTCTGATTTCTGCCTGAGGAAGAAATTTTGCTCCAAAGAAGAAAGTTTGCTCCAAACAAAACTAGCTGAGGTTTGGAGTCATTAAGATGTTAAAAGCCTAAATAAAGTATTTAGGAAAATACACTGAAATATGTGCAAATATTTAAAACAATAATAATAATTTCTAAACTGTAGCTCTATGATTGCAATGACAGGGAGGCAAAGACAGCATTTGGTTCAGAAGAAACACCGCAAGAAGTGTTTTCAACAGGTGTAGGAAGAATACCATGGGTTTGGTGGCCAAATCTGAGGAGAGAACGAAGGGCAGGTCCCAGGGAGGGTGGCAGCTTCCTGGAGAAGGCTGTGCTCAAGCACAGCCTATTTAACTCAGGGGAAGGCTCCAACCTCTTCTCCTGCTGACCCTGTCCAGAGGCGATCCCGACTGTCCGCCCTGTGTCCTTCCCTTGGGGTGACAACCTCACCCGGACTCCACACCCGCCTCTCGCAGCCTTGAGAGGAGAGCCCTTGATCTTGGGGCTCCTCTCCACTGCACCTCACCTCCACCCTTGTGCAGCCTGTCTGCAGGCTTCACAATCCGGTTGCTAAATGACCCGGCTTGCGTAACTTCCAAGAGCACAGAGCTACCGAAGGGCAGCCTTCTGCCAAATCCCTGCCCTCCCTGGGGAAGCACATTAAATCCTGCAAAAATCACTGAAGCTCCACTCACTTTGGAGAACAGGTGCCCAGCTGAGAAAGGTTTGCGTGTGCAGCGCTGGTCTTCAGCCACAAACCAAGCCTGGAAACCTGAAAACCCCTCCTTGATTAAAAGATTGAAGCCACAAAAACTTAAAGAGAATGTCATAGGTTAGCAAGCAAGAGTCACTGCTTTAATGACAGAAAGCACAGAATTTTAACGTGAGCATCCTGAAGGTCTCAGTGGAGCACAGGTCCAAGAAGTACAGACAGACAGACAGTTTTAATTTAACCTTACATGCTTTGATACAGCCACAGGACTAAAGCATTAGTGGTCTCTAGTTTGTTTATGACTGACTGCATATGCTAGAATGTGCTCTGCCAAAACTCATTGCTAAAACAAAAACCAGCGTTCAAACAGCACAAAACTTCATAAACCAAATAAACAACACATTGCAAATATTTAAGGCTTCCAAGCAAAGGCTACTTCCATAAACTCCAACATTTAAACTGGCAACAAAACATTTCAGACACTGAAAATAATGACTGGCTAAAAAAGCCCCGTCATCCTCATCATTTCAAATGGTTCATTTTTCTGTTCTCCTGAAACATGCAGGGCAGTCAAATTATAACTAAGCAAATATACATATCCCTTCCTATTTAAAACAAACCAGAAAAAAAAATGGAAACATTAAATTTAAATCTTTCTGCTTAACCCAGGACTAGAAAACTGTCAGCACTGAAAATTAGTTTCACAGAGCCTTAATGCGTCTGAAAATGGCTTATTTGCTACACATAACAAGCAAATTCTGAAATAAAGGGAAACCCTTTCCCTCAACATGCACACTAATATTTTTCTTTCCTGAAGGTTGGATTACTTCCAGAGAACCTGAATTGACTTCAACGGAGCAATAATATATTTCTTAGGAAGAACATGTAAACTGCCTCAGATCACAAAAAAATGGTTCAACCAAGAAAGGGCTTCACTCAGCTCTCCTAAATATACCCAAGAATCACACTTAAAAGTGGTATTTTTTTAAACAATTAGGGCTTGACTACAGCAACAGCTATATCAGCTGATATATAGATATGTATTACACTAAAAAAGGAATGAGACACTTTCTTTCTGGAGTCATTCCAAAAAAAATGTGAGCATACTGCAAATTCCCACTTTTAACTTCAAGCCACACTGCCGGAGCGTGTAAATATATTTTTGCAAAGTTTAAGGTTATTAAATAAAGTGCTAGCAGGACTTTCTTTTTAAATTAACCAGAGGATACTTCTCAGGGTAGAGTATGGTGAAAATAAGTCACCATACAGAAGTACCATTTATTACAGCCAAATGTATACAACTTTAAGTACTACTCCCAAACTGAAGAGATTTCCCAGAATTAAAACACTTCCTAAAACTCCATTTTTTCAGCAGATGAAAAAATGTCCAAACAAAATACGAAAATAAGGTAATTTAACAGCAAATGTCTGCTCATCAGCGTCACAAGCACAGCTGTGACAGCCAGAACCAAGATGTGCTTTAGGAAACACCTATATGGACAGGGAAAATGCTCACCAGAAACCTAGTCCTCAGACCAGGAAAACACCACTGGCTCCCAGTAAAGGGCATAAAAAAAGATTTTCATAAAAGCTTGTAAATTAGTTTATAGTTAAACTTATAAACAAGAATCGTTTAGGAAGTTATAAAGGAAGACTCGCCCAAATGAAATTATATGCACATGAACAAGATTTATGTCTATTTTATGTATGGATGAACCCAGTCAGTACAAGCCTGTATGTACAGCCTGGCTGAGCTATCAGCTGGCCCACTGCACTGTGTGAAGATTCTGTCTGATAGCAAAGCTGAGATAAGAAGTTCACGGCCCACCCTTACCTAACCCAGACACGTTCACCCCTATGGTTCAGTCACAACCTTCACAGTAGCAACGCTGCTGTTTGTGGAGTCAGGCTGTAAACTGGTTCAGCAAAGTTACCTGGACTTTAATCTCCTCCCCCACCAAAACAGCTGTTGGGTTTAACACATCCCTCCAGAGATGATGTTTTTAGGACCAATAAACCTATATCAAGCAGGGCAGAGGACTCAACATACCACACTACAGTACAGAAGCTTTTTTGTGCCTCTGTTCCATGAAGAACAGGGTCAGCTCGAGGGTCCCACCGCTCCCTTTCCCACCTCCACTGCTGGGACAAGTGGCTGCTTGTGTAGCTCTTCTCCAAAACCCATTCCTGAAGTGGCTCCACCAAGAAATTTCAGCCTTTCCTCACTCGCAAAATGCTGCCGGGGTCCAGAAAAAGTGCAGGCATCTTAAAACTTCATATAAGGTTGCATTTCCACCTTACTAAGGACACAAACATGCCTAACTTTATGAACCAAGTAGCCTCATTTCAACACATCCTGGCCTCTAGTAGAAAATATTTCCAATGTGAAGGACCATGTTCTGTCCAACAGAAAAGAAAACTAAAAGACACACACAAAACCTATAAGCAAAAAAAGGAGCACTTGCTTAAACCAAAACTCCAAGTAAGCAGAGACAAAAAAATTAAACAAAAGCCATTTTATGCTACTACACAGCCTTTCACCAGAAGATCTCAGGGCACTGAACTGGTCTGAAAAAGCTCCTGTTAAGTATTAAATCACTGGTGCATGGGTAAATTTGTTAATCCATTTGCTAAGGTCACACAGTGGCAGAAATAACAGATAATCCAGACACCAGCTTTCTGTCCTAATCATTATGTGGACAGAAAATCTTCAGTGATGTAAACGAAAAACAAAGTAAACACAGTTATCTGTTACATACACATATATTAGGTCAACTCAGAAAAGCAAAATTGTGGGTGTGGGGAGTGGAGGTGTGTCTCTGGGGATCCACCACAGACCTAGACAGGCCTGTGGAAAGGTATAGAGAGAATTTGTAATCAGAAAGTAATTCCATAATTCCCTCTATCAAGCAGTTCCTATGAAGGGACTGTGTAAACAAAGCGCAGTCATGCTCAAAAAAAAGTCTGAAAACTTTGAGCAGTAACCCACAGAATATATTCCATTGCTGTATTACACCCACATTAGGATGCCAAAAGTTTGCCATTCATTCTGTATCAAAACTGAAGCAGTATTTTACAGACTGCCTGCAAGCCACCCAAACTGGGGAAGTTTTCTAATACCAGGGAGCAGATGGACACACAGCTGACACTGTCGACACGCAATCAAGATTGCTACAAGAATTGCTACCAGCTTGAACGTTTCTACCACCTTTCATGCCATTGCATATGAAAGCATCTTGGTAATACCTACTGTGGAGCTCTGACAATTCAAGATCATTTTGGTGAACAGTCCTGTATAGGTATAAAACACACTGCAAGCACTAGTTTCCAAAGAGGAAAAAGCAAGACTATAAGCTGATAAAAAAAAAAAAAAAAGAAAAAAAACAAAAACCAAACCACAACCACACTTATTCTACAAATTAAAAATACTGGACCAGACAATGAGCTACACTGGCATTGTTAAGATGTACTAAAAACAACAACATAATAAAAATCACTGTAGGCAGGGAAGACTAATCTTTCTGCACTTCCTTAAGCAAAACTCACAGCAATTTCAATGGAATTCTCCCCCAGATACGGCTGGATGACTACATCCACAGCCTACACGTGCCAAGTCTGCTCCTGCAGCCAGTCTCTACTGCATCCATCTTAGTTACACTACACATACCCTGATTACAGGGATTTATAAACAGCATGAGTAATTCAGAGGTGATCACAAAACTCTGATTTCAGTAGAGGTGAGGTTCACTATTATGGTCTCAAGTGTCACCAGCTCTGTGGTAAAGGACTTACACCTGGAAGACTTTCAAGTAAATATCTTTTATTGACTTTCTCAAAAGCACATCTTGCGTTCTCTCCGTCCCAAGCACATCCACTCCAGAGCCAGGACACAAGCCTGCTATCCATAGGTTTCGCTGGGCAACGAGGTAGGAAAGAGTTTATGATCCATTAAGTCACTTGCATTTATTTTCTTAGGTTCTAGACAACAAGACATGAAATAAAAATGGTGCTTCGATATCAAGCAAGAGAGTATTTTATCATGCAGTTTCTAGATGTGAACTCTTTAAAGACAGATCTCTCCACTCCGAAGTCGCAGCTCCACACAGGACAAAGGCGCCTGTGCGCACGTCCCAGCTCGCAGCCTCAAAGCCGTGTTTGTTCACCCAGAACAATGGGGCATGTGACTTGTCAACACTACCCACAATAAAAAACAATAAGATAAGGCTGCCACTGATTTCACGATGACTGACTTAGTTTTTGCTAATTATAAGTCACGACGTCAATAAAAACTTCTTGCATAAAACCCCTTATTTTAAAAGGCCCAAAGCCAACCCCACCTTGCACCAAGGTTTTCACTCCAGCTTCCTTAGCTTCTCGTGTCTGTACTAAATGATGACACCAACTCCCTCCAAAGCCTCCCTCTGACTTCATCAAGAGTTGGATCAATGCTGTATGCCTAGAGCCAAGATTATTTTTATCAAATAAAAGCACTGCCAAAATCTGTCCTCTGCATTTCCTGCCCTGTGTGCCCATCCCAGCCACTCATGTGCCCGCAGGCAGGCCCCTTGCTCACCTCCTGCTCGCTGCCAGTGGCACACACAGGAAAATGAGACTTCCCCAGCAGACCAGCAGGTTTTGCTCTGCCACTGACTCAGGCTATATCATCCAAACCCATTCACCCCTCCAGTTCAAGAGGGCTACCCGGGACTGAGTCCTGCATATAAACTTAACTAGCATTAGGAGAAAGGGGAAGAAAGCAGGGAAAACACAGAGAACAGAAACAAAAAGGCACCAATTTGATTTAAAGGACTGACAAGAGAACAGATGGGGAGAACGCAAAAGAAAAGTCCAAAATAACAAAAAGGAGAGAGAAAGCCCAGGGAAAAAAAGACAGGTGGGAATGATTAGAAAAATCAAATAAAGCCTTAGGAAGGAGTAAGAATAAAATGATGCAAACCGTCAGGATGGACACAAAACACTATAGTTCACTACACGAATTTGCCACTTTCCCACCACAGCACAGACAAGGAAGCAGAACCAAGAGGAGGAGAAGGCAGGCTACCCTGACACTTGGAAGGGGTTAATTCAGAAAGGAAAAAGCAGCACTATCTTGTACCACTTGTCTTTTTATCACACAGGGGTAGGCTTGGGGGGTTATTTTAATTACACTTAACAGCAGTAGGTCCAACAGCACCAGATTAACAAATACAAGTAGGCAGCAACAGGCACACAGAAGTACATTACAGTTCCAAACTTTCACCATTTACAAGAACATTAACACAACTAAAATCTGACTGACCTGATCTCTGAATGTGTTTTTAAAACCTGTGCATTTCATTTGTTTCACCTTGAAAAAAACTCTATTCCGCAAGCAGGTAGTTACAGGCCACAGCTGGGAAAGTGGGAGGCACATTAAGCACACAAATGAAATTTCACATATTCTAACACCATCAGTGGAGCTTTCTGGAGCTCTGCAGCAGTGTCCAACATACACAAGCCTTGCTGCTGGCACAACAGACAACCTCAGCCTATGTAAGGGACGTTCTCCTAGCCGGAGTCTGACACTGCGTTTCACATACCCTCTGAGCCTCGCATATGAAGTCATCCATAGTGTCAAAGAGCAAGTCAAAACACATTGAGAGTGTTTTCCCTGGCTACCTCTGAAAGTTTCCATCTCTATCTTTCGTGTATTTTTTTTTTTTTTAATTCTTCCCACCATTTCTGTCGATACACACAGGATCTCTGAAAGTCCAGCTCTGTGCCCCAGTACGTACAAGCAGTGAGTATCTCTCTAACATGGGACCCCAGCTGTGTTCCAGGCACTGGGACAAGAGGAGACTGATGGGAAAATTGAGTTTGGCGCTTTCACAACCAGCCCACAGAACCACACAGTGAGAGGGTTCATTTTTTAAGACAAAAGCAATGCCCATCTTACCAGAAAATAATACAACTGGGAGGGCTGTAGTGCCCAGGCACCTCAACGGGATGACCAAGGGGAACTTTTTGTCTTGTTTTAATAAAAGAGACTCTTAAAATGTAATTGGTTATGTATTTAATGTCTACACTGTAAGAGAGAATCTTACAAAGGGCCTTGGTGAACTAGGAATAACTAATCCATATCAAAATAACCTTGCACATGTAGACAGCAGAAGAACCAACTAGCGTGGACTTTGCCAACAGCAAGATAAACACATTAAATAACATAATCAAAGGCCATTCACAATCTGCCCTGGAAGACATTCACAGAAATACAAAGCATTTTTCTTACAGCTCAAACAACTGTGACATATATTTACTATAATGGCAAAAGCTGTTAAAAAAAAAAAAAAAAAAAACAAAAACGGAAAATAAGTTAGTTTCTATTAATCAGCTACATTTAGATATCCGTTCCTGCTATCAGATCAAGCTCACCAAAACTGCTTAGTAGACTGTTTCATTGTATTTGTGTTCAAGTTTTATCACAACTCAACATATTGAAGTTTCATATTTGTCATACTTTTTTCATCTTCCACAATGCTAGATACTTACAGTCTAAACAAGACACCAGATTGTGAAATTTAGTTATGCATTCAAAATAAAGTAGAATATCAGGTACCATGTCTGCATCAGCAAAACATTCATGTGGTTCAGCAAGTACAGACCCCATTCCCATAAACCTCAGAGCTGTTGCACTAGCAATGGGAAACAGCTAACCCATTGCTACACAAGATATGTTTCTAGCACAATTTATTTGACATCAGCAATAATAGATGGTTTGACAACACTGTGCCTCATTTTCCTCCATCCACATTCATGCTAACTTTGCTTTATAAATACATTCAAAAGTATTTAATCTGAACAAATGTAACCCCAAAGTAAATACATTACAGAGTCACAAACATCATCATGGCGAAAATCCATATTTTTACAAAGCACTTCCTAATTAAAATTTATCTCCAAGAGTCTGTATTTAGGAACGCTTGTTGATATCCAAGCAGAAATTTCTGCACTAGAGAAGAATGTGGACATCCATACAAAAATTAGTGGTGATTCACTGTCTAACAGTTGTCTTCCCTTTACAGCACACCGCAGACTGAAGGACACGTTGCCAAACTGAGAGCACCAATACTTCCTTTAACCTAATATAGGACAAATAAATACACTTCAACAGCTTCTAAATCTTGCACGTCCTACTTTTTTGACCCAGATCTCTTGTTATTCCCCCACAGGTCTATGCAATATCAAAACTATTTTTTCCCCATAAATTTAGACATAACCTAAAAGAGGAAAAGTGCTCATGCTTATTGTGAGCTAGAGAAACCAGGAAGCAGGGGGGAGGGTCAGACTCACTCATCTCTCTTAAGATCAATCAGTATTTTAAGGTAAGATCCTCTCTCAACTGCTGAATTTAATGGCAAAAACGCTCATTTGTCCAAGAGGATTGCAAGTTAGACCACTATCAATAATAAATGAAAAATAACTACATTTTTTTAATACTATTTTTACAAAGCAAAATTGTATTTTCAGAAGTCATACTGACAACTCAAGCATGAATCAGTCTGTCCAAAACCCACTAAAGAGCTATGAAACTTGTTATTCCACTCCTCAGCCAGCCTGGGCAACTTATTCCAGGAAATCAAATGGTGTCCTCTTTGCCTGGTACTTTTAGGGAACCATCAGGGGACTGAAATCCATCTCACATGTGCTCACCATCCATAATTCCCCACCCAGTTTGCTGGCGATAGGTCACCCATGCGAAGAGCCTGAACTCTTTAACATCGTTAATGTCAAATGGATGCAACTTTTAGGATGGGTTCTACTTAGGGCTCTAGACCCTGACAATTTCTGTGGTTTTGGCACTGGGCACAGTATTTAGCACTACATTTTCACAAACAGTAAATATTTGACCCTTAACTCATAACCTTGGGAAAGTGTTCCAGGAATAGGCAGCGCAGAGATCTTTTCTGTAGCTCTCTGGTCACCACCAACAGGCACGTAGCTGTACACAGAGCAAAGTTTCCACTTTCAGAGTCCCAATTCATAAAAATCTACCATCGGCCTGACGTCAGTGGGGTGAGAGGGACCTCTGCATGCAGCCAGAGAAGCGACTGAATCATCCCCCAAACCCACAAGGGGTTAAAAGGAGCACCAGCATTACTGCAGGGACAGCTGCTCGCCTGCCCCAACAGGCTGGCAAAACTATTGCCCCGCTGAAGGGGAAGGGAAGGTCTACTACCCACACCCCACCAGCTAAAACTTCCAGCAACGCACCTCCAGCAATCCGAAATGACAGCCAGCGTGCCTGCATATGGCACACGGTTACAGAGAGTGTCTGTAACACACTGACATTGAACAGAGATTGAACAGAGCCTCAGATCATAAAACAAAAAAACCCACGCAACTGTTTTCTCTGGATGATTCTGATTTTTTACTGCTAGACATTACTAGTGAGCAAGATTGCTCCTCTGCAACATGGAGACTTCAGAATTACAACAATAAACACAAGTCAGAGCACACAACATAGCCTTTTACTAATACTGCTCCCAGGAACAGAAACTACACCCTCCCGGGAGTTTGCAAAAGCCGGCAAACCACACACAAGAGTTGATTTTTAGAAATGCTAAGCACACACATAGACTGCCAACTTCACATGCAACTGCGGGGACTCAGCATCTTTGAAAATAAGACTATTAATATCTTACTTTAGTGATGCAGATGCCAGCTTATACTCTTCTTAAGAGGAGTCATGCTTGCACCAAGCACAACTACAGCACAAATTCAGATCCCCACTGCCACCACACCATCCAGCTCCTGGAGACAAGCAGGACACACAGAGCACCAGGAAGGGCCACACAGCCAGGTTAACACCCAATCTGCCTGCATTACTCATCCTCAAAAAATGGTGTGTTAGGCTGATAGCATACCTAGGGACGTTGCTTCTGGCATTCCAGCTACCATATTCTGAAGGGCCTCAGTATCTCCACGTAGCACTGAGTTAGGCCATGCACAATTACATTCAAAGTAAAAGGAGACTCTGAAAGATGTTGCATATATTGGCCAAGAAAATTCCGTAACTTTCTCCCTCATCGCTTCGGAGATTCTTTCAGTAGGCTCTTCAGAAAGCTACACCACTTCACCAGACCTTTTGATTACTACTTCTACAGGCAAAGAAATATGCTCAAAAGTCTTCCCTGCAATCAGCCCATCCAAGAAAGCAAGTGAGCAGGGGTGAGCTGCGACACCAGCAATTTCAATCCTTGGCTAGCCAAGCCAGCAAAATCCTACACACCCAACCAGTGTGTGCATTTTCCCCTGCAATTACACAACCTCCAGCTTGGAATGACCACTTACTTTTTATCAAGGAAGAATTTTTTTTTAAGGCTTCTTATCAATATCAAAATGTAAGTCTAAAGGATATCACAGAAAGCTAAGCAGTAAAGTGTTAAAGACCAAGGTTCCAGAGTGTAAGCTGAGTTATGGTTCTGTAGATCCTTCAGAACCAAAGGAACATTTAACTTGAGCTCAAACAAGGCCACTAAGATTCATGGGTATTCTGTACAAACAAGTTCAGCTTGTTTTTTTATGAGAAGGAAGGAAGGAAAGGGCCTTCTCATCTTGGATTAAATACCACAAGACAGAACCCTAAGAAGTTTTACACTTTTCATACATACTGGCAGAGTAATTTCCAGACCAGACTTCCAAACCTTTTCACTCAAGCAATCAACTCTCCCAAAGTGACAGCTATGCTGCCTCATTTTCACAGCTTCTTACCTCCAGTTAGCTAATTCAATTTTGCAAAATTAAAAGAAAGCCAATATATTCCCCTACAATTTCATATCAAAAGATACTCCGTATTCCTCATTTCATTGTCACACTTTATCTCAGAGGAAACCAATTATGAGATGAATAAAGCAGTCTCCATGTATTCTGCTCGGGATCACTGGATGAACCTTTTTCTAGTAAAGTCACTCATCATTAAGTGACTTTACAGAAATTAAGACCATCACTTCATACTTCAACACTTAAAAAATTGAGCACATGTGGGACAGGGGTAGCTACATCAATAGCAGGAACATAAAAATAGTTTCTTCATCACCTGTTAATTTGAAGCTACTACATTAATGCAGCAATGCAACTCAAAAACAGAGAAGAGCTGTCAATCATAGTTCCTAATGGGAAGCTACTGACACTTCTTCACATAACACAAACACTTAAATTTGTATTTAAAAATGAGCATGCAATGAGTATATTCTCAAAGCAGTTACTTTTTGCAGGAGCCAAACATGCATAATTACAGAGTGTGCACACACACACTTTCACTTCTCTCCCAACCTGCAGCTACTTGCATGAGCTGATATTTAGGGCATTAAATACAGTCATTACTACACCCTGAACTCTGGGTGCACACATGTGCAAACACCCTATGAGGATGGCCAGCATGCAGACCTGTATCACACCACTCAATATAAACAACATGAATTAGATTATGAATGAGTCACACTTGGATACGATACATTTCAGCATCACAACATTGCAGTATTGATGCTACACCGACCTGAGCACACCCTGTCCTTGCCCTCCTCTCCAAAGCAGAGACCAGACCACTTTACCACCACCCTACCCCAGCTGGGAAGGGAAAGAGCTGGTGGGAGGTTTGTGTCTGTCTCTCCACCGCTTGCCAGCAGTGTCCTCGCCAGCAAGGTGTCAGAATTCACACGGGCACCACCATCCTCAGCGCCTGTGGGACTGGGGAGACAGAAGAGACAGGCAAAGCAAGCAAAACCTGGGGGGGGGAGGTGACCACCATCACTTGGGACTCCCAATGAGCAAAGGAATTAGTGATGGAAGGGTGTCACCCCTGCCACTACCTCAGCCTTCCCAAAACACTTTACAGTGCTGTGATATCAAAACAGCATCAATGTAATGAGTCACATCCTACTGCCCACCACTAATACAAAACGCACCCAACTTCTGGGAGCAACTTCACAGACAGCTGCAGGGCTCATTCAGCCGAACGAGACCGCTGATGTTCACAAAGTTGTGTGTTTTACAGGACTTCCTGACTTCTGCACGATTACATACTTGTAGGATGTGGGTCTTTACTGCCACTACAAAACTTGTAACAGCAAACACATTCTGACTCCACGTTCAATTAAATTCCAGACCAAAGTGAAGTTAGGTAAAATAACTCAGTTTGCTTTACATTATTCAGATCTGTTCTTCCTAACTTAAAACTATTATCTGAAAACAACATTATCAGCAATTTTGGCCATTTTCCCTAATCCATCCAGAGCCTCTTTATGCTTAGGGCTGTAGCACTTTTTAGCATCAAACTCTTTCATGATGGGGAAATGACTATGAAGTATTGCTGTTGGGTACTTAGCGCTTATACCCTGCCTTACAACTTCAAAGCATTACACAAACATCAATAATTACCATATATAGAGTAAAACTGAAAGAAGTATTCATATTAAAAAAGAAACTCACAGGAAAAAGAAAATCTTAACTATCTGTTTGAAGGGGGAAAAAAGCTTAAGCAACAGAATCTTCTGTAATTATTGCGCTCTTTATGCTACACACATGTGTTATGGCTGTGCACGTTCAAACAAACAAAAATTATAAACTCTTGCACAGTCTTAAAAATAAATTATAAAGCCCAAAAGCCAAACCCCAACTCCTTTCATACATTGAAATTACATTTCCTTCTCCTTTCCTCAAGGAATGAGAGCTAAGTGTTCTCCAGGTGTTCCTAATAACAGTTTGGGAGGCAGGCCACCACGCTCCCAAGACACAGTACCAGAAGACACAGTTCTCACGGAGAAAAACCCAACTTCCCCCAAGAAAACTTAAGACAGCAACAGTGTACTGGCTCAGGTGACCTTAGGTAAATAATACAAAATGTTACCACTCCATTAGACCTTAATCAAAAGCAAAGGGAAAAAAAAAAAAAACAAACCCACTAGAGAAAACCACAGCAAGTTTGTTACAATCAATTACAGGGCACCACCTGTGCCCTAAGCGCCATCACGAGCCCCTTTTTTTTCAATGGGTAAGGGGAATAAACCCTTCACAGCTCTTCCACAAATACATACCCACTAAATTTAAGGACACACACAGGGGCTTGCAGCTTCAGTCCTCATTTGGAATGCATTCTGAAAAGCCCGTTAACACACCTGTCCAAAGGAAGGCCACAAAACCAACGTGAGCCTCACGAGGACCAGCCTTCAGGTTGCTCAGAGCAAGACAAGGGCACAGAACTGCCCAAAAACTAAGGTACAACCAAACCCCAAGCACCAATTTTGCAAATGGTGCCCTCGCTGCCAAAGGAGCACAACTCACAACACCCAAAGGGAAGAGACCACCAACAGCAAAGAAGCTTGTTAATGCACACAACGTGCTCAGACATTTATTTTAGCACCCAAGGACAGCAAAGCAAGTCAGACAAGCCCACAACACTTTCTTTTTTATGCAACAAAGACCTGGTTCTCCTGATCATGCCTCCCATGCCTTAACAATAAGGAAGGAATATGTTTTGTGATCCCCTCCCCCATAAATCAGTTAGGAATCTGATTTACACAGACAGGAAAACGAGGAAGTTGAGCACACTGGAGAGTAGTAAAAACTTCACCAGCAAACTTCACTTTCCTACACAGCGACCTACAAACCAAACTTTCCTCCAGACTCACGTGTCATCTGCAGCAACCAGCCCCTGCCATAAAGCACAGACAAAGTTTTGCTGTTCTGGGGATAAAGACAAGCGAGGGAGAGACTTTTATTCTGTCAAGCTGCCTTAAAAGGAAATTCGGTGATGAAAGATTAAATTCACCTGGAACAACACGATAAATTTTAACCTTTTCGAGGGTACAACAATAACAAGCCACATATTTCAGGACTTAAATCCTCCACCAAGAAAACAGTACACATTGCATCAACCGTGCGAGCCCGTCGAATTGATGCGACACACAATTTACACCAGGGTTTCGGACAGGGATAAGCCCTGGGAAAGAGAGACGCTGTGAAATGGGAAAATAAAAGCTTATTTTATGCCCCGAATCGGGCCCGCTCCCTGCCACCGCGGGGTATTGCATGTTCCGCCCTGAACTTCGGCGGAAAACTGATCAATAACTTGGCTCTGGGGGGAGCAACATCGGGAATGGCCCGGGGGGGGTGGGGGGTGTATCCCCTTCCAAGGAATGGCCGGGTCGGGATGGGGGAGAACTCCGCGGGGTGGGGGAGGGGCAGGGCCTCCCCTCTCCCCCATCCCGACCCGGCCCTGCCCCCCCTTCCCCTCCCCCCCCATAAGTAAATATGCGGGAAGGGGGGGAGGGGAAGCCGCTCTTCCACATAAATCGGGCTAAAAATAGGCCTCTCGCCATGGCTCCCGTGTGCCATTCGCTGCCGAGGCCGGTGTCCCCCCCATCCCCCGCTCCATTACACCTTTTTTTTTTTTTTTTTTTAAATTAAAAAAAAAAAAAAGAATGCGGGTGGGGGAGGGGAAGCCAGCGGCGCGGGGTGGGGGAGGGGAAGGGGTAAATATGTATATATATGTGTGTGTATATATATATATATACACATATTAATAAAAAAGGGGGGGTGACAGAGGCGTTCTGGTCCCATCCCCCTCCCGCCTCCACCGACACAAACAGGGCGGCCGCCCCCCACCCCCATCCCCGGCCCCTGCCCGCCCCCGGGGCTCGGAGCCCCCCGGTTCTTACCTTGCGAGCGGCTGCTCCCCCCTTTCCCAGGGAATGGAGGCACGAGGAATTCACCCTGGATTGTCTCTCCTCCTCCCGTGTGTTTTATACCGCCGCGTGTATATACGCGCACATCCCTGCCTGTGTGAGTGTGTGTGTGTACACGCGTATAGTTATCGATTATATATATATATATATATGTATTTTTAAGGTGTCCACACCGAGAGGAGGAGGAGAAAAAAAAACAGGAAAAAAAAAAAAAAAAACAACAAAACCACCACACACACACAGGAGGAGGAAGGAAAAAAAATACCCAGCGCGTAGCGCTGTGATATTCAATTATATCCGAGCCAGGGGCCGGGGGAGGGGAGGGTGGGGAGGGCGAGGGGGGGGGGGGGGGCTGGAGATTAAGTCCCGAGGAAGGAGGGGAAAAAAAAAAAAAGTAATATGTGTGTGTGTGATTGAGATTGAGGAGGGATCGGGGCGGAATGTGGGAGCTGTTACTGGGGGAAGGAGCCAAGCGGCGCGGAGCAGCCGGCGGCCCGCAGACACTCCGGGTGCCCGGCCGCGCCGAAATGGGCGCCGGCGGAGGGAAGGGAAGGAAGGGAGGGAAGGAAGGAGGAAGGGAAGCAGCGGAGCCGGGAGGCGAGGCCAGGCGAGGAGGAGCGGCCCGGCCCGGCCCGGCCACACAAGCCCAGCGCGGGGGTCGGGGACGGGGACCCGCTCCCTGACCCCTTCCCTGCCGCCCGCCCGCCCTTCCCCGCCGCGCCCGGCAGTGCGGGAGGGGAGGCGGCCGCGGGGAAAGGGGGGAAAGGGAGAGGGAGGCCGCCCGGGCACGGCAGGCCCCGGGCCGCGGAGCTTTTCTAGGAAAGGCATTAAACTGCGCTGCCAGCAGGGCTTATGTAAAGGCAGGGTGTAACATGGTGGTTTTGCCTCTCTCCTCGCCGCCCGTCGCGGTTGGCCATGGCACCTGGCACGGGGATCCGGCCCCGCGCGGCCGCCCCGCTACCGCCTCTGCCCCCTCATTTTATTTAATGAAAATAAATCCTCCGCAGCGGCAGTGCAGTGTCCTACCTGGGTGCTGCTCATTTTTAGAATTGAAATGCTGTTTGTCATCTATATGGCCGCATTGTTTGTTTTTGAAAGCGAGCTTTGTTAATCAAAACCACATTCGTCACCAGGCAGCCCTTTCCATCTTAAAATGGTTTTGCAACAGCATTTCACACTCTTGGGCGATGGTCCAGCACTCTCATGTCCGGACATTGGCACCCGTGCAGAGTCCCAATGACCACAAACCCTGCACAGATCCTATGGCAACATCCGATGTTATCCCAGCTCATTCCAAAGGTTTGCCATGCACCCCAGCCCAGCTCTGGTGCTGCTCAAACAGAGTATGCACATCACCACTCTCAGTTTCAGAACTTGATTTCACTGCAGCTGGAAGTGGATAAAGAGATGGCCATGGATGTAGTGCTGCTTTTTTTTTTTTCTTTTTTTTCTTTCTTCCTCTTTTTTTTTTTTTTTCTCTTTTTTTTTTTTTTTTGTGGATAGACCTTGGCATTGCCAGAGAATCATGCTAATCGTAAGGCAGCAGTTCTGGATTTTACTTTCAGTCTTAACACCTGGGATGTACCCTAGGCAGATTTTGACTACCTGAGCGTCATTGCCCAAGCAGATGGGGCCCATCTACCCCACAAAGCCTTGGATGGACCTCTGGGTGTAGGATCCCTTCACAGTATACATTTTCTTCAGGGTCAAGCCCATGGATTTTTCCTTCCTTTATGAAGAAAAAGGTTTAAATACTTGCAGAAAGCAGATTTTTTTTTTTTTCCATTGCAAAATTATGTAATTCTGGGAAAACCCTGGCCCTTCAGATCACTTGCTTGAAGAGGCCAGAGTTGCATAAAACCTAAATCTCTCTAGAAAGCCAGGAAGCCTATTTATAATTGCAAATCACTTGGTGTCCAGCATTTATTTCTGTAATGATTTTGGTGGTCTAAGTGGGCAACTTTCTCTTCTCACTAATGGTGTGTAGGCTGTCTGCTCTAGGTATGTAAAGAGCTGATAATTTTGAAGACTATATCCAGTCCAATTCCAAATTTTGCTGAAAGCCAAGAAATTTAAGAGGGGCAGAAAAAGTGGCATTAATAAGTTCATGCATTATAATCTTAGATCTGTCCATGCTTCTAAAGGAGTTTGGCCTCAATACTCTGATTTATTTCCCAGGTGAAAGAAGATAAGCAGTAATAGTGCATGAAGGAAGGAGAATGGGAATATGCACATAGCCTAAGGCAAGAGGAAAGCGAGCACTTCTGGGGGACTGGGGACCAGCAGGGGCCTAAAGAAGGATATGTGAGAAGTCCATGAAATGGGAGTGAGAGGTGTGACGTTCAGAAAGCTTGTGTGAGAATCGGGGGAGGGAGAATCCCTGAAGTGTGCGTTGTTTGGCCCTCAGGAACTACAAACACTGTCTTCCCATCCATCTGCTGAGCAGCAACAACGTGCTGAGCTGAAGTCATCTGGCTGAAGGTTTCCGTGGTCTGGTGTTCTCCAAATGTTCAGCTGCGGCTCTGGAGTGCCGGGCCCTCTTTTTTAACACGATGACGTGCTCAACTGGGCGATTTCCCGAGGAGAAGTTCTGCTCTGCAGGATCTA
Source organism: Aphelocoma coerulescens (assembly GCF_041296385.1). Taxonomy (NCBI): domain Eukaryota; kingdom Metazoa; phylum Chordata; class Aves; order Passeriformes; family Corvidae; genus Aphelocoma; species Aphelocoma coerulescens. The sequence continues at coordinate 20,573,600 of NC_091023.1, read as the reverse complement.
CAAAGTGCATTCTGGCAGATTTATGCTTTAATAGTGGTCCCCCATCCGTTTTGTTCTGGTTTCTCTTTTTTCACGAAGGCAAACGCCCTGCAGGACTGCACAAAGGCCTCTCACTCTCTGTGATGGGCTTTAGATTTTGTAGTTCTCTTGCCCAAATGTGCAGCTGGACTCAGAGCTACAGGGGACACTTCCAGAGCATATGGGAAGGAAGTTCTCGCTTTCAGAGGTTTCCAAGAACGGATGTTGGGCAACACGGGGCAGTTGAGCAGGTTGTGGTTACAGTGGACTGTTCGGTGAGCGAGCTGATCTCAGGGAGTTGGCTTTGCCTTCTGGGAGAGCCACTTCTAAACAATAAATCTTGTTATGTTTCCCTTCCCAAAGCAGCAAGAAAGATGGGATAAACCCCTAACTTTCAGATGTATAACTGGAGGAGATCTGAGGTCTTGGTTCATCCCTGTGTTTGAATAAAAGTGCGCTTCCGAAATTCTTCAGTGACACAGCTGCTCACAGCCAGTGGCTCCGTCATCCCAATGACTGGAAAGTCTTCTCACACCCATATTTTTAAGACCTATCCTTAAAATAGTTGAAATGACTTGTAACAGGGAGTGCTCAGCCTACCAAGCACATATAAGCAAATATTTGCAATAACTGGCCCAGTGTTTGCACAGCACCAAGCACACTGCCTGGACTCCATAAATAAAAACACTTGGCACTTGCAGAGTGGTTTCCATTTTCAAAGCACTTTAGTCATAACCCTTGACACCTGTACGGCCTTTTACATCTTTACAAGAATTAATTAATCCTCACAATGCCCTGTGAGGTAGGTATGCACTGCAATAATAACAATAACAACAATTAATAATTCATGCATTCTACTCAAAAATCACTTCAGGGATTAAAATGCATCTGTAATACTTGGGGTTTATTAACATTTTCCAGCAAATAATAAAACCCATGGTATTGTGTTAAATCTATATAATATCCATCCATAAATCTTGTGCAGAGACTGAAGGCACAGCAAGGCATCAGCAGGAAGCGGATGGCTGGCTCCAGAGAAGTTCAAGCCCAGTCCACATGCAGTCCAGGTGCCAGAATGGAGCTCGCCACGCAGGGCAGTGCGTAAATAAATACCAGCGAACCAGGAAGGCTCTCTGTTCATTTTTAGCTCTTGTTTATGCAGGGGCTCCCCCAGCCTGGGCGTGCGTGACCCCATCCTGCACAAACACAGCACCAGGAAAGCTCAGGCGCTCGCTGGGTGAGAAAGGGCAGTGACTCAGCACCGCTCTGAGCAAGGGGAGGGCAGGGAGGAGCCTGGACAGCAGCAGGCAAACACTTTCCCTCAACACTTTCCCTCGTAAAAATTACCATAGTGCCTTTGATATGCAGGCAAGCCCCAGTTAAACCTGATATTTAAACCAGCGGGACTTAAACCCTGTTGATTTAAACAGAAGAACCATCAGGCTCCCACGGGGGAGCTCCGGGCTTGGCAGGGCAGGGGAGGGACTGGGCTCCCCACATGGATGGATCCCCCACAAAGATGCTTTTGTCGGTTTGCATCCCAAAGTGGATTAACGTGAACCACAAGGGCACTTTAATCCTAATGAGCAGGTACACCCACACCCTTGCAATTCCACCATGATTTCCCCGTGACTTCCCTAGGACAGCGAGCTCTGGATCGGAAGCACTGAACAGTTAGGCCTGGAGGCCTTCATACTGTAAGAGTTAGTTTTTTTTTTCCCTTAATTTGAAGGAGATATAAACATAAGAAAACAAAATAAAATAAAAACCCCTCTAAATTATTTTTCTTTGTGTTGTGCATATTGAGAAAGGAAATGGAGGTTCACTGGTCTGAAGGCACTGGTTTTATTCCTTTTGAGGCTGCTGACAGTGATTCTTTTCAGGAGAGGACATGCTGGAAAAGGGCTTCTTTCTGAGCAGGGAGCATCTTCTACCCCACCCTAGCATAAATTCATTGGTAATTCATCATTTATTGATCACATATGGTAAAAAATGTCCAACACTGGTGATCAACATACCAGTACCACTAGTTTCATCAGTTGCTTCAAAGCACGGATAACCTTGTAGACCTCCATAAGGCAGGGAGGAGTCAATCCCAAAACAATCATCTCATTGATACACTTACCAGATCGATCTGGGAGTCTTCTGCTTCCCAGAATAAACAGAAGAGCAGGGGAACAGTGTGACCAGGTGAACAGTCCTTCATTCACAGGCAGTTGATGAACTGTATGATCCAAAGCCATGAAGTGATTCTTTCAGAAGTTTCAGGACACAAGTTATGCTGCTCAGAGCATGTTCATCTTTAACTTGGTGTTTGGACACGGGAACTGGTCAGCCCCTCTGTGGTGCACAGAGCTTCTGCAGGACACAGCTGCTGGCCTTGGCCCTGCTGCACACGGGCAATTTCCCATTGCTATTTTCAAAATCTACCACAAAACCCCAAAAAATAGCACATCCCACCAATGACCAAGGTCAGGACTGCTGCAGGATGGGGATACTTACCAAGCAGAGTCTGGCCTCACTGTTTCATTGCTGCCAACCTCCCACCCAGATGCCCAGTATCCCATGAAGGCTTTAAGAGGAACACAGATGGGTGTGTGGATGTGCCACACCAAGGAGAGCTTCCAGATCAGTGCCAGAGAAACAGAATTTTAAAGGAAAAGTGAGAGGAATAAAGGATAAGGGATGCCTACTCCTTGAGCTCCTTCAAGCACCCTGCACCAAGTTCCTGCACCTTGGCTTCTACTGGGGTGCGTTGTCCCTTTTTATTTTTTTGGAGAGTAAAACCAGTGGGTTTGTTGCTGCAGTCCCAGGGCCTCCCTGCCCATGGAGGGCTGTCATTTAGGGCAGAGAATGTCCCTGTCCACCTAAGCTCCCACTGTGGTTCCTGGCATAAGAGGGAGGACAAAGTAAAAGCTGAATATCGTCCCTCGCTATCCAGAATCCGGTCCCAGGAGGACTGGTGGAGGTTTCACACAAGAAGAGGAGAAAAATGAGTGAATGACAAGGAAAGATCTGATATAGACCTCACTCTGGGCAGCGACACAAACTGACCTCAGCGGGTTTAGTTATTGCAGGTGCAGCACTGTAGCTCCAGTGTGAACTGGGGTTGTTACAGGCATGGGAACAAATTTCTGTTTGGCTTTAATCATTTGCTAAGGACTGGGTTCCTTTCTTGTTTTGGTGTGTTATTTTGGCTTTTGAGTTTTGGGTTTTTTTGCATATGTAAATATGCACATTTTTTAAGATGGAAGAGCCCCCTGTTAACGCCGAGGTTATGGCAAAGCTCCCTTCCCAGCGGGCTTGTAACTCAGATGTTACATCCTACAGTGGCTGAGCAAATCCAGACTTGTTTTATTTTAACACAGTTACGAAAAAGGGTGTGTCCCAGCTGCTCTGCACACCTCTGAAGTTTCCAGCAAGACGTATCTGGCCCTCGTAGGAGATCAAACAGATTATCTCACAGAGCCAGGATGTGGTTGCAAAAAACTCAGTCTTGTAAGCGTCATAGTGATTCATAATGTAATCTACATTACTTGGTGTAATTACTGCAGAGTAAATAAAGGCACAAGTACAAAAGGTATAATATTTGTTATTTACCTTGATCTCTGTCACATACTATTTTAATATTTCCTGTCAGTCCAAGAATCCAGCCAACCTGAAGAAGATTTCTCTTTCTTGCCCATACTTAAACCCTGCTTTTTTTTCATTATACCAACGTTGTTCTGGCTTTTATGTGAGGGGAGGAGAGAGCTAGGACTGATTCTCTCCCTAATCAGGGTCCTGAAAGACTCCTTGTGGCCTTCAGCAAGCTTTTTATTGTCAGGGCATGAGCTTCTATCTATAAAAAGAGAGGACCAACACAGCTACTAATGGTGATTACATTATTGTTAACATATAATTATCTATCTCACAAGAAAATTGGGAGGGTAAATAAGTGTTTATGAAGTATTTTAAAGATGATAATATTATTTATGTGAGGGCTATACTTTATGTCTTGAGGGCAGCAATTGTTGAAAACCACCTTCTAATTAGGTTTTGCTAATGATGGTGTCAAAAAGGTGTGGAAAAAAAAATATCAGTAGGTACACTTGAAGGCCCCTGTTTTCATTTCTTAAATTATTTGCATCAGCTGCTTTCTTGTAGACAGATATGCTATATCCACTTATACCAGATGTTAACCATTGTTTTCTAGCATAATAAGCATAAAATGAATGACGAAGATGGCAGTGCCAAAGCACACCAGCAGTATGTTAGTAGACAGCTCGCTCCAGTGATTAAAGCCCTTGAAGTCAGTAGAGGTTTTGTAGTTGTTGGGTTGTTTTTGTTTCCCCACCCCGCTGGGCAAGGATTCCATCCTGGATCTCCAGCCTTGTCTTTCACTGCACATCACTGATGTGCTTAACACTCAATTAAAGCACACCCAGGATTTATTCCACTCAATCCCTTAGCCAGAGTGTGACTGCAGGTACTCAGAGGGAACTGACAGCAGCACAAGTCCAGCCAGAAGGATGACTTCACTGGGGCCTGCCGTATTTCCCCTGTTTTTTAGTCAATTATCTACATTTCCTTGAACATCCACTTCTTTCAGTTTTATTCTTGAGGACTTGTGATAAGGTATCAAACTTCCCCGAGCCGGCTGTAATCTTCACCCCCTCCCGACGACAGTAACTGTGAGTGGCTGCAGTAGATTAAGCAGCACATTCCCACAAAACATTTCCAATACAAGACCAAATTTTATGAGCTGTGTGAGCATCCTGTGTAACGTTTCTAGCAGGTACATAAAACACTTTGGGGTACGTACAGAAAGAGAGATCCGACTGGGTAGAGCAGTGCATTAGGAATAGCTGTCAATATTTCACAGCACTCGATGTGTGCCGTGACATGAGACCAAAAAACACACACACACCATAAAAAAAAAGAAAAAGGCAGAAAAAAACCCCCAAATCTCACAGTGGAAGAATGAACTGAGAATTATTTCCTCAGCTGAGCCAATATTTCCTACAACACGGCTTTCTGTGAGTCAGCCTTTTTGTGCCACAGAACTTAAAATAGCAGAAGTGAGATAACAGTAGGCTTGTTGGAAATAGAAAATTTTAAGGGATATAAGAAAACACACAGAAAAAACCAACTTTTGGACCTAGGGAGTGGTGATGAGCATGGCAGTGATCTGCTGGTAATAGATTACTGTAAGAATATATCAAATAATCCTAAAAAAAAGTGACATTTATCTGAGATTGTAAAACATGGAGAATCCCAGGTATGTGGGAAGCCCACCACAGAGATTTCAGCCACTCCCCAATGCTCCTGCGGCATTGAGGGCAGAGAGCACAGCTCCCTGACTCCTCTCTTTCTCTCTCTTTGATAAGCAGGAGTGTTTAATCCCAAACCCAGCACCTCTTTTAATTTTGCTTACGCTGCTGAGAAGCCCTGGGCCAGCAGAAGAGGAACCTCAGGCAAATTCCACACTGATTCCACATAGTTCAGGACATGACTCAATAAATATACATAGAGGAGGAGGGAGAGTATTTCTAGAGGCAGAGTGAAGCAGGGGATGGGCTAGCAATTATGCAGACTTGTTGGCCACATACCCATCAGTGGTTCTTCAAGGGCTGTACCTGCCAGAAATGAGTTTAAACCGCAGATGAAATGCATCTCCCACCAAACCCATCACCCGTTTGCTTACATGATGTGCAGTGCACCAACATAGGAGAGTTCCCACTGGGAGCAAATATCATGCACCCACTGCTAATTCTGCACTGTCAACTAGAAGTGATTAACAGGCAGAAGGGGTGGAGCTCCACTGTGGCCCCATTGTGGCCTGTATGAAAATTAAGATTGTTAAAATGTACCCAAAAGCAAAAAAAAGCACCCCACGAACCCCAGGTCTTGGCATAGTTGGGGTTGTCTCTTTCCTTACTGGCTTAATGAAGTCTCCTCCACAAGTGCCCTGTCCACCTCAGATTTCATCTGCTTGCTCATGGTCCATATGGATAATTCCTTCCATTCCTCTGTATTTAGGTTTAATATGTAACATTTGCTAACTCAACTGGCCATGGGGTGTTTTGCAAAGAAGTGGTCCCACACAGATCCATGGCATTTGTCTTTTATTTTTCATTTCTTCCTATCAAACACAGGTCCCATTCTGCAAGGCACCAGGCAGAGGCAGCTGCGCCAGATGTGTAATTTAAGCAAAGCAAGCTGAGGCACACATACTGCCTGGATTTACACAGCAGGTTATTTTTAAAGCTGAGAGCAAAACCTCCATCTCCTGAGCCTTGTTGGGGGAAGGCTCACTCCATCCCGGCTGTGTCTCGGTGCTGAGACCCAGAGTTTCCACGCAAGCACCTTCATCCCCTTCATCACTCAGGAATTTTTATTTTAAAAAGTCTCAGAGGACATAAAAAACTTTTCAATTCCCACATCCTGTCATTAAGCAGCTGTACTGCAAACAATGAATGATGACAAACCAAAGCAACAGTTTTAACTGAAGCAGGATTACACTTGGCATCCCTATTTGTTATGTGGCTTACTGGACAGCAAGACAAATGTGTGCTTCTGCTGCCCTTTCCTGCTGCCAGCTCCATCCCCTATTAATACATAACAGCACGACTGGAGAAAACACCACAGCAGAAACAGCTGCAGGATGAGACCCCAAAAGTCAAATGATGTCTGGGCCAGCAAGGGCTGGGGGTCCACAGTCTTGGATAGGACCCTTGATTCCTCTGGGCTCAATTCTCACCTTTGGCACTGACTCAGTGGCTATCTGATGCTTCAGGAGGAAGAAAAAGACACGTGTATGTATGCCCTCATACATACACATGTCCTGACCTGGGGGGAGCGGCTCACCACACAATTTTAACCAAAATCCTGCTCCCTTGCATTGCATTATTCTCCACCGAGTAAGGTGAAAACATAACCAACCCACGCCTGATTAATTATCAGACAGTACTTGCAGAGGTTTAAGTAATATCACACTTTACATCCTCCAAAGCCTTGCTGGTAATGGTGATACATGGCTGTTAGCAGAAATGCCATTTAGAAACTGGAGGTACAGAAATATTCGCCGAGGAGGCTGCCAGCTTTACACAAATGGATGGGGATGTGTAATCACATTATTCTGCATCAATGTGGTACTTCTGAAACAAGAGGCTCAAATTGCTGCACCCAGCAGGGCACACCCAAGCAGGATGGACAGCAGCCCCCGTGCACTGAGTGTGAGCCTTTCTGAGGGGTCAGTCCAGCCTACAGAGTAGGTCAGGCCACAGGCAGGGTCCTGCTCATGCCAGCCCCTCCCCGAGCACAGTCCCTGGCACCCAGGACCCCCCTCAGGGGTCACAGGCAGGGGGAGGACGGACCCTGCATATACAAAGCAACATTGAGCAGCGTCTGCTTGGAATCACTCTTGGGTCCTTCTGGGCCATCTCTCGGTGCAAACACAAGACCCATTCAGCCCAGGTCGTATCCGCAGTCGATCAGGAGTCAATGGGATCATTCATGTCCCGAAAACCCTGCGCACACTCAGGTTGTTCCTTTGGCAGGGGCCCAGAGTGGCACTGCCGTGCACTCCCAGCCCCTGGCACGGCAGCATTCACACTGTTCCACCTCCGTGAGGTGCGCAGCACTTGGGTAAACATAAACAAAGGCAACATTATGGCCCCATTTCACGTCCAAGGTCGCAAATGGCATTTCTATTTACTATTGAGCATCTCTTTATTCATCAGACACATTAGAAAATCCATTAAAGAAGAAATTAGGGATCTAATGACCTGCACAGTCATTCGAACTCAGTGTTTCAGATACAAGCATCAAATATAGTTCAGTGCCTGCATCTCCTCTCGGCCGATGAGTCACTGGAGGTGGGAGCAGCGTGATGAGACAGCCTTACTCACCCTTCACGCCAGGAACAGGCTGGGAACACTCACAGTGTGGAGCCATCACAGCTGCCCGGCGGGCAGGAGAGGACACAGGGCTGTGCCAGGGGCAGAGAGGGAGCAGGGCGAGGGCAGAGAGGGCAGAGAGAGCAGCGAGGGCAGGGGGGCAGAGAGGGCAGTAGGGGCAGAGAGAGCAGAGAGGGCAGTATGGGCAGACAGCTGCCCACTCACAGTCAGACTGCTGGGAACTGGGTTGGCTGTGAACGAAGGAACAGCGTGATGGCTGTGGTACGGCTCTGTGTGTGTGTGTATAGAATGGAAATATTTAGAAAACAGGAGTGAACTGCAGCACATCTGCCTCGCAGCTCAGTCTGTCCTGCAGGTGCAGCGGGGACAGTGACTTACCTGCGGCTCTGTAGGGAGTCACCACCCAAGGGCAGGATGACAACAGCGCTTTGCTGTAGCCAGACCTGAGGTTTCAGCAGCAGCTCCCCTTGACCTCCCACAGCAGCTTTGAGCTGGCACATCCCCAGCTCCTTCATGTTCTGCCATCACAGCACTACAGCAAGGGCAGCTTTTCTGATAGGACTTTCAATCCCAAATCTCTTCCTAACAGATGACACCAGCCAGGTTTCCCAATCTTAAATTTGCAATGAGCTCCATAAATTGTTCGAGTGCCAGTGTTGTATATATAGATCTATACTTGAACTGTGTCTTTGTGCTGGTCCATTCCATTAAACAAGCTGAACAATTCAGCAGTGGTTTTATGCCTCCAGGCACTTGGGTCATCTCTGATTTTTACTTGTCTCAGAGTTGTAATGAATGGCTTCCCTGGACAATGAGATAAAGTAAATGATAAAATCCTCCCAATGAAGTGGCTTCCACCAGCATGGAGCAGGGAACAGGCAGGACTGGGACTCCCTTCATCGCATCCCTCCCTTTGCCAGCATCTGAGTCGGGGGAGAGCTGCACCATCCCCAAATCTCCACCCTTAGTTCAGTGTGACAGCGGAAGCCAAGCCACAATTTAGTCCTCCTGAACATTGCTACAGCCTTCGTCCCCCTTCCAGCAGTATAACAGAGTCCTTTTCTCCCTTGCCTGCACAGCAGCGGCGTTTGCTTCCCCCACACCCCAGTGAGGAAGGTTTTGCAGCCTTGAAATGAACTGAAAAGATCTCGAGCAGGAGCTCAGCTCAGCAGCTTAGAGCTTGTCACACATTGCATCCCCATCGCTTTCAACGGGGTCTGAGACTATATGGAGCTGCAAAAGATTTAAAGCTTTCTAATAAGTGCCATGTCCCCCCCTCACTGCACACAGACACAGACACACACACACACACTGCATTATTCTAATGCCCTGCTAAGCTTTCTAACTCCTTCTTACATCACACGACATAATCAGCCATTTGGCCCTGAGTCAGTGTTTCCATGAAGCAGCGTCAGTGTAAAAAGCTTTCAAGGCACTGGGATTGTTTTTGCTTCTGTAATGCTTTAAAAATGCTATATCTTGGGACTGAAGACTATTCAGTGAAAACACGGCATTTCTGGACGCCTTTCAGTTCTTGCATCAGAAATGCTGGCACTGGGAACCAAATTGTTCCCATATTTGAGCTTGGTACCAAAACATTCAGGTTTTGTTTGTGAAGTTTGTAAAAACAAATGACTATAGACTTGAATATATTAATCACGGGGAAACGGAAACAGCTCGAGAGGGCTGTCTGGCCCCCTTTGTACTTTACATAAACAGCAGGTCTCTGCTTACCAGTGGCCACATTTTGGGCCAGATGAAAGCAATTAGGATGGTTCACATGTGTGTTCAAGACTCAAGGCAGTATCAGGGCATGGCTGTGTTCCGACCAGCCCAGCACTGAAATGCAAGAGCCCATGGGTGACAGAATTCAGGGAGGTTTATATTAGGTATTAGGAAAAAAATCCTCACAGAAAGAGTTGTCAAGCACTGGAGCAAGCTGCCCAAGGAAGCTGTGAAGTCACCATCCCTAGGAGTGTTAAAAACACATGGATGGCACTTGAGGACTTGCTTTAGTGGTGAACATAGAGGTGCTGCTGGGTTGATGGCTGGACTTCATGACCTTAGAAGTCTTTACCAACCTTAATGATTCTATGAATCCCTTTAGGAGTCTTTTGAGGATCCCTTTTGGGATCCCCTTCCAGCTCCATAGGAATGTACTACAGCTTCTTAGCAGACATGTCCCAGTACCCTCTCCTTATCCCTAGTGACACTTAGGTGCCATCAAATGTGGTGTGGGGACAGGGTTGACACACTATCTGTGTCATTTGACCGCTTATAAATGTTTTTCCTATCTCTGCTTATTACACGTTATTACTCACCACTGCCCAGATTTATTTTGCTTTCCAAGGGCAGGAGTGGTGGAAACACTGTCAGACCAGCAGCAAGGACAGCAACACACAGGCATTTTGGAGTATTTATGTCCATTCTTAGCCATCCCCTTCCTTTTTCTGTTTTTAGAAGCCAGAGTGCAATTTCTGCACCGGTTGCAAAGATTACATGACACCAGTTGTAACCGCTGACACGTTTAAATGTCATCTGAGAAAGGGAGTGGTGAGGAAGGCTGTGGTTTGAATTCTAACAGGGAGCAGGAGCTGGTTGGATATTGGCTGGTTTGGAGGGATGCTTAGGGAAGGACCAGAAGGTCTCTCTGCTCTGAAGTGATGCATGTAGCCAGCAGGAACAATGTTTTCTGGAAAAATGGTGGGTTTGTAACAGAAATCTTTACAAACGAGTCTGCTGTCCTATGGAAAATAGTAATTTTTTTTTTTTCCCTAAGAAAATATGCTTCCTTTTTCCTCATGGGGAGAGCTCCCAAGGTCAGCCTCATCCCCAGTGAGGCACCATGACCAGGAACATCTTGATTCCCATTTGAAAGGGCATCACATGGTGACACAAGATGTGTGTCTTGGCCCACAGAACTACCCAGAAAGAAAATCTCCCAATCAGAACTTTGCGCTTTGAATTGAAAGTTTTGTCCTCAGATCTTCAAGTTTCAACTTTTCAATTAAAAAAATCTACATTCTTTGGGGTTTTTGGTTGGTTGGTTGGTTGGTTGGTTTGTTGGTTTGTTTGTTTAGATCCAGTAGAAAGGACAGTTAATAACTTCCCTTTCTCCTTGGGGTAGAAGTGAGCCATGTGTTGTCTCTAAAAACCAAATAATAGCTCCTGAGTTTATCTCAAAAAAAACCTCTAAATGTTTTTGGTGGTTATTATTAAACGACAAGTTTTATCTGCTCTTACCATCTCAGTACTAAGGGGGAAGTTGAAGAGTTTTCTAAGAACTTCTTAAACTGCCAGTGAAAACCAACATTAGAGATAAACCATGGTATCTGAAAATCAGAAAATAGCTCCTCTCCAGCTGTGTTATCAAGCAGCAGCACAGCCCCGTGAAGTGCATTTATTGTGCAGCAACTGAAGAAAAAAAATTGGGGAAAACACTGGGAAGCACGAGGTGTATTTTTGGGCACTCACTGATGTGCACAGCCTTCATCTGAGAAAGGAAAAAAAAAGCCCTTAATCCCTCAGATATATCAGGATCTCTCCAGATTATCAGAATATAAAACTGGAAGAGATTGAAAAATTATATATTTTTATATATATATATATATATATATTTTTTTTTTTTTTTTTTTTTTAAGAAATGTTTACCAGAGCCTGCAGAAAAGCACTTGGCTGCTTCCACAGGACAAGCAAGGACCAGCCGTGGTCCCTCTGCTCAAGGCAGGTCAGCTCTGTGGCCATTGTGTGCAGCACAGCAACCCTGATAATGTTTCCCCTGAAAATTTCCACATGTATAGAATCAAAGAATCATTTAGGCTGGATAAGACCTCTAAGAACATCAAGGGACCTTAAAGACCATCTTGTTTCAACCCCCAGCCATGGGCAGGGACACCTTCCACCAGATCACATTGCTCCAAGCCTCATCCAACCTGGCCTTGGCGACTTCCAGGGATGGAGCAGCCACAGCTTCTCTGGGCTCCCTGTGCCAGGGCCTCCCCACCTTCTTCCTGAACTACTGAACACAACTTTGGGAAGGATAAATATTGGCTCCAATTCAGCTCTGATCAGGCACAGGGTGTACGTGGAGACCAAGAAGCCACAAGATCTCATGGACCTGTAGAAGAAGTTTCCAGCCCTGGCAGCCCAGAGAAACACAAAAGGCAGCAGATTTAAGAGGAGCCTGAGCCCAGGGTTACCCTGTATTTTGGAGGGAGGCTGAACTCAAGTGGTGAAGGAACACCAACCTCATCACCAGTGTTGCAGGGGCAGGCACTGCTCTGAGCCATCCTTTCTCCTCCAGCAAGGGCAAACGCAGCCACATTTCCGTGGGGAGTTAAAGAAGGCTCTGTCTGAAGGCACAGCAAGGTGCCACGGGTGATACCTTCACAGAATCACAGACTTATCAAGGTTGGAAGAGATCTTCAAGACCATCGAGTCCAACCATCAACCCAAACCACCACAATCACTCCTAAACCATGTCCCCCAAATGCCACATCCAGAGGCCTCTTGAACACTTCCAGACTCCACCACCTCCCTGGGCAACTTATTTCAGTGTTTCACCACTTCTTTAGTGAAAAAATCATTCTAATATTTAATCTGAACTAACTTCTCTGACAAAATTTTTTCTCTAATCCCCAGCCCAAGGTTTAGACTAAGGGTGGAAGGGGTAGGCAAGGACCGTGGCTAGGGCTTTTTGGAAAACACTAGTGTGTATTTATTTCAGTGTAGTTAGTTTGGAGCTACAGTAGGATAAATGGGTCTAAGACCTAGTTTAGATGTTAAAGGAAATGTACCTGACACTGACTTCAATAGACTAATTCCAGATTTATATTACACTGAGCCTAGAGCCAGTGAATACGCAGCACAGTGATAATTACAGAGAGCAATATAGAAAAACAAATCACCATATTAAGAGAAACAAATAGATTCTGGAAAAGTGCCATGTTTTTAAACTGGGCCACAGTGACTCGGGCTGGTTGGTGCCTATTAGATCATCCTCATGTCCAGGCATTTGGTTTCTATATCTTAATCATGTTGAGAAGCTCAGGCAGAAGAAAGAAAAAGCAATAATCTTTCCCTTAAGAGGACGGTGTGTTTAAATAATAATAATAATGATGAAAGAACACTGGGCCAAATAAAAACCACAGCAAAATCAAGGGAAAGGCTGATTCGATCTGACAGGACTTTCTCAGGCTTCCAGAGAGCATTTCCTCCTGCCCTGCAAACACCCCTCCCCCAGTCTCCCCAGTCACCACAAAGCAAGAAGTTAAAGGTAAACATCTGTTTCTGCTTGCTAACCTTTCTTTCTTTTCTTAGGAGGCTCTTACTGCTGACAAGGGCACTGCACATATTTCACTCCGAAAGATCAAGCGAGGATAAAGGGAGCGGTTTCCTGCTCCTAAAAGCCGCCCGTGCCAGCACGGTCATGCTGCTTAAGCACGGCCCTTCGTCATCGCCAGCATGAATGAAAAGCCAAGGCAGCCCTGGGACACAGAGAGACATCTCTTATAAATCAGAACAGAGAGCTGACCCCTGGCTCTGACATCGCCAAGCCACCATTTTTGACCTGTTTGTCATCACTTGGTCCTCTGGGCACAGTCTCTGCGAGCCATGGCCTGGAGAAGGGGTGGGAGCAGCAGGAATTCCCCTGGGAATGTGCCCTGCATGCAGCAGCACATCAGCTCCCCATCCCAGCCACATCCCTCCTGCCTGCTGCAGCCCATCTCCTGCAGCTCTAGTGCTGCCCCTCTGAGCTGCTCCCCAGGCCCTGCATCACCCTGTTATGCAATGCCAAGTGACATTTTATTTAGGCTGTTTCAGAGGAGCAGGAAGAAAAGACACAAAACAATGCTTTCCAAATGCCCTCAAGCCCTACTCTTTCCATCCCTTATTTTTCAGCTCCAGCAGTGGAGCACAGTAAGTGCCCCTCTCTCTGCCTGGGCAGACCCCGAGCCCGCAGCCCATCTCCCTCTTTCCCAAGCTGGGCGCCTGCCTGCCAGCTCCAGCTGACCCGGCACACCCCTCGCCCTCTGAAACGTTGGAGAGATGAGATCATCCAGAGCAGCTCTAAGACAAACATCCTGACAGCTCTCGCTAACATTTTCCACAGGTTTCTCAGGCTCCATTAGCTCTTGCTAGATCCTATCGCGCAGCAGTCGCCATAATTAATGGCTTGTGTACTTTTGCACACATGGGTTCTGTAATCCCCCTGCTCCTTTCTAAACAGAGTCAAAATCACCATCCCAAGGCAGCAAACATGGTCAGACAATCCATAGCTTGGCAATCACTTAGAACCTGTTCTTTAGACAAATTTCCCTCTGTTCTTCCCATCTACTTATATTACTTAACCCCATGGCCACCTCCCTTGTAAGGGGTGAGGCATAAACAGAAGGGCATAAACCAAAGGAGTAACTCAACTAAAAACCTTCATCTCAACAATTTGCCCACAAGACTTGGGGACTGAGGAAAACAGACCCAAACTTTCTTGTCTGGATCTAAGCCTTACCCTGAGCCATGATGAAAGAGAAGTGATGGAAGCGAGAGGAGAGGGGCTGCCCTACAGAGGCAGTGCTGAAAGGGAAAGGGCAAAATGCAAGCTGTAAGTGAGTCTTTCCATTCTCCCAGGTGAGGACCAGAACCTCTTCCTGCCCTGCAGCAGCATCCAAACATGCCACTGGTGCTAATAAAATGGTTATCCTGGGGAGATGTTAATGGGCACATCAGCAGCACCTACAGAGTCGTCATTGCTGGCACCGCGGTTCAGGCAGAATTGCTGGTATTTACAGTGGAGTACCGTGGTGGTTTAAGCAGTATTTGGGTTTAGGAGCCATTACATTATTGTGAAATATGCACACTGCTGGTGGATGCTTAAAGCACCGCTACGCTGTGGCATAAACTCAGTATTAATTTTGGCTCCACAGAGGAAATTGAAAATGGTGCCCTTGAAATCATTATGCTGAGCGAAATTCTGCAACAGGTAAAAAGACAGCCCGGAGGGAAATAAGAGAAAATTTACTTCAGGCAGCCAAAAAGACCCCTTGGGACTCACTCAGTCCAGGCTCAGGGATGTGGAGGATGTTGGGGGCAGCCTGCCGGGATGTGGGGGCTCCAGCATCAGAGCCCCACACCATGGCTGTGCCTTCCTTAGCCCCAGCTGGTAGAAACCCTGAGAGCCCCTGGGGATGATGTTCCACCTGTGAAGTGTTATTTGCTCTAATTTTAGCCCTGTTTATGTAACTGCTGTGTGATGGGAAGGTGCCACATTCCTGGAGGGGCTGTGCTGAGGACAAAGCCTGTACCCACAGGAGCCTGTACCTCCCTTGAGCAGGACCTGTGTCTGCCAGAGCCTTCTGCCCCATGCACTGGATGCAGGCAGCACCTGAAAGGATGCTATCTGAGTCTTACAGGCTGTATCCTGACAGGCAGCAGATTATATAAATACAGTTATATATATATTAAAAATTTGTAATAACTATAATATATATAAAAATAAAGAAATCCACTTCATCTGCCACCCCAAAACATCCCCCCTACTGACTCCACATGTCCTGACTTCTCTGGAAAGAGCTTTGCAGAACCCAGATGACCAGCCCTGGTCTGTGGGTGCAAGGGATTCAAAGTCTGTTTGAATGAGCATCAGAAATAAGTGGGGTTTATTGAACTGAGATAAATTCTTGGAACTCATCCACGTAGAAAGGAAATGCTCAGAATTCATCTGAGAGTTGACTCAGACCTGCCCTTTCAACCTCATATCCTGACATTACAACCTGTCTATAAAAAAAAAAAAAAAAAAAAAAAAGAAGAAAAAAAAATTGTCTACTGGGGCTTCAACATATAGCAGAACTGAGCCCAGAGAAAAAGGAAACAGAAAACTACAACCGTTGAATAGCTCCATGGGAACCACTGCTGGTGTGAGCTCTCCTCCTTCTCTGGCTTAGGAGAGCAGAACCCTGCAGCTGGAGCTGAGGCAAGGACCCGGCTCTACCTGGCCCCCGTGGGACCACACATCACAGGCATTAGTTGGGAGTTGACAGGGGAAGCAGCTGTTCCCACTCCCCCAAAGCCTGTGATGAGCTGCAGGGATGGCTCCAGCACGGCAGCATCCCTCATCCCCACAGCTCAGCCCCCACAGCTGTTGGGGTGGATGCCAGTCGGGACAGGGGCTCCCACACCTTGGGGGGCAAGTCCGCACCAGCTTTGGGAGGAAAGCTGTGAGCAATCAGTGGATTTTCTTGTTCTCTCCCAGGATTTGCAGGAGCGGAGGTCTGGCTTGGTATGGCTCAGATTAGTTTTCATATATATATATAAAATTTTGCTGGCAACACAGCTGCCCTTTATTCAATGCAGATTGTGTGCGCTCCCCAAGTCGAGAAACCATTACCTCACCGACTGCATACGATTTCTCAGCTCCCTGCCTTCAATAAAAATTCTAACACCTGCAAACTTTTAAAATAAATTATGTATATTAGAGCAGAACCCCTTCCCCCATCCATGTTCTCCTGAACTTGCAGCCATGTGTCTCCTCTCCAAGACATCTGGTCTGAGCTGGTGTGGTTATTACAAGCTCCCCTGTGGTGCTGGTGGCACAGAGCCCATGGACCTGCTCCATAAAGGCCACTGTGTAGCCAGGGCTCCCTCTGCCACGCTGGGAATCCAATGGATCACTTTCAAGAGTGCCTTAAAAAAAAAAACAAAACAAACCCAAAACTTTCTGTTTGTAAATGCAAAATGAAAGGATGGACAGCAAAGGGTGAATCCTCAGCTTGCTCCTGCAGGTGGGGATACTGATGTTAGAGGCTGAAACACCTCACGGAAGCTTTTATCATAGATTCGTGCACAGGGATACCAAGAAAAGTATCCTGGTCTGGGCTGCAAAGACCAACGGGTAGGGGAGAACAGAGGTCTACAAGTTACATTGCTGGGTACAATCCTCTGAAAGCTGCTTTGCCTCCTCACCCCAGCAATAAAAGGTGTATACTTGAGCTCTTGAACAGCTGCTAACTAGGAGCCAGGAACATTTCCACCAGACCCAGCACCCAGAAGTGCTTAATTCAGGTGTGTGTAAACAGATTTGCTAGAGCAGGGCCCAAGAAAATGCTCATTCATCTAAAGAAATCCAAACTTGTTTTCTTTTCCCCCAGATCTTCGGAGCATAAATCCCTTCCCAACAATAACTTGAAAGAATGAGAAAAGAGCTGGCTCCCCACATCCTTGTGCAGCAGGAAAGCCCATGTGGAAGCCTCATGAGCAACCTCTGTTCTGGTGACATTTCCAGCCCAGTCACTAGGTCAGAGAGAGCACGGACAAGTTTAATTAAACATCCAGACTGTCTGGTGTTGCTTTATTATCACCTGAGCCTTCCCCACTGCTTCTCGAGTGAGACCTGAGGCACAGAATCCTGACAACGAATTAACAAGTTTATTTTGGTTGATTGACCCAGACTTTGGAGCCATAGGAGAAAGAATAAGGGCTTGAAGTTCAGCAGAGCTCGGTGCCAAGTATCACTCCTCAGTGACAGCCCAGAGCTCAGCAGGAGCAGTTTGACTTTCCCTACCCAACGTCCTGTCACCGGCAGCCTCTGCAAACCATGCAAATGCTGCAATTAGTATCAGAGATAAACCAGATCCATTAGTAGATGGAAGGGGAACTCAATCTGTTTTACAAATGGAAATGAAGTAGCAGGCTCAATTATAGGATTTTTAAAAACATGCAATTTAGCAAAATGTTGATTTCCTTTTCGTTTACTTCATTCTTTGTCTTTCAGATACTTCAGCTCAAGTAGCAGGCAGTATATTAACCGACCAGATTTTGGCAATGTATTTAATAATCAAGCTCAAATAAGTGCTCTTAGGAAATAATTTTATTTACAGTTCAGCTGGGGAAGAATATTAAAGCTTGAGGATTTGGCTAAAATTATTATCCTACAGTAACATATTTTGAAGGCACTTGGGCCATGGATGACTAGTACTAGTGAGTCACAGCACAGCATTTGACCTTTCTGAAAATCCATCATCTGTTTGGGACACAGGGCAAGATTTGTCCTCCAGCTTTCCACAGCCAGGGTGGGCAGTCACCACCACAACAGCTTTAGCACCTCCCTCACCCCTGCTGCACCCTGAGCCCAGCAGAGAAGTTCTGGGGTTCCTGGCAAGCAGCTGAATCACTCCTCATCCACCAGATTCCCTCCTCCGTAGACTTGCTTTATGCACAGATATATTTCACCACATATTTTGCAGCAAGGCTGAAGTTTGGGAACACTACATCAAGATATTTCAGCATGTATATGCCTGTATAACAACTTTGTTTTCTAATTGGTCCAGCCCACGTTACTGTTTAAATAATTGAAGGTGCTCAGCATTAAACATATTTTGCCATGCTTTCCCCATGGCACCTTTCCAACTCCAAACTATTTGGAAGCTGAACAGAGACTAAGTATTAACTAATTAAATTTCTCAAAACAAAGGTTAATTAGTGTGTTTATTTGGATTATATATGTATTGAATTATTAAACACTGTATGGTACCATAAAAAAAAATGAAAGAAAGAAAGACAGAAAAAGGGTAGGCTGAAAGGAGGAAACATTCCTAAGCCCAAGGAACAGCTTCTCTGGCTGCCTTGCAGCTACATTAACCATTTGTTCACAGCTCCAGCATGTGCTTAAAAAATGCATGGTCTTTCTTCATGGCTAAAAGCAAAAGCCCTCCCAATCCAGAGGGAAGGTCCAGCAGCCCTGAACTATGGCAGATTCATGTCATTTTAGGACAATGCACAGGGGAGCTGCAGAGATCCCACATTTGGCACAGGATAACATGTTGCTCGACACCTCATCTGACACACACAGTCCTCCTACAGCCCTCTCTGCTGTGCCTGACACAGCAGCCACCGAGGACCAGAGGTCCCTCCCAGGGTCCCTTGGACAGCAGCATTTCTCTTCTCCCTCCAATCCACCCCCTTTCCTTTCTAGCCCTAAGATGGAGAGTTTGCAACATGCAGCCCATCTTCCAAATACTGAATTGTACAATTATCTGTCTGCAGGCCAAGGTAATGACTGGAGTCCAAGAGCCAGACCACACTAAAAGAAACGAGCTGGTGAAGATTCACCCAGATTCCAGTTATCACCCATACACTGGCACTACAGCTGTAGCATCAATCCCAAAGGATGTATGGATATACCACTGGCAGCACATGAGCCGTAGGAAGACAGAGATACCCATCACATTATAATTACCTGGCAGTGTGCAAATACACCTACCTGCCCTAAGAGGAGGGCACACGGGGCAGTGTTTTCCAAGCTCAAAGGAACCTAAAAAGCTTGCTTGCCTTCTCAAGATTATTATGTAAAGCAACACTTCATATATGCCTGGCCTACAGCAACAGGAATGGTGTCAGGTTTATCTACGTGAGCATTTCCAGCATGCCTGTCATGGTGGGTTTGTGATTCATTCTGTCTGAAGAGTCTTATGACAGCTGATATGAGAACCCTTCTTCATCACCAGAATAAGGCTCTGCACTTCAGCTTTCAACTCTTTTTCTGTACAAACAGGAGTCCTGAGTCAGTTACAAAATTAATTCCTTCTTTCAAAGCATCCTCCATTGCTGCAGTGAGCAATAACCTGTGTTGTAGCCCAAACAGCAAACAAAAAGTGGACTCACAAGCACCTCTCAGACAAGAGATGATCCCTGACTTGTGCTTATTCAGAAGCCAGCAAACACCTAGGAAAGTGTCTTCCCTGTTGCCCCATGTAAATATAACAACAAGTTCAATATAATGTTGGAGATGCAGCTTCCCAGGACTCTCTGTCAGATGAACTGTGCCGTAACTCAGGGGGGAAAAGGACAGTTCATTGAGGATGGGTGTCAGAAGCAAAAATGGGTCAGTTCCTGCTTTATCACTTTGTGATTGCTGGAGCACTATCAGGAGGTGCAATCAGAGCTGCAGCTGACACCTTCAGAGGAGCCATAAGTGGCTTCAGCTGCTTGTTCTCACCCTGATGTCCTATTCCTATCCTTCGAGGTCAGAATTCCTCCTCAGTCCTGAATCTCTGCTACATTGCCAGTTATTTGTCACCAGCCTTTTTTTCAGATTCATTACCTGATCAGGGGGCCAAACTGGATGAACTCATTTTACAGCCATTGTTTATGAAGGAGTACAAATAAAATTGTCTCTCTGAGGGTTTTTTTCCCTCTGCTTAATATTTTTTAAATGCATTTTTATCAAGGAAATATTTTTTCTGCAGATCTAGGTAGACAAACCTAATTAAAGTCACTTTATTGAGGGACCCAATACCAATGCTTGCTTTAAAGACAAAACTCCTTTCTTTTTAAATTCAAATGTTTTTGTTCTGCTGTAGAAGCGAAAACAGATCTTTGAATGACAGCTATCTCAGAAATCTGCTTTCATTCCCCTTTCCTCCTTCCCTGATGATCTTAGGTTTCACATTCACACCCTTCGGGAAAATTGCCTGGGAAACTTTTCTGATGATACGCTGAAGGTCATCTACAATAAATGTGGTACAAAGTGAACCCAGATCTCAGGCTTTGCAAATGCTCATTATGTAAATTACAGGAGCTGTGAAGATGGAAATGAGGCGTACAGATGCTGTTATGCACGAAAAAGCAGAGGGGAAACTTCAGACTTCCCTTCACTACAGAGGCGGTTGCTGTCTGCAGGCACTCTCCTTCCTCCCCGTGCCATTTCCAGCATGAAAAGGCCTCAGATTCTCTATGGCTGTTAGTTCAGAGATGACTGGCTCTGTGCTCCTCCATGAAGGTCAAGGACTGGGATAGATCTTTAAATTCCCCACACATCTGGGGAGAATCATGGGCCAAATGCAGCTGCAACTGGGATGGGAGGAAACGGGGAGGGTGCCCGTGCAGGGCATTTGTGAATTCCTGTCCACAACCCGTATTTCTGGGATTACTCTTGTCGACTGCCTCAGCCAGGGCTAGTCCTGAGGAGGAATGTATCTGTGTTGTGAATTGCAGTGCAGAGATGATCAAGTGGAGGAGATAAAGACTCAGCCCTTGATTTTGTGCATCCTTGGGCACATTACTTGGAGGGCAGATTTTGAAAGATGTTAGAGATCAAAGGATGAAGAAAGATAACCAGCTTCGTTTTTGGCTCTATTCCTGGGCATGTGTTTCCTGAACATTTCACTAAGAAATAAGCATCTTTGTGCTTTTTAAAAAAATAATTCTAAATGCCTTTGGGCAGGTGGTTTCATCATGAGGAGCCAACATACATTTAAATGGCAGATCTTAAATTGTACATTGTTTCAGTTTCCTACCAGAAGAGTGTAAATCCTCCTTTCTTTGATTTCTCCCAGGTCTTGCTCAGGTTTGAAGCATAATTCTCCTCTAAACAATAAATACCATTAAAGACACTCCAGGCCTGATTTCACACAGCAATGAGTGCTCAGCCAGTAACGGGAGCTACTGGTGTTCAGTTCTGTTGAAACTCAGCTGCTGCATCTCATGTTCAGTTCCTCAAAAATTAAGAAATCAAAAACTCAAGACTGCTTTTGGTAACTTTGCCCTAAAAGCTCACGAGGGAAGCTGGGATGCCAACCTACTGATGATGAGGTGGAAGGACAATACCCAGCCAGGTGCTCTCCTGTCAAGGGACTGGCACTGCCCAGGGCAGATGGAGCGGGAGAGAAGGACTGAGCTTTTCCCTACCAACCTCACCACAGATCTGCTCTGACCTGCAGCAAAAAAAGCAAGAAAAAAAGGAGAGGAGCAGTAAGACAACACTGGAAGGGAAATTCCAACTCCTTGACCTCGGGACAACCTCACCCAGCATGTTAACAGAGCGACAAACGGGAAAAATGATGAAATTGCCTCAAAATGAAAAAAGAAAAAAAAAAAAAAAAGCAGAAAAAAAAGATTTGTTGAGTCATCCAACAGTGTTCGAACCAAGATATTTTCTTAGCAACTGTGCTAAAAGAGTAAATGTAACACATTCTGGTTTGGCTTTTCCTTCAGCAGCAAGATTGATTTGCATTCACACATGGGGGTCTGGTTTACAACAAGGTTCTCCAGCCCTTCCCTTTCCTTCATTGCTTCCATTGTGTATCTTGGATAGAAAATCTGCTTTAGTGAAAAAATCCACACCAGACAACCCTGGGGCAGACCATGCCCCACCGTGCACATCTGTGCTTGGAGAGGTTTTTGTCTGAAAGGCCATTTTGAGAAGCAGGAAGGTTTTGTCCTTGACTGCGTGCTCCCCAAGAGGAGGAACTTGTCCTCCACCAGCCCCAGGTTTCGCAACACACTTAGGAAACATCTTGCACTGGCCTTGATTTATGCAGAAATGTTGGCTAATCTCTTTTATGTAATCACCGATAGCTGTTCCTAAAGGCTAAGTCCCCAAAATGGAAGGAATGAATTAAAGGAGACAGATGTGGTTTGGCTGGCTCCATGTTCCGATTACAGCCTCAGAAATGACCTCGTTAGTTCGTGCCAATTTAAGCAGGGGTTCAACCACACTGTACACCCACCCCAGCAGCAACATTCAGGCTTTCTGCTGTGCTGCCCAGTTTCACAGTCTGATCCCACTCACACCAAAGCCACTGGAATCCCTCCAGGCTTATTCAGCTGAAATGCAATCAAAGTCTGGTCAAAAGTCGCCTGAGTTTTTGTTTACCCCAGATCCCCTTGCTTGGCACCGCCGTAGGCTTTGGGAGCTAAAGGAATACTATTCCCCCACAGAGCTGGCTGCCTTTGGTCACCCAGAAAGACTCAGGGAAGGCAAAAGCCCTGAAGCTCCTTCTGCACCATCTCCAGGTCAGAATCAACCTGAGCTCAGTGACCCACTTGGCCCTTGTGGCTGCACGTTGCCCGTGTCTGCATGCACAATGGGATCTTGAAGGAATGATATTTGCAGCACGTCTGTGATGCACAGACCTGTCCATCAAACAGGCATTCGGGGGTGGGCAGGGTGCAAACAAGCCTGGTGAGAGACTCAAAATCCTGGGAGAGAAAATAATGCAGTGTCTGCTCAGCCATCCCCCCTTCCCTGCTTAGAAGAAAAGAGGCCTCTTGTTTTAGGGACGGAGCCACTGCCTGGCTCACACACACTGGTGGGAGACCCTCCTCTTTAATTCTTCCCCATGGAGAACTACTTCCCAGCAGGGCTGCATTTAGATTCCCTTCCTTCACCAAGGCTGCCCTGCCATGACCAACTTTGGGGGTAGCTGGAGCAGTCCAACAAGCCTAAGCAAATTATTTCCCAGTTTATGTAAACTGAGCACCAGCTCAGTAAAAACAGGAAAGATTTATGCTTGGCAAACATTTCCAAGAAGCCAATATTTCCCCGTTACTTACTCGTGGCTTGTGAATACAAACCTCACACAGCTGGTACCTCCACTAATGATCCCATTACAATATGTATTGAGCTGATACTCTCTGATATCTCACTGAGGTATTCATCCATGTCAGAAAGGATTTGTCCATAAAAACATCTCCTCTCATACCATCATAGGATGCTGCATTCATTCCTCCTTCCTCTGTCATCTGATGCTGCCTAATCCCACTCACTGACATCAATCACAGGGGGAAAATAAGACAATTAACTGGCAATTAATTAAATTATAAACTGTAAGGAAGAGCAGAATATTTGTAAACCTTAATAGCCTTATTAACATGCACATTACCAGCCAGTTGCACAAGCCTACAGCTAAGGGTATCTGTGCATGTTTGTGACATCACACAGACTTTAATCAAGGGGTTCACCTCAGAGGCCTGCATGGTGGGGTGAGGAACCTGCCTGGCCAGCCCTCAGCTGGGATGGTACAAGTGCTTTACACCTTCCTTCCTGCAGAAAGCTGGAGTAAGGATCAACAGAACACGAGGGGTGCTGCAACATCCCACCAGCTGTGGCTCCTGTGCCTTCAGGCCACAAGGATGTGAGGACAGCAATTCCTCCTGTGTTTTCTGCACAAAACAGGCATCTCAAGGGGTTTGGTGGCAGCTCTGCCAGCCTGTGGGCTCTTTGGATGAGTGTATTGACCTGCAACAACTCAGAGGTGACAGCCACCCGGCCCAGGGCTCTCTGGGATGGACCAGGCACCCGACCATCAGGACTGGTGAGCCTCGGCTCCTTCCTGGAGGGGATGCCGGCCTTTCTGCTGCAAGAACATGTGCTGGGACAGGGCCTGAAAGCCCACTAGTGACAGTAACAATGGACAGTTGTTACAAAACACATATGCAATGTGGCTTTGGTTAAAGCTGTTTCCTGTAGGACTAAAGGAAAATAAGTGGGAAGAAAATAAGGGCAGGTCAGGCACCTTCTGCAAGGTCGCAGCAGCTCTTGCAAGGAGGTGGCAGAGGCTCCATCACTGGGGAACTGGGCTCAAAGATTAATGCATCCTGTAACAGGGCCTGACCTCTGTTTAAATGTCACAAAGGAGGAAAAATCCAATCTAATGCAACCCATAAGTGAGAGCATGGAGCCACAGCCAGCCCCAGATGAGGTACCAGGACCGAAGGCACTGCAGTGGTCATGTTGGCACAGCATCACTGCGTGGTCCTCAGGTCCCCTGGGAATAACCTTCACACAACACCCTCAGGGTTCTCTCACATTTTTCATACCATTTCAATACTGGTTTTGTCTTGGAAAGGTGACCAAATCAGTCCATCCAATATACACCAAACCCTTGACTTTTTCCTAGTCTATTTGTTCTGAAAGATGTACCACATGAAGTAGAAGAGCAACCTACTACAGCAGGGAAATTAAAGTGTGGAAGATGGATGGAGCTGTAAATCAGGTTTGCCTCCAAGAGCAGGTATAGCCCAGTGAGTCCCTGCCATCTGCCCTCTCTCCAAATCAGCCACATCCCAAATCTCAGCTGTGTTAACTCTGGTTCCAGTCCAGTGTTATTTCTGTTACATGTGAACTGGGATGACATGCACCCAGCCTGTTCATTTATTTGTGGAGTGTGGACTGCTGACTGATGGCCAAGTGCTAATAAAAGCAGTGCTCTCCCTCCTGTGCCATTCCATGCTGGATGCCGGTGCCGGGCTGGACCTCCGGGCACACGGCACTCGCTGGGAGCAGCCGGGGGTCGTCAGTGAGCAGCACACACTGCATCTGCAGTGCCACATTGTTTTCTCTCCCACTTTGGCTCTATATTGAGCCAGGGGTTCTGTCCTCAGCCCGTGTTTTCTGGTGGGGTTGGTGGCTAACGCTGCTCTGCTGTCGGAACGCCTGTCTCCCTTGTCAATGCGCGGCTGTTTTGGGGATGCATGAGGCAGTCAAATGTGACAGAACCTGAGAGGTTTCTTTCACACCTAGGAAGGGAGAGGAGGGTGCCAAGCACTTCCATACCCACCCTAGGAACTCCTGTCCCCAGGGAGGGCTGGAATCCGATGCCGGATGGTGCTGGGAACACCCACATTCAGCTAACCTGACTGCAGTGCTCACTGCAGGATAATTGGCTCTGAGGAGGCGTTACAGCAAGAAAAAAAAAATTAATCAAACAAGGTGGGACATCAGACATTTTAAAAATAACCCAGGGTGAAGATCCAAAAAGCTGTGATGACCAGGGGCCAGATCTGGATTCCCTGAGCCCAGCTCATGTCCGGGGTATTGCTGACCTCGGCGGAGTCCGCTGGGCTGGCACCGAGGCCAGTGAGATCAGGATCTGGCCCAAATCGCTTGGCCTCCCGCTGCACCCCGTGTTGTAACTATCCAGGATGTTGACACATTCAACTTGCCACTCGTTTGTGGGACTAATTACACATTCGCATTTGTCTGCGCTCGCTCAGCTCCTAGCAACTGCAGTCACAGTCCTAATTAAAATAATAGACTGAGATTGGTAACATTACTGATTTAACAGGAAATTAGAAGAGTTACGTTCGCAGAGTTTAGGTAATTGACACCAACAGCACTTTCGTTGTAACGGGTGTTCTGTGATTGATTTCGTTCCCCAGTCAGACCTAAAAGCAGCCTGGGAGCGCATCCCACCATCAGATTACAGTGCAGGGGAATTAAATGGCTATTACACCACTGCCTGCTCTAGAGCTGGCAGCTGTGGGCTTGGGCATGGCTTCGAGCTTCCAAACCAAACATTAGCCCTAAAGTTATAAGCCTAATGTAAAACAAAACATGTTCAGCACAACACGGTCCGTTCTCCTTGCAAATCGTCCCCACATTGTGCCCATCTGACCGCTCCTGCCTGGGGAGGATGCTTCAGGCGGCACAGGAGAAGCTCCTGCATCCCAGGATGCCTCGAATATGAACTCCCTGTGGAGGTACATGGACAGACGGAAAGGCCTCAAGCACACCGGTGACCATGGAATACTCTGGGAACACAGTGGTGGGGCTCAGAGCACGTGGCGATGGGGAATGTTCAAGGTGTGTAAGATTTCATGGCCACATTGAAGGGAGAAGGTTTCACTGTGCTATACCCATCCTGCAGCTCTCTCCACATGAAGTTCTGTGTGTGGAAAATATTGCAAGGCAGCAATATGCCCCCACTTACAGAAAGAGAACTGGATTTCTGAGATGGCCCTGGTCAGTCTCACAGTGGTGTAAGTCCAGGTGGGTCCATATGAGCCTCAGAAAGATGACTCTGTGCTTTTCTGTTAAGGAAACTTCTGACTCCACAGTCTTAGAATGGTTTGGGTTGGAAGGGACCTTAAAGATCATCTAGTTCCAATTCGTCTACCTTGGGTAGTTCATGTATGTCATTCGTGAAATAAATCCTGGCATTTTCCAAACAGGCTGTTATGACAAAGTGATTGCCTGAAAAATGAGGAGGACTCTCTTAGTGCCAGTAGCTGCAGCTGGGGCTGGTATCTTGTGCTGCCACCTCTCTCCCCCACAGCCTGGGCCCACAAGGGCAGATGGGTTTCTAACCTGACCTCCTGAATGTCACATCTCCTTGAATTCCCTCCAGTTACAAAGCTGAGTTGTGCAGGAAGTTCCCTACGCTGTGTTGTGCTGGGTAGTTTCTCAAGGTCAGTCCTAAAAAATGAGAAGAGCAATAGTTCAGGGGGACCCCATGGGTGAGGACAGGGGTGTCCAAAGGGTTTTACACAATGTCACCACTGTGATGAGGTGTGACACCTTATTAATCTCACCCCCATGCCAGGGCACCTGCAACGCTTTTTGTGGGACTCAAAACCACTCACTGAGTTCAACCAGTGACTTCCCAACACTAACAGCTTTTGTATACCAAGAAATATCATCTCTATCTGAACGTCTCTAGGTTGAGACACTATCTTTGGACACACACATAAGTCTGCTTCTAAAGAAATGCATCACCTGTAAGTTGTTGTGAAAAGTGTGTCTGAAATGCCAAAATTGCATCAAGTTGCAAGAATATTAATTGTCATCTGCTCGTTTGGACTCTTTTCTATTTGCAAACTTGGAAATGTGCTGGGAAGAACAAAATACACGTGATCTGGACTTTCTTATCTGATATTAACCCCAGCACAACAGGGCTATAAAATGTTTTCATGAACATATATGTCTTCTGCAGAGAGTTTCATGGGATAATACTGCCGGGAGAGATGCAATGTAGGAAATACCCATCCACGGTTTATAAATCCTATCCATCTCGGCATGTCTCGGGGAGTATTATCAGGGCCCTGGAGAGCTACTGCAAATGCTACTCTTGCAGCTTGCATGGTAATTGTTTATACAAGTCTTCCTTCCCTTCTGCTGTGCCTGGGAACGATTATATCCACAAGGCATTTGTTGTGTCCATCTTGTTTGGCTCCAGCAGCTCCCAGAGGTATCACACACGGGATGCTCCAGTAAAGCTCTTACCTTCCTGTTGGGCATGGACAAGAGGAGTCGGATACACTGCAGACGTTTTTCTTTATGCTTTATCCAGCTTTCAGGTGGCAAGGGACAGCCTGGGGTTTAATCACCTTGTGTGTGCACTGAAATGCACCCAGGCATTTGCTTCTGGAGTGTTTCTGTATCCCAGAGTTTAAACCTCTCTGCCATTAGCAGATACTTGACCCCATAAATAAAATTAAGTGCCATCATCTTCCCCCTGTGTCCCTCATTTTGCACCGCACCAATGGAGCAAATTGCTCCTGGTGCAGGTGATTCCCACTGCCACAAGGGCAGCACCCTGTGTCCAGCCTTGCTTGCCTGGAGTCCGTGGGGAAGCTCTGGGTGATCCGAATGGCCCAAGGAATTCATATCCTATGGGTTTGGGTTGGGGGAGAAGCCTCAGCTCCAGACACCGAGATCCACCCGTGCCTGACGGAGCCAGGACACGCAGCACCCCGGCTGCCACACGCTGCCATAAATCATAATCCTCATGGCACAGCCAAGTTGGAGACACATGAGAAAGCTTAAAGTGGCTTGTTTGAACACTGAAGAAGCAGGTGACAGGTTCCGTTTGATCCCGAATGAGAGACAGCACCGGGACAGGGCCACCAGCCAGGAGAGTGGGAAAAAAGCAGGTCCAAGAGAGGAGGAACAAGGCAGGTCCAAGACAAGGGGAATAAGGCAGGTCCAAGAGAGGGGGAACAAGGCAGGTCCAAGACAGGGGGAACAAGGCAGGTCCATGTGCAGGGGTATGGCAGGTGAGAAGTTGGGCGTGCGAGGGTAACGCGGTCGGGGGATGGGTGAAGGACAATGCCCTTGTCACTGTGCCCAGGATGGAACAGGGAAGGATCGAACCTGTCACGGTGGGACAAACAGGCTGTGGCTGCAACTGGGGAAGCACTGATGGCCAAGGCAGGAGCCGACAGGAATACGGCAAAGGGAGCCGTAGGAAGCCATCCCGAAGCACTCTGGACAGAGCGCCCGGGGCTGAGCCACCCCTGAGGGGGCCCTGTGGCAGCCGAGAGCCTCAGTGGGTGACACCAGCCACGGGTCCCACTGGTCACCCACAGCAGGCACTGAGGAGCCGGCATAGGGATGGCGATGGGGACAAGGATGTGGATAGGGATGGGGATGACGCTGGGGACGGGAATGAGGACAAGAACTGGCATGAGGATGGGAATGGGTAAAGAGACAGGAATGGGCACGGAGCTGGGGACAAGGATATGGATGGGCATGGGATGATGATGTGGATGGGGGCTCCCCATGGCCCGAGGCCTGCAGACACCAGTGTTCTGCTCAGGAACCCCCGCACCCGAGGGCAGGTGCCGACCCTGGTCCCCCTGCGCGCGTCCCGTCCCCCGCCCGGGCCCGAACCCGCGGCCCCCGGGCCCTCCCGCCGCCATTTCGCGGCGCCGCCGGGCGCGGCCCCACCTGCCGCTCGCCCCTCCCCCGCCCGCCGCCGCGGCCCGCGCGCCCATTTCCGCCTGGCCGGGCGCCGCGCGCGCGCGGCCTCCCCGTCCCCCCTCCCCCCCCCCCCGGCGCTCAGTCATTCACGGGCACGGGCAATAACGGGCTGTGACGTCACCGGCGGCGCGCGGGCACCGCGCGGGGCTGCCGCGCGCGGGGGAGGGGGCGGGGCCGCGCCCCTGGGAGGGGGGGGGAGGGCCGGGGGAGACCCCGCGGGAAAGGGCTGAGGGGAGACCCCGGTGTGGGGGAAGCGTCTGAGGGGAAATGGAGGCAAAGGCGGTGCCCAGGGGAGACCCCTGAGGAGGAATGGCTGAGGGGAGACCCCCGAGGCAAAGGCCACTGAGGGGAGACCCCAGGGGGAAGCGTTGAGGAGGGGCCGCTGAGGGGAAACCCCTGAGAGGGGGCGGCTGAGGGTCACGGTTCTCACCCATGGGGGTTCGTACTCTCCTCTCATGTAGTCCCTCTCAGCCGCCTGTCACAACCTCCCTCCAACCCCTCCATTTAAACACCCTCCTCTACCTCCATCCTTCCCGCAGAATGCACCAGAAAAGGAGGCAGGAGGCCACTGGCACAGGAGTGGATGGTGGGGCCATGTCCGCCACAGCCCCTTGCACAGCGGCCCTGGGTGGGCCACAATCCCCAGCGATCTGAATAAAGCCGTGAGATACCCTCCTGCGTCTGATGGAGGGACCCCAAGGCCGAAGCCTCAACAACGTCAATAATTTTTTCTAAACACACAGAGTCCATATTGAAACTCACATTGTCTGAGCTGCCGGAGCCCAGAGAGGGAGGGGAGAGCGATAAAAGGCGTCATCAGGCTTTGCCTTCCCGTTCTTATACCAAAGATAGAGAATATTATAAATTTAATAGATCTTCTTCATTATTCATAGCTTGCTTGTGGAAAAAAAAAATCATAATAGCTTGGTGTGATATGTCAGGCATCTATAATTCATGGTGCTGAGATCACACAGCCACCATACAGTGGGAGTTCACAGAGTGAGATGTTTGTAATTAATCTGTGAAAAGAGAAACAAAGGCAATAAACTAGGAAGGACAATAAATGAGGGACAGATCCTTCCACCCGCACTGATGTGGGATAGTACTTGGCTAGGAGCATGAATAATCCTTGGCTAAAACCTGTGAAATTAGCCAGGAAGTGGCTAGGAAATTTACAGTAAACAGTAAATTCATCACTGGCTGGTTCATTGCAAGTCAGGCGGACCATGCTGCAGTTTGGGTAACAAGGTGCTGAAAGCAGCAGAGTGGCCTGTGCTTAAGCTGAGCTTGGGTCAAAGTGTGAGGAGACAAGAGCTCTTGAGCTGGGTCTCGAGGCTGTGCAGGTGGTGCAAGGCAGCACCGAGACCGTTCACTGCCACCCAGGGCGCTCCCTCCGCCTTCCCCGTCCCGCGGGCTGGGAGACCCCAGCTCAGGGAAGGCTGGAAAGCTTGAGATCCCCTTGAAGCATTTGCGTTGACCTTGTTGACTTCAGCAGGACTGGGGCACATGCTGAAGGGCTTTGCTGAGCAGGGAGGTTTCTTGAACCAGAGCCTGAGTGAGGACCCGAACAATTTGTGCTGCTCACAAAGATCTGCTACAGTGATGGAATGAATGAAGTCGCTTCCTAACTGGAAACAGTGAGCTGGAGTTCTCCAGAACCCCCTTCCTCTTGCTATTGTCTATTTTCATTCCGGTGAAGCTAAAGCTGGTAACTGTACAGCTTAAAAACTCCCTGTGGTTTCTCACAATAGGCCAACCGTCTATGCTGGTTTTCAAATGATGCAGGGAAATCTTGTAAGACTGCATGGCCAATCAAGGAGGAGGAGAAATTAATTTCTTCCAGAGTGGATGCTACAAGGAAAATGGAAAAATAAATCCTCATTCTTCTGGGGTTTGTCTATGGCTTTGACCAAAAAGTGCTGGTGCCAGGTCCATCAGGCAAAGCTGTGTGTCACAATTAAACTGTTTTAATCTGAGATAAACAAGCCACAGGGTAGAGGGGGCAACACGGTGAGGCCGGAGTGAGTCCAGGAGGAAATCCAGGCCTTGCTCCTGGGAAGATGTGATGGTGCCAGTGCACGGATGCTGGAGGCCAGAGGCACTCATTGTTTTTTTTATTCATTCCTGCCTCCCTCAAAAAATAATTGGTTTTCTTTGGTTGCTTGTTTGTTTGTTTGACTTTTTGCATTCTTTGGGTTTAATTTCTCTTGCAATATGGCCTTAATTTACATTGAGAGGATGCATGTTTATTTATGCACTTTTTTTTTTTTTTTTTTTTTTAATTCTCATTACTCCTAGGCTGCAGCCCTGCAAGAGGACAATGGCCACATGGAGACAAGGAGCACGAGGTGTATCCCAAATCTCTACCGCCTGTACAGTTCCTGTGCCAACCCTGACCTCTGCACAATCTGGATTGTCGCTGCTTTGGGCTATGTCTAGGGTGGTGCCTGTAGGCTCCATATAGTGTTAACAGTGAAATCCACGAAATTCCCCTCTTCAGAGTCCCCATGGCATTGTTGGTGCAATCCCAGCCGAGTTGGGGCTCTGCAAGTCTCAGCAATGCCCTCTGGTGACATATCCCAAGACACCACTGTCAGCGCACGGGTCCTCTGCCAGCCAGCCCACGGTTGGTGGAAAAATCACCCAGGAGGGCACTTTTCCCACTCTATAGGTCCTCAGGGAACAGTAAATAGAAACTGGGAATTTATCAGGTTCTCCAGCTTCTCGCCTCAGCCTGATAATCACTTTCTGCCACATGAGTCCCTGCAGAATCCCAGTGTTTTCAGCATCTGGGAAATAGCTTCAGGGAATAGCAGAGCATTCTGTGCTTCCTGCTGAGGCTGTGAGCAGTCAGGAAAAGGGCCCTGGAACCCATGGATTAGATGCCCTGGTGAGCTGCTCCAGTTATAGTGCAGCAGGACATACTGGAATGAATGATTCTGACCTTAACTGGCTCTAGCGTTGCCATCCAAAACGTGTGTGATTGTGCTAATTCACCCCAAAGGAGCATTGCAAGGCTGGTTTATTGTTGTGGGTACAGTGCTGAGAGCTCCTGGCACAAAAGACAGTGCAAGTGCAAAATAGTTTCCTCTTATTTTTTGGCTTTGCCGAGGAGCCTCCTGTGGTGGAAAAGAGCAGCCCGGTTACCTAAACCATATCCAGCCACGGGACCAGGGCAGTGCTGCACTTCCCTCTGCCGTTGTTTCTCCTGCAGTGTTTGCGTGGGAATAGTCCATGAGGGAAATGACACAGAAATCCCTGTTAGAAGAGTGGACAGATGGGTAGGAGAAGAAGACGACTCTGTCATGACAATCTTTCTTCCTGTCTACAGCCCAGCAAACACAACACAAGCTTGGACTGAATTACCCCAAAACATCACATGTGAGCTTGCCCAGGATTTAGCAACTGGGATCCACAGTGCCTGCACAGATCACATCTAACAGCGGATGGCAAGAAGTATGGAGCAGCAGACATGCTGCTCCAATCCAAACCCAAGGAATCCCATCTGCACCTATCCACCTGCCAGTCCAAACCCAAGGAGTCCCATCTGCACCCATCCACCTCGCTTCACAGCATGCACAGCCTCAAAATGTTCCTTTAAGCCTTAGTGAAAGGATTGGTATTCCAGGGTTAGCCTTTAAACCCTTGGGAAAAGGCTACTCTCCCCTCTCTGGGCTGCCTGGCACCTCTGCAGCCACAGTCCTCATCTTTATTCCCATCTTCCCCTCACCTCAATCCCTGTGGTAGGGGTGCTGCCTCATGACTACTTTGACGTGGCAGTATGTCTTGGAAGTTTTGGTGGGAGCTAGAGCAGAAAATTCCCTTGGCTGGATCCAGGTGAGGGGAGAGACAACAGTTTCAAAAAACATCTTTTGAATGTTCACATTCCCCTTTAAAAATAAAGGAGCTAGGCAGGCAGAGAAAGCCAATCTGGGTGTATAAATAACCAGTAAATGGCAGGGTGTTCACCCTTCCCACACTGGATTACCTAAGGCATCGCATCGCCCGCTACAAGCTCAAGATGGGGGAGCTGCCAGCAGAGCAGTGCCGTGCCTGATAACCGGAACAGCCCACAGGATTGCGAGCAGGCATTCATGCTCCAAACGTAAACAAGGCAGAGCTGCCTCCTCGCCGCTTCCAGTGCAGCCACCCCGCATCCCGGGGGACTGGAACAGCCCAGTGCGTGAGATTAGCCAGGCCAAATCAAGGAACAGCAGGCGTGTGGCGGAGCGGAGTTATGGAAACATAATACAGAAATGGCCCAAGCTTCCATGTTTTCTCAGAATCAGGTACATAAAAAGGCACAGGGATCCTCTCCCATATCCAGGCAGTGCAGGAAAGGCCATGGCAGGGGGCTGTAAACCCTGGCTTGGCCTCCTGTAGGGTCACAGAACACAGAGCTCACACCGTCCCTTGCTTGTTGGGGCTTCTGGCACACATCTGCCTTCTGAGCTCAAGAATGCCCCCAGTGCCTGCCTTCCCAGCAGGATGCTGAGCTAGGAGAGAGCCAGCAGATTGCCACAGTCAGTACCAGTCGTAATGGCACCTTCCACCCAGGGGTCTCAAAGCACTTGGCAAAACCCAAACAACCACTGTGCCTCCTCTCTGCCCAGTGAGGCCAAGCAGGCAGTAGTGAGCAGTATTACACACTGTGTAGTGGGTGAGCAAGACCCAAAATGGGCAACGACACCCGTATGGTGATGCGGCTGAGACAGCAAACAGCACAGGAACCAAAGCTTCAGCAGCATCTGCTTATGATCACTGATCATTTTGAGCTGGCCTCTTCCTGCAAATTGGTTGCCAGCTTTTGATGCTGTGATTCTCTAAATAGAAATCAGATGGAGTCAGGTAAATGTTTTTTTGTACCCGTCCCCTTCCTGCTCAGGACTCATACCCAAACTTCTCATTTTAACCTTGTCTTTATGGTCTGTTGAAATCAAAACGCTCGTGCAAACAGCCTGAAACGCTGGGGATTTTCAGCTCAGATCTGAACTTGAAGCTGTTCTCCCAGGCTGTGCAGCGCTTGCTATTTTTAGCTCCATGTCAAAAAGTTAAAGCAGCACGTGGTAAGATGTTATGACTCTTAAAATTACTGTAAGAATGTTCCAGGGAATGGTACCAATTCATCAAAAGTAAGTTCGTTGCGTGAGATAACTCGGCGACCTTTGATGTTGTACTGAGTTTGTGGGTCACTGGCTATTAACGCTGCTGCAATTTGTTGAGCAATAACCCAATGATTACGGAAAGGGAAGTAGCTATTAATATGGTAAAAGGCACACCTAAGCGAGGATGTTTACTCCTGTAGGCTGAGGGGGGGAGGGCTAGACACTCTTCAAGATGTTTCTATAGCTCTGGTTTTTTAGTACTAAAGATAAGGACCTGTTCTTCCTTCCCCCAAGACCAGCAGAGTATTGCAGCTGGAAAACAGTGCCCCAGCATTTGAAGTGAGGGATGTGAAGGCAGACCACAGGCAAAAAGAGGCCTCTTCATTGGCCATGACACCACGGCAGTCTGCTCTCAGCACACACAGGGGCTGCAGGATGACCTCTCTTTAACATCCACATGTGTCAGGTCTGATCCCTGCTTCTAAAGCCCTCACAGGAGTGTCCTGTAAGAAGTCATTGGTGGTTTTGTGTTCTGGGGTGATAGCGGTCCCAGGAAGCTGAGGATGAGGGACCCCTTCTCTCCCTGGAACCTTGTCTCACTGACCGGTCATTTCTTCACACAGGTATCTCTGTCAGCCCCACTTGCATGCTTGATTATCATCAGTGGGGTTTCTGTGAGTCAGCTCAGCCCCCTGGATTTGACACTGGGATACCATACCCCAGGTTAGATCAGTGATGGTGGTGAGATGAGCAGGAGCATCTTTCACAGCAGGAAAGGGCAGGAAATTGTTCTCAGCAAGAAGACAAAACAGAGGAAATTGCCCTATGGGGCAATGGATGGAAAGAGGAATTTAAGGCCAGAAGCATCTTCCACATGCAGTATGCACCAAAAAGAACTGAATACTCTTCAGTGAGATTCTCATTCACCCATATCTATGGATGTTGAGCAAAGGTAACCAGCCACATTCAGGTGGACTGCACTTGGTTATGCTTCATTTCTGCAGGAAGGTCTTCTGTTCCCCTTGTAAAAACTGCTGTAACAAGACCCAAAGTCTGCAGAACATACAGCCTGTTCAGACAAGCAGTGCAAAACACAAAGATCTGGATATCAGGGAAGAAAGCAGAGGGGTTTTTGTGGCTCAGCCACAGCAGTGACAGGAAGGAAAGAGCTCCATCTCTTCCCAACAGAGGGGGAGCTCAGGCATTCAGTGTTGTGGGTTGCTCATAAACCCCACCAGTCTCAGGCTTGTTACAAAGATGTCGTATTACCAAACACTCCCTTATCAGCAGGGTGGGCTGATTTATAGTGCCACATACAGTTACAGCTTAATAATAATAAGGATGGTTCTCAGGCATTCCAGCACACTACACCCACATCACCTTCTTGCCTTTGCTAAATTTGCTTCTGATTTACGGTCGCATAGCAAGGTGAAAATCAGTCACCTCAGTTTCAAAGGGAGAAAAAACAAGAGGGCAGTTTTCAAAAATGGCCTGGGTTTCTCTCTGCCTGCTTTCAGAAGCATCTGTTTTGGAGCTCCCATGGTTAAGTGAGCTGTGAGTACAACTGTCCCCTCAGCTTTGTTGATAAATACTGAACTCCTGACATTCCACCTGGTGAGTTTTGTGAAGTTCTGTTGGTGTAAAGCTCCTCAGTTTATTTCATGCTGTGTATTTGTTCAGATTTCTGGGACTATTCCCTGCAGGAACACCCTTCTGCTCTTACTCTCATCTCTCACAATACACTGCATGGTTTCTTCAGTCCTTCACTTACCAGCACTTTCCTTCCAAGGTGTTGAACCTCAGCCATATTCTTCAGGTTTAGCTCACAGGAGAGCCAAGCCCTCATGGATTGCTCCCAGCCAGGCTCCTAATTAGCCATCCTCGGCTATATTTTCACCTAGTGTGGCCACGTGCTCCTGAGAAACCTGCAGGGTTTGAGAGCCTATGGCCCTGAGCATTATAGAGCAGATACTGCATCTGCTTCTCCCATCCTCCTTGCAGGGCTTCCTTCACCTGCTGCCACTGATGTGGAGAAATCCAATTAAACATTTATAGCTCTGTAACCTCTTGGTGTGTTTGTGGGGCAGCTTCCCACGTCTGACCTACACAGAGCATGAATGGGCTATGTTTTCTCCGTCACCTTGGCATGACCCCCAGCCTACACACTCACCAGCAGACCTGTCCCACACCAATAAAACAAGCCCCTTAGAGGCTTAGGGCAGGAGCCAGAGCTGTGTGGGCAGACATTAAGTGACCTAGGGCTCTCAGCAGCCTGAAGTCAGCTCCATATGCTTCATCTTACTGTGGGAATGTGGCTTCAGATAGTCCCTGGCATTAGGGATCGCTGGTGCTTGATGCAGGCAGCCTGTGCTTTGGTGCTCCAACGAAGCTCACCCTGGGGAATGGGGGCTCCCATGATGGGTTGGTTGGGT
This sequence comes from Aphelocoma coerulescens, assembly GCF_041296385.1. Taxonomy (NCBI): domain Eukaryota; kingdom Metazoa; phylum Chordata; class Aves; order Passeriformes; family Corvidae; genus Aphelocoma; species Aphelocoma coerulescens. Next base: position 20,536,888 of record NC_091023.1, on the reverse strand, counting down.
GAACTGCAAGTTTTTCATGGAGTGTCCCACCTGAAGCTGCTAAGTGGGGAATTTCAGGGGGAAGGAAAGGGACAGTGGCCTGCCTTTGGGTTGCTGTTCCACCTCAAGATGCCTCTACTCTCCCCTGCTGACACTAGTGTGAGGGAGCTTTGGCCCCCAACCAGCAGTATGGCTGAAGAACGAGATCTAGATGTGCTGGTAAACATTTTGAAGACAGAAAATAAATTCATCCATCTCTGTAAGAAATGCTGCCCCCAAGAGAAGTTTCTTATCATAGGCAAGGCTAAGTGCACAGGCACCAGCAAATTCACCACCAGCATTGATTATTTCATTATAAATTGCTCACTTGCTTTCTTGCATTTGCTTCTGAACAGAAATGAAACACTGGCTACTGAAAATAACAGCAGCTAATACACAACCAAAAACCTGACTTGCATATGAAAACACTGGATTTTCCACAGGGGCTTTCCCACTCTTTAAGCTCCTTTAGACTTTAAAGTATGAGCTCCATTAAGGTTATAAAAATGTACTGCCTTAGCTGCTGGATTTTTTACTGTGCCGAAAGGAAGACAACTGCTCAGAGGCTGAGCGAGAAGAACAATCTCAGTATTAACAGTCTTGCACTGACATTGATGATTGATGGCAGATGAGGATGAAGATGGAGAAATCAGGGACTTTCCACACTGTAAAATAGGGAAGGGAAACCAGTCTGCTATACCAGGGCTACAGCAACGTAAGTCAGATGCCTTAGGATACCTGGCAAAGCCTCCTCAGTGCATTGAAGTCATGCGTGGCTTCCTCCATGTTTTGGAGTCGTTGTGTAGTGGAAAATATTGCAAAGGATCATTTCCCAAGTCTTTTGCACAAAGCACACATCTCTGTACCTATGTGGCAATAGCTGGTATTCAGACACTGCTAGAGATGAACTTTTCTCAGTATGGGACTCATTGGACTCTTTGGTTTCTTGAGGTCTTCTCTGATCCAAAAGGGAAATTTCTCTAGGAGCCCATAATTTGGCCCATTAGTATATTTAATTTTATTGTGTCCTGAGCTGATGGTAACTGGAAGAAAAGAAGGTATGTAAGATTGTGACTAACAGCAACCTTTGCACTGAAGCCAAGCCAGGCCACTCTAATGGTGCAGAAAAGGTGCTCCCTCCAAGTCAGGACATTTTCCACTTTGCTGTCCCAAGGTCTCTTCCCTGTGGATCAGCCATGTCCATGGCTGATAGCACAACTGCTGTGGGGCTGGATTTACACCTTTATCTCCTTCTCTTTGTAGGAGGGACTCATCTTTAGAAATGCTGGCTCCTGGATGCCATTAGAGGAATACTGCCCGCAATGGCATGCTCCATGGTTCCTCCTAACCTTTGGTTTTCTGTGTGACATCAAATGGCGGGAGTGGTATTTTATGATCACCTGTATTTGCACAGCCAAGTGTAAGGATGGGCAGGTACATGGGAAAACCCCCATGTCTCATTCTGTAGCAAGGAGGAAAACGACTCCATGGATAAAAAGAAAGTAGGAGATAAAAAGGTAAATATTTCTTTTGTCCCTAAGGCACAGTCAAGAAAAGGCATCATCATTTTGCTCAGACACTGGTATAACCTCATGTTTCCCACAAAACATATTTCCCCAAGATCAGTTTGCACATATCAGTTTTTGCCCATGAATACTCATGAGACACAAATCAGCCCTTTAATCCATGATTAGTATGTCACCCCACGCTCTGTGGTTGCATCGTGATTTGGTGTTACTGTTGAATGGTTGCTGTGCTATTTAATTGTTTTTTGCTTAGTGATCTGTTCGCTCTGTTAATATTTAATTCTCTTTTCCCATCCCTCTTTCTACCCCCAAAAGTCCTGAAGAATAGGAAAACGTCTTTCATTTTCTCTTGCTTCATGCGCTGTTGTAAGAAAATACCTATTCATAATCTCCTGTAGGTGATAATGATGATATACAGTCATAATGCTGGAATTCTTAAGTGGTTGCCAGTGCTGCTTGATAGCTGAGAAAAGAAAAAAAATTGACCTGATTTGAAATGAGCAGGTTAGTATGCAGGTTAGTGTGCTTTATTTGCCTTTTCCAGTGGTTTGGATAATGAACAAATTGTCATCTTGGCATATCCTCTGCCAGATTCTGAGCTGAGAGCTGCACATGAGCCTGAGTGACAGCAAACCAAGCTGCCCAGTGCCTTGTGTGCTTTGCAGGGGTGAATTCATGAGGACAAATTGGATCTTTGATTTATCCTTTAAACAAAAAGAAAGGAAAAGAGTAACATTAATTTAAACGAGCTCTAGCTGAATTGCATTTTTTGTAGTGATCAATATTCTGGGCATTGTAAGCAGCAGCTTTACATAATAAATAGCTGCATTATGTAATGCTAGTTAAATTTAGAAATGGTTATTTTATTACCTTTAGCACACATAAAATAGAGAGTGATAGAGCCGGAGCCCAGGAGCTGTCTGAGGATGCAGAGAACAGCTGGGCCTGGCTGTGCGCAGTGAAAATAAACCCCATAAAGCCAGGCAGCTCAGGCTGGGCGCTCTGAGTCAACGTCAAGCATTTTTGGGGGGTGGGGTGGCAGGGGCAGGCCCTGCTCTGAAGCACGGCACACTCAGGAGCAAAACATCTCTGCACAATCAAGATGGAAGATTTATTATGAAGGAATGAAATGTGCCACTTTTGTTCTCCCTGGTGTCCCCATAAAGCCTTTGTTTGACAGGCTCGTTTGGGCTCTGGGTAGCTACAGTCCCTTCCGTGAGGCTGCTGGCTGCTTTGAGACCAGTTGTGTGCAGACTATAGATCAATTATCTCCCTGCTAGGGATAAACAGTGTTTCTCTTTTTCCTCTTCAGTAGCATTTGCTATTATCCCAGAGCATAGGAGTCCTTTCTTTTCCTTCCCAGCCACACACACACACGCGTGCGCACACACACACACACTGGAGGGAGGGAGTGAAAGAATTCAAGTTTGTTGCATTAATCTTCATTGCCTGATCCTCGTGCAGCCTGCTGCTGCTAACTTAAGAGTTCAGCGTGCTGCCCATTCACAACAGGCTGGAGGGACGAACCCTTTTGTTATAATTATGAGACATCTCAATCCAATAAACACCCTGAAATGAGAGCCTCTGGAAATGGGAGTTTGGAAAATTACAGCTGAAGCAGGAAAGTCCCATTGTGAAATCTTTAGCTAAGCAGGAACACTCTTGTTTGGCTGTTTCATAACACACAGGGAGCTCCAGTGTGGGAAACGAGGGGACTTTAATTAGTACATCAGAGCTTAGATGTTCCTTCTGCTCGCTGGGGCTGGCACCCATTTATCAGGGGCGGGGGCGCTCTCAGAGAGGGCTGGAGCTGGAGCCAAACTGCTGATGGAGTTAAGTGCTCTCTGCCCTACTCTCTGCATTGCAATTAGAGGGCTCTGAATTAAAAGTTAATCTAAAGCACTGTCAAACTTAAGTAAAATTCAGATCTAGGTCACAGTTCTACAAGGAGAGTCTGTAGGTTCTTAATGGACTGAACCAAAATCCTTTCAAAGGATTTGGAAGAGCATCTGGACATGCTTTTTAAAAAAAATACAGATTTTGACAGATATCAGGAATATCTCTAATAATTACATGTGCTTGTTTTTTATCAAATACTGTTCACAGCTTTAGTATAAACAAGAGTCCTGTCCAGCATCTGTTGTTCATGGAAGTTTCCAGACTACTGAGCAGCACGTAACCACTTCAGAAAAATCATTAGAAGTTATGTAGCTGAGCTGGTGTGAGAGACAAAGAGTTAAAGCTAAATCCCATTTGGAAGTAAACTTTGCAAAAGCAGTGAATTTTCTCAAAGGCTGACTGCTCTTGATTTGCGAGGACGTTCCCAGTCCTGATTTCAATTAAAGAGAAATCCTCAGGCATTTCTGCAGTTCAGCGGTGTCCTTTATTCCACATGGTTATATATTGAGTAATAAACAAAACAAACAAAGACTGTATTCTGCAATGAACTGCATATGTCCTGTGCAATCTTGGGGAAATCAATAGGTCAGGGTCTGGCCTTGGATTGCCTCAGTATCGGTTGTCAATAATTCCCCCAGCTTCAGTGCAGTAACACTGAAGAGCTTCAGTGCACATCTGTGTAAGTGAAAAATGAATGTGGAGACGCAAAGCTGTCTGTATATTCCCCTAAAAAAAGGAGAGGATAAAATAATACTACAGAGACTACACTCCTTTGTACAGAAGCAGAAATAAATAGGTAGCCAGCATTGTAAACTCTTGATTTATTTGCTAAGCCTCCTGAAGTCATGAGAGTACATTTTGAAGAAAGCATTCAGCCAAGCTTTGGGATCTCTTTCTTTTCTTTTCATTGTTGCATCCCTAGATCCTGGCTCTCACTGGGGTCTGCAGTTCACAAGCACCAAGACCCGGTTTGTACAATGAGGCTCATGTAACAGCACAACAGGAAGCAGTGGGTCTTTAAACAGTACTGATGATGATGGTAATAATAATAATAAAAAAATATTATTAACAATTTGGGGGTTTTGCAAATGCTGAATCACAGATGTCTTTCATCCTGCTCCTGGTAATGTTTAATAAGTGTATGTTTTCCACCACAGCAGGCAACACTGAGGAGTGCCAAGGCTGGGCTGGGTGCTGGGAATGTGACTTGGGGCTGTGTTTCCTCCCGTTTGCCTCCTGCCCCACGAGCCCTGGGGCAGTGGTTACACTTGACACTGGGCGGGTCCTGATGGTGCTCGGTGCAGATGCTGAGCTCTCTGGATGTGGATGCAGAGCAGCTTTCGAGGTTACACAACTGGTCTTTGCATCTTGCTCGCAGCAGAAAGGTTCACACAGAGTTTTTTCTGGAAGGGGGTGATTTGTGTTCCATCTGTTAATTAAAGAAAAAGAAAAGGAAGGTGCGACAGGGGCCTTTGTCACCCTGTGAGGCCAAAGGGACAAGACCCACCTGCGGTCCCTGCGTTGGGAGGGCGAGGAGGCAGAGGGTGGTGGTTAAAGCACCTCAGCAACGGTTGTGGCCCCTGTGACAGAATGAACAAAACAGCCTTAAGGTGCCAGGGCTGTGGCACTGGTTGGTCATCCTGCTGCCCAAGGGCGAACAGGAAGCCTTATACCTCTGGCTTTACACTTCCCTGGAGTGAGAAAATACTCAGATTTGGGACATTTTAATGTCTCCCTCTACTCCTGGTGTAACTGAGTCTTTCTTGTTTTTAAATAGATGGTATTTTCATTCCCATTTAGAACAGCATAAATCAGGAGTTAATCTAGGCAAAGTCACCTGGCTCTGTTGAAGCCTGTGGAAATGCACTCGCAGGAGATCACAATCAGGCCTCGTGCTCACAGAAAACACTCGCTGCACTGAGAGAGCAAAACCATGCTCTGGAGACACAAATATCATAACCCAGCTTTTGACATGGGCTCTTCCTTCAGGTCTCCCATGCTCTGGTGCAGCCTGGCCGAGCTTGCCCAGAGTGTGCATGAGGCTCCGTATGCCCTTTAATCCTCCCCACATGCCTCTTCCCAAGTCTTCATTTGTATGCACACATTTGTATCACTCACTTTGGCCATAAAACCTACAGGATTTTAAATTGAACTGAAGTCTCAAATGCTTTAAAAGAATTTATGTTGCATAATTGTATGGGTTTGCCTGAAAACAAACAATGATGTATGGCTAAAATACTCTCCCAGGGAGATGACTCAGATCCTTCTTTGTGGCTTAGACCTTGCTGGGCTGCTGATGGTGCAGCTTGTAATCTCTGCTCTAGATGCAGGACAAGGGAAGGCAAACAAAGGAGCAATGCATGGAGCAAGGGGCATGAGATCAGAAATCATGAGTTATTTGGAGCTTTTGAAGACACTCAATGCTTTCATTTGTTCTAAATCAAGGCATCACTGGAGACTCTGGAGAAGAAAACCAAGCCCTGATGAGTTTTATACCACACCGTCCCATGTGCGGTTGGGGGAGTGCAGCTGGTTTTGTGCCAGTTGGCAGAGCAGCCGTGTGCCCAGTGCCTCCCACCCCTAGGGGCAGCCTGTGGACAGCACAGGGCACAGAGTGGGGTACCTGGATCTGGGGTGGATGGGTGAGTTTCCCACCCCAGGGTGCCCTGCAGGGATGGAGCTTCACAAAATGCTGCTGTTTTGAATGGGCAGGTTTGGGTGTTTTGCAATCCAGACGGTTGCAGGCAGGTCCCTCGTGTCTGGGTGTCTCATTGCCAAGTGCTGAGCAGATGATCCTGGCACCTGGGCTGCTTTGTCTGTACCCAACAAATGTTTTTGCCAGCAAGTTAGGAGTTCATGTGGTTTTTGCTGTCACTGTTCTCACTTTAAACATCTTCCCATACTTTGTTTTCTGTAAACGTGCTGTATGTCCCAAGGACACAATCTGACTACTTCTGGTAATTAAGTCAATTTTTCAACCAGGGCTCAAAAAGATTTATGAAAGCTTTACTTTGTGTATGTGAAACTGAACCAGTGCTTAAATGTCCTTCAGCCATGATGGCTGGGCCCCAGGAGTCCTAAACAGGTGTGGGAAAGATCAAAGAGACCTCATTTAATGTGTTTCTACATACATAAACCAGTTCGCAAGGTGGCTTTGCAGATACAGGAGGTTTGCCATTTTCATACTGTTTGCAGATTTTGGGATTTCCATTCTGAGCACACACTGAACCCATGGCTGCCACTGTGTGTGAGCTGGTGTTCTCAGGATGGTGGCCTCAAGTGGATCGATCCCTTTCTTTCTGTCATTGCCAGCTGGGCTGGGACATCTCTGGGTCTGGAGCTCCCTATTAGTACTGGAAGTGCAGGGCATTCTCTGGTGTAACTTGATGCACTTGCAGCTTCTCAGCCCTGCCAGCGCCCTCCACCCTTCCTTTCCTAAACCAAAAACATCAGGTATGGAGTTACCATTGTGGAGCAGACTCAAGGAGCATGTCTGCTTTCCATTCCAAGCAAAGCATAGCACAGCAGTCTAATACCATCAGTTTGCAATGAAAGAATATTAAAAATAGGGGGAAAAAAAGGTTGACTTCATGGCAAAGAATAAAAAAACTTTTTTCTTAGTTTGGCAGCACCAAGCAACATCAGGGAACATATCAATTCATAACAGCTGTGGGCAGCTATTTCTGTCCCAGACATCACTAGTTTAATGGGAGAAGCATGGTAAAAGTTAACAGATCTGTGTCCAGCAAGGTTAATTCTGAGGTTACCAGATTATGATGCAAAGAAAATCAGCTGGTGTTTTTCTGTCTCTCTATGAATAGCACAGTTGCATTATTGCTACCGGAAGGGTAGTCAGCTCTTCTCAGTCTGCGGTCTCCCACTGTGGAGGGAGGAACCTGTGAAAAATTGGTTTCCTTTCCAAACATACCCTTCTGCCTTTCTCATTCAGTGCCTACGTAACCAGAATGCTGAAGGGGTGGCTGCTAATATCACAACTGCTTGTGATCGTGTTTTGCAATAGTCACTCTTTTCTGTAAGCAAAATGATTAAGTTTTGTTCCCTTTAATTGTTTTGAGATAATAAAAACCAAAAGAGTTGTTAAAATGCTTTCAAGCAACATTTCTGCAAAAATGCTTGTGATTTTCTCTTTCACCATGTCACACCTCCTGTTCCAAAATTATTTTCATGTCCCTTCCCCCTGTAGCATCAGTGGCAGTAGCAGCAGGAGGCCACTGCTTTTTCCAGCAGATTCCAGTCTGAACACAACCAGTAGCCTAAAAGAGGAGGAAAAAAGACATGCAGTGAGGAGATTCACAAACAGCTCCATGGGAAGGTGGTGGCAGAGAAGAGTCTCTTGACTCCTGTTTGCAGCTCTGTCCTGTCTGGCAGTTCGTGCTGCCCAATTTTGACATACACTGTACAAATGGTTTTGTTTCCTGACTGTACACATGTAACATACAGAAGTCTATTGGCAATGATGGTTTAGAAGTGAAATGAAAATCTTTCCAGCTCAGCTTTAGACAGATCAGTCTAGAATAGAGGTAACCATACAGTTTCATAATGTGCTTTGAGAAACTGGGTAATGTGCCTGAAGAAGAGCTAAATACTACTGCTAAGTACTATTAACAGAGCTGATAGATAAGTTTGAAACTCTGCTGATGTAAAACTTCCATCAAAATGTGTCCAAAATTATGTGTGTTTCCCAAAGGCTAATCAAGTTAAAAAAACCTCACAACAGTGGCCTCACGTTGAGTCCTGTGTGCAGGTTTCAGCACCACAATATAAGATATAAAGCTATTAGAGAGCATCCAAAGGAGGGACACGAGGATGGTGAAGGGTCTGGAGGGGAAGCCGTAAAAGCAGCTGAGGTCACTTGGTTTATTCACCTGGAGAAGAGGAGAATGAGGTCAGACCTCGTTGGGGTCTGCAGCTCCCTCATAAGGAGAAGTGGAGGGGCAGATCTCTGCTCTCTGGTGACTGGTGACAGGATTTGAGGGAACAGCCTGAAGATGTGTCAGGGAAGGTTTAGGCTGGATATTAGGAAAAGGTTTTTTACCCAGGGGGAGGTTGGCACTGAACAGTCTCCCCAGGGAAGTGTTCACAGCCCCAGCCTGACAGAGTTTGAGAAGCATTTGGACAATACTTTCAGGCACGTGGTGTGATTCCTGGGGTGTCCTATACAGGGCCAGGAGTTGGACTCTGTGATCCTTGAGGGTCCCTTCCAACTCAGGATTTTATATGATTCTATGATATTTTTCACTCTGGAATGGCATTCCAGCTTTATTGTTTATTATATATTATAATAATAGAAAATAAAGCAGTCTCAATAAAAATTGAATGCTGTGATCTATCCAGAAGGGCCTTCCTTTTAGTTTTGAGAAGAGTTCCAGCAGTTTTCTTCTGAATCAAAATGAAGCCAGACTTGAAGATGTCAAGCTCTGCAGTGAGCCGGAAGGTGCAGTCCCAGCAGCCCAGTTCTGCAGTACCAGTTTGCTGTGGGGCTTCCCCGAGGATCTGCTTCATTGCTCAAGCTCCAGAGAGAGAAGGTGGCCCAGTCTTGCATTCACAGGGCAAGTCTGATCCCAGCTGCCCTGTGGTTGCTACAAGGAATATGGAGACTAGGTCATGAACTTAAAATAATGCTCTTTGATTCTCTCAGGCTATATATAAACTGCCTGGAGGATTCGTGTTGCAGCCTGCTCCAGCAGGATCTCGGTCACCTAAGTGCTCAGGGAAGGGAAGGGAATTTTGCTATCTCTGGTTTTGGCAGTGGTGTGCAGCCAGACCAGTGACTCAAACCTGCATGTTCAGGACCCTCACTGCTCCCTGTGCCTGAAATATCACCTGGGACTTCACTGTGAGCTGTCATCTGTATTCGGGGAAGAAGGAGGAGAGGAGATCCCTGATTCTCCTGCCTTCACATAACACGGGACAGGGATCAGGGAAGAGCATTTCTAGAGCTTTCTTCCTTTGACCATGGAAATGCAGTCTCAGTGCTCCAGCTGTCACTGGTTAATCAGCATCTTCCCCAGAGGAGAACGAGGATCTGACTCATGACTCAGAGCCACATCCCCACGCCTGGCCTTCTCCAAGGGGAATGCTGCCATCTCAGTGGGGGGATGGTAATTCCAAAAACATGAAAATAGCAGGCCTTTAGGGTTGCTGGCCTTAGAACAGACCTTCAAAAATAGTTTCCTCAGATGTTACCTTGAGCAGTTTCTATGTATATTCTTGCCAACGAGCTCTTGTTAGAATATTTGTGGAAAATAAACTCTGGCGAGCCATGAGCAGAGCCAAGCAGATTTAAGACAAGCAAATATTTGTGGGAAAGTTTGTGTCTGTTTGTGCTGTCCACCCAACACTATCATTTAGCATTTTCCATGAGGACGTAACTTCGCTGAGGTACCTTTTGATCAGAGGAGACATCAATTACCATGTATCCGTTTCCATGTTTTTCAGCTGTGAGGCACCAGTGGAAAGGTCAGTATTTCCTCTAAGAAGAGTTTGGTTTTGGCTCAGAACTTTACTTGAAGAGTTAACATTTCTGAAGTCATGACCTCAAAACCACAAATAGAAAGAAAAATAATGTAAGATAGATGAGCACAAAGTTCTGGAAGCCCTAACGAGTGAAAAACAAATTTCAGCGTGTTTTGTAACCATCCTCTGGAGTTAGTGAAAAAGGACTTTTTAATGAAACTGCACCCTAGAGCCCACAGAAATTTGCTTGGTAAATCACAAACACACAACTGAATGTGGGATGAAGGCTGGGTCTGCAGTCCTCCAGCTCTGAAAACCCTTCCTCAACATGGGAGCAGGAAAGCTGGTGTTGGCCACTGGCTAGGCCTGGCTGCTGGTCTCCACTAGGACTCATTCCCCTGCTCAACTCAGTAAGCCTTGAAGCCCAGCAGTATTTTTCTCAATGAAAATCACCCAAAGGATAAGGAAATTGCTGCCAAATCAACACACTTGATTTCTGAAAAGACATCCCAGTGCACAATGCTGATATCTCTAGGTTAACACCCCTGCACTGCCGGCCTCCCATGTGGCACCACTGGTGCTGGGTTAATGGCTGGACTCGATGATCTTAAAAGTCTTTTCCAACCTCAAAGAACTTTGTTTCAGGAGAGTGGAGTCCAATGGTCCCATTGACTGCAGTGTCAACAGGGATACAAAAACTTTGTGAAAATCAGTCTTGAAGAGAGCAGAATGTCACAGCCAGCATTCTGCTTTCCTCACAGGCAATACCCTGCTGAAGTGGAGTTGTTCATCCCCTCCCCTCTTCCTGATTCTGTCTTTCCATCCATTGCTTTTCAGGCCATTTCCTCTGTCTGTTGTCCTCCTGCTCACGAGGTTTCGTTCTGAGCTGGCATCCCTTTGTCATTTCCCACAAATATACTGTGCTAAAGGATGTTATTTGTCTGTACCCAAATAAAAGGATGGAAGAAAACAAAATTAGATCCGTAATTCCACATGTGTAAAATGCCATGGAAACACTGCCAAGCTTTTCCAAGTCAGAAAAGGGAAAAATCAAGCAGCTGTGAAAATCAGGCCTGATTTTCACAAGCCTTCAGTAGAGATATCCAAGCATGGGAATCCCTAAACCTTCATGAAAAGCTTTGAGTTACTGATTTCATTATCTCATGAGAAGGGCTTAGAGCTCAGAGACAGATGCTGCTTCTCTTTGCAGCTCCATGATGGAAAAAAAGGATAATTGTTCCAAAAAACATCTCTCATGACACATCCTGGCTCCTGTTTCTCTGCCTCTTATAGGAAGGTGGTTAGAGTTGAATAAAGCAGATGGAAAAGTGGGAGATGGCCATGCAATGTCAACGAGATGGAGAAAGAGTAGAGGGTATCATCCTCAATGCTTTATGCCAAGTGTTCCCACATCCCACCCTGACTGATAAGGGGGTCACTGCTGGGTGGTGGTGCTTTACTATAGTAAAAAACTACTTAGTAGCTGGGTACATGTATGTACTCAAGTGATTTTGCTGTGGATTGGAATGTTATGACTGGAAAAGGGATCACAAAGTGCTGTATCAGACTGGAAGGAGCGGAGTGTCAGGGGGGTCTGCATTAGAAACAGTTTCAAGATAACACTTTTTTGTTAATGGGGAGCAGCCCTGCATGAATGATCTCAGCAGATGTTCCCGAATTCGAGGAGCTATGAGCAACGCAACTACTTGGCAATTAGGACTTTAAAAATTTGCTTAAGGAAAAAAAAGAAGTGAGAAACCTCATCTCCTTGCCTGTGAGCACGGCGTGCTTTGCATGAGCAGTGCTGTGCATGCTCTGCTCAGGGCTGATGGGGCTTGTGGTATCCAGTTGCACTTGGGTGAAAGCGAGAGGAGACACAAAAATAGCTCTGCAGCCCACACCCCACCCACAGGAAAGCACAAGTCACCAGGAGCAGTTGCTTGCTGGAGCAGTGGCTGCTGGAGCAGTGCTCTCTGCAGCTGCAGCCTGCCAGAGCGCTCCAGGGTGAAGCTGTGCCTGGGGACAAGGATCACGCTCCAGTGGCACCTAAACCTTCGTGCAACAAAGGATTTGCTTTACCCCATGAAGCCATGTTGAGAGCTGGCCACTGTTGCCCACCCTGTAGCCATCTCTCAAGCAAGTTCAGTGTACAGGATATTAACCCCACATGTTCCGTGCTCCAGTTTGGCCAAATCAGCCTCAAGCGATATAAACCCTCAAGTGATTTAAAGCAATTTAAAGCCTCAAGTGAGATAAACCCTGCACTTCCTCCCAGGCCATGTGCTGTCCTTTTTTCCCTGTGGTTTCTCATGGAGTTTCCAAGCAGAAGAAGTCTTGCCTGAAGGCTGTCACTCCACTCCCAAGCCAAGTTTCTGGTGCTTTGGTTGTCTTCCCCATCACTTTGGACCCTCAGGGGAGTTTCTGCAAGGAGAAAAGATAATGCTGAGCAGCAACCACTCAAGTTTCTCCATCCTGCATATGAAACCTCAACAAAGGCTGAAATTTGTTTGCAATATAAGGCGAGCTGCCTCTTCTAACCCCCAAACTTGAGTCCCCGAAGGTGCCACCTCTCTTGCCATAGCCCCTTGTTCAGAGATTGATTGGGGGCAAACTCCCTTTAAGTTGCAGGTAAAGCTAGATGTGGTTAGGAAAGGGATGATGTCACATGCATCTGACCCCCAGGTCCAAATTCGGTGGCCTGGAGGAATAAATCAAGACTCCTCTTTGGAAACAAATCCCATGTCCTCAGAAGCTGCTGTTTTGTAGGTTTTCTCTAGTGATCCTCAATGCCTCCAAGGATGGTATCCCAGGGCTGTCATTCCCCCAGTGCCATGTTCCCACCATTGTCCTCTTCTCCATGCCATGGTCACTGCTTGCCAAAAGGAGAAGGCATTGGATTACCCCTGCCCTGTTACTCCTTGTGTAAGCACTATGGATATTTTTGACTGTCCTTTTCAATTCCAGCTGAAGTCAGTGCCACAGGCAGCTCTCTTAGTAGATTGCTTTTGTGATTTATGCAGGTCCAGAAGAGTCCAAGGATCATTTATCTTCAAGCCAGGAGAGAGATGAAAGAGTCATGGTAGTAAAATTTCCTGCAGAGCTAGATCTGAGCATCAAAGAGGGGAAAATGTCATTGTTTTACTGAGACACGACGACGTGAGGCAGGTTTTAATGCTAGGAGATTTTTTTAACTGCATAATTTGCCTTAAAAAGAAGTTTGGGGAAATGAAAGGAGGGCAAATGATCTCGGTGGGCACTGCTGGTAAGCACTCTCTGGTGAGGGGCAGAAAAAGCCAGGAGGGAGCAGAGCCTGAGGACCACATGCTGCTTCTGGGCTGTGGAGGCAGCACTGGGCAGGCTCAGGCTGTAGCTGCCTTGGGCACGTGTCCCTGAGTGGCCAAGGTGCCCAAGTGCAGCTGACCCCAGGACAGATGTGCCATCAGCCCTGTCTCATGGTGCCCGAGTGCAGGGGACACATGTGCCATCAGCTCTGTCCCACGGTGCCTGCATGAGGCCATGTGCTCACATGTCACAGGGTTCTGCCCCAAAATTGTCGTGGTCTTGCTCTGAGTGCTGGGGCCTGCACAGCAGCACAGCCGGGCATGTGTTGTGTGTTGTCCAGAGAAGCTGTGAGTGCCCCGTTCCTGGGAGTGTCTGAGGCCGGGTTGGACAGAGCTTGGAGGAACCTGGTGGCTTTCCTGCCCATGGTAGAGGCATTTGGTCTCTTCCTACCCAAACCATTCCACGATTCTATGAAAAATAAAGTTTCTGATGTCAGTGAGTCCAACTTCAAATATGGGAAACACCGCTCAGTCACACTCCTCCTCATGTGCTGCCAGTTCAGCACGATGAGAGTGCATCTCCTTGAGCAGCTGCTGGGCCAGGGGTTTGATGGAGCATCACCCAACCACAGCAGCAGGTCCTGCAGGGTGGGGGAACATCTCCTGCCCTCGCCCTGCCTCAGGTATTGCAACAAAAGCACAGATCTTGGGAAATATGATATCACATCACAGGGTTGGAAAGAAACTGAAAGGAGGAGAGGGCTGGGAAAGGGTCTGTTTACATTGGCAGCAGATGCTATCTAGAGGAGCTATCTACTTTTATTTCCCCTGTGGACTGCCCGTTGATTTTCTTGCAGCAGGCACTAATGGAAAATAATAAAACCCATTTTAGTCAGGTTGTATCTAGAACACTTACAGGTCAAGCCAGTACTCAAAACAGATGGTTATGGAACATAACACATTAGTTTGTCACCAGCGTCTACAGTGGCCAGGGGATTTTACCATTTGAAATTGAATTTTATAGGTCAAGGCCTTTTGTGGGCCTTGAAAAACAGTGAGTCTTGTTAAAGTTAGCATGAATGTGGAGGCAGTTACTGGGTGTGGAGATACACAATCTCTGTTTGTTAGCAGTTAAAAAAACCAAAGGAGACCCATGGTGGGAACTGTGATGCAGCTGTAAACCCCAGAATATGCTCATTAATTGTTATAGACTGAAATATTTCAGTATCATCTTCCAGCTACTAAATCAAACCCACAAAATGAACAGGAGGCGTCTTTCAATGAAAATTACGTCCTCTTGGCTTGTAATTTAAAATTCACTGATGACTGTAAAGGAAGCTTGGTCACAGAAGCCTGAGTTTCTTAGAAATGAGTCAGAAGTTGATTATTTGTTTAGGAGTTCAAGATTCAGATAACCTCAAACATCTTCTATGTGGTTTTATACTTCATGGAATAAATAAAGCAGGGACGTGATGTGGTGCCCGTACTGCCACACACACGCACAGAGACATGCACACACTGATGCCTCTGTTTTCTTCTCTTGTGTCCTATTGCACAGCCCTGTCCCCACGGGCTGTGTGAGGGCATCCATCACTCACACAAATCGCCCAAATTAGAGAGAGCTGCTGGCACTGAGGGCTTTATGGTAGTGCCAAATGCACGTGCTGGCTGGCTCTGGCCTCGAGTGTCCCAGACACTCACTGGGACCACTGGGGTGGCCTCCAAGGTGGGAAAGGAAGCCTTGTTTCTGGACTTTTCAGTTCCCACTGACTCACATTCTGTGTCAGTAGTGATCATGATTAACAACAGCAACACACCCAGGGCCAGGCTGCCAATCCCCCTCTGAGCTGAGTAGACCCTCACCCGAGCCACTGGGGAAGTGAGGCCATTTCCTTCCAAGACAGGCATGGTGGGGCATCCTCCATTTGTCTCAAACACGGAGGAGCAAAGTATTATCCCCATGTTCTAGTGAAGGTGTTTAATGTGAGGTTTTGGCACCATGTGCAGGAGCTCCCTACACACCTTGTGCATCAGAGCTGCGTGCTATTAGTCCTTATCTGATCCATGCTTTGCTCTCTGGTACTCCATGTTGCATTTTCTCCCTTGCTTTACTAAGCAGCATCTTTCAGGAGTGGGCAAAGCCATGGCCCTGTGCCAAGGGGCATCACTGGATTGACCCTGCCCAGTGCCTTTCTTGCCGAGTTGGCTCCTGTGCTGATCACACACAAACACCGCTGTGCTCTGCTCTCCTGCCTTTATCTATTTTTAACCCAACCCTAAGTGTGCATCCCAGGAGTGAAGTATGTTGCGTTGCTAGTAACTGATGGTAGGTGGAAAATCCATTTGGCCACTCTGTTTCCCAGTGATATCCACTAAAGTCTGGAATCACAATCATTTCTGCAGGTTTTTGCTGTGATTCAGCTTTGGAAAAACCCCCTCTCGGGGAGGAATGAATAGCATGGTGTGGCTGTGCTCCGTATTGATTGACGTTTTTGTCTTTATGTGCAAAGCTGCATAGGCAGCTGGACAGGAACCTGAGAACAACAAATATTAAAGCTGCTAATGTTTAGATAGTAACAGAGATCTCTGGTTCCTCCTGCTCGTAATGAAAACACCTCCTCTGTGCTGTGTGAGGTGCTCGGATGGGCAGTAAGTGCCTCTGCAGAGAGGATGGCAGGGTGAGTCCCTCATGCAGGTGAAAACAGAAGGGATGGAGGAAGAGTTCCCAAGGCAGAGCGACATCAGTGCTAGAAACAGCGCTTCTGTCTCCAAA
The DNA here is from genome assembly GCF_041296385.1 of Aphelocoma coerulescens. Classification (NCBI taxonomy): domain Eukaryota; kingdom Metazoa; phylum Chordata; class Aves; order Passeriformes; family Corvidae; genus Aphelocoma; species Aphelocoma coerulescens. Next base: position 20,520,914 of record NC_091023.1, on the reverse strand, counting down.
TTGCCGTTGCACAATTCTGCACAGTACCTGAAAACCCCATCACTTTCCTTTTCCCAATGCTTTTATTATCCTAAAGCTTCTAAAATCTTCCTTGTCCATGGAGAGGAAGGATTACCCAGTAAAATTCAAGGATATAAAACTTGGGGGAAGGTAAAGAAGAGATCAGTTTAAAGAGTGTATGAAATAAGAAATAATGAAGTTCAGGTCTGCAGGCTGCTTTTGCTGACTCTGGCGAACGCACACTCATTTCAGGGCCCTGTGGTTTCCTGTGGGCCTGCCAAGCTCTCTGCAGCACTGCCCAACCACGCTACCTGCCAGCAGCACTTTGATCAGCCCATTTTCACATGACAAAAAAATCACACTGCCTGTCCAGACCTGGTCCCCAGCTGATGGTGGTTTTCACATTGAATCAAGCACTGAGCTCCACTTTTTGGCTGAGCTCACTGTCATCTCCATCTGATCCACCCTGCTGAGAGGTGGTGAGCAGAGTGCAGGAGCTGCTGTCACTACAGAGGACTTGGAGGAAAAACCCAAACAATGAGATCCATTTGGCTGTTCCCTTGTGGTGTTGGTGCCCACACTGGAACCATGGATGACTACAGAGGGAAGAAGGCCTCTGGGACATGCAAAGGGTTTCTGTGCAGTGGCAGGGAGTAATTACCCAACACAGGGAGGGGACTGAGTTTAATCAGAATGAGTGAGTCTCTCTGCTGTAAAATGCAGTGACTGCAGACCCACAGCTCACAGCAAGTGCCAATGGAAACCATCCTGGGTGCACTTTCAATGCAACCCTCCACCTAGCTGGCAATTTCACCTGTGTTGCAAGTGCCAGTGCAGGCATTTGACTCCCCATGGAAGTTAAACCTATGCAAGGGCTTCAGGATCAGACATGCTGATTTTTCCTCTGCTGCTACAAGCCTGTTGCACAACAAGCCTCCAGTGCAGAGCAAGGGACATCCACTTTCTGCACAGCACATGGGCCCCCAGGATGGGCTGTTCCACTCAGGATATGCTGTCACACTCCCATTCCCAGCTCAGGAATTTCACATCCATGTGATTCCCTGAACTTTTTTTTTTTTAAAGACTCTTCTGTTGTTGACTCAACAAAGGTCTGTGCAACATAATGAGAGAACTTTTTGAATGACTCATAGATTTTAAAATTAAATGTAAAATGTTTATTGCAGAGATGCATGGCCATACATAATGCATCACTGTTTTAATACAACAACACAATTCTGATAGAAATTATCCATGTGAGCTGCAATCAATTTTAGGTACTACTTTTTGCAGGCTTGACAGTCTGGTCATTCAGCTGTGGAAAAGTCCTTTCTCTTGATTACTTGCACTGCTGCTAATTGCTGTGGCTTTTGGCACTGCCAGGGTGTTATTTTGCTGCCTGAAATTACCAACAGTGTCTGTGGAGGGACCGGGTGTAGCTGTGGCTGCTCTGCCAAACCCCTGTGGCTTCACCTGACACCAAGGAATGCACAGACTCCAGCATAACACTTGGGTAGTTGTTTCATCAGGGTGGGCTCTCATGGGCAGCCACCAACCCGCCTCTCGATGGTGGAAAACAGCCAGGAAAACAGCATTGTCTTTCCTCTGGCTCCTGGGTCACCACTTGCCAAAATGCCACAGCTGTGTCCCTGTTTGGATGTGTGGCAATCACCACTTTGCTGATGCACCCCCAAATCCTGTACTCCCTTTGCTGGGTAGGCTTCAAAATTTGCCCATGTCCTGGGGCTTTTGCTTTGTCTCCAAAGGGAGTGTGCCAGGGCAGTGACGGGGCAACACAGGCGTGTGCTGTGCAAGACTGAAAGAGAAAACAATGTTCTTTATCTTATGTGATAAGAAAAAGTCCCAAAGGGGAGAGCTGCTAAAATCATAAGCTCACAGCTGGGATGTGAAGAGTTGGAGGCTTAACATTCCCTGGGACTACATTTGGGTGGGTATTACACTACTATCTTTCTTCCTGAGTTTTGTCAGCCTGTGTTTCAGAACCAGAGAAAGATGCCTAAAATAACAGTGAGCCTGAAGGCTGAGTTAACCCCGTGTGCTCAGGCATTCCCCCAGCAGAGCAGGGTCCCCTCCCCAGGCAGGACAGCAGTACCACTGCATCACACTCCTCACAGCAGTGCTTGCTCCTGCTGCCACGGCTTGGTGAAGCCCTGGCCAAGGACTGGAAGCCTGGATCAGGCTGATCCAAAGGCTTGTTGCTGTTCCTGGGACAGGCAGGTCCCCATGCTGTCCCCAGTGCCACCCTCTGCCAAGGTGTCAGCCCTGGAGGTGAGATGGGAAGGTTCCTGCCCACGTTTGGCCACCGCTGACTTTAGCATAAGGATGTATAAATCAGAGCGAGGGCTGGTGCTCACAGCCACCAGCTCCGGGCTGTGTTGGGTTGATTTATTTTGCGTGGGAGCAGCAGTAGCAGTTTACGCCTCTAGTGCAGATTACAAGATAAATCTGGCTTTCAACGAGACCCACTGGTGAGTGACACTGACAGAGCTTCTAAATCACTGCAGCTGCCGGGATATAGCCATGGGCCAGGTTTGGCCCTGCAGGTCAGGTCTCTTTTTGGCTGGTGTAAATCAGCAGGGCTTGGATTGAGATGTGGTGTCAGGTTCCTGTGCTGGGCTCATTTTTATTTAAGTGTCTATATGGTAATTCCAGCTCAGAGGGACACCTGAGGGCTGCAGGCCTTCTATGCTTGAACTGCCAGCTTTTGCCATGTAGCTTTAAGGAACAATTAAAATTCTTGTGGGTGCCACACAGATGCTCTTTGTAATACCCACTTCACACTGCTGAGGTCCATCCATATGAAACGAGTACCATCCTCAGCACTAATTTCAATTAATTTCAAACTAATATGCTCCAAAAATTTTTGCACTGACTTTGAGGTTACAGACCTTGTCAGCCAGCAGAAGCTGGCTTGGGGCTCCCTGAAATGGCTAATGCTGTTTGCTCCTGGAGATTTGCAAAAAAACCATGTGAATGTGGCACCTGGAAGTATGATTTAGTGGTGAACATGGTGTTGCTGGGTTAATAAACGTTGGACTTGATGGTCTTTTCCAACCCTAATGACTCTGTGATTCCATGATAATCTGGTCTGGCTTGGATAAACTCTTCAGCATTACGGCAGTGAGAGCCTCCAAAGAGGAGGTGGGAATCCTCACCGTGCTCCAACAGGATCTGACACACGTCCTGCTGCCATCAGTGGGTGTGCATCATTGCCAGATGTGTGCTGCTGCCAGACCTAGGGAATCTTCCCTTGGTGACACTGATTTCACTTTCCCAGGAGCGTGCACCCAGAGCAGAATCTGACCTGCAGAGTGGTCAGGCACACATGCCTGCTACATCCATGGAGCTGATCCTTGTCCAAGCGTTGCTGTTTGACATTGTGGGAGCACAAGCACACATGCATCCTGTATCAGCATCATACCCAGACCATAAGGTCATTTCTAGACAGATTTTATCTGGACAAATTACACCATAAATGGAATAACCTCACCAAAATATAGTATGTAATAAAAACAACTGCTTTTTGAAATTAATTCTGTTTTGCTTTTCTTAGCTTTTTGCTAAGAAACCTGGTCCAGGACACACCAAAATACCTGGCAACAGTCCACAGTCTGGGCCAGGGGAGGAAAAAGTGAAAAACCAGCTCTGTTCAGTCTAAGTTATCCAGGGAAAGCTACATGTCTGCTGTATCCCTCAGTATGCACCCACTTCCCAGCCTGCCACCAGCCTGGCACAACACACACTTGGCTGTGGTGTGGACATAATTGTGGGTGCACTCATCACAGACAGCTGGTGGAGCCACCACCAGTAAAATGGGTCCATGGAATTTCTAAGGTTATTGTACTTTCTATAAAAATACAGCAGTTCAGAGATAATCAGGGATCAAAGTACTTCAGAACCTCCATGATGGACACGGAGGTACTGAAACATGATGGATATGGAGGACATGAAACCCAAGGCAAGTAGAAAGCAAGGGAGGTATTTTTCATAGCTTCTTTATGTCTCCATGAAATTGAAGCTAAACCACAAAAGTGCTGTTTCTCTTTCTTGGCAATGTTCAGAGGGACTGGAGATACTGAAGTGCCTTTACAAGTGGAAGGAAATATCCTGTGGGTTTGGGGTGCATGTAGTCATTTATTCATTTAGCCATCATTCTGAGGAATTCACTTTGCCATACTTTAGATAATCATCCATTTAAAGCAGAGTTTTCTACGGTTGTGAATTGTCTCTGTGGCTTTCATCACCATCCTGATTAGACCCCTGAGGGCAGAGCATCAGCTGCTGAAACAGGACATTGCCACTGATGAGCCTTCTGGCAATTAGTGCGAGTTGCAAATTTATCTCTCCAAGTAACTTAGTAGCTAGATGGCACTGAAGGTATTTTGTGGCATCTACTGTCTCAGGTATGGCAAAGAGATGACTAATTTGCTTGTGAGCAGTAAATAATTGAAGAAATTAGTATTATTCATTTTTATTGCTGTTGGACCAAAGTCTGGCTGCTACTATCGCTGTCTCACATGGGTGTTGTGGCTACAGTAATGTCTCAATGTGATAAGCAATTAAGACCCCTCACTATCCAGCCTGTCACATCCTAGCTTCATAGGCTCCCAGGGGGAGAACTGGTGCTAATGTGTTAGTCACCTATTGCAGATGGTCTGCAGACTTCTAGAGACTCCACATAGACACGAGGTAAGGCAGGCACAAGATGTGGAACAATTTAAGAGAAGAAAATGTTGAAAATGGCTGGGTGCAGTAGAAATCGCCATTTCTGGGACTGTTTATAATTTGTGACTGACTTGGCACACAGCTTTCATTCCTCACCGCAGAGGGGAGTTGCCAAACTTGGGAGCAGCTCTGGTTTTGAAAGTCTCATGATTTCATCTCCTTGGCTGCTGGTATGAAGCCATGGTGCTCCAGGACCCTTATTTATTTTATGATTCAGGCAGAAAATTCTCTGTCAGAATCATAAAATCATTATAGCTCAAACAACGTGTTCAGCGATTCAAGGCTATTTCTCACCCACGTTTGCCCTCCCTGCGCTGCTCTGCTGACTCCACCACAGTTCTCCACAGAGTTTCTCCAGCTTCAGAATTACCTTTTGGCACCACTCCTGGTGAATGAAAATAGGAAGCTGGATTGCTTCACTAATAATCTTATTTCCAGTTTGTTTCAATTATGCTTCTTTTCCAATGGGTGTTAAGCAGTTGTTCTGGTCTCACTGGTTCAAGGCGTGTAAAACATATACAGAAGGTTGTGTATAAGAGGCTCTGCAGAGAAATACAGGAGCTGTTGCCCTGCTTTCTGAGGACAGGCTTGTGCCAATTATTCTAGCACTCATTTGGGAAGGAAAATTTGCCCTAATACCAGTGGCACTGGAAGCTGTGGGACCCTGCAGTAGCACATCCTATGGCTCACACGAGGACCAGGCTCCAGTGCAGGTGGCTCAGGGGTTGCTGGGGGCCACCAGAACAGCCCCTCATCATGTCTGTGATGCCCCTTCCAAGCACAGCCCATGGCAAAACCCTGCCCAGAAGGCAAGTGCTACAAATGGGGTATTTAGGAATGTGGGTTACCTCTTGCCTGGTTAAACCCAGACTAAGACTTTTGGGGTGTTTTAATCCCAGCCTTCATCAGCCTCCCTGCTGAGAGCCTGTTCTCCCTCAGACATGTGCTCAGAGACCACAGTGGCAGGAGGGAACAGGGATGTCTTTTCCTGATGTCCTGCTGATTTAGAGAATATTTCAGAGCGACCTCAGTGGATCCAGCTGCCTGACAGCAGATACTTCTGACCTACTTGACTGTGCAGAATAGTAGGAAGGAAGAAGAGGGTTACGTTGCTGCATAAAAGGAGCTGTGCATCTGATTGACCTAATTTTGGTCTTTCTTGCACTCTTTTAACTCCACTGGCTTCAGCAAAGGAGTGCTGATTTACACCAGAAGAAGCTGACCCAATTTCCATGGCCTGCACTTGCTGTGCATTGGGGCCATGGTGACATTGCTGTCATCCACTGCCCCATTTTCCCTTGGTTCAGGTTTCTGCAGGAGCACAGGACCACGGAAGCACGATGGGTCTAAATATGGACACAGCCAAGCTGGGATGTGGGGCAACAGAAGCCAGGCAGCCCCTGCTCTAACCTCTCTTTGTCTATTTCCTTAGAAATTCACAGAGAAAATCACAGTGAGAAGCCCCTCTGTGGGATAGCAGGGCGGCAAGATAACACAAGGGTGACATTGGCTGGGTGGGTGGGGGATGTTGCAGCTCCATCCCCTCCCAGCACCCTGGACCACCACCCCGGCTGCTGGTGCTGTACCTGGATGCTGCATCCCTGTGAGGGTGAAGGACCCAGAGCCGTGAACATCCCCTCCCTCCTCCTCCTCCTTCTCTTCAGCTGTGAAACCCTGTGAGAGCTGCATCAGAGGAGCCTCAGTGCTGAAGTTTGTTAATTAATATGCTACAGTTAACTGTGTCAAAAGCTTCCCTCAGATCAGGTGAAACAGCTCCTCACGTTTCTCTTTGATGGGAGGCAGGGAGGTGTCAGCAGTGGGGCCAAACGTGGTGGAGCAGGCACCGCTTCTGGCAGCACCTGGGCATGAACTGCCCTTCCTGTAATTGCACATAAACCACGGGAGATGAAACACCCACTGCTCTGCTGCTGCTAATATCACCAGGTGTCCTCTGATAACTGGGAAGAAGGGATCCTGCTAGGGCAGTGCTCACTCTTTGGGACCACTCCCTATTATTTGCAGGGAATAGCAGCATGCGGTGCCTGGTGGGCATTGGCGAGCAGCAGCAAAAGCAGGAACGTCTCCTTGCCTTTGCTTTTATCTAAAAACTGCATGGCTCATAAATTCAGGTTGGGTTTATTGGATGGATTTGAAATCAAAAACCTGCGAAAAATATTGGAAAGAGATAATCATGCTTTATTTCTGAATGCTAATAATTTGAAACAATCAGAGGTAATTGCCATAAAGCAGAAAGGGAAAAAAATCCTCGAAAGAAGGTATTCCAAGTAACTGGGCAAAATAAATGAGAAACACTAAAAGCCATTAATTTCTCCTTGCTCTGTGTCAGCGCCGGCTCTCCTCCTTCCAGCATCCTCAGCCTCTCAGTCAGCTCAGCAAAAAGAAATTTTTCACCCAGTCTCAGCATTAAACCCCTTGTGCCTGTTTGACCCTGGCTGGGATGACCACAGAAAGACACAGGATCTGCTGTTTCATGATAAAGTGTAGGTTTAGTTGTCTCAGGGTCATCGAGGGCTGACCAAGTCCGGTCACGGGGTTGAGGTTTCTGGCTTGGGCTGCCTCATCTTACAGCTCTTGGTGTTGGTCTCAGTTTACAAACTGGGTGAGCTGCATTGCCTACATTTTCCAAGGTCAGTCTGACCTCCTGCTGGAGATGTGGCCACTCGCCTACTAACTTGGGGAAGAAACTGAGAGCAGCATTTGGAGCCAGTCCAGTGCTGTCTGGTTCATGACATTCCTCTGTGTGTCCATGCATCACAATTGGACCATCCTTCTGCCTCCAGGACACACATGCCCAGTTTTAGGAGTTTGAACATTGGAGGAGAAATCTGCTCCCTCCTGCTTCAACCCCAGCCTGAAACCATCCCCGTTTGTCTGTTGCAAAAACACAGCAAAATATAAAGCTGTTGCCAGTGCTGTCAAAATTTGAGCAAAAGGTAAAAATTCAGGCCAGGAAAGAGAAAAGCCTCTTCCTCCTGAGCCCCCACACCCTTGAGGAGGGAGACCAAGCTGGCTTGGAGGGCAGAGGAGCAGGTGGTCCAGGGCTGCAATACCAGCTTGCAAGGCATCCTGTATTTAGGTTAGATATTAAAGAAAGGTTCTTCACCCAGAGGGGGGTTGAGCAGTGGAACTCTCTCCTCAGGGAAGTGGTCACATCTTCAGTCCTGACAGAGTTCAAAAAGCATTTGGACAACACACTCAGGCACATGTTGGGATTCCTGGGGTTGTCCTGTGTGGTGCGAGGAGCTGGACTCAATGATCCTTGTGGGATCCCTTCCATTTCAGGTTATTCCATGATTCTATGGTTTTCTGGCCACCTCTGCTCCTCCTAGTTGCCAAAGGCAGAGTTCTAAGTGCTTTATCTGATACAGCCATGCAGTGGCAGCTTGGGGATCTCAAAACACTCTTGTTCCCCAAAGAGACACTGAGGAGTGCCGAAAACCCCACTCATGCCGATCCCCCAAGAGAACAGCAATAGAATTAAGATTTAGCAACAGTCCTGGATCGTTGGGTTTCTGCACAGACCCTGCCATTGGGAGTGAAAATAAACAAAGGGAATTTCTGCCCCCCACACCTCGCCCAAATAAAACAGCCGGCTGGGCTGGGCGTACGCCGGGATCGGATCATGGGAGTTTATTACTGCTGGCAGCAACGTCGGCAGCCCCGGAGTCTGCAAACGCCTTAAAATGTCTGCTTGGGTTTTTCTGGAGCAGCTATGCATCCTTCTGGGGTTGGGTAAATTTTATGGCTATAATCAGATGCCACCATTACTCATTTCTGCTCTTTCTACCTAAAATGTCTGACAAGTTCAGCTGCTAAAGGCAATCTGTAAAAACAAGGGCCTGAACTGTCAGATCTCCCAAGCACGGCCTCATCTCTTGCCTCAGTGCTAATGAGAGATGAAGTTGTGCTGCCAGACGCCGACTGGTCAGAGAAGGGAGGCAAAGGAGAGCTGAAGTGATAAACTTCTCAATTTAAAGTGATGTTTTCTGTGTTAACACCACTCAGGCTCTGGCAGCCTTTGCAGTGTTAAGAAAGACACTAAGAAGGGGGGAAAATAATAAAATCCTTCACCCTGTCTGATTCTCAGATGTCTGGTCCATACCATTTATTTTTAATACTAATGTGACACAGTTTAATATTCTGTCAATTAAATTGAGTCACCAGGGTGATGTAGAAGGGAGCCTGAACTGAGTCCCCAGGTGAAGAACAATCCACCCCTCCCAGTGGTCTTCCCAGACATTGCCCCGCAGGGATGGACATGGACCAGCAGGGCAGCAGGTTGGTAGGGCTGAGGGAAGCACAGGATATGACCCTTCCTGATCCCAGCATTGCTTTCAATTACTTCCCCCATGTACAGGAGAAGCACCATGGGTGGAATGACCCCAGTGCTTTGTCAGCCTCCCGGCTCTCACGTCATGAGGTGGGAGAAGTGGGCATGAAAATTTGCCATATATAATTGAGATGATGATGATGCATTTGAGCTGACCTGGAAATGGTTGTCTTCTACCATAGTGCATCTCCTCAGGGAATTTTACAGGAATTCCTCAGGAAATTAGGGGGTGGATCAATAGTAGGGGAAAAAAAATTATTTAGGTATTACTGTGAAAAAACAGTATCTGGCTCCCCACAGCCCAGATGATGGGTGTTTTGGGAGGCTCTACCTAGCCACAGTGGGTTTATTCAAAAGAAGCCCATGGAGAGGTCAAAAACTCTGTTCCCATGGGGCATTTCCAAGCCCCTCCATGTCCCAGCAGCACAGTGGGGCTGAGGCTGCCCAGGTCCTTGTGCTGGTGTGTGCATACACATCAGGCATGTTCCTGAAGGACCGGATCTGTATCTCCACTGATTAAGAAAAAAATGGTCTCCAGGGCAGCCAGGCAGGCTTCATAAGCACTAAATCACCCTGCAGGAGGCTCCTGCAGGACTGGGGAAAAATATGCCCATTGCACAAGTAATCTCACTTAATAGACTTAAAAAATTCAAATGTTTTGCACAAAAAATGACAGATGATCTCCAAATAAATAACCTCTCAATATAAACACAGCAAGAAAAATTCATTAACTGCCTTTTAAAAGCATTGGACTTGACTTAGAAGATCTTTTTCAGATGTTCCTCTCAAGCAGACCTAAACATCAAATAATAATTGTGTAATGGCAAGTGCTATAATAATAACGCTGAAAATATATTATGCATCTTTCCCTTTGATAAAGGTCTTTGTGCTTTTATGAAATGTTCATTATCAGTATTTTTGCCCTGTATCTGAAGAAGAGAAGCTGGTGCTTTAGAGTCTGAGCAGCAGAGAACAGAGCCAACGGGGCATTATTTCTGATAGACTGAGGCTATAAACCTATCCTTCATGTTCCCAGAAAAAATATTTCTGTTATTTATTCGAAATTAAAACCAACTTGGAAAAAAAAAAAATCCTTTTTTATAACAGATTCAGCTAACATTCTGTTTTCTTATAGTTTATATTAATAATGATTGCTCTAATCTTTTGCTGTATTTCAACGGTTTCAGCAGGTTTATGGGGTAAGATTGTTATTATTTACCTCAGTGACTGATTTTATGGAATAACCGCAGGTTTTCGTGGAGGTACATCAAGTGCTGAAGTGAAGGGAAATAAAATATAACAGCAGTTTTCACTGCTAATGGAAGAAGCAAAAAACCAGAGGGCAAAAAGGACATAATATATATTTAAAATGTTAATATACAAGCGTTAATATACAATAAACTCTACTTATAAATGCCATAAAAAAGCTCCAGTCCAATCAGTCTAAGGGCTGTGGAAAAAATAGGGAGAAAGTCACATCAGGGAGTGATCCTACATTGGTGTCCAAAGACTGGACCCTTGTCTGCTCTCTCTCTGCTTCCCCACACTGTGATTTTGAGGATTCTCTGCAGTTTTTAGCTCTTACACCACTGAATACAAGGGTGCCTCGTAACTGGGGCTGGCTAAAACCTCCTCAGAGACTGGAAAACAGTGCAGCATATTTTATCCTATGGAATGGAATAAAAAAAACCAAACAACCCTTATAAAGGTATTGCAGTCCATGGGGCTGGCAGGCTGGGACAGCCCTCCCATCCCTGACACAGCAGGAATGGAGCTCTGGGTATCAGCCCCTGCTCTGAGCCACTCTGGCACTGGAGTTCCAGGAGCAGTCAGGGATCACATCCAACATCCCATGAAGTCAAGGGGCTCTGCTTCAAAGCCAGGAAATACATTCTTAAAAGCTGAAACCAGTTTTGTAAACACTTAAGCCTAAGTCTGGAAACCTCTAAGAATGTTTTCTTTGGGTTTTTTTTTTATTTTTATATGATAATTGAAAACATGTGTACCCTGCTCCCGCTGCGTTTTGGAAGCATCTGCCCTAAGATGAACAAGCCCTGCTGCTCGCTGGGCTGGAAACTCCCCAAATCTCCACAAACGTGCAAAAGTGAAACCCAAGAGCTGGCAGAGTCAGTATCGAGGGTTTCAGGACGCACAGCGTGTGGTTTAAGGCTTTAAAAATAACAATTGCCCAGGCTTTCAGATACCAAAGGATCTGGCAATTGGATTGCCATAGCAATCAATGACACATGAAAATGTGATCACAGAACACGATTTCTTCTTTCCCTGTTTGAAGATTTGCTGTGGTCAAAACATGATAGCTTTATTTACCTTCTGGCAGAGAAGAATTCCATTTTTCTTGCAATAAAAAAGGGTCTGCAATGATTTCTCAGATAATTTCAGTCACAACGGGTCCAATGCATCACATAACTCTTGTCCTTCCTCAAAAGCAGCATGGACGAGCACTGCAGAGCCCAGGCAAGAAATAAACACCTTGGACCTTCTAAATGCCATTGAGATTTTAAATTTGAAGCTTCAAATATTGGGAAAATGTGGAATAAACCAGGCAATTTTCCTCCCAAACAATGACCTTCATTTTTCAGTCTACTTGAAAGCTGGCTGAAAATATTCAAAATGTCAGTTCTGAGAAAAAAAATTCAGTGCTCCCTGGCTCCTCCTAGAAATATTTGCTTAGGTGGACCAGAATGCAGAAGTATAAATGGAAATCAAAGACACAAAGAATTCATTGAAAAAACAATCTCTGTACTTACCCAACACAGTTGCAGTCGCTTCCTGTGTTATCCTTGCAAAATTAAGAAATGCTCAGAGCTAACCCTTTAAAGGATTGCTACAGACACCACAAAAGGAAATTTAACAGTAACTTGGAGGGATTTTTTGGTTTATGATGTTATTCCTTAGACATAAAAAAAAAAAAAAAGGATTGTTTTTCTTTTACAGGGGCACTAGGACAAAGATGGGATGGAAAGAATTCTGCATTCAGATGCCTGCCGTCGCTTCCCCTCGCACAGCTGTAAGATTTGTGCCTTTGGCACCCATTGCTCCTGATAACCACACATTTCTGCTGCTGCTTTTCAACAGTGAGCTTGCCATCTTCAAAATTAGTCATCACAGAAAAATCTGTGTAGTGGCAGGGATGATAAAATAAAATTGTCATAAGAGGGGATGAAAACCTAACAGCCTGAATTCAGGTCAAGAGCAGCGCTGATTATTTTGAAAGAAGTCTTATATTTATAAATCCTTGGCAGTGCTATCAACTTGTTTGGTACCAGACAGTGAAATTAGGATTTTTCTCTTAGATGAAGCCCTGATCCCAAAGAAAAACACTGGCCTGTAGATTTAGTGCCTGTACAGACAGTGGGTCTGTGCACTCCTGTTGTCACTCAACCAACCAGTTGCAAAATTGGCTTTTCCTGCCCCTGCTCTGCCAAACCTGGCTGCCAGTCACTGCACTGCACACCTGCCTGCACTGAGCCCCGCAGGACGGGTTGCTTTGATGTGATCAGATAAATCAGAAGAGCCAGGTACACCAGCTCTCTCCAGAGCTGTATTTCCTCCAGGGGCCTCCTGCGGCTCCAGCCAGCCCCACTGTTGTTGACATGACCTCGGGGGTTTCCAGCATTTCCCCAGAGGGAAGGTTTCACAATGGGTTGAAGTTCAGACTGAGGAAAGGTTTCCTGGTGTGCTGCCACTGTTGGCTTTTATTTTTCTCAACACCAACCACCTCTGTCCAACTCCCTCTTGCCCCTTGGACATTTCCCTCTTCCAATGCAGTCCTGCAACCCTCAGTGCCTCCTCCCACTGTGGCCAAGCCCCTCTGCCCAAGCACTTCATCATTTTTCTTGCTCTTCCCTAATTCTGGCCGCTTTGTCAGCACTCCTGAGCTCATGAGCTGCCCAGAAATACAAGGCTGATATTTTCAGAGCTGTCAAGGTTGATATTTTCAAAGCTGTCTTCAGGAATTGGGTGGCTCATTTCTCCTTTTTAGTTTTTGGGGGTTTTTTGCTTTCTTCTTTTTTTTTTTTTTTTTTTTTCATCTTCTGCTGGTATTAAAATCTCCAAGACAACTCAAAAAGTCTCAGCCTGTGGATTTAGAGGACAGGGAGAAGGAAGTGCCCATCCCACATGAGGAAGGGGCTGCTGGTGCTTCAGGCTCAGCTCAGTCCTTGGGGTGGCTATGCCATGCTGGGGCACAATGGGGGATGTTACCCCATGGCTGCAGTCAGATCCCAGCACTGCAGGGGATAAAAGGAGGACATTGCCACGCTTACATCTCATGCCATGTTCACATCAGCCCTTCCCATTGTCACGCTGCCTGTAGGACACTTTTTGCAGGTATTTGCTTGTAGTAAGGAGACACAGAAAACACAAAAAAATCATTAACTGAAGAGTTAACTTTGCTTAAAGAGATATTGACAAATCCCATTTCTCCACACAAATCTGTGCTGAGCCAGAATCCTCCGTTGTGTAACTCCTGACTTCAGTAGGCAAGGGCTGGTTGCAAGCTGCAATTAGAGCTGGCCAGGAAACAATGGGTTTTGTCTCATGGCAACTTCTGAGGTTTCAAAATCTGTTTATGCTCTGCAGAGGAAACGAAATCAAAACATTTCTAATATGAGATGGGAGCCTGTCAAGATGTCCATTTTCTGTGCAGCGAGCTCCGCGTTTCGCTGTGGCTCTTCCCCTGCCCTCTCACTGTGTCTGGGTCACGGGCCATGCCTGCAGCTGGGAGCAATCATGGGGTTGGTATGCCTGGGTGCCAAATGCATCCATGCTCAAAGCCACCCATGTGTTTTGATAAAAATAGATTAATTGAAAACACCATGACTGGTCTTGCCTGGAACGTTCGGCTTGTTTGGGATCAGGCTGACCTGGTAATGCACCGCCTGCACCCCGGTGGGACAGACACTGACCTAAATGGACATGGCCCTCTTCTGCTCAGTACCTCTGTCTAGAAGGACCTTAAAAATCTGATTTTTTTCTAAGGTCTAGCAAAAACTTTAAAAATATCTGCTCTGTGGGGATATGAAAGGCCCAATGGCATACTTGGCAGGAATGAATGTCTTCCTGGGAATCACTGGCATTTCCTCTTCTGCCCCACGTATCTGCTGACTGTCTGTGCCCCTGCTGCTCTCCATCCCAGATCCATCTCCACTTCTCCATGCCAGATCTGTCTCCACTTCTCTCCATCCCAGAGCGGCTCAGTGCAGCTGAGGGTTCTCATGTAGCTCATAAAATACTTTGCCAACCTTTCCATGAAAGCTGCTAATCAATTAATGGCAGTGAGTGAGCACAGTAAGAAAGAGTGAAGAACTTTAACAGGGGCACTAGCTTCCCAATAGCCTGAGTGCCTTCCTTAGCACACTTCAGACTTAAAAAGCCTTTCTCCACATAGGTTTCTGCTGGTTATATCACCAACAGAAAATAGCAAGGAAGGTGGATTTCTTCAGCACGGCACAGACATCTGTACTGCCCTGAGTTTGCCCTGTCCTAACTCTCTCTCTCCACTGTCAGCCCACTTGCCAAGCCAGAAAGACAAATCACAGCACTGCAGGGTGGCAAACCAAAGAGCATGATCTGAGTGACTCTGAGCCATGAGTTAGAGGAGATGGTGGATAATGAAAGGATGAGAACAGGAAAACCTCTTTCCCCAAAGGGTACGTGTGTGACATTAAAGACCCTGAAAATTTCTCAAAATGCTTCACTTTTTTTTTCCAGACAGCATGTTCCAACCTAAGGGTTTCAACCTAACCCTTAAAAAAATTACCTTCAATCAGCTCAGGCCCATAATCATTGCTTAGCCACTGTCTTTGAACAGGCAGACACTTAAGGACAGTTCTACTGTCACAGGGAGACAGGTCCCAGCCCTGATCCTTCACATCCCCCAGAATAAACCCATGTGTGCAGAACTGGAGACCACCCTGCTGTAACAACTGTGCACCATCAGCATGCCCCTTCCAGAGACAGGCCTGAGAAAAAACCCAGTAAGTCCCTGAAGGACTTGTGGTTTAGGAAAGAAGAGCCAAGACATCAGCAATATGCAACTGGCAGAGAGGACAAGCAGCGACCCAGGGGCATGGTACCTGTTGGAACTGTGGGTAAGTCAACAAGAAATGTCGTGCTCATCTCATCTGGTAGCATTTGGTCCATTTATTTTAATTGCAAATAAATGCAAAGCAGAAAGAAAGGCTTGTAGTTATTGTTGGAGCAGAGAAAACATTTTGTGCAAAGAGAGGGCTGGCCTTCAACCATCCAAGTAAAACCCATTGCCTAAACAATAGAGCTTAAAAGATGAGCAAATTGCTGTTTATGGGCTGTTCCAGATCCATATGACTCAGGCCGAAGCCAGGGCTGAATACATGAGCAAATTTGCTGCCTAACTCATTAGAAAAACAAGCCTTGTGTGGGATTTGAGCCATTTTAAATCATTCACTCAGAGCAAAGAGGAAAGACCAGAGCAGCAGCAGACGGAGCAAAATTAGTGAGAGCATTATCAGTCCAGATTTGCAAATGCTGGTGCAGGCAAAACACATGTGAAGGCCACAGCATTAATGTAGTTGGCTTGTGGTAGCCTGAAGAAACAACCCAGCCAGTGCTACAAGCCAGCCAGCCCACCTCAGTCTGGGGAAGGGCAGTGTTTCCCCATGCACACTGCAATTGCTGTCCCAGCGTGGGCTGGGAGGCGCTTGCTTGTCACCCCTGTGTGTGCTGAGCAGCTGGACCAGATTTTGCAGACTCAAGCTGCTTTGGGAAATGCGATGCCTCGTTGGCATGCGGCTATTCAAGCTGGTGCCTATTATGTCTCTCCTATTAAATGCTATGAAAACAGGCACCGTGCACGGAGGGGCTGAGCAAACCTTGTTATACAGTAATTATGCAATCAGTGCATAATCTCATTTTGGTGGCTGGGGTGTGGAGGGAAAGTTTTGGTTCCTAGATGCTTGCAGGGGTCTCTACAATGAAATGCATACAGACATATTTACAGCCACTGGCAATGAAAATTCTGAGCAATGCTAACTATATTGAGCTTCTGTGATGTTGAGAGCGACTTACAAAAGCCCCACACATCTGGTTACATTCAAAAAGGCTCTTTGACTCAATACTCAGACTTTCTGCAATTGAAATGCTCTACAATTAACGGTCCCTTCTGGAACGGGGCAGGAAAAAGCTTTCAAAACCCAAGAAGGTTTTGGGATTGAGGGTTTTTTTTTGAGATTTTTTGCAGCTCTTCCCCTGAATTTGAGAGGAAGCCAAAGCTTTTCAAAGCTTTTCTAAAACAAACAAGCAAATCAAATTCCCTCTCCACCCTCCTGGAGAGAGGAACACCCTGGATGAGCAAATCACCCTTTACTAAGATGCTTTCCTGCTGGTGAAAAGTCCCACAGGCAGAGAGAGCTGGAGTTTGGGTTTCTTGCCCTTTGTTTTTTCACATCCCTGGTGCTCTGCATGGTTTGAACTCAGCTGTTTGCTTCGGCAGGGGACAAATTTTGCCGGGGGAGAATTTTATGGTACAAGCCTGCTGAAAAACAGTTTCCAGAGAAAGTCCAATCAGGATGGGTGTGTTCATATGAAAAGTTTTACTTTCCCTGTATCCACAATTTTTGCAAGACAGTGCTAGGGGAAAGGCTCCCTTTTATTGCTCCTTTCCATGGACACACGGTCTTGTGGCTCTACAGGGCAGAAACTCAGAGAGCCAAAGAGGAGTGCAGGATTTCTTCTATTTGATGGGCCAAATTCTTTGCTGGTATAAATAGATTGAACTCTGCTCAGGACGACCATGGCCATTTATACCAACAGAGGACTTGGCCTGCAGTCACAGCCTGTTTCTTTTTTTAAACCCCAGGAGACATGACCCAAACCCTGTGGAGGCAGATTCAGACCCCAGCCACCCTCACTTTCTAGGCACTTTCTATTTTGGTCACAGCCCCACTCACTGCTCCAGCCTGTGCCCAGGAGAGACCTGGGGAGGACAAAGGGACATGTAGCAGTCCCATGTTTGGAATGCCCAAGGACATCCCCATTTTCTGCTGGGTCTCAGGAGACAAGCTGTCAGATGTTGCAGCCTGGATCAGCCCAGCTAAGCCTGGAGAAGATTAGGAGTAGATTTGGATGAGGTCTGTACATAGGGCTGCAGGCACATGTCCCAGCTTGGCTTTGCACGTTGCAGATGTTTATGGAAACTCCCTAGAAAGGACTTTCTTGGCCACTTCTCCTGCACCACCTGCTCCAAACTGCTGCATGGTTGCAGCTCTCCATCCCTTCCTTGGTCACCTCACAGCTGCGCCCCTCTGCATCCACGTGCAGAAATTGCTGCCCACTGCTGCTTCTCCTCTCCCAGGGATGCAGATCTTCTCTGGTCCCTTGGCAGAGGGATCCTGGGGACTGAAAGAGAGGGGCTGTGCTATGTCCTGTCCACACAGGCTGTGGCTGAGGAATCCCAGTGCAGAGCTCCCACAGAGGTGGCTGAGTTTCACAGGGGAAGCTTTGAAGGGCTGAAAATCTTTATGGGGTAACCATGGGGGCTGTGGGTGTGGGCTGGCACCGGAGCTGAGCAGGTTTTCTGCCACTCATGAAAAGACACTTTAAAAGTTAATTGATTTACACATCTGCTTTTTACAGAGCATTTTAAAACAGCAACTCCTGACCCTAGAAAAAAACCCCAACCAACACACAAAAGAATTCAATAAATCGTTAAAGTGCTGCATCCACAAGCACAGCCATGCCTAACCCTTCATCTGCCTTTCTGGGTACATGAAAGCCAGAGGCTGCCATGGCCAACCAGCTAAAGGCTGCAGATCATGGCCACTCATTGTCCCTGTGAACCAGCACTGCACACACTCACTTCTGACTCCCACTTGTGGAAAATCACTTTTGCTGCTGCCCCTGCAGAGGTGGCAGTGCTGGCCAGGGCTGCTGGCACAGAGCGCTCCCCATGCTGTCCCCAGACTGTTTTTAAGTTGTTTTTCGGGTAAAATAAAACCCCTGCAATCATTCTGGCTGTGTTGATGTATTCCTGGTTGCCTGTCCATTGGCCCTTGAATGATTTATGCTTCCCCTGGCCAAGCTTAGTGACACTGATGCTGGCAGGATGAAGGCAGGCTCCTCTTCATCACTTCAGTTCCCAGCCCAAAGCAGTGCCTGTGCTGGGTGATGTTTCCCATATAGGACACACAGCCTGGCAAGGGATGATATTTCCACTCTCATCCTCCTTCTTTTTTCTTGTGTGACATTTTTACTTCCTAAAAAATTGCATGTGCCCTCTGGACAAGTGATTAAATTAGAAGATCAACAATACATGAAGAAGGAGCAGGATCAATTCACAGAGAAGTGGCTGAAAGCAGTTTATTACATCTTTTATCTTTTTTTGCTGAGAGATCATTTGCCAGATCATTAAAGGAAAAAAATCAAGTGAATGGGATGATCAACAACTAAAAATGGCCTTTTTCTTAACAAATTGATATGATTACAATATTATTTTGAATAAAATAATTTTAAGAAAAGCAAAATTGGATAAGATTGCTTTTGAGGTCAGATTCTGGACTCAGTTACCCCAATAACTCACTGATTTACTGTAGCAATTCAAGCCATCATGTTCACATTTACCATCGAATAAGTGGACAGGACTCTCATGGCAGCTTGTCTGATGACAGACTGTGTATGTACACCCAGTGCCTGCTTGCCAAAAGAGAAACCTTCAACCTTTTCCCTGCTTGCACCCCAGATCAGGACTCTGAAACTGTGCAGGCGCTATTGCAGTGCTTCTTGCACCACCTTGCATTGATATCCACTTTCACCTCCTTTTACACCACCAGAAGTTCAGAAGGCAGGTAAGATTAAATTCCTGTTTCCAAAAAAACCTTCCAAAATGAGAGAGGTTGCCAGTTTTTATAAAAAAAATAATTTCCAGGTGCAGTGAACTGTCAAAGCACAAGATGTACTGAACTGGGCTGGGAATAGCATTGCTGAAATCACAAAAAAATACTGCAAATCCCAGAGAAAGAAATTCTTCAAGCTCCAGGAAGGGCATCAGCCTTGTTGCCTTACCCTGGTTTTTCTCTTGCTCTGTTTTAACCTTATTTGAGCTGCTCGTGACCGTCAAGAGCATCATCTTCTGCTTGAATCTGCCTGGGTTCAAGATACACAAGCCAGAGAAAGATCCAAATCCTGTCAATTTTCAGCAGACAGGAGATGATCATGCTTTTGAAATATGCCCAACATTTCAAAGCCCTTGCCATAAAAAGGCAAAAGATTATTCAATCCTGGAAAACAGCAGTGCAAGACCTGGGTCACCACGTTTTCATTGGGAGCTGGATCTTCTGCTTTCGCTCCATCATCTGCTCTTCACATGACTCCACTTAGCAACCGCATCTGATTAGTCTTTGTGTGCTGGGTGCTGTTATCTTTTTGTCTGAATTAGTGCCTCCTGGGGTTTTTTTCTCTATTTCCCAAAATATAGCTGAATTATCTTCTCTTACCCAGAGGTTGGGTGCCTGGGTATTCCCTTTTTGCACGGTAAAGCCTCGCTGCCTCACTGTTGTCATTTTATGGCTGGGATGGGAGAAAACAAAACTCATTTTCATGCAAATCCCCACTGTCTATCAGACATCATAGTTGTCAAGCAGGTCATTAGAGGCCTACTGTGTAAAATGAAGATTACTAATTAGAGCTGAAGAAATAATTTGCAACAAATAATTTATCCAATGAATTTAGATTTTCTTTCTCCTTGTGGAGTCTCTGCAAGCAGGTTGTTACTTCGCCAGAGTTGGGTATTATTTGAAATGTTTTTAACTCATTATGCTCATGATTGATTCAGATTTTTCAGTGTTACTTTTTTGAGCTAGATGGTTAATCAATGTAGATCGCAGGATTTGGGATTTACCTCCTGGCTCAGGTGTCAAAATATGGCTGAAATGAACAAAAATCAGTACATGCTTAAAAAGTACATTCCATGACCACTGATTTGTGTTTCTGGGAATATCACAGCTCAAGAGTAACTTGGGAATTTTCCATTAAAATACATTTTTTTAGCAAAAATAAGCTACTGCAAAATCTATAATTTTATCCTGAAGAAATCTCGTGTAAGTCAAAAAGACCCTCCAGCCTGTGGTGTATTATGCAAGTCTTGTGAGTGAGTATCACCAAAAATAGGAAAACCAAGGAATTCATCCTGCAGGGAAAAGGGGAGCAAATGCATCCAGCTGCCAACAGCCCCAAAGGCCCTGTAGGACCCTAAACACAACAATTACAGAAGTAACTGGAAATGAAATCTTATGTGTTGTGATTCACAGTCAAAGGAAAGAGGATTTAGCAAGACCTGATCAGTTCGCTACAATGGAAAACGTCAAAACATGGATTTTGGATAATTTTGATTGACCATTTCTCTTCAACCCGTGACACATTCTGTTACTTTGGCTCAAAATGTTCATCTGATTCAGCTTGAAAAGAGAAACTGAAAATTTCTATTGATTTTCATCCCATTACAAAAGTCAATTTTTGCAGACATTAATTCCAGTTGATGCACTCTATGAACACTCAAAGAAAGGTGGAGCATGAAGAAAGGAGAGGAATTCACCCAGTGAATTAATTCCAGCATCCAAACCCACTTTCACAGGAAACCATTTGCAATATTCACCACCTTTATTAATAATGTGGAGCAAAGTCACACCTATGGCCGACACTACAAAATCCTGGATTGCAAAGGAGCAGCTTCATTTTCAGCTCTCTAATGAAGCATATGGGGAGCAGTCTTGGGGGGATGGGAGGATTAAGAGAGTTTCAATGAATTAAAAAAGAGACTATTTGTATCAAACTCCTCAATCCCATCTGCTTCATATCTGGAGCACTCGTAGTTCCCTGTACTCACTCACTCACTCACTCACCTTTGTGTTTGCAGTGTTGGTGCTGAGGAGGGATGGGAGATGGAGGGATACTCAGCAGGAAAGGGGATAAAATAGAAAGCAGTTAGCACTCAAAGCTTGCTTGTTTAGTCTAAAGACCTCCCAAAGGAAAGCAGGCAAGTCTGATAAAGCTGCTGAGATGGCTGGGGAGAAACGGTGAAGGTTTTTTTACTTTGTGTCTTCTCCATGGACCTTTCACCCTTCCACAGCAAATCTTGGAAAAGTCAGGGAAAATTTGTGGAAAAAAGGACTTTTCTCCCAAAAATCAGAAATTTTGGAGCATGGTTGATGGGCATCAGTTGCTGGTGCCTTTTATGGCTTCCTCGCCTAGAGTCAACTGGAAGGGGAGATAGTCTGGGATAAAAGGATGTCTGAGGGTCAGCAGAGTTTGTGCTGACTGAATAGCACAGGTGAGGAGATGTGGTGGCCCTGGGGAGAGAGAACCAGGCACAGCTAGGGACATTCCCAGCTCAGCCACCACGGCTGTGTGCAATGCTGGCTAAGTCTCATTTCCATCTGTAAATTGGGAATAACCACTCTTCTCTGAGAGGGGCTTCAAATCCCTGGATAACACATTTTATATAAGAACTAACTTATTATTTTGGTACACAGATAAAAAGCATTCATTGGAAGGAGCCAGATCAACTCCCAAACCAAGAAAAATCTTATCTTAGACATGCCAGCCCACCCTTCCCCTCACTATCTCTCTCTTACGTGCAAAACGAGCACAGCCCAAGCAGCATTTGACTCCACATCAGCCCAGTTGGACCCACAATGTCTGGGTGGGTTTGGCATGAGGCAAAATGTGCTTGAGGAGGTTTGCACTGGAGGCCATCCCCTCTGACAACCTCCCTGTGGGAATGGATCCTCTCACAGAGCCACATCGGCACCGGGGAGACAGCGGCAGCGCGGCTGCAAACGCAGCACTTCTGTGCTTAAAGACATTTTCCCCCAGACTGAGCATAGGTTTAAATAAAAAATAAAAAAAGACAAAAGGAAAGAACATTGAAGAGAAAAACGACCTTATTCAAAACTCAATGGGAAGACTCCCCCTGAATTTCAATGAGCCTCAGCAGGCCTGTGAGGCTGGATTAACATAAGAGCTGGGAGGAAGATTTCCAGGTGCTCCCCACACCCAGAGTCAGGTTTTCCAAGAAGAGTCAGCACCAATGTGTTTTGCCCTCCAGCTCGGTAATGTGTTTACAGCCAGGCAGCCTGGCAGTGGCAAGGAGAGCTTCTGTGCTGTGCAGGAAACCCTGGCCACCCAAGATATACCTGTATATTTCTAAAGGAGTTTTATCTACCTTTCCATCTGTGGCGGAGGAGATGCTGCCCGGCTTGTCCCAGCTATGCCCGGCTGGCTGAGGCACAGCCAGGGCAGGTTCCAGCACAGGTTTCACCTCCCCAGCCAGGCCTGTGAAGTCTTGTTGTTGGGAGAGCCCAGATTGCACCACCACCACCAGCTGGTGATGGGGATGAAGTGATCAGCACCTCTAGGAGAGACCTGCCCTCCTTTGCAGGAATAGTGGCAGGTGGATGTGCCCACAAAGCTTCAGCCCCTCCTCAGTGTGCTGGGGAAAAATTCCTCCCTGACCCCTGTGTCCTCTCTGAAGCCTGGACCAGGAGGAGGGACCCAGCAGTACATCTCTGAGCTACAAAAATTTCCTATCTCGGCACAATATTCCCAATCTCATGTGGCCAGACCCTGTGAACACTGAAGGAAGGGCAGCAGCTGCTCCTACTACTGTTGGTTACTCTTGTTGTGGCAGTGGATGGGGTTTCATCTTCGTGTCTGCTTTCACCCAGCAGAAAAACAGGAGTGAATCCCACCAAAATCTCATCAAATTGTTGCTGGGTCTATCAGCAGGCAGCAAGCACAGCTGGAAAGGCAGTGACATTTGCAGGAGATTTTATACAGCTGGGAGGGTTTTAACCCTTTCTCTCAGCAAGTTATTTAAAAATGTGTATTTGAGAGAGCTGAGAGAACAGAAAAACAAACCAGGCCTAATTGCACCAACTTGCAAAGAACAAGTCAGTTAAGGTCTCTGAAGGAAGAGGCTTCAGCTCCCAGAATCATGTCTGTGTGCCATCTTCAGATGTTGTGATTTTAATGGGGACCAGGATCTGAATTGCAGTCCGGTTCTCTGGGCTGCTTTGGACTGAACAGAGCCAGTGCCTCGCTGTGGCTGTGGGAATCTCATTAATGAGAGCAGGATCCATCTCTGACTCCGGATCCATCACCAAACCGGGAATCAGCCTGACCATCTGAGCCAGGCTGCCCTCTCACTGAAAGCTGCCTTTGTAACCTCTCCCTGTGCTTTTAGACCTCAGCTGAAATTTTTAATGAGTCCCTAGAATTAGCCCATCCAAGTAATTTATTTATGGGTTTATTGTGATGACCTGGTAAGACTCGGGGTCGCTGCAAATGTTCCAGTGTAATGCAAGGCACAGCCAGCCCAGACCCTGGCACTGGGTCGTAAATACCTAAAGACATTCTCGACAGCATTATTTCTGTATTATTTTTTTTAAAATGCTGAACTGTATGTTTTAGAATACACAGCTGTCTTTGTTCAGAATAAACCAAAAATAGCAGATTTTCCTCTGCTTAGCTGGGTGTTAAATTATTTACATTTCAAAACCCATAAGGAGAAACAATGACTGCGTTTCCAGAGCCTGCTCCTGCTGTCAAATATCCTTTTCTCTTCTGCAACCTAATTTAGACTTCCTTTTTAGAGTTGCAGTTTTGCTCCATTTTCAATTATATTAGAGGAACCAAGATTTCAGGCCATTATCTCATCATTCCCATGAATAGCAACATGATATGTGCTTGTGCTGCTGGGACACCAAGCCTGGCTGGGAGGACATGGCCACTGAAGAAAATCCAGAAGAAACCACACTGCTGCAGAGAGTACTGAAAGCCCAAGGAGAAAGCCCAAGGCAGGACAGGATGCAAGGTGGGGGTGGGTCTCTTCTCCCAAGTAACAAGCAATAGGACAAGTGGAAATGTCCTCAAGTTGTGCCAGGGGAGATTTAGATGGGATATTGGGAAAAATTTTTTCATGGAAAGGTGTTCAAGCATTGGAACAGGCCGACCAAGAAAGTGGTGGAGAGGTGTTGGGTTAATGGTTGGACTCGATGATCTTAGAGGTCTTTCCACCTAAATGATTCTGTGATCCTGAGCTGCTTCTTGGGGTCAGGGCTGTGATGTTAAACACAAAGCCTGGAGAGCAGCCCAGGTGAACAAAAGTGCTTTGATAGGGGGGTAGGTTGGGACCTGAACAAGATGTCTCAAATATCACATAATTTCACCGGGTTGCTTCTCTGAAGGGCTGGCTGAGCCTCAGCTTTTCTTTACCTACCCCCAAATTCCCCTTGGCTGCTTCCTGATCACCCTTGCCAGGTGCTTTGCCCTGTGGCTGCCAAAACCCTTGTGCAAATGCCAGCCACCTTTGCCCTGCTGCCAGTTCAATCCCTGTGTGCATTACCACTGACACTGTGACTAAAAGCCAGTGGGGGCTGAGTGCCTGTGTGAAACAAGGACAAACCTGGCCAAGGAACAGAGACTTTAGGTCTATTTTCTGTTGACCAAAGCTCATTATATTTTTTACTCTTGTGGCAGAACAGCATCCCTTTGGTGCCTACTCTTCTTGGACACTTGTAAAAGGAATATCCTGCATCTGACTGGAATCTCAGTGTTGCCAGCCCCTGTGATTTTAATACCAATCCTCCAATATTTGGGATTTTTCATAAAGCTGTGGCTCTTGGATGCAAGCAATTAAGTGAGGCTCAGCTTTCACTGAGAAATGAGAAGTTTCTAGTCCTTGTGTTTTTGAAAAGCTGGAAAATGTGCCTACAGGCACAGACTCCAAAAGGCAAATTAAAAGAACCAATATGTTTTATTTCTTTTTAAAACAATTGTGATTTAGGGAGGGGAATGGGGGGCTCGATTCATCATTTATAGATTCTGCACTTGGAAGCTCTCCAGTCTCAATGGTGGCTCCATGCAGATGGATCTTCGGCTTTCTGAGAGCTGCACAGTATTTTTCACCTGGCTCCTTGCATCACTTTTAAATTTAAAAAAAAAAAAAAAATCTCTATAAGATTTATCCTACAGCAGGCACAATTTAAAAACTGCACATGCCATTTTATAGCCTGGTTCAGTTCTGACCAGGTCTAATCTCATGTATTTAGATTCTGGGAGATACTGCCACGCTGCCAACATGCTGAATGACACGTTTAACTGGGGTGGATGACACTGAAGGTTTGATGACGCTGTGTGTATTTAGGAGGGCTCAGTGCTGGGATTGGCCCTTTCAAAAATCCTGCTGGCATTTGCATCACCTCTGTATGTTGTTTCTTAACCTTACTGCGCTTCTCCAGACCAGGAGAAGCACCTCCTAACCTGCTGTGTTGTCCCTCTGTGGGGACTGTCCCCAGGGGTTTGGCTGACCCAAGAGCAGCTCAAATCCGCAGGCAGCCCCACCTGAACCTTCTCCCAAAATTGCAGTTACTTTTTGAGAGGCAAAAAGTTTAGGGTGTGGTTTTGGGCTGAGGCTGTCCAGTGTTCCTTCCCTCGCTGGCAAGGATGGGGCTGTTGGGTGGGATAAAGCATTTCTGGTGGGCATCAGACCCATCACCTTTCACTGAGGAATCTTCTTATGTAGAGAAAGGGCATAAACAGGTCTCTGCATGGGTTGCTTGTGTAGGTCCTGGTTTCTGGAGCCTCTCTCTGCTGGGGCTGCACCCTCTTTCAGGGTCAGGAACTTCCCACCGGCTCCCCTTTCCTGCTCCTCAGCCTGTTCTGACATAGAGGTGCCCTCCTGCCTGTTTGCAGGCTGAGGACTCTCCTCCTCCAGATGCTTCTTGGGGTGTTTATGCCATAGCACTGATCTCCTAGAAGCAGCAGGGCTGTGCTGGGTGTTTGCTGACCCTTGTGGAAAGCAGGGATGCTGGAGGCCACCACGGACAAGGCTTCCGTAGGGTTTGGAGCTGAATCCCAGAGCTCTGAGCAAACCCCTACGTGCGGGCATCAGCAGGACCATCCCAAACACCTCTTCCTAACAGTGAGGCAGCTCTTATTCCTGCACCCCTTCCCTCTCATTTTGCGCCCTATTTCATTTTTTTGGTGAAAACCATCGGACACAGCTGCAAGCAAAACAAAACCCTGCCGAGGCTCCTCTGCCAGCGAGAGCCTGACTCTGCTCATGGTGGGGTGTAAACCAGAGCCACCGCGGCGCGTCCGGGGTGTCACCGTGTCCGGGGTGTCACCGTGTCCGGGGTGTCACCGTGTGAGCACGAGGATGCTGCTCCGTGGTGGCCCCGCCTGATGTTGCTGGGGAAGGTGAAGTAAACAGCTCCACCTTAAACTGCAGAGAGCACCTTAAGGTTTCTCCTGGCCTCCTGCCACCGAAAATGCTCCAGGCGGAGCTTTAATCAGAAGGAAGACTGTGCTTTGCACTGTGGGGGAAGGGGTGGCCACAAGGACATTTCTCCATTGATTTTTTTTAATTTTAAAAGTTTATTTCTTGCATGGTGGTGGGCTTTTTTTATTTTTTTTTTGGGGGGGGGGGGGTGGTTTGTTTTTTGTTTGGGCTTTTTTTTTCCCCCTTGACACAGTAAATTTCAATTTGATTTTGCAATCCTGTCTCCCCCATCCTTGCACTCTCCCTTTCAAAGGCAATTGAGACCAGAGGTTTCACTTGCCCGCCTGGCATCCCCTTGTCCCCTGTGATGCTCCCTGAAAAGGGTTTCAACAGTTGGGCGTTCAGCAGGGACACACTTGAGGGGGGGGACAGCTCCATTCAAGGACATCCTTCCCTTCTCCCCTCCCCCCCATAGGCATATTTCGGGATCAGGGATGTGTGCCGGGGTTCCTCGGGTGGAGCCTGGATGCCCTTTCCAAAGCACTGGCAGGCCCCCAGCTCTGGGCTGTGTCCCCAGCCCATGAATCTCCCCCCAGCCCAGCCGACCAGAGGGTCTATTTTTCACCAGGCATTTCCTGCTAATCAGACCATTAGTCCTTGTACTGATTAACCAGCTAGTTCTCAATTTAATTGAAACATACGGGTTTTTTTGGAAGAGCCAGAAGTTTCAATCATATTTTATTCTTATCATTCCAGATCTGACTGGCACTAACCATAAGCATCAGGGGGAAACCAAAGCAATTAACCCTTTCTCTTGCTGAGGGGGGAATTGACGATTCTCCCAGGGAAGCTGCAGATTTTTCTAATGCTGCTTTGCACCAGAGCCTGAAGATCTCAAGATATTTATCCTTGCTCAGGGTTTTGTTCAAATACAGAAGCTTTGCAGGTCACACCGTCTTTCTAGGCTGCTGGAAACTGGGAGACTTCAGGAGCCAAGTGGGAATTTAGGGTAGGGAGGGACATGATCTGTCTCAATTAACCCCGAGCTGTGGGTGTGTGACAGCAGAAATGCCCAAATGCTTTCTGCAGTGAAAATAGTGGGGGGTCACCTACGGCCTGGAGCACCAGCCCCACATGCTGCAGGGGAATTTGGGACACGGCTCTTTTTTTTCTTTATTTTTTTCTTTTTTTTTAAAGTAAGGCTTTGGTATCTCATTACCAACCTCAAAAATATTTGGCTGTAACTTACTTTTGAGGTTTGGGCTAAGTCCAGGTACTCCATGAAGAGAAAAGTCGAAGCTAAATAAGCGAGTTCAAGTTCAAACCTCTCCAGCCCCGGCCGCGGGGCGTTCCCCTGCCACCGCCCGGGATGCCTGGGGTGCTGGGAGAGCCCTTCTAAGAAAAACTGCACAAAAGGCTTTGGAAAGTATTTTCCAGAAACAGTTAATGCGTGATCTTTCGTCTTGCAAAAAAAAAAAAAAAAAAAAAAAAAAAAAACCCAAACTAATAATTTGCTCCTCTGAGTTTCCCCATGATGGCAGGGTGTGCCTATTGGGATTTATTTCTCCCCTCCCCACCTGACCGTCTTTCCCACGGCCCCTGGGGCACAGCCTGCTTCTTGCCTTGTGTTTCATTTCACCGCCAGCCTGGAGCAAAGAGGATCTCTGTAAAACATCTTCCTCTTTGCTTTGTGATTCCTGCTGGGAGGGGCCCAGCCCTGTCCTGCTCCCCTCCTCACATCCCAGGTTAAACCCTCCCAGTGCCGCCCCCGAACGCAGGGACACCCCTAAAGCAGTGTGGGGGAACCCTCGGTCACCCCGCAGCCCTGAGCCTGGGCAAAGCTGTCTTAAGCCTCAAGAGCACTGAGGCATTTGCACTTTGCATTTGCAGGGTCCCCCTCCCTGGGTACCTGCCTGGCCCAGCACCGTGGGATTTAAGGAATTGCACAGCCACTGCTTTTGGTTTCAGATATTGCTTCCATCAGGAGCGGTTTCTATATCCATCTTCCCAAACACATGTGGCCAGATAGAAATAAACAAACATAGATTCACATGCTGGGAAAGTCTCTGATGGGATCATGTTCAGTCCCAGCAGGAATATCCATGTGGAAGTGCTGGGCAGTCCCCAGCCCCAGCATTGGGATGGGCTGGTGCTGGAGGTGTCGGCCTCTCGCCTCAGCTCTCTGCCATCTCCTGAGATCTCTAATGGAACAAGGATTATAGAATCATTAATGTTGGAAAAAGACCTCTGAGATCATCGATTCTGCCCATTAACCCAGTCCTACTGCCAAGCCCACCACTAAGCCGTATCCCCAAGTGCCACCTCTACACATCTGAGCGCTTCCAGGGACGGTGACTCTGCCACTTCCCTGCCAGGGTGGTGCAGGTCTGCCAGACATTTCCACAGGTAAAATTTCCTCACCTGTTTCATGCACACGAATTGCATTTGCACTGAAGGAATTGCACTGCAGTTGTGTGTGTGCAACAGCAGAGTGAGCTCACAGAGTCACCCACGCCTGCTTCTGCCCACTCCATAACCTCTCTCTGCATGGGAACAGGGTGCTGCTTCCTGGCCTTTGGCATGATCCCCCCAGAGTGGTGCCTGGGGCTGCTGTGTGTGTGGACACTCTCACAGCACGGGCTGCACACACAGGAGCTGCTCTGCAGAGTCATCTGCGAGGGAGACGCCGTCTCTCTGTGCTCGTAGCACATTTTTCTGCTCGAATTACTGCAACATGAGCCAAACGAGGAGGGACTGCGAATGATCACAAAAGCAAGGGAACTCCTAGGGTTCAACATGCTGGGAATATCAAGCTACTGTCTGGAAAAACACAAAAAAATGCTGTTGATTCATTCCTGCAGCCCCTGACATATAAATTAGGTAACTAACATGACCTGTGACTGTTTCTCTGAGAGACTGGCTGAGACATGACAAATATGCCCTTCAACATACCAGGGCTGATTACTGAGAGTGCTATGGGAATAGCTCAGAGCCTCACAGTTACATCATAATAAAGAAGATGCCACTTAAGGAAAACCACGGTGCTGTTGGAAAGCCCTCAGGTCCCATCTGCCTGGCTGCAGAGGAGCTGTGCTGGGAGCCCTTGGCGTGGCAGGATATTGGTGATATTCAGGGAGGCTTTAGGGAAAATCCTTGCTCTCAATGATAGGAAAAAGACTTGAAGTGTGGGGTTCAGGTTTGTTTGGGCATCTTTCCTGGTCATCACTGTGGACAGAGGGTGTCCCTCTGGTGAATTCCCACTCTCCACAACCATGAGCTCCTGTGCCCAGGAGTCAAACCTCCCCAGCCCTTGGAGTTGTGCTGTCAGTATTGCCACTTACGAAAGCAGCTTTCCAGGCATCCAAAACCAAAAAAATATTTTCATTGCCATCAGGCTGGATTTATTGTTGACAGACCTCAGAGCAGGGCAGCTCCCACCCCCCTGCACAGTGCTGCTGAATCACTCGTGGGGAATGTTGGGTTCAGCGCTTGCTGAGGAGGGGCTGGGCAGAAAATGCTTGTTTGAGCTATTCCCTATTTGTGTTAAGGCCATAAAACCTGCACATGTCCCAAAGCCTGAGCTATGAAGTCCCAGTCTGAAGAGATGGTTGAGGGGTCTTGCTGGTGCTTAGGTAACAGTTCTATTCCTCTCTCAGCTGCCTGAGCCATTTCAATCCTTGAGTTCCAACGTGCAATTTCACCCTGAGTGGCTTTGTTTCAAAGGGTGACCAAACTGCAAATCAGCCCCTTCAAATCCCCAGTCATGTGCTTTACATTAGGCAATTAAACTGAGCAATAAATATCACTTTGTTGTGAATGAGCCTCCATTTCCTTTCCTATTTTAATAACAATAATGGTCAAACTTCTGTTTAAGAAGCAGTTTCTGGTTCTATTAGGAAATGTGCCAACCTATTCAAAGAGACACAAGATTTGTATGGAGAGGTAATAGCTTTTATTAAGCCAAATTATATAATTAGTAAAAAAAAAGCCAAGCTCACAGGAACACAAGCCCTTCTTCGGGTCTGGGGAGAGGCAGTGGCTCCTGGCAGCTGCAGAACAGCTGTATGACACAATTGCTCTAGCCCAGGTCTCTTTGATCAACACTGCTCTGCCTGGGGCAAGGTGCCTGGCACTGGCTCCCACACTTTCCTGGGCTGGGTTTAAGGGGGGCAGCTCCAGTTTGGGCAATGTTTCTCCTCAGGTTGCACTGAGCATAGTTTCAGGATTATGTGTATATATATATATTTTTTTTTTTTTTTTTGCAAGTTTGAGTTTATCTAACAGCTTTTGTGAGGACCTCTGACCTACAGCAGCCTTCTCTTTCTTGGTGTTGCAGCCATACAAGCAGAAAACTGTGTTAAATACACTAGCCCCAAATGCCCTGTCTCAAGTTGTGTGCAAAGAGCTCACATTTGGGGGTTTTTTTTAAATGTAATTTTTTGAATTTCCAATTTGAGCACACAGGATTCCTGCAACTTCTGCTGGCACAGCCTTTGCTTCATCTTTCAGACTAGAAGCCTCTTGGGGCAGGGACCATGGTTTTAATTATGTACAGCTCCCAGCTGAGCAGAACCATCAGTCCCCATTAAGTGAATAAATAATTACTTCAGTGAAGCACAACTCACTCCTGGCTCAAACCCATTACTGAAGTGTTCATAGGTCATGGTGTATTTGTAAGCATAACTTAAATAAGATATGCGGGTTGGACAACCCATCAGCAAAATGTCAAATTAGCCTCCAAATCCCGTCATGTATTTTGGTGGCAGATTCTTCAATTTATCAGTAACACACATCCATTGCTATCTGCCACTGCCCTCTGTCCCTGGACTCCACATGAGGATGTCCCAAGAAGTTCTTCAAAACTGGGGAGAAGAGCTGGGTGAAGCTCCTGATATCTCACAGGACAGGTTTGGGCCAGTGGTCCTCAGTGAAAATGAAATGCAGGATGAACCCTTCTTCAGCAAGGGATCAGGTGCTACAAAAAGGTGTGCAGGTTTACCACCCAAGTTGGACAGGTGCTGGGGAGAGGATTCCATGCCTATGTCCCATCACAGCCCTGTGAATGTGCAGGGACTTTTAAAGTTGAATCACCAGCAAAGGTTAATTGGGTTGTGTCTGTCATATCCCCTTTTTATGCCAGTCACTAATTTACAGAAGAACAAAAGCTAGTTGGGAAGAGGATAATTAAAATGGGAAAATACTCCACAATTCCCAGGACAAAAATGCAGGTGGCAGATTGGGATGCAGGATTCCCACTTGCCCAGTTTGTGCCTTGTAGCTCCTGAAGGGGGTTTATCCATGGTTTGTTTGTGATCAGACCTTGGAGCAGTAGACAAACTGCCCTGCTCCCACAAGGACTCATGCCCTATGGACCAAAGGTTTTTTCTCCTCTCTCCCATCCAGCTCTAGAGAACAACGGATCCTTTGCCACGGTGTTGGATGCTCACCCTGGCAGGGTCCCAGATCTTCATCTTCCATGATCATGGTGTGTCCTGCCATAGCTCAGCCTCCCCTTTGCTGGCAACCTCTTCCCACCAGGTAGGAGAGCTGCCAGTCCAGTCCTCCAGCCACTGCAATATCCCTATTTTATATTGCTCTGAAGCTTTTGAGCAGCTGTTGCAGGTCACCTGCAGCTGAAGCCTCCATGCCCAGGCATGCTGGACCTCGCTGAAAGTGTTTCTGGGCTGCTGTGCCATCTCAGGCACATTTCCCTCTCACAGTTTTATCACCTCGATTTCCCCAAGAGTGTCTGTTGCCTTTGTGAGCTGCTGTGAGTGCTCAGGCACTGCTGATCAAACAGCAAAATTCCCAATTGTCCTCATCATCCCATCAGTCACTGCCGACATGGTCACACATTTCCCATGCCCTCTGTCCCTGGGGCAGCTTCTCCCTAGGTCCTGTGTCTCCCTGGCACTCACCAGATTGGGGACATCAAGCTTTATAGACAGGTATCACCTTATGGGTATTTTATCCAGGAAGGGACATGGAATATCCACTTCATACCCTCCAGAGCCACCAAATGCCACATGCTGTGTATCAGGCACAGGACTGTTCAAAGAAAAAGGATAAAAATCACAAATGTTGCAAATACACAGCAGGCAGACACCAGAGAAGTATTGGAAGCACACAGTTAGGAATCTTTTTGGGTGAAAAGGCAGAGATTATTGCAGGAAGTCAGAGAACAATGCTTGACTATTTAAGGACAACTGGTGTTTCCTTTCTGAACATCAGCACTATTTATTTGTTTTGGGGTCCAGCCAGATCCCGTATGATGTCTGCTCTCTGGTTAAGGTGGAAAAGTATTTGCAAGGTTTGCTCAGTGTTACCAAAACAGAACTGACCTGGATCTCTATTCATGTTCACTGGCACCTTGGAAACCACCTGTGATTGCCACAAGATGTTATGGATAGCAGAAATACAAATTAATTCAAAAAGCTGTAGAATTCCAGAAAAAAGGTCCAGTGAGGATGATGAAAATGAAATGTCACAGATCACCAGCAGTTGGGAAGATGATGTCTGACCACTTTTGCATTGTCCTAATGCTCTTCCCAAGCCACCCAGCACTGGACACTGAAAAAAGAGAGAGGATATAAATGAGCTTTTGCAATGACCTAGCATGATGTCTTGCCTGTGGAAGAGGTGCTTTTTCCTGAGCAGGGCTGCAAACAGATTCCCTGCCAACCCTACCACTCATTTCTGATTTTTTCTGTCACAATGCCAGATTCCAAAGCAACATCCAGAGCTAATCCCACACTGGCTTCAAAGGTTTTATTAAGAACATAATCTAAAAGGAATATTCAGGTTTAAATTGTTATCAGGCTGGTCCCATTCTGCTTCCAAAGAAGGTGTCTTTCAGTCTGTGAGTGTTGAGCTGTAGCATCTTTGCTTTGGAAAATTTCAACTGACCTCTAATTCTTCCTTTCCATCCTGTAGCTTTTTGTATTATCCAACACCACAATTGAAAGGGCCTAAAAGAGTTTCCTCATGTCTGCTTTTGAGAATGACACCTTTTCAGGTGGAAAGCATGGTATAGGATGACATGAAATAGGAATGTTACCTCTTAAAGCCTGCTGAAAGCAGGAATTGTTTTCCAATCCCTTATCTGAGCATGGAGGAATTTTCCATCCAGTCTTCACGTCCTACTGAAGAGGAGGGGTCTTCCCTGCTCCTCAGCGAGGCGATGGACACTGTGCTACAGATACTGCCTTATCTAAAGCAGGGTGAGATCCTTGGTCTCCATACCCAGCACTGACATGTCTCCAAAGAAAAGGATGATAAATTAATGGAAATAAAAAACTCCCACTGTCAGGTCACAACGGTTTCCTCACAGTATCACCACTTCCATGGGGGATAATGAGCATAACCAGCCAAGCACTGGAATTTCCACACTCTGGTGTGGTCAGGGCGCTTTTCTCCTGCATGGGAACAGGAATCTCATTCCTGTGTTCACAAGTTAAGACTGCTCCTCCTGCATTCTCCTGCATTTTTGAATAATTCTGTGAGTCCCTTCAGACTAAGGAATGAGGAATAATTTCATACCAGCAGCACAGCATTTTTTATGCTTTATCTCCAACCTCACCTGACATGTAAAACCTTTCCATCACTCCATCAAAAAAACAGAGCAGAAAGCCTGGTGAAGAGTCATGGGGCAGCAGTGAGGGTTAATTCCACAGAATTCAGTAATTCACAGGAAAGGACAGGGCGAGCTCCGTTCACATAAACAGTTAAAGGCTATTTCCAAATATTAACCATGGCAGCAGAAATCACAATTGCTTTGCCAATCACAGTCATCACGAAAACATCAAAGCTTTTTCCTGCAAATCAAATTCTGGTCTAATAAACTATTTAACCCTTTCCATTAAACAGAAATCAAGGAGCTGTAGCAATTAGGCTAGAAAAGGGGAAAGAAGCGGATGAAGCCAAAATAGCAGTAGCACATTTGGCCAGCCCTGCAGAAACGACACAAAACTGGCTGGATTCCAGTGTCTGGTTGCTTTGCAGCTCCAGGGCAGGTCTGGCTGTACAATCTTTACATAGAAATCAGACTCGCCCACTCCTCCCTCCTGCTTTTCTTACAGCAGACAGCGGTAGCGGGGGGAGTCCGTGGGCCAGATAAAGTTGCCTTGGTGCTTATTCCATTAGAGGCAAGGAGATTTTCTCCAGGTTTTTAATTAGGGAAAAATCCCTACCTCGACCCAAACACACGTCTCCTGCCCATGTGTTAAATGGCTTAATTTCTCCTTCACTTGCACTGCCCTGCAACTGCTTCTATTCCTTATGTCATCGCTGATGACAGAGTTTGCTCGAGGCCCTCAGTAATGAAGTGCAAAAAAAGGTATTAAAAATACAGGACACTTCTCTGGCTGACTGAGGGTTGGTTTTTAGTGCAAGTGAGGGGAGAAGGGGGTGTTTCTTTCTTCTGCCTAAATAATGAAAGGACTCCACAGGGCAGCCTGGAGCATCAGGCACTGCTTCCCCCAGACAGCCCTTGCAACCCCCAGTCTGGGAAACTTGTTGGTTTTGGCTTCATTTCCAGCTGGCCTGATCTGGGAACAGGTATCCCACAGCTTGCAGCGCTCTGATGTTGATTTACAAGTGCCCCAGTTACAAAATCAGAAGTCCTGAAGCAATACTAGCATTTATTTACAGCAAACTTTCTCTCTTAGTCACCCATTAGTGACTGCAAGCTGTTAATGAGTGTCCTGCTACTGTTCCGTACTGCTTTGTGGTTAGAGCTCATAAATTCACTTTGAGTTTGCAACCTCATTAGGTTTCTTTCCTTATTCCTCTTAATTTCTGGTGTTTTGGGCAGGTTTTTGTTCTGAAGACTGGTCCTGATTTGAGACATTAACCTCACTGAGGACCCAGTTACATTTAAAAATGACATTTTGTTCGCATTGCTGCATTGCTCTTAAAAGTGCTTTGAGAATTGCAGAGGATCTAGAGGCTCACAGCCCTTAAAAGTCTTCATGTTTATGTAAAGATCATTTTGTGTCTCAGAAGAGAATCATCCCTCTGATGCATCTCTTCATGCAAGGATACAAGAAAATAACAGACTGTCCTGTGGCACCAACCCTCACCCTGCTCGAGGTCAGCTGTCAGCATGAGCTGAAATTCTTGGGTTATTCAATACACTGTCCCTGAGCAGGGCTGGTGACCTCTCACAGACCCATCCCTCCTCTGTGTCCTTCGTCCCCATCACCAGCCTGGGCAGCCCTGCTGCTGCTGCTGAGGGGGTTGCTGGAAGCTCCCCAGGATACACGGGGAGCCAGCAGCCCTGGCACCATGGGCTGTGTCCAGCTCACCCCACAACACCCAGCCAGCCCCTGCGCTTTCCTGCCTTGCTCAAAGCAGGCACAGAGAATGCCTGACCACCCCTGAAAACAAAGACAAGTAACGATGCCTTGACCAAAACCTAGAAGAGCCCTAATTCTACTGAAAGCCTAAAAAACAAAAGAGGAAAAGTAGAAAAGCCCTCTGTTAGGGACCCTCAGTCCCTCCATAGGAGGTCTGAGCTGCCCTAATTCTCTCCAGCTGAGCTGGAGGCTGAAACTCATCTTTGCCTGGACACCAGAGCCCTCTGCACCTCTCTGCTCAGGAGGAGATGGTGGGCTGAAGGTGATGTGGATCTCGTGGGGATCACTGCCTGCCCGATTTGTCTGCAGCTCTGCTGAATTACTAAGTGCAAGGTAGAATTGTTTGAGTTTTTTTCCTTTGTTCCCATTGTTATAGTGAGCTGTGGTTGCATTCCTGGGGCAGTGTCTGCTTTTCAGATTGGCAGACTGTAGGTGAAGTTTTCAGTTGATTTATGGGTTGTTTTCCTAGGGTGGTTAGCTAGCTAGAAGAGACTAAAAGGATCCACACGACATATATTATCTGGTTTTCAAGATCTTTTCAATGGTTTTGGCTCAGGGTCTAATGGAAGGCCCCTCTTCCATGTGGGAAAAACATGAAGCAGGAAGAAAAGTGCACTTGTACTCTTTGGGAGTTGAGAACTGGGGTTTGGAGGTGTTTTAAATTCTTTTGTGCAAACTTCAGATGTTCTTATACACTGAGTAGCTTACAGGCTTGTGTGTGTTCTCACAACAGCCTCAAGAAATAAGGAAATACTGATTCCACGTTACAGTCAGAGGCACAGGATGAGATGTGTGAGGGCTTGCTAAAGGGAAACGCACAGCACTTATCTGCTTGAGGTGGAGCATCCTGCAGGACAGCCATAAGTGACTGCAGCCCTCCAGATACCACTGTAGCTCCCTGTCTGAGCTTGGCTAAAACTGGGGTTTCCTCCCAATAACCAGAGCTCCCTAGCACTGACCAAACCCCAGCTTCAAACCAGAGCTGTAGACCTGTAGAACATTTTTTCTTTAAGAAACAATGCAATCATGACAATGCATAACCTTACATTTTGTAGACCTGTGGTATATAATTATAACATTACTGCCAATAATTATCACTACCAAAGACCCTGCTTACTTGGTGTCCCAGTAATAGATGAGGTCCAGCAGATCTTGGAGAAAGTGAATGTATTTAACTGGGAAATTAGAAAATGGAAGGAAGAAAAAAAAAAAAATAGGATCCTATCACATGGCTCTTCTTAGCTTTCAACTTGCCTTCCCCCGAATGTTTCCAAAACAGCAGGAATACGACTTGGCTGTGGGTCTGTATTACGTAATAGTGATTTCTTTGTTTCCTCTCACTTTAAGGTTTAGCAACAGGGAAGAAAAAAACCTCACATATAGAAACGGGGGAGGGGAACTTAGGGGTGTTAAGACGATGCTGGATCCCTCTGAGCTATTAATGGTGAATTGCATAACCACTGCCGAGGGGTTGCTAGGTTTTACCACGTCCCTGCTCCGTGTTAAATATTAACAGTGCATGTACTTTCGGCGGTGTCGCTGCTGCTGAGCCTGGCTACGGCCGCCAATCCCAGCTGGCCGGGTTTCCATGGAGCTGCTAGCACCCCTTCTCTCCATTCACAATGAAATCCTCCCGGTGCTCGGCTAAATCCAGCTCTGAAAATGAGGCGTGTGCAGACGGGGCAGAGCAGCTTTTCAGCGTTTGTTTCGTGGATGTGCAGGGGTGTGTTCGCTTGAAACCAGCAAGGTTTGGAAGTGACGCCTGTTTTGTCTGGCCTGGCAGATCTGCAGAGCCACATGGTGCCTTTGACCCTCCCGGTGCCAGCCCTGGAACAGCCACCTGTGAGCTGGGTTCTGCTCGGTGTTGAAAGAAAGATGGGGACAGAATTCCCAGCAGGGCACGCTGGGATAGGACAAGGGGTGATGGCTTGACCCTAAAAGAGGGTCAGGGGAGAATTTTTTTACAACGAAAGTGGTGAAACACTGACATAGGTTGCCTGGAGAGGTCGCGGATGACCCATCCGTGGAAACATTCGAGGTCAGGTTGGACAGGGATCTGAGCAAACTGGTCTGATGGAAGATGGCCCTGTTTGTTGCAGGGGGTTGGACTAGATGGCTTTTAAAAAACCTTTCCAGCCCAAACCATTTTATGATTCTCCCCTGCTATTCCTCCTCCTCATCTATCTTCCTTCTGTTTCCTGGTTTAAATTAGACTGTAAAATTTTCTGGATTAGAGATGCAAAAAATAAATGCAGTATCTCCCAAACCGTGGGTTTGCCTTCTTTTCCCCCAGTAACATAACTCTCATCAAAACCTTTCAGATTTACATTTAAAGCATTTTAATGGAGTTAATGGTGCAGATTTTCAACACATTGGCTTCATGGGACCAGTTTAGGGCCATGCTGGGACCAGTTTTCATCCATGCTAGATGCTGAGAGGCTTTGCTTGCTGCTGCTCTTTGGAGCAGGGCAGTGCTGGATGCTAGAGATCTGCATATTCAGTGTGCATGTGAGCTCGAACAGCTTTTTGTTATGGCTCTAATTAGGCTAAGCAGGGTGTTGGGTTCAAGTGCTAATTAGAAATGACCACTCTAAAATACATTAGGATATTTAGGGCTGTGTGCTGTTTGCATATTCAGGTGCCAGCTCCTGCTCACCTTTGTGTGAGTAATGCAATGAGTCCATCCACTTTTTAACCTCTCACATTATTTTATTTCTTCTCTTTTTTTGACAGATACACCGTGCCTAAGAAAATGAGTTCCTAGCAGTGGGAATAAGCACACATAAGGTATGGGATTGTCCATGGCAAAAGGGGGGAGTGCTTGGCAGTGAGAGGCAGGAGCTGGCAGTCAGGATTGGTCCAGCCCTCTAAAAACAGTGATGTGAGTACTGAAGGGGGGGGTCCCTGGGAGTCCAGTGTCTGCTGGATAAAACAATTAGTGGAAAAAATAACAACCTCTGGCTTCCTAAACCTACCCTGCAGTGTGTACACGAGGGCAAGCCTGTGTCCTTTTGGCTGTGGCTTGGCAGCATTGGGGTGAGTACGGTCAGTGCCACGTGGTGTGGCCCAGGCACTCTGTCACCACTTGAGGGGTGCAGGATGGGCAACCCAGGTGAGGAGCCAAGGTGCAGGTCTGAGCTGAGGAAAACTGTTTTAAAAAGTTACATTAATTAACGTGATGCTAAACTCCAAGCTCTCCTTAGCTGGGCAAGGACTGCTGGGTTCCAAACTGCATCAGCTCTTACATGTTCTACGTGCCAGACTGGTCCAGCATTAACTGAATCCTTCACATGTGTGACTGTTCTCATGCACCACAGGGACAAAGTTCTCCTGGCCCTGTGTCAGCTCTGTGCTGTGGCACATCCCTGTACCCACAGCTGGGCTCTGCAGCCAGCCAGGGCCACATCCCTTTGCTTGCACCATGGAATGCATCCCCTCTGGAGATCTGCAGCCCCCGTGGGCTGAACAGAGGAGTGCTGTAGCAAAGCACAGCTGTAATATCCGAGTGAAGAGGTCGAAGCTGGGGCTGTGAAGGAGCAGGAATGGCCAGAGCCCCATGGCAGGATGTGGCCGGTGTCGGTGCCTCGTGCAGGAGCTCTCCCTGCTGCAGCCACAGGGCCGTCCCTCCCAGCACAAGAGCTTTTCCATGGAGACCCACATGTGCAAACAAACACATGCCAGCTCAGCACTTTTGGAAACTGTTGAGAGCCTCTTTTCAAGCCCAGGGCTCAGCACACACTGTCCTTTTATTTCCTTTTTTTATTTCTATTTTTTTTTCCCCGGTCTCTTGGGAATAATTAAACACGTCCATGGAGGCAGGAAAGCCAAGCTGGCTGCTGGCCTGGCAGACAAGGGGGCTCTGAGCCCTAAAGACGTGTCCCTGCTGTAAATCCCTCCTGCACACCCCCAGTGCTGCACAGGGACTCGGCCACATGGAAAAAACAGCCTTGAAAAATACAGCCTCACTAAATTTTCATTAAAAATTCATAAACATTTGGGCAACACTGGGTTGTGTGAAGCCCAGACTAGAACACCAACGGGCTGCACCTTGCTGGAAATCCCAAAGCAAAGGGGTTTTTGTAAAGCTGGTCCAAACCCAAGCTGGTCTAGGTCCAATATTTGCTTGGCTCTGGTTCAGATTCATTCCTGAATTCAAACTGATGAACTTCCAGCCCTCAGGTACATTTATGGGGGATGAACGTGGACACATCTATGGCTTTACAGAGCCATAATTTCTCCCTGAATGCTTTATCGTTTGAAAATCGTAAATAAGGTGAAGTGAAAAGGACAAGCCCCTTTAATCTATGAGTGGTGTGCTAAATGACAGTGGTAAATCTCTGCCAGCTCCATGGCAGGTAGAGCTGATTTGCACTCCCAAAATGGCAGTGATTTTATCCCACAGCCCACACTGAAGGTGTGGAGAACAGCTTTTTGAGGGGAGAAAAAAAAAAATCAACCCTACCCTGGACCAGGCTTGGATGGGAACAGCCAGCAAGGCACTGCAAAGAGCCTGGGTGTATTCTGTTATCCTGATGAAGGAAATGCCCACCCTGCACCGGCCGTGAACTTTGTCAGGCTCCTTTCTTATGTCCTCCTCAGCACTTTTTATCACTCCTGATCTATTTATTGCTCTGCTTTTCATGCTTTTATAGCCTGCTAGACGAGGCTGTCTCAAGGCCGGTGTGTTCAGGTGTGCCAGAGAAAGCTCTGCCCCCAGCAGCGTGGAGGCTGCCTGTGCAAACAGCCCTGGGGGCAATCCCTCTCCCCTCCAACCCTTCAATGACTGAAAGTTATTTTCATAGTATTTGAGAATGGTTTGGGCTGTAGATTGTTAGTTCCAACCCCCTGCCACGGGCAGGGACACCTTCCCCTATCCCAGGTTGCTCCAAGTCCCATCCAGCCCAGCCTTGGTCACTTCCAGGGATGGGGCAGCCACAGCTTCTCTGGGCAACCTGTGCCAGGGCCTCAGCACCCTCACAGCAGACATTCTGATGAGTTTTACACAGCAGTGTGTGATATTTAAAACCCAGATGTCTACACAAGATGCTCACGATGCTGCCAGTGCTTTAAAGCACCCACGTCGTGTGTCCCCAGCCAAAGGGTGTCCCCAGGCTGGGGGACACCCCACTAGTGGTGGGGCTGTTCTTTCAACCTGTATTTCAACCATGGTCAGGATGGAATAAAAATCAATAAGTGCTTGCAGGTTTAAGAATAAGTATCCCTTCTGCTTAGGGCACTAACATTTAGCATTTGGTGGAGAGCAGACCTTGCACATGACATTTTAGTGTGTTTTATTTCCTAAGCACCCCACGGTGGTTTTACACAAAAGTTGCTGTATTGAATTTTCTCATGACATAGTATTAATTTGTACAAACTGCAAATTGATGCTGACCTGCTTGTCTCTGATGGGCACAAGCTCTCAAGTTTAATTCATACACAACCTGGTCCTCCTCTCAGCAATGAGAGCTTTAGTGCTGGGGAAAGCAGGGTGACCCTATGGGAACTATCTGACCAAAAAAAAAAAAAATTCTGTAAAGGTTTTTCCCCTCTGTCCATCTCTTAATGGCTCTAGCTGAGATGTCTGAGCTGAAGAAAACTCCACTCCTGCAGCTTCTACTTTGAAAAAGCTCAAAAATCTAACTCAATCTCCTTAAAAACGAGGGATTAATGCTTTTCAGAAAGAATTTCCATCCCCCTTTCAGTCCCAGTGGAGTTTTCTGTAAAGCAATCAATAAGTAATGACCAGGAAAAGACTTTTTAAAAAATTCCTTGTTGCTGTCATATTTACCAGACTGTGCATCCCAACCTCAAACTGAGTGAGCTGAGAAACTGAAAAAAAGAGAAGAATGAAGAAGCATCTGAGGAGGATATTCATGTACTCACCTTCCATCAAATTCCCTGCCAGGAGGCCACTGGGGTGATGCATTTTTGGGGTAAAGCACCATAGTGGCTCTGTTAGAAACCCCAGTCCCCAGGGTGGCACGGGGCCATCAGCACTGTGGTCCCTCACGCTGTGGGACCCGATGGCCACAGAGGTGTCCAGACCCAACGGGGGCACTTCAGCACCCAGAGAAAAAGTCCTTTACAGAACTGTGGGAAGTTCAATGGAAATAATAAATATGGAGTTCTTCTTTAATCCTTGCAAGTCTTTTTTTTTTTTTTTTTCTTTTCATGAATGTGAGAGGTGGAGAAGTCTTTTTAAAATGAAATTGGCATTTTATTGGAAAAAAGTGCTGGTGTCCTGGGAGAGAGATAAAATTGACATGTTATTGGCAATGTGGTATTCAGCATGTGGCTGCAGATCTCCTTGGCTGTCCTGCCAGGGCTGAGGCATGTCTGGACTCAGAGGAAAGGGCTGGGGGAAAGGAAACCCAAAAGACAGACTTTTTGAGGTGGCCAAGGTGTATGCTCTCCTTGCAGAGCTGAAAACACAGGAGTCAGGAGTCACAGTATTTAAAATTTTTTTCCCAAAGCTTTAGAGAACTCAGACTAAGCTGTATTTTCCTCCACAAATCTCCTCCCAGAATTTTTGGCTTTCTGTTCCCTGACACTTTGTAAAACCATCTCAAATTCTCGCCTGGAGTTGGTGTCTAAGAAATTTATTTCCAGTTCATTGCTGGCCAATAAGGGTGACAAAGTGTGTTTCATGAGGAGGAAAACCCACTTTGTGGTTATTGAGGGCCAGGTTTGGAGACCAGCTTCCAATCACACAGAAATAGTATTTGCAGCTGTTTGCACATGACATTATTTCCTGGGCACCTGGCTTGTATGTACAATTAAGGACTTGTAAATCTGAGGAAAACTTAAATTAAGGTACCAAAATGTGCCTGCAAACATTTGTGCCTGCCATTTTTCAGCAGTAATAATGGGAGTCCTGTCAAAGTGAGGGTGAAAAATTGGTCCTGTGTCAATAACCTGTATGAATGATGTTAGAGAAAACTGGCAAGTCATCAAAAGACCCTGTTCTCCATTTAATTCTCTTCCTAGCTCATTATGGATTATCACGTTTTGTCGAGTTAGTGGCGTGATTATGGAAATAGAAAAACTATTTCTCTCTGCTTCTTATCTAAAAGATGAATGAGGCACGTATAATTGGCTTAAGTTATCATTTAGCAGTGAGCTCTGGTGATGCAGGGGTTTTATTTGTCCTCAGCCTGAAGTCCTGAGACACATTAAATGGCTGGTGTGTTCCCCTGGTTGTTTTCTGTCCCCAGTGCCCACGTGCTTAGCCCAAAGCAATGCACCTATTGAGGGCTGAAGTACTTTTTTTTCCAGAAAGATCAGTCATAAATAACTCAGTAGGTGAAGATGGCATAAATCACCACCACTAAAACAACAGCTGAATGGCCTGAGCACATCCAGGGAGCCACATCCACCCTTGTCTGGGACTCAGTCCTCATCCCACTGCCCTTAACCTGCCTGAGCTGCAGCTGCAGCTGTGGATTGTGTGATCCCAGAAACAGGAGATGTGCTCCAGGTTCCCACCTCCTGGAGGGTGCTGGAAAAGGATGGGGGATTTTGAAAACATTTTTCTTTTTAATAATAAGAGAGAATACAAATGGCAAGAAGAGGGGAGGAGCCATCACCAGGAAGGGTTTTTCTTTCCCCACGTTAGGCTCTGCAGTGTTGGAGATGCTCCCAAACAAGCCCTTTCCATTGGGATCCTGGGCCCTGGTTACCACTGGTATCTGTGTGTTACTCAGTTTGCACACATTTGGGCCCACAATATCCAGGTTTTGGTTCTTAAAAGCATCTGACAAAAAGTCCATCAGTCATGAGGATCATTGGTGCTGTCATTGCATTTCCTCAGGCCTCAGAGGACACTGGCCAATGATGTTAATTGAAACCATAAAACCCTGGGAAAAGCTGAAGCAATTTTGAAAAGGACCTTTTTATCTTCCTGTGATCTCTTATATTTTTACTCAAAGAGAAAATACTGTCTGGGAAATAAAGGGGAAATTTGTTCATCTTGATTTTCACAGTGGAGAAAAAGAGCAGTAGGAAGGAGAGAGGATGCTTTCCGTCTGGCTTATAGTATTGGAGCTTAGTTCTTCCCTCAGTATTTTATCCAAAGCCTATTTTTAATAATGCCAATATAATAATTGCCGAAATTCCCTTTAAATTCCCCTTTTTTTTTTTTTTTTTACATGCAAAGCATCATTGGCAAAAATTTTTTCGCAGCTTCCCTTGGCAGTCAGTTGGAGCAGCAGAATTTGATGGACCCTGACAATACAGGGGGACAAAGGCAGCTTTAGAGGACATAAAACTATCTGGGCAACAACTCTCTCTGCCCAAATTGCCTCTGTTGTGTTCCTCTGTTGCCTGACAATATGCTCTCAAGAAAACACAAAATGTTGTTCTCTTTGTGGAAAAGTCTTGCAAGATTTTTTTTTTTTTTTGCATGTGTTTACTGAAATAAGAAAAAAAGCCAAAAAGGAAGCAGAAAATAAGCCCAGAAAAATTGCAGAACTTTTCTCTCCAAATTACCTCTGTTGTAAAAAATGTCACAGAAGACTTCACATTCCAAAAATATCAGCCAGCTCCACGAGCTGTGAGTGAATGTAGACCCAAGTGAGATGAGGATCAAGCCTAATTTGCTCATAATTATGTTAAACTCATACAAAATAATTTGCCATTTTTCTGGAACCAACCCCCAAA
Organism: Aphelocoma coerulescens; assembly: GCF_041296385.1. NCBI lineage: Eukaryota > Metazoa > Chordata > Aves > Passeriformes > Corvidae > Aphelocoma > Aphelocoma coerulescens. The sequence continues at coordinate 20,476,531 of NC_091023.1, read as the reverse complement.
TTGTACTTTTAATATCTAGGAATACGCCGGTGAACAATCCATTATATTGTCCTCCCACAGTTATTATTTTCCGAAGTGACAGCGAGATGACAGGAGGCTGTGGCTCCAGGTTGTGAATGAGCAGCAGGAACAGATGGGTTTGTGAGAAGCAGCAATCCTGCTCTCCTGCTAAAAATGCTACAAACAGGAACCCCAGCTAACATGCCCCGAAAATATAGATCAGTGGAACTGTCCTCAAGCAGAGGATTTCACAAGGCTTTCCAGGAAGCATCAATATCTCTGTAATAAGAAAAAGGAGCTGCAGATGCTAAAGTATTTATTGCACTTTTTTTTTTTTAATTCAGGGACACCTTCAATTATCCCACTATCATGTACTAAATAAGGTTGATTAATCGAGGTTTAAGATAACAAAAGGAGTTTTCAATGTCATTAATGTGTCTCATGAGATTCACCCTTCTTTTGGGTAATGGGAAGCTTCTGGTTGTGAAGATGTAGAGAATAAGGATTTATAGCATCATAATGTGCAGTGTTTTTTGAAAGGGACACTATGAAAACATGGAAACTTGACAGCAAATACTATTTCATTTAATTGCCTACTGGCATGCCAGGATGGGGCTGTCTCTGGTGCTCCACCCTCATCTCAGCCTTTTGCTTTCTCTCTCTGCCTTTGTCTCCCAGCAGTGCTGGTGTTTCTGCTTCCAGGTGTGCACAGTCCCCTCTTGCCAAACAACTACCTTAAAAGAACACAAAGGAGTAACAGTCATATAATGATCTCTTTGCCATTCCCAATTTTTCCAGCAATTTTACAGGACCACAAGTGGACTTCACATGTCCCGTGATGGGAAGGGTCCAGCAACAGTTCTGGTGGTTGGAGCTGCAGTGGAAATGAGAATAACCCAGAAAATGATGATCTCAGGCTGAATTTTCACAAAGGGTTTCTCCCATAGTCCTTCTGGCATCTTTGAAGGAAATCTGAGCAGAAAGGGCTGGTACAAAACCAATGAAAGGTGTTGAGGAAGCCTCAATGAATCAGCAGTGAGTTCTTCATCTCCTTTCCAACCGACCAAAGTCAAGTGAAGTTTCTCCATTTTTTTCCATCTTCCTCTGTCTCCTGGGCAGCTTCACAAGCAATTTGACAGTCTCATACTCTGGGCTCTGCATCTTCCTCTTTCATTTTGATTTTTCTATTATTGTTTCTCCCTGCTGTGTCAGTTTTCTGGACCCTCAAGCAGAAATGTAAGACTGCTGCAGTGAGCTCTTGACCCAGGATGGTGTGAGCTGTGCCATCACTCACCCCTCAATGCCAGGCTGCCACACCATGGAAACACACTTGGCAATGCCATAACTCCGTCCTGGCAGTGCCACCACCCCACCTGGATGATGTGAGACAAAATAAACACAAAAACTGAGAAGTGGACTGAAATGAAATATGTGTGCTGCAATGTGCAAGCATGACTCAGGCACTGCAGCCAGGCACTCCTTGGAGTCTGGCTGTGTCCCAGAGACATTTTTCTCCCTGGCTTTAGTTGACACATCCAGGCTGATATATTATGTTTATATTTTTGACAAGTTATGATGTAAAGAAGGTTATCACTTCCTCACTGGGGGAGGATGCAGGGTTGAGAGAGCCTGGCTGACCTTTTTACTGGGCTCTGATCTTTCTTCTGCCTCTTCTCACACAGTCCCCTTCTCCAGCCACTGTGGGACAAGTGCGGGAACACTTGTCCTGGATCCTACATCCCCCTTCCCCCTTCTTCACACATTGCTGCTAAGGTCATGATAGGGGGGTGAATGCCCAGTCCATTCACATGGAACATGCACACCCTGCAGCTCCAAATACATCTTTTTATAAAATAATGCCACATCCTCTGCAGTGCAAGTATGTGTTGCTGGTACACATGGCTGCATTTTTCCACTGGGGAAGGACACACTGGGAAAGTGGCAAGGTTGGACCATGATCCCCCTGGCACTGGACACTGCATGGAGTGGTGGGGGGGTGGGTGGGCAGCCCAAGCAGGGATCACTGCACCCACAGGCAGAGAGCAATGGTGAGGGTAGGAGCAGTTATCCTGTTAAATGAGAGTTTTACTATTTCCCTCAGTGAGAACTGAATTATATCCTTCAGCAGGCGCAGAGTTCAATTGCTGCTTTTGAAAAATGTGGCTGGAATAAATACTGTATGTGTCCCAGATGAGGTCTTTCCCTCACTATATACTCTAATTTCCTTCGTACAGGAGAAATACTTGTATTTGTTGCCTTCCCTCCTTTATGCATTTGCTACCAGGGCTTTTGAGCCCAAAGGCCCTCAATTTGAATAGAAATGCAGCTTCTGTTGTTTCCTCTATTTAAGGGAGGCAAGCGAAGCGACTGGAGGATGCATTGCTTCAGCCCTGACCTATTTCTATGTTCAGCACATTTTTCTCCCTCCACAGACATGAGTTGTCCCAAACCCCCAGGCTACTTTCTGCTTCCAGTTCTCTGGAATGGTTCTTGCAGCAGGGCTGGAGGGGAACAGACCTACCTGAGGTGCAGCAGCACAGAACTCTCTCCTTTTCCTCCCTGTGAACTGTGAGAAAAATGTCATTTAGCAGGGAAAGTGCTCCACACATATTTAACACTGAAAGGGAATCTCAGGAGCAGACACACAATCACATGTGTGTTTTTCAGTCCTAATTAGACTGAACTCTGTAATTGTGAGATGCATTTCTGACTTTTTTTTTCCCATTAAAGAAATAACCCCTCTTTTATCAAGGCTGAGCTAAACCCCAAGTGGAAAGGTGAGGGAAGGAGGAATAATTAATGATGATGAAGATTCTGCCTGCCATGGGAGCACTGCTGCATCTCCCATTAAAGTTTACCCCTCTGGCACAGAAACCCCCTCTGTGATGCTCCTGAGACCATAGAGGGGTGGCCAGGGCTGGGTTGTCCCCAGCATGGGGGCAATTAAGGGACTTTTAAGTTGTCACTTCAGCACAAAGGGGTGTGTTTAGCTACACGGACTCCAGTGACCTTCACAGGTGTTAAATGTATAACAGAGGTCTGGGGGGGATGGACATTCTATTAAGACTGTTGCTACCCTTAGTAGTTATTTATGTGATGGAAGAGGCTTGGAATGGCTGAGCTGGGCATTGTTAAGAGGAGTGTGGTGGTTACCATCTTTCCAGTAGGATCAAACATTCAGAAGAACCCAGACAACCAAATTGGGAAGGTTGGGAACAGTAAAATATCTGGGATTTATGTTACAGGGCTCAGCTTGGGGCAAATCTGAAATGCACAGTGGCAATTCATGGAGGAGAATGAAATATTTGGAAGGGAGTATTTATACAATTTTAAGGCAGCTCACTTCTGCCCAGCATGGACACTGTGGTGCCTCACACAGAGCACGCAGGAGCAGAGAGGTGACATTGCTGATGTCACACGTGGACAGCATTGGTGACAGCAGCATGTTGGGTCAGCTCAGCATCCTCTGCCCAGCTGGGTGCAGATGGTTTTCACCACACAACAGCATGACAAAGGCACCTCTCAAGAGCTGAGCCATTCCACGAGGTGGGGGTGTTATTTAGGATGGGGAGGTGTGGGGGGTGACACAGCTTTATTGTGCCTCATAAAAATAAATTCAGGAGAGATAAAAAAACCACTTTCATTTGAAAAGAGGGAGGAATAAGGCAGATAAAAGATATGAATTTTTCCTCCAAGACAGACTGCTAAATAGGCTCTTCTTGTTCACTGAGGTTTAGTAATGCAAGTTGACAGGATATTAAGGTTATTCCAGGTTCTTCTGTCTCCCAGGGTCATAAGCCTTCTGCTACGCATGTTAATCCATCTTAGCATTCCTCCGAGTAGCTGCATAAGTAGGGCAATCGGTTTAGTATGTATTCTTTCCATTTACAGCCGAGTTAGGAGGAGAAACCTACTAATTAACAGAATACCCCTAGAAAATCAGGAGTCATTTTAATAATACAGAGACTCCACGCAATGTTCTGCAATTAAAGATAAACCTTCCTCTGAAATATTTCAGGGGTGAGAGAGGAGGCGATCCAAGAGAGAAGGACCCTGGAGGCATTTATCCTGCAGCTCTTCCCTCTGCCCTTCTCTTCCCCTGGGTGTTGCCACATATGGCTGGTGAGCCACATCTCTCTGTGACTGAAAGGAAAACAAGAGCCTGAGTCTCACTGCATCTCCCTGCAAGCTCAGGCTTTCCTCCCAAATAGCAGCTGAAAAGTTCCTGTCCATGCTGTGCTGGAGGATTCTCCTACACTGGGCATCATGCCATGGACCATTAACCCCCTCATGCCACAGGGTGTCTGACCAAGCCCTTGGTGTGCCACACACCTGAATATATTCCCCGTTTTTTCAGGTCATTTAAAACTCTGTAGCAGCTTTCAAGCAGCTGCTACAATGACATCAGTGAATAATGTTAAAAATAATAGCACTCATTTTGAGACTGGAAAGTCAAATAACCACCCTGAAATTTGCCACTCTCTCACCTTGTTCAGCGTGAATCATCCCCACCTTCCCAAGTGCTTTCCAAATTATCTAATACTGCCTGAAAACTATTTTTCTATCTTAATACTTGTGCTTGTTTTGAGGAATACTTGAGCAGAGAGCAGAAGGAGAGCAGAGCTGGGGATATCTCTGCCCCCCACTTCTCAGCTGCCGTAACAAGAGTTCCTCTGAAATTGAATGTAGCAGCATTCAACGAAAATGAATTAGTAAAAATAATTACAAAGCTATCTAAATACTTTGCTTTGAGCTGGCCTTTAACAAAATGTTTTTGTATTTTTATTTCCTTTTATCATTTCTGCAAGAAATGAGAAATATTTGCCCTGATCTCTGCTCAAGCCAGCGGCTTTAAGCAGGCAGCTGTTCAGATACTTCCATCCTTAACTCTTCCAGCAGTGATGGGAATGCCCTTCTGCTCTCCAGCTGGGGGATGGGGTTTGCCTAACCCTGGATAATCTGTCCTTTCTGCAGCTATGGGCTGCACGAGAAAAAAACAGATGTAGCATTTCGTGATCTCTGACACAGAGTGAGTTAAGTAATTTCACCTTTAAGGATGGATTTTTTTTCTGAAAGACAGGAGACAGCTCAAAGCTAATATCCCCTTCCAGGGGAAGACTTGCTCTGCATCAAAAAGACTCCTGGCCTACAGCCAGCAGAGGTTGGTGGGAAGAACCCCACTGCTGCAATGGATCTGGGATCAGGTCTCCATGTGTGAACACTCTGCCACAACTACAAAGTGTGGTCACTTTCCCAAGGCATTTGTTGTCAGAGATGTCATGGGTAGGTTTCACTACAAAGGCAATGGCATCCCTAAGGATAAGGAAGAACTGGGAAGAAGCTGGTAACAGGGATAAGAGATCCTGTAACTCCACCAGAATCAGCAGTGACATGGGGCTGCACCTGGTCATCCCAGACACAGCATGGCCACAAAGTGCTTGAGGCCAGCAGGGAATTATTCCTGGATAGATGATGGAGAATCATAAAATGTTCTCCACTGTCAGAAAGTGGAATATAGCATGGGCTGTGTAATACAACAGGGACGGCAGGGGGAAATTCAATGAGTGTGTTTATAGATAAGAAGTGAGATTGTTTTCAGTTATTGGGATGAAAACATCTCTCTTCTCATCCACTATCAGCTTTGAGTTAGGTATCATAGACTGTAACTTCACTTAGCAAAGTGCTAAGTGGCTCTGACAGCACTGGGGCTGCTACCGTGGAGCTGCTATCCGCCAGGGACCTTGCTCAAGTCTCACTTTTCACTGAGAAAACATTCCTAGCAAAAAATGAAATAAAAAATGTTATGGTGTAACATATTAGTGGAGTAATTTTTACTTACAGGTGAAATATTTGAAATACAGAGAGTGAATATAATGCAACGTGCTAAGGAACTTGGATGTCCAAATGACCTGTCTGCCTTTGTGGGGAGGATCAGACATATCTGCTTTCCAGCAGCTTTTTCCTCAGGTTTTCTGAAGTGGTCAGAACAGGCTCTGCTACCAGGGGATGCTCCTGTCCCACAGTGAGTGCACAGAGTGACATTTCCCTGTGCCCTGACTCTGCCAGCTGGACAGGCTGAGTCTGCAGAAGAGATGTGCTCGTTGTCACTTCTCACCACTCAGCCAAAAACACTGGGAAATACAGATGGTCTTGCTTAGGAAAGCCTGGATAATATTCCATCTCCTTCTCCATTCTGGGGAAACCAAATGAAATAAAATTATTTACAGAAGACAGCTTTATCCCCTTTTATTAACAAGATATAACGAATCTGTGAATTCATGGAATAACTCCAGTGATTTTGAACTGATGGGAAGAGGATGAGTTGGTCTCAAAAAACAAAATGCCATTTAGCCAATGGAATAAACAAAACAATAAATGATTACACATTTAGAACAATCAATAAGGTGGTTACACAAGATATTATATGATCCAAGATTAATTAGGGATGACAAATTGCCCAAAAGGATAAAACATAGGACAAATATGAAATCTAAATGAGAATCCAGTTAACAACTTGCAAGAGGAGCTGTTTGCACTTGATGCTCCAGCATCCCATGTTGTTCCAATCAAAGATCACAGCAGAAGTCTGAGCATTCCAAGATGGATATGTGCATTGTGTGATACATGATGTAGAAAATCAGTGGATATGTCAGGAGGCTGAGAGGTGAAGGGAAAGCAAAGGAGGCAGGAGCCTGCCCAGGTGATGGGGATTTGCTGTTCTCAAAGCAGAGCTGTGTGTCAGGGTTGCATGTGCCTGACTGACTGCCTCCAGCAGAGCTTGGGAAAACCTCCAAGGTTAATTCAAGAGCTGGAAGTCCTCCTCCAGCATCTGAACAAGGGCAGGAGGTCCCACAGCCAGTACTTTTCACTGCTCTGCCAGGGAGGCCCCTAAATTCACCCTGCTCAGCTGGGGCACCAGGACAGGAAAGGTCCCCACAGCCTGTGGCTTGTGCCAGTCTCTCATGAGGGAGGTACAAGGCAAAAGCTCATGCTCTCCACCTTCTCCTCCCTGACATCAGCTGAGTCATTCTAACAGCGTGCTTTTCTAACCTCATCGAGGAAGGCTGAAATATTTTAGTGTAAACCTCATCCTTGGGGGTTTAAAGTGATTGCACACTCTCAGCTGACCAACAGCATCCCTATGGAAGTCCCAGTGCCCTGGGATATTGCTACATGAACTCAGTCTGTCCTGCCTCATTCCCTCAGAGTTCTCCAGCAACCATTTTTTGTTGTTTTTTCATCCTAGGTAGAGAAGTCACGTAACTTTCTATATCATGTGAATTGGGATGTTGTTTTACAAAAGGTTTTGAGAGCTCATGTCCTCAGCTGCAGCTCTGAGGCGTGTGGGGATGCTGGTGCAGACTGGGATTCTCCTTAGCAGCAAACCAGTCTGTCCTCTGGGAGCCAAAACTGGCCTGAAATGCCAGGGATGATCTGAAGTGTAGCTCCAAATGTATGTCATTACATCCCCACAGAGAATGAGATGCCATCATGTTACATGTAGAAAATCACTTCACATTAGGGCAGTTTAAAACCAAGTTGGGATGTTCTTAGTTTAATGGAAGTACCACCTCTTTTTAAACCAGTATTACCATTTTGGCCAAATCAGGAGCTGGCCTTGATGACCCTCGTGTATCCCTTCCAACCCAGAATATTCTGTGATTCTATTCAAGGAATAAAGTGCATCAGCTGGAGCCAGGAGTCCCCCAGCCCCGTGTGTGGTGGTTGGTAGCAGCCTGTACAGCTCACACAGTGGGTTATTCCCACCATCTTTTTCCCCCCAAAGCTTTACATTCCCATTTTCCTGGCAGCTGTGAGTGGTGTGACCCCCCCCCCCCCCCATCTCACCCCTAGCCCGTGATCTGCCATCCCTGACTGTCTGTCCCAGATGCTGTAACTACCACATGGGTGGCCACTGATTCCCACACTGAGAGCTGGTTTAAATCATCCCAGGCTCACATGTGAGTCTATTTATTTTAGCACTGTGAAGCTTGTTCATTCTCTAGACAGTATGTTAGGGCTAGAGGCCAAAATCCATGCTGATGTATAGCTTTCGCCATCAGATTTATAATTTAGTGCAAGGGGGCTGGGCCAGTGTAAGCCAGGGCAGAAGACTGTGAAGAAGCCTCACCATGCTCCCATCTGCACTGCATTTAATTTACAAGGTAGATTAAAATCATGGGACATCTTTGACCTCGTTTAGTTTAGGTTGCCTGCAAGATTTAGCTTTTGTTTCATCTTTTTGCTCCTGGGGACCGTGCAGCCAAGGGGAGATTCATACCAGGAGCAGAGCCCGCAGTTTCTCTCCTTTTGTTGAAAGATACAACGATGCAAAATGGGAATTAAACCATTTTCTCAGTGCAGCCAGATCAAAGTCGAACCGAAGGAGATGCCAGCTCTTCTCGCTGATTTCAGCTTTGCTCCCCTGGGACTGGCAGTGCAGGAAGGTCACATGTGCAAGAAACTGGTGCATCAGATGAGAATTTCTCTAGCCAGTGTTTTTCTTGCAGCCAGGTCCCACAGGACACCCTCTTTGCTCAGCTTCTGCCTGATGGTTCATCACCATCTTCCCAGGGAAATTGGATCCAGCATGCAGCGTGCTCCAGGTGCATTGCTGAAGATGCAAACAGCCCTTCAAACACAGGGCAAGGTGGGAGCTCCTCACACCCTAAATCATTTATGCTGTCACAGCAATTAGCTGTCGTAACCCAGAATAGGCGCTTGAAGTGGGACAGCTCTCCCTTGGTTTTCTGCATATTTATTCACCAAGGACATGTCCCAGGTCCTCGGCACCACCTGGTCACATTATGACCCTCCAGCCTCGTGTCTGTGGCAGCTGGACTCAGGTTTTCCTGGCATGGGGCAGAGTTAAGGTTACTGGCTGGCCTTTCCCTTCTCTGGCCACTGTTGCTGCTCTTTAGGAGAGCTGGGACTGGGAATTCTCTATGCTCAAGCTTCCCTTTGAGGTCACAGCTGCTACAGCATTCAGGGTGTCACAGTCCCCATGGGAAGCTCACAGGGTGCGGGGTAAAGCTGAATGGGTCATTTTGATGGACCAGGGATTTTTTTAGGATAAACAAAATGATGCTAAAAAGCAATGCTAAGCAGGGCAGGGCAGTGTCTCTGGGCAGCCTCAACCCCTGGGGCTCCTGTGGAGCAGTGCTGCACCAACTGTGTTTTGCGCTCACCTTGAAGGGCATTAATTCTCCTCTTCCCATACCTCTCAGTTGTTTTTGAGCCTTGAAACAAAAGGCTTCATTCAAAATAAGCTTTTAAATCTGGTTGTGTTGATCAGTGAAACATGCTTTAAATACTTTACTACACTGGAGAGCTCTAGGTAAAGGATTCTCCAACTAGCCTTGCCACTGGTTAAAAAGCTTCCAAGTGCAGGAGTAAATTCACACACACGAAATCAGTTTTCAGATACAGTAGGGAACCCATTAAGCTTTGTGTGGTTATGCAAGCTGATACAAATGCCTTATTAATTAGAAAATCAATCACGCTGTCCAGCTGATTGATGCTAATCCTACACCAAAAGGGGGGAACAATAGTATCATCAAGACTATATAATTTCTTCCCATTACAGGGAAGAGGACAAGACTGCATTTCAAAGTGATTCTGCTGTAATGAGCTGCAAGAATATACACCATGTAGTAAGGGCTCTTTTAAGAAGTGGCACATTATTTTGATCAATAATACTCAAATTCATTCTGGATCCTGAATCTAAGGAAATTTCATATGAAGATTAAAGGAAATTATAATATGATCAGAGATGATCACAGAGGAGGAGAGATGTAATTATCCAAGGGGCAGCATTAATAAATAGGAATGAGCCCAAACACTGTGAAATCAGAAAACAGGAAGAATATACTAAAGCTGCTGAAAATGTTTCACTGCATCCAGATAATGCATCAAAACCATAAATATATTATTTCTAAAAAATAAAATTGGTACCAGTTCAAAACCCCAATGTCAGACAACCATAGAACGATAATTGAAGGATCCAGTTAATTCTTCACCTGTCCCACATTATTCGCAGTCAGCCCTGCCAGCTTGAGGACTGGTAGCAAATGGTCATAGCAGCCATATTCCTGCCATCCCAAAGCTGTGTGGCTGGCCAAAACCTTCTGAAAAATACAGGCAAGAATCACACTAAATGACTGGAAGATGACTGGAATACATGAGTCAGGCTTTGAAGAAGAAAATAGCTCATTATCATGTAAATGCATGTTGTCTTGGTTCCAGGCTAATTGTTGTGTAGCATATCCTATATAACACAAGACAAAGCCCCAAGGCTCACAAGCCAAGGAAAATGCAAATTACACCATTGACAGAGCTGAAGGCTCCATGCAACTTTAATCGAGGGGAGGGTGCAATGGTTTGTGAGACAAATGAGCAGGGAAGTTGCACTAGAAAAACAGAGCTCTCTAATACACAACTCGAGCAATAGGATTGAACAGGGCTGAGCAAATGTTCACCTTGGCCACCAAAGTCTAAGGATATTCACACTTGCAAACCCCACCATCATCATTCTGTGCCAATGGTATTCAACATTTCTGGAACAGTTCATGGAAATGCTCCACACTCCGGTGGTGGTTTCCTTTCTTTCACATCTTTATCACTGTTTGTTGTACAGGAGCACGCTGCAAATTCAACAAGGATTTGGGCCTTTCTGGGCTAGAAAAACTCCCAAGGGCATTCCTGCCCTGTAGAATGACCACTGTACGTTCACTGTGCTGATACACACCCATACCAGAGGCTAGTAACTCCCAGAGGCTGGGATTTAATAGATCAAGGGCCCACATTAACCTTGAGTGCTGGTCTCCAAATCAGGGGGTACCAGCCCATGGTCAGTAGGTGGGATTCACCTCTGGGTTGCCCAGAACAATCTGCAAAGCCTCTGCCCGCTGTGCCATCAGGACTGCTGTGGTGGATGGCCTTTCTGTCCAGAGATCCAGGCATTCCTACAAAACATTTAAAGGAGGCTGGAGATGAAAAAGTCACCCTTTTGGTGTGAGGAATAGGCCTTGAGAGAAGGAAAAGAGGTGTGAGGTGAACCACTGAAAAATAACAGAAGAAGCAAATTAGAACTGTTCAGTCAGGCTTCTAACTGATGCAAACCTGAATGATTCACAAACAGAAATCCAGCTATTTCTGGGGAAAGGCACTGGAAATGCCAGATACATAATGTGGGAAACTGGCTCATGAAGTAGCTGTTACTCTTCCATGGCAAGGTCTGGTGAATTCTTTGGAAGAGCTTTGCAGAGGCTCTGGGAGGCACAGAAGTTTTGCAGTGGTTCTTGTTGCCTGCCACAGCCTCGCCTCATTTAGTTTCAGTATGAGCAGGCTCTCCACGTGTCCTGGGATCAAACACCGAGTGGATCTCCATGCTGTTCCATGTCCTGTGCACGCTGCAACCGAGACATTTCCAGTTTCATAATGCAAGAATTCAGAAATAGATGTAAATTTACATGTTCCACTACAAACAGATGGTGTCTTTGGCTGGCTTTCGCTGTGTTCTTCGAAGGTAGCACTGGGTTGCAGAAGTCGATCTTCCTACAGCAATCTCTTCTTGCATGGGTTTTAGGGTTTGTTTTGGTTTCCCATTCACATGGCGCACTGGTAGGGGCTCAATGAGGATGGGGGAATTGCCAACCTACTCCCCATGCCAGGAGATGTGATAGCTGCTAGAGATGGCCACAAAACAAAGTTCTGGTTCTCACTTCTCCATGGCACCCAGCAGGACTAGCGCGAGCAAAGAAGATACCAGCCCATATCCAGATTTTGTGGCTAACTTGAAGCTCTCAGGAGGAGAAACTGGGACTCCACAGTCACCTCATTCTGCAGTTCTAGAGAAAAAGCCATCTGAAGAAAAGCGCCTGCTACCCCTGCTGATGCTGAGGATGTGGCTGTAACACATGAATATTTGGCCAGGTTGCAAAGGGGCCTTCTCAGTCCACAGCAGTCATTGGCTGTGAGGACGTGTTGCCTCTGGATGAGGACAGCTCAGGGAAATGGCCCTCTCAGCAGAGCACATTTCGGTCCGGTTCCAGCACAAAAGGTCATTCACAAGGAAATGGTATCTGGTAACGTGCTCTTTGGGAGATCCTGCAGTGGTTTCCTGTCTCAAGCACAGCTGCTTCAAAGGCTGGTGAGAGCTCAGCCACTTGTGGCCATTCTGGTCATCAGCCTTCATGAACTGAAGCCTGCAGCCACAAACGATTTCACTTGAGTGTAACAAACCCAAACCTCACAAAGAATGTCCCTGCCCAGGATGAGGGGTGAGGGATCTCCCCACACTAAGAGGATGGTCCCGGACCCCAGCTCAGCTTTGTGTCCAGTGCTGCTGACGGTTTCCAAGAAACTCATTGTGGTCAAAACTCACATCTCTGCATCTCTTCTGATTCCCTTTGCATCCCCACACCATTTATCCTGAGTGGGATAAGCCGAAGCACAGATGCCCAGGAGCATTTGGGACCAGCGACAGCTTTGGGGAAACAGAGTTGGCTGAGTTTCTGGGGCTGGTTACACAAGGGGAGTATGAGCCCTTTGGATCACACAGAGAAAGGCTTCTCAGCGGTGAGAAACGCAGCCGAGGAATGCTGTGGATTCCTCCAGCTTTTGAGCTGACACTGAATTTATTGGAGAGGAGATGAAGGAAAGATGGCAAGAAACAAGAATGACCCAGCAACAAATGCACTGGGGGAAGCAGCTCTGATTATTTCTCAGCCATTCACTCAGAAAGCAAAGATATGCAGCTCTTCAAGCAGCCTATTTAACACTGGCACCACACAGTAAAGGGAACCTTGCCAGCATATTTCATTAAAATACCTCTCCATCAGTTAATAATCATTCTCTGCCCTTTAGTAGCACTTCCCCTTCAAGATTTCCAAGCAAACCCATAAAAGTCAGCACAACCTTGGGAAGGAAGTATTCTTAGAGATATTTTACATGCAGAGAGATGGAGAGACAGGGAGATGTTCCCCCAAAGTCCTGTATTTTTGCCCCAGCCCTGCATGACAGCAAGTCTTTATGCATGAAGCCAGATAGCCCAGTGGCTGTTTGCATAATGATGGCCTGAGTTAATGGCCAAGCCAGAAATCAAATCCAGGACTGGTGGATCTTATTCACTGTTTTTCCCCTTCTAATAAAAATTTCCACAGATGCTGTGGATGAGAAGTTATATGCCAAATTCCAAGAATAAGCATATTGGAAACAAATGTGTGGTGTGACCCAGCAAAGTGTGTTTACAAGAGGACTACTGCTACCATTGCTGTAGCACTGGTCTGCTGCACAAGGAGACCTGAAACTGGATGAGCAGCACCCTGCTTCCCAATTCCCCCTGTTGCTGTTCCCCTGCTGTTGTTGCATGGAAAAGATGGCTTTTTCACGTGGGTCTATTGGCCTTTAAATAGCAACATCAAATACTGATATTTCCCAAGTCAGAAGAATAGTCATCTTCCTTGATTTTTGTCTGTGGTCCAGCCAAAGAAATTTCCCAGAAACTGGGAAATTTGCTAACAGTGAAGCATTGTGGGGAGTCCAGAAGTTTGGGTTCATACTGGAGCTCTCAAAGCCATGGCAAGTACCACAGGAGATATGCCCTAAGCCCAAAGTGTTTCACAACTACCCTTCCATGCCAGCCACTCTGGAGACACTGATGTCCACCTTCAGACACAGGGAAGTAGGAAACCACACATATTTCTGGTAAAGCTGGATGCAATCCCATATCAGAGAAAGCTTCTGATGTTTTAATATTTAGATTTAAAATATTTATATTTATTTATCTGACTATAAAATAAACCAAAACAAAGCCACAAATGCATAGAGACATTTTCTCTATAATGGAATTCCTTCTCAGGGAGCTGCTGAGGTTTGCAAAAGCAAAACCAGAGGGGATCCAGAGGCCACTGGAAGATGCTTGAGAATATCATTAAATGGTATGAGATCCCTGGTCTTTGTCTAACAGCAGCATGCTGTGCACAAAGTGTCTGAAGTCATGCTTTTGGCAGACTGTGAGCCAGGTTTTGAGGGCACCAGGTGAAAATGTTGTGGGTACTTGTGCTAAGGAACAGTTCTGTGTATCCTTGATGTGACGGGGCTGCAGCCTTTAGAGATAAGAGGAGACAGACCAGCACAGAACATCCTATCTGGTCAGGGTCAAGCCTGCTGAAGAGGACACAGTCAATGTCAGAACAACATCCCGCATGCTCAGTGCCTGGTGACATGCACAAATGTCATTTTTTATCAGTACAGACATCCAACTCATATTTTAATCTGCTGCCCAGCCTGGCGGGCAGCCCATGGCAGGGAGCTCCCCAGCCCCACAGCCCTGCACTCCTTTTCCTCAACCAGACAGAAAAAGGACAGGAGAGGAAATGATAATGGGCTTTTCCTTGTTTTGATACAAATGGCCAGAGGAAGCACCACCTTTTGAATTATCTGTCATTTGGGAAGCAGCCACAGGGTTCCCAGCAGAGCAACTCTGCCCCAGCTCTGCTCTACAACTACAACCAGGGCCAGCCGGACACCCGACACGATGTGATGCACAGATGTTGATAAATTCCCCCATGTGAAAAAAATATTAAGTCATTACAAACAAAACAGCCTCATAAACAGGGCTTAGGAAACTATGATAAATCAAGTTCGTTAGGCAGCAGAGTTGGTACGAGCCGCTGTCTCAGCTAATGCAGATTGAGAGTTCAACACATGCAGCAAAGATCAGCATTTTAAACACATACCGTTTACCAGCCTTAATGAATGCTAAAAGCCCAATAAGCAGGAGCCAGAGCCACTCAGACATGGTTTCATACAGATGTCGGCAGCGTTGTCTTTCATTTCATTTGCTAATGAGTTATCGATAGCAGTAATTTGCTGCAGATAATGCTGCAGGTTATAAAAGAGAAAAATTAACAAGTTCTGCTAAACGAGGAAACGGGCTGTATGCCCTGCTCTACTGGGGTGTGGGAGCTGATGCCAGGTGGAGTTGCAGGCAGCAAAGGCATCGAGGTCCCTGGGCAAGGCAGAGCCGTGGTGGTGCTCACTGGTCACCACCGGGATGCTCGGCCATGACCCTGGGCATAGCTGCTTCCCCCAGCAAGGAGGGAAGTGATGAACCAGCTGCTGTTAGCACAGCTCTAAGTATTGCTGGAAGGCTGGAAAGAAGGGAAAAGGGCAACTCACTGTGGTCTGTGCATAATAAAGCCACAGCCTGAGCCCACTCTGCTACAGCATTAGGTGGGACTCACTGTCCTAGGTTACATCCTCGTTTAAACTGGGAGCTCTGGTAACCCTGAGCTCTGGTCCTGACCCAACCACTGCCTTGCCCAGGTTTTGGCTGGCTTCCCTGTTGCACTGTTGTAAATCTTGAACATCATCCTCAGCCATCTGTGGGAATACAGATACATTAATATAGGCACCGTCCTGCCCAGCTCACTCTAAGAACTGATTTCATACTGTGTGAGAGGAGCTTCAAGGAGGCAAACCCAGACACATGCAAAATAGTATTTTTACCTATTACAGCTAATGGATAATATTTTTGATAAATGCAGAAGGCTAAATAACTCAATGCAGCAGCTCTTTACTGAGGAAGGAAAGTGTTAGGAAGGCAGGGGTGAGTTTGCCCGGGAGGGGACAGCGGGGGACGAGGCATGGCCTGGAGGTTGGTGCCTTCAGCAGCTCCTTCCTGATACCTGGCCTCGCATACACAGTGATCTTTAGAAAATCTGCATCTGTTCATCAAGCTCAGAGGTAGATGCTGTAAAACATCCTGCATTTTGTAAGTCAGATGAAGTTCTGCTCTTTGCTGAGCATCTTGAGCTGCTGGGTGGGAGCAGCATTGATCAAGTGCTGCCTCAAACCAAGCTGGGCAAACCTCCAGCTGCATACAAAGTCAACCAGGTGCTGCCTGAAGGAAAACACTCTGGAATCTCAGCACTGGGTGCTGGCAAAGGAAAATATTATTATGGTTGGTGGTGTTAATGAGGGTCCAACCCTCTCAGTCCCTTGGATAAGAGGCGGTGAGTGCGTGTGTTTGTGTGTGACAGATTGGCTGTGTGTCCCTGAACCAGTGTTTCTGTAGGGCTCTGACGTGTGCAGCAGACACTGCTGCAATTTATTTATCCCAGTGCTCGTGTGCTCAGCACCTCTGTGGATGCAGGTCGTGGGCACTTAGTGGAAAAGCAGGAAAAGCATTGCTGAGCTGCCCTATTTTCCATTTATTTTTCTATAAAAGGCAGTCATACTGATCCACTTTTCCTCCACTGAAAGCACACAGATATCCTGGCTCTCAGCTGGAAAAGCCTGAGGAAAAATAGGATCAGAGCATTTTACATTTTGCATCCAATGGTCTTCAAGTCCAGTGCCTAGCTGTGACAGTCACTGGCAGCTCCTTGGCACCAGAACTCTGCGGGATCCAAAGGGACAATCACTGTGACACAGGAAAAAGGAAAATGCAGTCACAGATGTCATCTGGGGGTGAGCAGGTTGGAGAAGGTTTTCCAGCCTGCCCACGCTGCCTGCCAAGCCCAGTCCGTGGCTCTCTGCCTGGCTGGCCCACGAGATGCTCCTTGCCCATTTCCCTGTTTTGTTCCATGTTTCCTTCCAGCAGGATGAGCTACATCCTGGGATGGCCAATGGAGAGAACCCCCCTTAGCTGTGCTGGAGCCAAGGTCAACTCAGCTGCCACTTTCTACCAACAAACCATGTCCAGATTGTGGCTGGAACACTGTGCAGGAAAAAAAAAGCAACCTCATTGTGAGTGTGGGTGTTTTTCTCCTTCATCTGTCTTCTTCAATAGTTTTTAAATTTAATTCAGGCTAATTAATGCATTAATGGTTGTAGCTTTAGGTTTATAGGTTTAGGTGCCATTAGTTAAGCCCTGACACTATGGACTTCATGGAGGACCCCAGCCAGGCTGCTCCTTGCTGTCTGCACCTCTGCCACCACAGGGAAATTAAGGGATAGAGGGAGTTTGGATCAGAACCAGCAGGCAAGAAACAGCTCCCGAGTCCTAATTAAAGCCTGAAACCTTTGATTTTCCCTCCCCCATTTGCTGTTTCCATTGTGATGCTTATGGAAATTAATTTAAAAGTATTGTGCAATTAAAAAAAAATTAATGGTTTCCTTCCTCTGGAATTGAGAGCTTTCTTCTGAGCAGGAGGGAGGGGTTTGTGAACATGTTATTCCTTTTTAGGGGGCTGAATAGAGGCTTCTATCCTCTCATGTTTTAATTAATTTTTCTATAGTTGCTTCATTAATTGATATTTATGTATTGCTTGTTGTGCATAAATCCTGGAAACAGCACATAAGAGGATGTTCTCGTTACAGCTCTACAAGTGCTTGGCCAATACTGGAATATTAATAGTTGGAGTTGCATGGAAAAGTGCAGTTTGTTTCCCTTTCTCTGAGGTCTCTGTCCTGTATGGTGCCTTCAGGGAATAAAGAGTTGCTTAAAGAAAGGCATTTTCTGTGTGTGCTGCACTGTGTCTGTGGAGGTAAGTGCCGAAGTGATGGGGATGCAGCTGAGGCACAGCCTCTGTGCCTCTGAGTTTTGTAGGTCCTGTAAAACTAAACATGGACAGAAAGTGTCTTCATGTGCATGCCTTTGCCAGTCCTTCTGGCTGGTGGTCCAGCTTCCCACTGGGAAGGGCAGGCAAGGATCCAGGCAAGGCTTTTCTGAAGGGTTTTATCTGCTCCTGTTTAGCACCTGTTTGCCACTGGACAGCTGTTTTGCTCCAGAAATCTCTGAGGAAGCGGGGGCCACTTTTGTCAGCATGCCAAACTCTCATCCCCTCTGAAATCTGCTGAGAGTGGGCTTCAGCCCAGCAGCCTTTCCATCATAGCAGCTAATTTAACCTTACCAAAAGTAATTGTCCCTGTCTGAAGAGAAAAATAATTAAAGAAAAACCCTCAGAGCCAACTCTGGAGCAGTGTCTCTGGGATCATGGCTATGGTTTAGCAGAGCCTCCCTCCATCACCCACATGTGTGAGCATCGTGCCATACCCACAGGTGTCCCCTTCCCTGAAGTGTGTGCTCCTGGTGTCCTTGTGTTCAGCCAGCCCTGACCCTGGCCCCAGGGGCACCAGAGGCACCAGAGCACAGCACCTGCCTGTGGGACCCCAGCTTGTACTGACACTGCTCAGTGCAGGGGGGGGTTCCCTATGCCTGAAAATCAGGGTCTGGTGTCTCTCTTCTCAATGATCACAAGCTGTTCCTAGGTTGGCATTTCTCTGTTGTCTCATGGCTAAAAAAAGTCTCACCCACCGAGCAATAAGCCAGTATCCTCTAAAGGCACGGGGCTGCTTGAGAGGCGAGTTATGATCTGCCTGTGGAGCTATTGTTATTTGAGATTTTATTAATCATTTACTACATTTTATGAGGTTAGTCACCTGCATCGTCTCTGTGCTGACACAATAATTTACCACTACAAGGATGAAAAATAAAATAAAAGATCATTTACTGGCAGCTCACAGTGCTCTTACCAGGTTACAAAGACAGCTGGTGGAGAGAGATTTCTGCTGGGGAATGAAAATAAAACTAAAAGGGATGATGAGGCACAGGCAAAAGGGTATCTCAGAAGATCAGTTTTATACTGAAGCATGTGATAATCAATTATTCAGAAACGTGGTGTTGAACTATCTTTCCCCATGGGTTTATAAACCTCTCACTGGCTTAGCTCTGGTAACAGTTATCCAGAGATATGTAAGGGTATCTCTAGAAGCCACAAGGGGACATTGATATTAGGCACATAATGAAGATAAGGAGGGTATTAGAAAGCACAGAACTACCTCGTCTCCTGCTGTAAATGCACATTGCTCCATCAAGGTCAGTGGTATCTCCACCAGCTCTCTCCAGCTGGGGGTTGGACCCACAAGCTGTCACACAGGACTTGGAAAGGCACAGGCATGGGTGGATCCATGGTGGGAAAACCAGGACAATGACCCTTCCCTGCCTGGGCAGGACACGGACACAGCCGGGCACGGGGAGCCAGCAGAGTGCTGCGCCTTGCACCCAGGGGAGAGGAGATGGACGTGAGGCTCGAGTCTCCTTAAAAGCATTTTTCAAAATAATTGATTAATTATTTACCAACTGTAAATGGCCAGGATAAATCTGCTGGAGAGCAGGAGCACAGCACAGTTAGTTCTGACAACTGACAATTTACAGCCCTTGGTAGACCAATGTTAAGGATATTACTCACTTAGTCTCCCCATACAGTACTTAGAGCATAACAAACAATGTCCCCAACCTCTCCCCATTCAGGAGGCCATCTCCTCCTGGCTCCCCAGGACTTGGCTCTCTGGCTTCTCCAGCAATGCCTGGCACTGAGCCCTGCCATCACTCACTGCTCCGGGCATTTCCCCGGTGACAGACATTTGCAGCCCCTGGCTCAGGACTGGCATGGCACTGAAGTGTAGGATTTCTCCCTGGATGCAGCTGCTGAGGTGCTGGCAGCAGTGGCAGCCTCGTGACAGGGTGATGGGAGGTGTACAGTGGCCATGGTGGTGCTGGTGTGGAGCTCTGCCCCACCAGCCAGCCAAACACTGCTCCTCCTTACGGCTGCCTGTAAGGAGAAGTGACAATTTGATTTCCAGACCTACTCCAGGGGTTCCTCCTGCAAAAGGGGGAGAGCAGCTTGGCTGCTGATGGTGAGGGAGACATCTGTCCTGCCTGCAGGCAGGTGGTGAGGCTGGGTGTCAGAGGGACAGAAACCTGCTAAAAGAGACAAACAGCCCTTCCCCCACTTAAAGCATGGATATGAAAATATGCAGAAGTCACATATTTTGCAAGTGCAGAGCCTTCCTAGCAATAATTAGCTTCTAAACATTCCCCTGTCCTGTATAATAAATGAACAGCATAGTAAATGTTATGAGAATAATTCATTATTCATCACAAATAACAAATGAAGGGAATAATTTACCATCCGCTAATCCCTAAAAGGGCCCCACTTCTTCTCTAATCATGTAGGGATGCTGAGTGCTGAGCAAGAGGTCCCTATTCAGCCACACAGGCCCCACAGCTGCTGCTGGGTGTATGCCCTGGCCTGGGGGCCAGCACAGTGCCAGTGGTTCTGTGGCACAAACAGTGCAGAGAGAATCATGGAATGTGCTGAGTTGGGAGGGCCCCACAAGGATCATCGAGTCCAGCTCCCAGCCCTGCACAGGACCCCCAGAGAATCCCAGCATATGCCATGTGAGCTTTTGCATGGGTAAGGATGGTGGTGCATCTCTGCTGTCCTTTCCACCCCAAGCTCTTTCCCAAGCCCACCCGTCTCCCTGCCCAGCTGTCACAGACCTGGGCATGTCACACTCCTGCAGCCCTGGCAAAGCCTCCAGTACAGTGCTGTGCTTTGGCTGCGACAAAGGGCCCTGAGGTGACAAGCAGCAATCAAAGGCGTGGTCACAGGGCTAAAAGGGATGAATACTTTTTGGCCTCATCAGCTCTGTGGCACACACAACACCTGTTCTACCTGCCTGGCTGGGCAGGGGGATCCACTGCTCACACCACATTCAGCACTGCAGCCTAATCCAGCCTTGCTCCCTGCCACTATCTATCTTCCTCTTTACCTCCCTACCAGGAGCTGTCCTTTCTTCATTTCACAGTATCAGATTTCTTTCTCCATGTCCACAGCCAATCCATTCTGGTGTTGCCTGTGTCCTTCAAAGAACACAATGCTGGATCACTCCTCCATAGGATTTAACCCCGTGCCGAAGCCTCCCTCTTTCACCCTTCTCCAGAGAATTAAGAGCCCCCCTAATACCTTTCCTTGGGAGCTTAACACTGCTGCCTCTTTGGGGCCAGCATTTGTGGACTCATTGCTGTGTTATCTCTGCTGATTATTATTTGCTTATTGCTCTTCCCTCACTTGTGCTCCTCCGGTGCTCCAGATGACAGACAGCACATAAATCACAGTAATGGAGCACGCAGAATAAGATGAAGGTGTACAAATTGTCTGTGTGTGCATGTGGGCAGATAAGGAACTTTGGAGGATCATTTTGGTGCCTTCCAGAGCCAGAAGTCACACTGCACAGAGAACACAGGGCATCTGTGCTACCAGCCAGACATCCCCTGCATCCCTGACCACTAAGAATGGCCAAGAAAATACCCTGGAGAAACAGATCCCCTAAAAAAATGTCTCCATGTACCGTGCTTGCCTGTCCTGACACCAGCAACCCCTGTAGATTGTTTTCACCTGTGATTTGTCAAAAAAACCATAAATGCACATGCCCCACCTGTGGAAGTGTCCAAGGCCAGGCTGAGTGAAGCTCTGAGCAACCTGGGGTAGTGAAAGTTGTCCCTGTCCACAGCAGAGGGTTAGAATGAGATGGTTTTAAAGGTTCCTTCCAACCCAGGCCATCCTGTGATTCTCTAATTCCATGATTCTGCGTGCACCTGGTAAATCTGAATATAAAACCCTTGCATTATGATTTCAGGAAGTTATTATTTTTTATTCTAACCTTACACCTATAATATTGTTCCTGGATGTGAATAAGCACTGAAACATAAAAGGTTTGTTAAAAGCATCTGCCTATTACACAGTAACTGCCCTCATGTGAATTTAGCTTGGTGAGTACGTTTAATGTTTTCCAATGATTCCGGCTCCAAGTTTTGCTAAACTTGCATTTTTGGAGACTATTTTTGAGTAAAGACTTCCATAGGATAATCAAGATAATGCCGGCAAACTGACTTTTGACCTACACTATCTCAAAATATTCACAAACCTGCTGACTAACTGGGTATAATTTTGGTTCTGTGGACTTTCCAACCCTGAATGGAGTGATTAGCAACAAAGAGGGGGTTTTTATTTAAATCAGTGAGAGCTGATGAAACTCTGGCGTGTGCCAGCTGCGGCCTCAGATGGATGTGCTGTGGTGCTGTGCTGAGGAGGGTTTGGCACCTTGCAGGCTGCCACTCTCCATAAAACCCCACCACCCCAGCAGGACCTGGGCTTCTCTCACCCACCCAGACACCGGGAGCATCAGAATCATGCAACACCCCCAGTCTAATAATATTTAACCAGGGAGCTGGTGATCAGACCCCCAGAGGAAGTCTAGAAGATGGTTTCTGAAGACAAATGAGACAAGAAGAGTCACGCCAAGCATTGTAGCTACCTACTATCCTTCCTGGGATTCTCTTTCCTCAGGGAAAGAGAAGGGATATGTAGAAGGATGTTTCTGTTTCATTGTTCCTTACACAAACCTTCTGGCTCTGGAAGACTCACAGATTTCCAGGCCTGTTCATGATTTTATGGCTTGATCCCACACAACCTCCCTGCAAGAAGCCAGCAGAGAACTTTTTTAGGTACCTGCAGATCAAATGGGGCCTTACAATGATCCATAAAATGCATTTCCCAGAAGCTCTGATTTAGACAGGCTGCTTTAATGAGAATTACAGCACTAATCTGAACACGTGTGGGCATGTGAGCTTTGGTTTGACCCCCAAATATGTGCTCTTCAAAGACAGCAAGACAACCCACCTGATTGTGGCTCGTAGCACTGACCTGCAGAGTGGGACCCTGAGGAGGGTTGAAGGAAAGTTGACGAACATTTTGACCCTTGTAATTGGCATTGTGCCTTCTCAGGCTTTACCGGTCAGCTTTGAAGTCTAACCAGCTCCCTCGTGAGGAATTCACATTTGGCACGCTTGCATGAGACATAATGTGGTAACAGAGGTAGCTCTATATGTATGGTAATTTTTAGAGTTGAGTGACATTCCTCGAATGGATAAGTTCACTGAAAAATGCAGGAACCAACGGTATTTGCGAAAAAAATTAGAAAGTGTACAAATGTTTCATTCTGACATGTCAAAAAGAAATGGTTTGGAGATACGGAGACATTTTGTTTCAACATCATCAAAACAAAATATTTTGACTTTTTGTTTGGAAACAAGCTTTGTTGTTTAAAAACTGACCTAAATTTTAGGAAAGGAGTTTTTAAACCAGAATTATATAATAAAAAAAAGACCCTTTCTCTTCCTGTTGAGGAAATACTTGATTTTACTCATTTTTTTCCTCTTTTTGGATTTGACAACCAAACTAAAAAATCCATATTCATCTGCTTTTCTCACTGTTATCACTCCTGTCGCATCTCCAGCTGCTAAAAGGAAGCAATGCCTTCATCCAACAGTGCATCACTGCCTTTCCTCAACATCCCTGGTTTTGCTGTGCAAAAAGCAGGCTGCTGAAATGGAGGTTTTCCTCCATTTCTTCCATTTCCTCCAAAAAGCATGGTGGCACCCTGGGTATGTGTGACCATGGGGACTCGGTGGCCCTGGCACAGGACACGGACATTCCTGCCCACCTCATGGTCGTCTTTGGGCCCCACTGCACCTGGGTTTGCCCCCACCAAGGCTCTGCCTTTATCAGGGCTTTATTTAGCCAAGCAGGTTAATGAATAACCCCATGGTTTACCAGCAAAATGAACCCTTACTCATGTCTTATCTCCCGATCGGGCGCACAGAGGGAGCAGAAGAACAAAGAGGGATTTATCATGTCCTCTGTTCCTCACCACCTGAAATGGCTGAGAGAGCTCAGCAATGTGGCTGTGTGGCTTTTAAAGGCTAATTTGTCTGCTTTCTTCTTCCCTTCCCACCCATGAGTTTCGATTCCAAAAACAGCCTTAATCAAACAGCTGCTGTGGGACCAGCTCTGTTCATGGCCAGCTCAGTTTCTGCTCTGGCTCTGGCTCTGGCACTCTCAGATGATGGTTTTGCTGGTGTTTAAGCTCACCTTCCTCCCCAGCAGTGCTCACTGCACACCAGGGACCCTCTCAACCATCAGGCACATCCTTGTGCTCAGGGTGTTAAGGTGGGTGAGCCCTGGTGGCCTGTGCTGCAGAGCCAAAGGACTTAGGGACATTTCATGGTGGTAGAGTTCTTCAGATGCTGCAGCTCCCTGAGAGGCTTGAAGCCACCCAAGGCCTTGGGATACCTTGTTTTAAAGTCTCTTCATTAACAGCAGATGAGTTTGGGGTTTTAATATGCCCACAGACAGGACAGTTCTGTGGGAAAGGGCTGTGAGCTGCCTGCAGCACTCACATGTCACAGTTGTGGCAGTCTGAGCATCAGTGGAGCATCACTGGAAACATCTCCCAGTCAGTGGAGTGGAGCCAGGAGTGCAGCTGTACTTCATCAATACTCTTCAATCTCACTCTTTCTGGGCCTTGGCCTCCTCATCTAATTGATTTAAAAGTTCTTCTGCCCAGAGTCTATCTGGACACCAGACAATACAACATTGTCATGGTGGGGTAGCTGGACCCTGTTGCCACAGAAGCACATCCAGTACTTTTTGCCTCCCTCCCTGCAGCTCTTTGGGATTTTGCTGCAAGAATCAGGAGGAATTACTAATAAACAGCCATTTCCTTCAGGTGGTTCTCATGCCCTTCATGACACAAGAGCCTTTACCTGTCTATTCCTAGACTCTGCAGAAAAAAAGGGATACATTAGCTACACCAGTGAGCAGCAAATCAAGATGCATTTCAGTGCCCTGCCCAGCACTGGGGTTAGAAAATTCTGATTCATTCACTGTGCATAGTTAGTGCCATTTTCTTCTGTTTTCATATAATCATAGATAGTTTGGGTTGGAACAGACATTAAAGATCATTTTGTTCCTCCCCTCTGCCATGAGCAAGGACACATTCCACTATCCCAGTTTGCTCCAAGCCCCGTCCAACCTGGCCTTGGACACTTCCAGGTATGGAGCATCCACAACTGTTCTGGGCAGCCTGTACCAGTGTCTTACCACCCCTCAGTAAAGAATTTCTTCCTAACACCTAATCTAAATCTCTCTCTTTCAGTTTAAGACTTAAATCAGTTTAAGGCTAAAATCACTGTCTGCCTATGTAAAATGTAGCTCTCTCTCTTTTTTATTACCCCCCTTTAAGTACTGGAAGGCCGCAATGAGGTCTCCCCAGAGCGTTCCTTTCTCCATATTTTAGTTTATTCCCCTTTCCTCTCACCTGTCTCTGTTTCCTATAACCCCAGGTGCAGATTGACTCTCAGTGGCTGGAATGGAGCACTGACATATCTGCAGCACGGGGCTCGGTGGCCTTGCTGCAGTGACTCAGAGTATGCGTAGCTGCTTTTAGAAAAACTTTCTCCAGGACATCACAATTCAAAAAAAATTTCCAGTTCTATTATTATTCTCAGCCTAAGGCAATTGTACTGTGGTCTTCAGCACAGACAGCTCTGCCAGTCACTCCTGCTAAATATACTGAGTTCTCCTTCCACTTTAGGGTTAACAGAAGTTAAATTTGCATGGCCAAATATAGGCAGAGATTTCATTCCTGTGAGGCCATGTCTGCATTATTGAATCCCAGTCTTTTTCATGTGAAACAAAAATACACCATATTTTTTTTATTAAATAATATCCCACTGAATTACGTCTCAGGGAAAAAGGGTGAGTTTGGGCTTTCTGCTGTGATCACAGCACTGAGGAATGAGTATCATCCAGGCTCCAGCAAGGGAAGGGGAAATAGATGCAGAAGATACATGCACAGCAGTGTTGCTGCTACTCTTAGCAGAGTCAGGATGGGTTTGGAGAGTGGCAGGCACTGGATGAATAACCAAAATGACCAGAACTTTGCAAACTGTGTTGGAGTGACCCCTCAATGCTGTGTTTGTAAACATGCAGTAACAAATTCCTCCAAAGATATTCTCTGTGTTATTTGTTTTCCATGAACATCTGCTCCTGTATGGGGATACCAGTGAAGAGCGGGAGGTTTGCAATTTGATTCCTTCCCGTATCAGTCTCAGGATCATCCTCTTGTGGATAATCCATAGATTTAAAAGAGGTACAAAACATCAAATAACTCAGTCTTTCCCAACACTTGCCCCAGTGCTAGTCCCTAATGTTGAGATGCCAGTTGAGACTGCCACAGTCTGTGTGTGCTGCCACGGGGTGAGGACATCCCTGGTGGGGCTGAGCCAGGGAGAGTGGGAGAAGGCTCAGCCCCTGGCATGGGCAAGCTGCCTTTGCAGAAGAGGAAAACCTGGAAAAACTGCTTTTAACTCAGCAAAGTCCTTCAGAAGAGGCAGAAAACCCCCTGTCATCACACCCTGGATATGCCAGTGCCAATGTGTTTATTGTGGCTACATAATAATTATGATCAATAGTAGTAATGAAAATTAATGATTAATAATACAATGTTAACAGTTACGGTTATTATTTCTGAACTTCATACATTTTTTATCAAGAATTTCAGTGCTAGGCCTTCCATTAGGCAAATCTGCTTGCACAATTGATGTTATAATAAGAAGTAGGAATCACCAGGACCCTCATTCTATGTTACCTTCCTTAAAGATGAAGGTATATGGATCTATATGTAAATAATCATTTAAAATAAGTTTCATGGTCTGAAGCAGCATTTAGTAGGCAATAACTAAAATGCAGTTAGGTGAAAATTAAATAGTTTTAAACGTGACTCTTTTACTGGCTTTTTGTTAAGACAAAACAAAGGCATGAGGTTCCTAGGAGAGTTATGACTATGGAGGGAGTGAGCTATCTGAAATACAATTTTTCTGCCTTATCAGACGTCTTTTAAATGGCTTTTCGTCAAAATTACACAGAGATTTGGAATTTCCCCTCCAAATTCTGTGTCTGCACTTTTGGCACTTGCTGTACCTATGTGGTTTCATCCCAGAAGGGTGCTGCAGACAAGTGTTGAATCTGCACAAATGTTTCCAAATCAAAACAGTCAAAGTGCTACTCTATTTCCCTGGTTCTCTGATGTTTAGAAATAAACATTGGCAGGGCTTATTTAGGGCGTTTTGGAGCATTTCTGCGCATGTCAGCAGCACGCTCTCTCCCAGACTGGTGGAGCTTGCAGTTTTGCCTGGTGACTCAAAAGTGCAGGCTTGGAAACTGTATTTTGAAAAAAAAAGGGAAATAAGACAAAGGTGCAGCATGGGACACCTGCAGCAGCTGGTTACTGCAGCCAAGGCACCCTGATGGCTCCTGGGGGCAGCCAGGAGCAGAGCCCCGTGCTGGATGTGGCACAGCATCACCCGGATCCTGGCCAGCAGACGAGTGCTGTTCCACATGTGCCCTCAGCTCTCTCCCTGTTTGTGTTTTTTTCCCCCCCAGCTTTCATAAATCTGCAGCCCCTTTGTTGCACATCTTATTGTCTCCTGCTTCTGTCCCTGGAATATATTTTTTCCACACCTCGCCCAATCCTATGTGTAAAAACTCCTTAACATGCCTACTCCCACCCACAGGACAAATTCTAATATCTAAATTTCCAAAATTTTTTTGTTTGATCATTCTCTACTTATCTTGCCTGTCTTGACTCCCTTCTTACAAGTCTTGATTTGCTGCTTTTAGGATTTACTGCGACGTACAAATTGTTTCTATTTGTATCTGTGAAGTCAGCTGTGAGGTGTCTGGGGAAAATTTGCTTTAAAAACATAATAAGAAAATAAACAACATCAGGGAAAGCTAAACTGGCTTGTTGTCAATCCATTTTCCACCTTAGGAGGATTTCTCCTTTTTTGCATCATTTGCATTATTGCCTTATTTACATTATTGCTGTTTTCTGGGAATTGCTCCAATGGCGAGACTGAAGGGTCATAATTTGATGGAATACGGTGACGGTGACACCAGATAAAATGTGCATGCACTGTTCTTTGTGGTTAATGTTACTGAGATAGCAGGATGGTGGAGAAAATGGATGACCTACTTTTATCCTCTGCATTAGAGATACGAGGTTGTGAGGCTGCTCTAAAACACATGCAAAAATCCAGACGGGATCACTGCCGTGGCTTCCATTTACACTGCTGTAAGTAAAATCAGAATTGCAGAGTAAAGATAAAGGGAAAAGTATAAATATTTTTGTGTCTGCAGCATGGTTCCATCCTGCTAATCTTGGGAAACTTCATGTCCAACTCTGCTGTGAAATGGCATTCAATCATCCCCAACTGCTTTTAATTACGTTAGCAGTGTTATTGTTGCTGTTATCATCTAAGGATATGACTGAAGCCCTATTTATACAGAAAAGTAATATCATTTGTTGGGCAAGCAGATACACTGACAAGCTTTCTGGCAAGTAAGCCTGAAAAAGGGTCTGTGTGCCTGTAAACTTACCTGCTTTTTCCCCCAAACCATCAGTTGGTTCTAATAAAAGGTATTACCTCTCCTTGTAGAATTTGTCTCATTTAATTATATTAGCATTGAAAACAGCTAAACTGAATTGCATAAGATAATTTGTTTTGTCCCAAACCTGTGCTGTCAGCTCCAGCTGGGACCCTCTTTTTCCAAACAGAGCTAGAACATCAGCTTGCAATTATTACCAGATACATATTAACTCATTTTAATGAAGAAGATCAGAAAAAGCATAATGAAACTCAGAAAGAGCATATACCATCAGACTTTGGGCTTTAAATCAATCTTTGAGAGACAGGGCTGCTGACCAGGGTTGTGTCTACACCTACTTGTGCTCTTGGTGCCAGCATTGGGAATGGGACCCAGGTCTGTCCCAGTCAGGCAGCTGCTGTACCTCCACCTTGCTGCATAGTTATTTTTACACTGATCCATTTCGCTGTCTGGCAGAAACCCAAAGCAGAAGCCCCAAAACACTTGAACTCATTGTATTTCAGCTCAAGACAAGCAAAACTCATCCAAAATCTTTGGCCAAAATAATTTCTTACCAAGTTTCCAGCCAAATCTGTGGCTCAAGGGAGTCCGTGAATCACAGATAAGCAGCCAGACATTTTCTGTCTAACTTTGCTTCTGATTACAAATGGGCAAACATAATGGATGGAGTCATTAATTGCTCAAGAATAACACTGGGAATTTGATATAATGGGATCAATGCTTAGATACAACGATGAGGAATAGCAGTATTCAGTGCATGGGCAAAAAGAAAAGCTTCTTTGCTAGCAAGATGGAAATTTTTAATGCTTCATTGTACCTTGACTACACAGTGTTTAATGCCATGTTCGACTTTAAGCATTAGAAAATGGCTTTGTTTTGATCACATGCACACTGGCCTGCTCTTAACATTCATCCCTCAGGAGTAAGGATTTTATTTAATGCAGAATTTGCAGACTGAAAGAATTAATCTTTTGTATGCCTTCTTCCTTGGAGAGGTTTTTTAGAACCAATATATTTGTTCAATAGCTTTCTATCTTTTGGTATAAGTGCTTGCATCTTCTTTCCCCTTCTCCAAGGCTTGTTTACTCAGGGAATAAAAACTTGACCTTGACTTTAAGGTCTTTGGTGTTTCAGACTGTGCAGTCAGCAGAGAGTAAGGGGAAAAATCAATGTGTGCCATATTAGACAAGTGTAAGAGTAATGCATAAGTGCTGGGAACTCATCCTGGAAATGGCAACAACTGAGATAGTCCTTAAAGGAGAGCACATCCCGCTGATGCATCTCTTGTGGTTAAACCCCCACACCCCACCTTCTCCTTTCTGCACCCTTTCTCTCTCCAGCTAACACATCCCTGGGGACATAAGCACCAAAAGTACCCCCCTCAGCTTGATGGGAGCTGGACTCAGGGGACAAAGAGGCTCAAATCTTCATCTGCCACCAGATGT
The DNA here is from genome assembly GCF_041296385.1 of Aphelocoma coerulescens. NCBI lineage: Eukaryota > Metazoa > Chordata > Aves > Passeriformes > Corvidae > Aphelocoma > Aphelocoma coerulescens. The sequence continues at coordinate 20,447,001 of NC_091023.1, read as the reverse complement.
GCCTCTGCATCCGTGACTCTGGATATTACAGGGCTCCTGTTAACATCTCCAATAAAAAGTATGTCAAAAGAATCAACAAGCCAGGTGAGAAAGGACAGCATAGGGGAAAAGAGATGTGACACTGTTAATGAGGGTGTCACTGACTGATAAGATTGTGTTTGTCACCAGTGGCTCACAGAGTACCCTGTCTGTGCTGTGGTTTGGGAGAAACTGTTGTTTCCTTGCAATTTCTTGATTTATGGAGTGAAATCCAATGACCTGTCTCAGTGTACTGTTGGGACATTGAGGTCGGGGAGGCAAAGTTAGACTTTATCTCCCAGCCATGCCTTTCCAGGAAGCTGTATGGATCATTGCCATTTAAATGCAATTCATGTTTGGTTCAATATATTTAAATACCAGTGAAATGTCCTCAGCAATAATAGCAGACTGTTAATACATATGAGTATGAAATTCTTAATTAATTAGATGACATTAGATTACCAGTTGTGTTCTCAAAACAGCTCAAAAGCATTCTTTTAAAGGGAATTAATATTTAATAGGGAAAAAAAGCAACAGCATCCTGAAGTCTAAATTAAATGCATGTGCCTTCATGGCTTTTACAAGTATTTTACTCATACTTTAATCTGCCAAGGAATTGCATCATAGGTGTTTTCTGCAACAGTTGGGGTTGCCCCGGGAAGTGCACCCTCCATCAGGCTTCCCTTTAGAGCCTGATTTCTCTTGTTAAACAAGGACCTGGGTACCTCTCTGTGGGTAGGGGAGCCCCTTTGGCCCCTGTCCTGCCATGGGCAGAAGGTCTGTATGAGTGCAGGCAGTGCTCTGGGCTGAGATTTGTGCCCCCCAGCAGGAAGCAAGTATCACATTTCACAGGATTATCAAGTTAATATTCCCACAGCTGGAACACTTGGGGTCACATCCCAGGTATTGCAAATGATGGCCATAACCAGGGAACGTTCCCATGCAAGGAACCTGTGAGGTTAATGCTCTGCATGTGGAAACAGCTGACTTGTCACAGCAGTAATGGCCATTCCTCCAATGAATTAGACCCATGTATGTACATCCTTATTTGCAAATAACCCATAGGTGTCATAAAATAATTTCTGCTTTCCTTCTTATGTAACAGAAAATGAGGCAGAAGACAGCTAAAGTGAATTTCAAGCTGAAGCCCTCTAAGACAACCATGTTGTTGTCAAAAAGACCCATTGTTCAGGGTAACTTGAGAAACCAGCAGCTAAAATTCAGCCACTTTTTTCAGGGCAGAAAAATTTATTGACCCTATCTTCGACACAAATAATCACCATTAGATTCCCTTGTTTTTAAAATGGGTTTCCACAAACTTTTATTTATCTTGCTTCCTCAGGACTGCACAAATCAGACAAAAAAATAGTGTGGTAGTCTCTTCTCAGCACATAAAGCAAGTATGAATAGTTTTGGCCATGGTTTTATTTTCATGACTGTTTCAGAGTTCCAGCTGTTACTGCTCTAAACCACCCTCGATACCAGCAGGGCTTCATTGGTACCACTGTGTTACAAACACCACTAATGGTAGCAATAGTAGCGAGCAGCTCCTAAGTTATCTCATCTCTTCCTTCAGTTATGCCCTTGCAACACCACGTCAGGACATTTTGCTGGAGCTGATGGGAAGGAGGGGTATTGATTTTCTCCAGATTGCCAGCTTTTTCTCATCCTGTGTGGTGCCCAGGGCTGGTGAAAATTGTGCCGGGAGCACAGGATGGTGCAGGCATGGCTGGGGCTGGGGCTGCAGCAACGCCTGCTCACTCAGACAGTTCACAGCAGGGACCTTGCTTGAAATCTCAGTGTATTTTTAGTTGAGCTATGTGAGGGATGAAAGTAGGGCATCAGCGCTCAGCAGAACTGTACAGACAGGTTTTGCATACGGAGCAAAACTGGAGAAAGCGGTGGGGGTTGGGCTTCTCCTTCTTTTTCTTTCATTCTGCTGACTTTGTGCAAAAGTTGAACATCAGGCTTTACCCAGTGAACTTACATGAGTTTGTATAATAGATGTGTGGGGGAGAAACAGACTGTTCAGAGCCAGAGCAGTACCAGCCTGGTCTGCATCACCAACAGCCCCATGGGGCACAGTGACAGAGCTGAGGTGGGAAGAGGTGTCAGCAGTTTCCTCAAGACATGGTCTGAGTGTTCCTGGCTGGGAAACCGAGCAGGGAAATTGGCATTGCTTGGGGCGCTTCTCTCCAGCCTTATTTTGTGCTCTGGAAAGCAATTTGAATGGAAAATGAAGTGAGTTTGAGGAAGGAAAATGGGACAGAAATTAAAGGAGTGGAGTCTGGGCTTGAAAAACTCTTCAAAATGAGCATTTCTCCCCACCAAAAGGCAGTATTTTATTTTCCCTGTAAGGAGACAAAATGAACAGCAGGGACTATTGTTGTGGCAAGAACACCTGGAGATGTGCGAGCTGCAGCGAGAGCTCGCTGGCAGGGATAGCAATGGCATAATTTGCAGCAACATCTGCAGTTGGCCCAGCAACCATCTCTCCTCATTAATTAGCAGAAGCAGTAGCTTTGCCAGACAGTCCCATTGGCTTTTGCCTTGTTACTCTACCCATCAGCTAATGAGCCATCCTCTTCCCTTCCTGCTGAGTGTGGCCAGTCTGCCTGAGAACGGACACAGAAATCCAATGTGCATGAAAGGGGGTGGCAGTGCTTGCCATCATTTTATGTACCTACCTTGCAGGTCACATTTACTACAACCCCATGATTCAGCAGCAGTGGGCGGTGGGCCTGGGAGATAATAGCAGAGATTCACTGATTATTCCCTTGTCTCTCCCTGTGCATCTCATTTTATGCTGCAAGGCATGAAGCCATGTATGTACAGGCCTGGCTTTCCTCTCTGAAATTGTTTTGGATTACATGTAGTTTATTCACAATTGTGCTTTGATCCTCCAAGCTGACAAACATGTTCTTTGACCTTGCCTCATTTTCTCTGCCTGGAAATGATCCATGACACTGTCCTTCAGGAGTGGTTTGATTTCCACCAGTGAGACAATATCATAACCCAGCTCTGCTTAACCCCCATTTCCACAGAATAGTCCAGTTATGCAAGAAAGCAACATGTGGATCGGGGGACCTCGTGGGCATCTTTGCCTGGCCATTCCATGCCATCTCCACTGCTGTGGTGACAAATTACTGCAGCAATGGAGAAATTAATGGAAGGCAGAGGAAGGCAGCAACCATTAGCAAGTCCCTGGCAAGCTCAGCTTTCTTGTCCAGGGTTGCACTTAAGACCAAATGTCAACTCCTGCATGTGGCTGTTACCTGGGGAGCTCCAGATCCTGCTGCAGGGGAGTTTCTCTCACGTGGTGGCTGCTCATCCCCGTGGTGGTGCAGGCAGGATCCCGTTTGCCTGCACACAGCGCGAGCCTCAGGCAGTCTTGCTCAAGTCATTTCATGCACAGTTTAATTCTTTGCATAGTGGGGAGGGGGACTTATTCCAAGAAAACCCGATCCAAAATGATCAAGGTGGCTTAATAACACGAGGCAAATGGCAGTGCTATGGCCCTGCTAGACAATAGCAAAACACATTCGGATGCGCAGCTCAGACCTTGCTGCATTACACATGTAATTAGGTTGTTTCCATGGTAATGATCTAATTATGGTCTTCTTGGCTTTGTGTAATCACATTTGCTGCATTTTGGCAGAGCTGTTTTCCTTATTTTTGAACTGCAACACTTGGCAAGATGTTCTTTCTAAAGCCGAATAATAATTTTTGCCTGATGGAAACCGACAAGTCTGTGAGCTTTTATTTAAAGCAGGGTTGAAGGTACAAGACGAGACAAAACTATATATATAGAATATCTATAATATATATGTATATATAAAGAAGGATTTTTATCCCTGTAATTTCTATTCCTCCTTCCTTCCTACCTTTTTTTTTTTTTTTTTTTTTTTTTTTTTGGTGAATGCTTAAAATAATGAATTGTAGCAGTGGCTCCCACATGGGAGTGGAAACTCCAGAGACCTCTTTTGTGTGCCTGGGGTAGGGGATGGACTGACCTTAAGGCATGAGATTACACCTCTCTCTGCTTTATTTTCCATGTCTGGGGATGATACTGACTCAGACAAGATGCATGTGAAAAATGCACATTATTTCTGATAAACTCTTTCAGCTCCCGGTAAGAATACCTTAGAGAGAGCTGGTGCAATCCTGGCCCCATAGAAGTCCAAGGGCAAACTTGATTTCCACAGTGCTGCAGTTTGCTATGTGGCTGTTCAAACACTTTAGGGAAAAAATCAAATACAAAAAGCCAAACCTAGCAGCCTGGATTCTCCACCCTGCTGCCCCAGAGCTGGGCAAGGAGGGGGGTGTTACACTTTGGGGACACAGGTGGCATCTCTTTGCTCCGCCATGGCACTGCCAGGGAATCCTGCTGACGGATTTGTTGCTCACAAGTGGGATCCCCTTTACTAAACTCACCCCTTCCCTAGAGATCTGGTCATTCCTCTGTGTTATAGGGCAGTTTTGGGCAGGTGCAGAGTTCAAGGCTCTGCCAGAGCCACTACTCATAGGGATTTACTGTGGTCCGTGCTCTGTTGTACAGGAGAGGTGCTTATTATAGCCTGTAATCCCTCCTGAGGCAACTCCCTTCCTTGGAGTCAGCTGCCAGATCTGGCTGTTATTTATCACTTATAAAGATTTTTAAAGCTTTCTTGAAAAACAAAAGATATATTTCTGGCTTGAGCAATAAGGGATCTGGGGAAAGCCAGGAGATGAAAGGTCAAGCAAGAGGAGCTTGTGAAACCACACTGGAGCAGAACTGCAGGCTGTAGTCAGCCAGGAGCTTGTACTGCAATTGACAGGGCTATTCATGGAAAGGGTTTTGATTAGAGTTGCCATGACAATAGGAAACACCTAAAAAAGATCTATGAAATGTTATATCGGCGTCAAGCCAAGAAGTTAAGCCAAAGTCTGCACTCTGGTTATTCCTGTGAGTCAGTGGCTTTCATCATAGCATAGCTAAAAGAAGGATTTGCTCCTCTGACTTTGAAGATTTGGGAGAACAGGTATGAAATGTAAATTATGATGGAAAAGATTCATGCTGTAAAGAATTCGCTGTGGAAGGATGTTGGAAACCTTGCAAATACTGTTTGCAGCTCTTGCTTACTGTACAGCACATACACACTTGAGCCCTGAGATTCTGATGGACAGGTGGGTATGGCTGTGTTCTGAATGAATACAGTATAACACCCACTCTGCGTGGCCTCTAGGGTCCAGGGATTGAAATTTCCATCTCTAAACCTTTACCAAGGGTTTTCAAATCCAAAATGAGTGGCACTGAATTTCAAGGACCCAGCAAAAATAATTCACTTTTGAAAGCAAAGTGTTTTCTCAAGATATCAGAGGTGAGAAGAAAACCTGGTGTTGCCAGTTTTTGAATGAATAATGATGTGGGGGAGGGGTTTTTTTTTTCCTTCACTTGAGGTATCTCTGAGTACAGGATCCCTGGAGCTTCCAGCAAGGACCAGAGACTGTATTCCCCTGACAGTTTTTTTTTTAATTTTTTGCAGAACTGACCATACTGTTAGCCCAGAAAGTTATGCTGCTGAGCCATATGCTTTGCTGTTATGTTCTGCAGAGAATAAAGCTGTGATTAGCTATTGCCACTTCAGTTTTAGCAGATTGACACCTCTCAAATGCCAAGATATACCCAAATAAGCCCAAAAACAAATGCTTGTGAATGGACAGACAACTACATAGCAGTCATGGTAAAAGTCAAATGACAGCAGTGGAGTGGGGTGGGACCTCAGGTCTGCTCTGTCACTTCTCTTGGTGATGTAAATGCCTTTTATGGGGAACATTTTAGTGGGTGACAGCTAATTTGACTTGTACATCTTCCTTGCAGAGCACCCCGATGGAACAGCTGCCTGAAGGGGACGAGTTGGGTCCTCTGTATTTTATCCATGCAGGACAGCAGTGCAGGGTACAAAACACAGCCAGGAGGGGCATCATCTCCTGCTTCTCCTCCTGTCTCCACCCTATCTAACACACCAGCAGCAAAAAGGATGGGCTTGTCTCCAAAGAGAATAATGGCATGTTAATGAGAGCCCTGCTCCCTGAAACTGCTGGTTCCTGTACTTTGGCTCTGGTTGTGGTATTGGAGAACATGGAATGCTATATTTTACTGCACAGGCTGCAAAGATTCCCCCCCTGTGCAAATCCTTGCGTGTGAAAAGCAGTTATCACCATCTCTTGCCTTCAAGGTATTGCATGATTGTAGGCTGAAATCAGAGCTGAGGAGCCTGTCCTGCTTCTGCTTTCCACAAGCCTGTGAATTTCATTACTGCCACCAAGGGTTTTATGTCTGCCAATACCAGACCCCCCCCACTTTATTCTGCCCTTGTTCCCTGCTTTTGTAACCCAGATATTTGCATAAAACAGAGCAGCAATGCCAAGTGCCGGTGCCTCCGTTCCTGCTGCACAGGCTCCATATGCTGCCTATCTGTGTCAATTCCAGGGAGCTCTGCCATTGCAGGAGGACAATTTTCAGACTGTATGTGTGTAAATTAGAGCTGACAGTCTGCAGCGTTAATTCATGGGCTGAAGCTGATCTTTGCTCACACCCTACCCATCAGATAACCTCAGCACCATGATCAATACAGCCAGATAATTACAGCTAGCAGAAAAGCTAAGTGCAGGTTTCCAGGGTTTTTTTCATCAAAACAAAGTCCTAGGGATATGTTCCTGCCAAGGCTTAGACAATTCTCTGTTATTACACTGGGAGCTCACACAAGCCTAATACTATAAAATACTTTTTGCACAAACACCCTCAAACAGAAATTCCCTCTCATCTAAATCTAGCTCATCTATCTTGGTATGAGTCTCTAATTCTGCATGTGTAGGGGGAAACTGTCCCTCTGTTTCCCTGTTGATCTAGTGCCAAATCCACTGACGTCAACAGCCAGGAGGAGAATGACTGAGAAAAAGGAAAAACCTGATCCATGAATCTTCAGAGATTTCTGAAGAAAAGTCTCTGGACTTTTCTACCTAAAGTTGGTTGATATAATTTCTCACTTGCACCTGGTCACCCCAGAACTTATTTTTCAAACATAGGTTGTCCTTTTGCTCTTTATATATTTGCTTTGCTAACTGTCGTGCGAAGCTTGTCCTTTGCAGGCACTGGCTTTGGAAGAGATCCTGGCAAGCAGAAAGCCATTGTACACTGCCCTGGGAAGCACAGCCTAGAGATATCCTGATTTTCTGTCAGGTGGAGCACCAAGGGAGACACTGCTGCTGACCACAAACATTAACTGCCAAGCCTAAAGGGTATGGCACCATTCACTGCACGGTGTCAAGTGAAACATGGGTGTTTTTCCTATTTTCACTTTACAATATACAGAATCAACAAGGTCCACAAAGCATTGATCAGGGTACCTCTGTCAGGACCCAAGGAACAGCTCAGTGATGGATAAAAACTCACCTCTGTGCACCAGAGCAATGCCAGTAGGTGAGCCCTCTTCATGGGCAAGGAGATGCCCAGCTCTGACTCCAAGGGCATCTGGAATTAAAGAGCAGTAGTAGCCCTGCAGTAGCAAGAAAGCACAATGACTGCAATTATTAACTGCACTGCTATAAATTCTCTGGGATGAGAAACTTTCACACAGTTGTGAAGAAGCCATCATCAACATGGGCTCTGGTGCACATACACACACACACAGCATATGTACACACAGAGAGATCAATAGATTGCATATGGTGCACATGGCATAATTCATGACTCTTCCTGAAGGCTGTCACAAATCTGAGATGTATTGGTTGAGAAGAGTACTGGGGTAGTCTTTTAATTAGTCCACAGCTCAGCTGCATTGTAAAATTTACTCTCTGACATTGCATCCAAAATTTATAACCTTTTAAATCAAAGGAACATCTCAGAGTCTGCGTTTTTGCTAATCGGAGGTGTTAATGATAAAAGCACAAGCCCAGAAAAGTGACATGTTAGACAATTACTCATAATATTCAGAAGTGTTTCTCAGGCCAAGGTGTTACCCTATAAAAATTAATTTGAAAATATACAGGGATCTCAGATGTCTTACTCATAGTTGTATATTACCTGCTTGATGCTGGTGGAGGGAAAGCTGCCCTTTGCTCTTCTGTGGTGAATTCTTCCCAGGAGTGCTGCTAAAAGAGCAGAGTTTGGCTGCTACAGGGCCTCCAGCTCAGGCACATCCATGTGGGAGTGGAACAATTCCTGGTGAACCCAGCCAGGGCTCAGCACTCTCAGTGAGAACTAGCAATGACCCTGAGAGGACAGTATGGCACGGCTTTGAGAGGATTTGGCTGCTGGAATCGATGACTGTGGCTCTTGGCCACATGAATATATTGCTTCAAAAGACACACATTAGTGCCTCTTGGCTTCGTAGCAGCTGTTGCCAGATGTGCCCTAGTTTTTGTCAGGATAGGAAAGAGAAAGACGTTATCTCCAAAGCTGGTTTGAAGACATACTGAGTGCTTCCTGCAGAAATAGCCCTTCTCTGAAAAAGTTGTGTTGTGCACTTGTTCCTCACTGCTCACTGGGCAGTTATTTTGTATGGCTTTCTCACACCTCAGAATGCTGCTGAAGTTGATGGCAAAAGCAGAGTCAGAAAACCTTGTGCCACTGTAAGGAGCAGGGGCTGTCATATGGGTGGTGTAACAAATGTCATCTCTACCTGAAAAGTAATTTATTCCAAAAGAGACTCGATATGCAATTGATTGGCAGGGAGTCGTTGGAAAACATTTATAAAAATTTAACCTTCCTTCACTCCCCAAATCAGTTTGTTTTCAGTTATTTTGAAAAGTTTATTTTCAGTTTTGTCCAATTACACACTGTCTTGCAATGAGCTTTCCTTTCAAGCCGCACAGTTCCTTCATATTGAAATTTTTCATTTGGAAAATGTCTAAAGGTGCATTTCAATCACTGAAACCTTCAAAAATATTGAAAAGTATTGCTTAGGCCAGCCACTGAATACTTCAGTGTTTGCTATTCAGTGATTTCTAAACACAACTGCTGAGAGAGCCTTAACTACCACTACAGCAAATTAACTGGAAAATCCTTTTCTCTTTTGGGTACAGCCCAGAACTGTCCAAACAGAAAGGCAGGAACAAAAAATGTTTTTGACACCAGACATACTTTTTTTTTTTTTTTTTAATTTTTTTTTATTACATCTGTAACAATACTCCAAGTAGTAGATTAGAGTTTCCCATATTAGATACAACCCAAATTGTTTACAGGGTCACAGTGGTCATTATGTTTGGTTTGTTCATTTGTATTTTAATCAGTCCCCGGGGAAAGTCTATTCCCCAGTGTGTTGAGGAATTTGAGGCAACTGCACTGCAGGTAGTGGCAATTGTGGGTGAATATGGCTTTCATTGCAAAAAGTAGTGAAACTCTCTCATTACATTTGGTGATGGCTTTTCTTTGTGGCTAAAAGAGCTTTCAACTTCACCAAAGAAAATGAAGAAAGGAAGAAAAGCCTTTTTTTATGGGCATGTAATGATAGGACAAGGACAAATGGCTTCAAACTTAAAAAGCATAGATTTAGATTGGATATTTAAAAAATATTCCTTACTCTGAGGGTGGTGAGACACTGGAAAAAGCTGCCCAGAGAAGCTGTGGCTGCCCCATCCCTGGAAGTGTTCAAGGCAGGCTGGACAGGGCCCTGAGCAACCTGGGACAGTGGAAGGTGTCCCTTCCCATGGCAGGGGGGATTGAAACTGGGTGATCTTTGAAGTCCCTTCCAACACAAACCATTCTGTGATTCTGTGAACAGAAGGAGTTTGGTGGATACTTTTCCCTTTTTCCAGTAACTCTTCCCATTTTCAGAAAACAGTCACAAGAAGAAGAGATACAATGCTTGGATATATTTCAAGGTGCTGGTTGCAAATGTCGCACTGGCCCTGCTCCTGCAAGTCTGTATGTCCTGGGAAAGGCCAGCTCCCTGCAGGGCATCTCAGCTTCCTGACAGAGCCCTGCCTGGGGAAGGGTTTTGCACCCATGGGAAGGGACCAGCAGAGGTGTGTGGTTTAGATGCTGGTGGCTGTGGGTAAAAGCCTGGCAGCAGTGGAGAGCCTGGGGAAAGCCCATTAGTTAAGAGCTGAGGCACCTGATGCTGTTCTCGCTAATGCCTTCAGCACAGGACAGGGTTGCAATCAATTTCGTAATAAATCAACCCCATTTTCTAATATGAACCAATTTATCTGCCAGGCTGACTTGCCAAACACTATTAGAGGCTGAGGTCAAACTGAAAAAGACATATCACGTTTTCAGCTTCTCCTCCTAACTTCATATCTCCAAGGCACACTCTGCAGTTACTGGTTCACAGCTCTACCCCCTCCCTGGAGACTTCCTCTTCAGGAGACTTTCATTTAGAGACGATGCAGACACAGCAGGAATTATGTATTTAATGCCAGCCACTACTGCGATAGCTAAGGCTGAAGCTATCACCTGTCTTTTGTCACCACCATACAGTTTTTATAGAGATGGAATGAAAAAGATTATTTGAAAGGCTTGATTTGCAGAACCAAGAAAATCCTGGTTTACTACAACCAAGCCAATGTTATGATTTTTATCTGTGTTCATTTAGACTACAGCTCTGGTGGAGACACCCATCTTAAAGAATTAGCTACGGTAAACAAGATAGGCGAGAGATTTGAGAATGTTATTTATAGAAAGAATCACACAGAGATGACCATAAAATGATTAATACATAACAAACATGGATAAGGATACACAAAAGAAACAAAGGAATCTCTGCCTTGAATGGTCATCGTACAGCACAGGCTTGTGGAACATTCACGTACACGGGAGCGAGGAGCTGGGAGCTGCTGGCAGCTGGGAGCCTTGGGCTGCACCAGATGAAAATATTGGGTGTTTAACTATTCATCTGACACTACAGAGTGGCACAGTCAGCCCCTGCCATTCCCAGACGAGCCGAGTATCGATTATCTCATTCGGGAGAGTTAAGGCATTGCTGAAAGCTGAACAGCAATAATTGCATCAGCAGTTCCCATCCTGGGCGAGTGCACGTGAGCAGGCATGGAAACAAAGGGTGAGAGGTGCCCTCCAGGGCAGGGGCAGCCATGGATGGCAAAAATGGGCTTAGTCTAAAGAAAAACTTGGACCAAAACTGCGGGACAAAAAGGTTAACCTGCAGCCAGGCAGATACAAATCAGGTACAAGTCAGGCATGAGGAATGAATTCTCTAATAACACAATTACCATGGCAGCAGCACAAATGCCACCAACACCCAGGCATCCCTGGCAGCAGCTTGGTTTTTTCCATACTTGTCTCCTTGCAAATCCCTACTTGCACCACTATTTCCATTAAACTAGTGGAAATAAAATCCAGATTGCAGTACATGTTTAAGGAAGTGCTTCAGCATTTACAGTGATGCCAACAAAACAGTCAGAATAACTTTTTTTAATTAAAAAGAGAAAGGATTGCAAGGGCTATAAGGGCTCATACTTCTGAAAGAGCAGAAAGCCAAAGCATTTTAAATGCAAATCTGGGTGAAGCACCACTGCACAGGAAGGGCAGGCAGCAGAAATTTCAGTGACACAGGCAGTTACAGGAGATGCCAAGGAAGGTGACTGGTTTGACTCTTCCTTGCAAAGGGAATTCCCTCTGGTGCATTTTTTGAAATCTTTTGATTTTGCAGTTACAGCACTTACCTACTGGAAAATAACTCAAGAGTACTGACAAGCCCAAACTCTTTTTATTCCTGGCAAGACACTTCCAACATATATCCCTTAATATTTTTCTCCTAATGCGATTTTTTTTTTTTTTTAGATTTCCAGGCAGAAAATAAATGGTCAAATCTGCATTACACAAGATTACTTATGATGTGCTTTCAAAAATTATGGACACAAAGGCATAAAAGGAAGGATGTACTCTCTTAATCTTTTCCTTCCAGTGAAACTGACCTTTTTCTATCCTAGGTTGAATTTAGCTGATGTATATCTTCAAATGCAAATATGATTTGATGCAAAGCCTGCTGGACTCAGTAAAAGGGTTTCCTCTGGCATTCATCAGCGCTGAGCCAAGTCCATACTACTAATGAAATTTCTTAGATAGTAATAATAACATTATGAGTGGTGTCACCTTTGTTATAAATCCAGTCACAATAATATTCCATTTGACACTACCTTAGTTCTCCTGAAACTTTTGTCCAGAGGGCTCTCCCTGCTTAGTCATGAAGTTGACTACAATGAGAAAAAAGCAGCAGGAAAGTGGGCAAAATGGTGAAATTCTATTACGTTTATTCTGAATGGAAGCACAATGAAAGGAGTAGGCTCCACAGAGCAACCACAAATTACTTCACCACAGCCTCACAGATCGTAAGTGGTTTGTGCTGGTGACTTGGGTATCAACAGCCAAGAAAATGCAATAATACTACTCAGAAATTTCACCCATGTGATTTTTGCAAAATGTTAAAATTGGAAAATTGAAGGGAAAATATTTTAGGCTGTCATTAAGTTCTTCTTTCTCCCCTTCCCCCCAAAAAACCCTGCAAAACAAAACCCCAAAGATCTAGAAGTAAGTATTTAGTTGACTAAAGTCTCTTTCATCCCATCTTCGGTTTAAGCTTCTGAAGGAATTAAAAATAGAAACTTTTAAACTAATTAATTTAAAATACTGAAAAAAAAAAAAAGAAATGTTCATGTCTGAGTGCCAAAACTAATCATTTAAACTTTAGAACCTAATTTTCATACACAGCTTCTGTTCATTTAAATTGTATTTTCTGAGGACTTTCTTGTCTCAACCAAACTGTAAGATGGGCAGTGGATTATGCACTGCAACACGTCTGGATGAGGGCAGTGCTGGGGGTCTGTGCCAGCTGAGCTGGACAGGAGGCAGGGAAGGTGACAATGAAGGCTCACCTGGAGGCTGGGGATGTCACCTGGCATCCTGAGCTGTGTCCCTCAGCAGGGGGAGAACAGCAAAGAGAAGCTGTGCTGACCTTTAGGCTGCACTTGCCCCATCTCAGCCTGGCACAGGTCACAGTAACCCATTATCCCACCAACTTCCACACAATGCTCATTCAGAAAATCTCCCCTTATGAATAAGGGAGGCAGGGAACTCTGCAATAACAGTAAAATGCCTGCTATGAAGCAAGTTGCAATTTCTTTCCCCATATAAACCTATCTGTAGAAAATGATGCCACAGCCACTTATATTAAACTGTCAGTGAGCACATCCCTTAAAAGCTTTTTATTCTGTTTTTAATTTACGGCGCTTGACAAGGAGGGGAATTGAGTGTTGCCGGTACCTGTCCCAGCGTGGCTCAGCCCATTGGCTCTGGCCAAGTGCTGGGCCAAGTGCCCAACAGCCCCAGCCATATATCCTGGTTTTTCATTAACAGATATTGTCACTCCACCACCTCTGCACTCTGTTTTTATCTGGCTACTGAGCTCTGGAAACCATTAGGTGTCTTTCTCCATTAGGCATTAAAAACAGGTACATGTATTCAAGCAAGAAACTTCCTCTGGTCACATGACACTTCCTCTCGTTTTTGCCTAAATGTTCTCATTTATCCCACAATGTTTTAGACACTTAGGGATGGACAGTGCACCAGGAGTGCTGTGGTCCTTCTGGCCATGGCAACTGGGAAGGGCACGATTCCAGTAGGGAACACTTTCACACAGAGCAGCCCACAGCTTGTGACCCCTTGGGCTCCGCCGACTGCTTTGGGGACACTTGTAAAAGACAGCTAAGAAAGAGATTCTGCTTTCAGTTGGCTTCAATTTACTGCAGCCGTAGCTGCAGCTCCACTGGAAATTGGCATCTGCAATCAACAGAACTCAGAACCACCTTTAAACTTAAGGAGGAAAAGACCTTGGGATACTCCAGAGGTGAGCCTGCAAGAAGCTGCTGACAAATCCTGACTTTTGCAGGGGAAAATATCTGCACTTTTTAAAGAGTATGGACCCTGCTTCTGCTTGGTATGTTGCCAAAACAGCAGTGTCTCTCCCAGACCTTCACCCCTGTGTGATCATCACTTGACATTGATGCTTCAATGTCATAGTGTCAGCTCGTTAGTAAGGGGAAAGAGCTTCCCTTGATTAGAAGTACTGTCTGATCAGTAGGTATTTAAGGAAGCAGTCTCTGAGTGTTGCCTTCTGCAGTATGTGTTAGGACAGCCCAAGGTTTCTGCCCCAAGATACATGCCTGTGGTCAGGCACAGATGGGGTGTGGGACAGAGGATCTTGGTTGTAACCCCTGAACTTGGCCCAGAAGCAAATTTCAGGAGAAAACCAGCAGTCAAGCAATGTGGAAGACAAGCAAGAAAATCCTCTGCTCTGGGCAGACAGGGAGAGCAAAGGAGATCATCTTGGCCTCCCTTCCTCCCCCTGTACCCACCTACCATGGTCAATATGCTAAGGGAGCATTGTTAGAGATAAAAGCTTCAAACAATTTGGTGGGACAGTATATCAGGGCCTCTCCTCACATCTCTTCACTCGGTGTCAGGAGAGATTCTGTCTGGGCTGGTTATATTTATAAAACTGCAGTGAGCAATGTGAGTGTTGCAATCAGCTCCCAGTGCTAAATATGGCTTTGGCAGATACTCTCGAGCTCCACTAAATCCCCTTCCTTAGGGAAGAAGAGCATCTCAGACTGTCTATGACCCGTTTGCTCTGGCCAGCCTCGGCACGTGGCAGTGCCTGCTGTCCCCAGAGGCTTTTGGCAGGGCTTCATCTCAGGCAGCAATGCTGTTAGGAAGGCAGGGAGAAAGTTAGAAACAAAGAAGACCACAAAAAAAACCCCCAAAAAACAGATCAACCCCTGGTAAAGCCACCTGACTTCTATTTTCTTTTATTCTTATTTATGCCCTGGGAGGGTCAGGTTGGTGCCTGCTCACAGTTTTGAGCAGCTTGTTTGGCTGGTGCATCTGGGGCAGCACCTGCTGGATTCCTGGGTTAAAAACATGGCTTTCAGAAGGTGGTGGTCTCCAAAAATCAGATAGAGATGCTGGGAAATACCAAGAGGAAACCTAAGAGAAGCAATATGGCTGGGCTTAGAGACCGAAACCTGTGAGGCCTCAAAGACAGCAGTGAAACCATTGCTCCTGTGGCACATATTTGAACCTCCGCCAGGGGAAAATTTCTGAGGTTTAACTAACAAATGGAGGCATTTTTCTGCCACAAAGAAGCTCTCTTTTGAGTCTGGGAAACCTAATCCACTTGCAGTGCTGATGGCTCATGGAAATGTTTGGCAGATGGAAGTGGAACAAGGAGGGGCAGAGTGCCAGGGATGCGGTGGAGTGGAGGTGTCCTATCCAACAAGTCGTGTCTCCACCCCACTTCAGCTCCTTTCAAGAGAGGCACAAGTGTCTACCAGTGCAGATGTGCCTCGTGGGATAGTCACGTGGACTTTTTAGGAGCCTTATGGAGTTTCTTTCAGAGTGCCAACACCCAGTGCACATGAAACTGCATCTTCTCCCAACAAGCTTTCCTTAAGAGCTGGTGCTGTCTCTCTGTGGCTCAGTTCCCTCTGCAGGTCATGGACACATGTCTTATCTCCTGTATGTGTTATAAAAATAAATACATTAAAAATTGCAAGATACCCAGAAGCACAGTCATTTGTGTTGGGTATATCCCACAGATAGCAAGAAAAAAAGGCTTTAAATAAAGCAAAACTCAGTGCATTTGCAGATGTTCATGAGCTGTTATCAAATGGTGAGGGTTCTGAGGTTGTCCTGTGCAGGGCCAGGAGTTGGACTCCATGCTCCTTGTGTGTTCCTTCCAACTCAGGATATTCTAGGATTCTGTGATTCAAATGCATCACAGCAGATCACCAGCACACTCATTTCTGCAACAGCAGTGAATGCCAGAATCTCTGTGCTGGCTGCTCTTCATCTACGGTGAGTGGCTGCAACATTTGGGATTCCCAGCAGGTTTGGGAGCGAGCTGACATGTTGTTCAGGTACTGCAGGTTGTTCTTGTAGCACCACAGTGCTCCCAGTGCTTGGACCTGGCGGAGAGCTGCCCACTCTCACCAGCACGGACCCTCCCTGCACCTCCAATGCCAACTGCTCCTGGATAATCACCTCAGGCAGCCAGTGGAGACAAGCCCAGGCTGCCTCTGGGCACTGGGGAGCCATGGGAGACTCCTGGAGATGTCTCTGTGCCTCCAGTTCTGGTGGCAAATCTAGCTCCAAGTCAATACAGCAATACCTGTGTGAGATGTCACATTTTGTAGCTTTAATTTATTATGTCCTGAGCACCCAGAAGAGGTAAAATCAAGGGGAGTTTTCCCTTCTTTGAAATTTTCCCTGCCTATACATTAAATAACAATGGAAATATATTAATTCTGTCATCAGTAGAAGGGAGACTTGTCCTTCCCAGTATTTGTTGGCTTCCAAACATTGCCCTGACATTCCTATCCTCTTTTACTCTTCTCTCTTGAAATACAGGATTTTTTTGAACAGGTTTCTAGTGTAGACAAAAAAACACAGAACTTCCTACAGATTGTGTATTCTCCAGGTTAAACATCATTCTCCTTTGGCCTGAGTCTGAAATGAAGCCCATGATGAAGCAGGATGCTCAGCTGCCCACCTGGGAACATTGGGGCAGTGGGGCCAGGGCAGAGCCTCTGTGGTTACTGTAACTGATGGGCTACCAGCAGCCCCACTGGGAAATGATTGATTAGTTTTGCCTTTGCCATCTGCTAATTAGCTAAAGGAATGGATTTGCAGATCCAGAGAGCTGCCTGAGGGGAGGAAAACAGCCGAAGTCATTGGTACCCTCAGGTCAGTGCTGACAGCATGCAGCAGCACTTGAAGCTCCCAGCGACTCAGCATTGTGAGGAGCAGCTCATGGGTCACATTTTCTCCAGCCAGGAGCCACTTGCTGCCCCTGCCCTGCTGCCTTTATGGTGACGAAGGGGAGGAAGGGAGAGAGGCTGCTCCAGTGCTTGACTTTTAAAAGTCACAGTGACTTTAAAATTAAAATTAGTGAATTCATAAACGCCTACATGTTTGCATTGTCAGAGCAGAGGACTGCAGGCTCATCCTGGGGTTGAAATCCAGCCCCCAGCTGTACTCAGGCCTTAATATCTGGGAGCAGCATGGGCAAGTGAAGGGCAGGGTTTGGTGCCAGGACTGGATATAATTTCATGTGTTATGTCCACTTGATTGCCTACTTAGAAATTATAAAAATGTACTGTATTTTAAAACTGCAGTCATAAGACAGCAGTTTCCATCTGAATGATAATGAAACACACTCCAAGGTTACGCTGGAACTTCGCTGGTGCTATTAGAGATCAGCTCAAAGCTACAAAAGAAAAAATATATTGCACTAATAAGTGCTCCTCGTGTATAAGTTCCCCTTCAGGAGTAATTAAATGTGGCTTTTCTTTTTACTTTTAGATGGCTGATTTGTGGGATAGCTGTCATATTTTTGTCTGAGGCTTGAGAAAGAGAATCTGAAGACAGATATTTAAAGACAGCAACTATGCACCCTGGGGAGAATTCCCACCTGGCTATGGCAGGAGCTGCTGCTTGGGAAATGTGCTGCCAGGTCCATGAGTGAGGGCACAAGGGTGAATTTCAATGTACCACAGAGAAACAGTGCATGGGCTTGACCCTGCACCCTCTTTCCCATGCAGAATAGCTCAGGGGCTCCTTCAGCTCTTATGTGTGTACCTCTCATGGAAATACTTCCAGAAACTGGGGGCTCAGTCTTTCAGGATCTTGGAAAGTCTCTGAATCGCTGGGAGGCATCACCCCATGCTCCTCCATGGCCATGCAGATGAATCCAGCTGTGCACCCAAGGGAGGAACTCAGGAATGGACCTGGGGGTGCAGTGGGGATACACCTGCAGGGTGCACCCAGGGGGATGCATCCCTGGCTTTTTACCCAAGCTGAACAGACACCTTTTGTCAAGCACTGGAACAGACTGCCCAGGAAAGTGGTGGAGTCACTGCCCCTAGCAATGTTCAAAAACCTTGGCAGAGTAAGGTAAATGGTTGGACTCGATGATCTTAGAGGTCTTTTCCAACCTTACTGATTCTACAATTCTCACCTGGAGTCCTACATAAACATTAACCATCACAGGGGCTGATTTTTCCAAGGTGACAAATTGCAAAAAACCTGCATAAAACTCACTATAATTACACCTCTGTGGCCCAGCAAATTACATCAGGCTTCTCCAAGTCCCCAGCAGCTATTCCCCACCCATGAAGTTTATCTGTACTAGTGAGAGAAAACTCATCAGCAACGTGATTGTCACTGACTGCTCTATTCAGGTCTGGAGATGAACAACTGCTGCTCCAGACACCTGTGCTGGAAGGTGGCAAAGGACTGGGAGAGCAGTCCAGGGTGAACTTCTGGGTCTCCTCTGCAGAGGAACAGTGACGGATTTGACCTCCTGGCTGCTTGTGTGGATAAGAGAGAGAGGGGGTGGCCAGACTGGTCGAATGAGCATTTTATAGCACTGAGGCCAAAGGAATTAGTGTGGGGGCTGGGAGGGAAAAGCTTGACTCAAGCTTTCACAGGCATATATCCACACAATTAAGGTCAGGGGCTTATGGCAGTCAGTTCTATTTCTATTTGTTTATTTATTTGTTTTCTTAATGGCTTGGTTTCAGTGCTGGATGGCTGCGTTTGAGCCCTGCAAGCTGCTGATTTTGCAATCTTTTCTCTCTGGTGAAAGTGTTTTGTTTATATTACCAGGCATGTGTTATTTCAATTTTTGTTTGTATCTCCTGTATCAATCAGTGAAACAGTCTCAAGAAACAAGGCCAGGCCAAGGAGAAACACGCAGGTTTTCTTTGGACTGAGATACAGCATTCCTGAAAATTGGCTGCACCTCAGAAAACCTCTGCGAATAATGGTATTTACTGCTCCCCTCCTTGCAAACCGAGCAGAAACCCAGGCTTTTCCCACTAGATGAGGAAGGTAGAGCTGATTAACCCCTGGCTTCCCTCGCTTTATTGGCTCTTTGGATGGTACAAAAAATCCTTTTCTAGGACAAGCCTCAGGATGGACTTGGCCACCCTCTTAGTCTCTTTCATCTGTCTGAGGGCTGGTGCTCAGTGCCTTTCTAACAGGATAGGAGCATCCATGGATGAAACCAGATCTGTGAACAGCTCTGTGTACATCTGGTTTCAACCCCCTCCCCCGCCTACCATGGGAAAAAATACTGTCTGCTCAGGGCTCTGCACAATCAGACCACCTGCACAATAATGGCTCAGCCCCCAAATCCTGAGCTGATGGTGAGCACCAGGATGGGAGGGGTGGCCAAACCTGCAAGATGGGCTTGGTACCCTCAGCTGGTGGGGCTGGTAAGGAGTCTCTGGGCTTAGCCGACCCTGCAGAGGCTCTCCCTGGCTGTCAAGGTTGTGATCTGATCTGCAGGCAGTGAGGGAAAGAGGAAAGGAGTGGGATCAGAGCCACTGGTGCTCATGGAGTAGGAGGGGACCCAAGCTGTATTTTCATTTTGGATTTGAGGTTTTCACCTACTTGAATCAAAGCAAGAGATTCTTCCAAAAAGCAAAGATGGGGAGGGGGAAAAGTGCCAGTCTACAATTGCTGGATAAGTCGAAGAAATGGGTTTCCTAACAGGAATGTGACAGCTCAAGGATTTACAGATGAAAGCTTAAGGACACGTGCATATAGTTGTGCCTGAGATGAATGTAAAAGGACAAATACCAGTTAAAATGTATTCTAAGAAAAAACCCAACACCTTGTACTCCAATCATTACAATTCAAACAAAACAATTGTCAATTCCCTAGCAATTTACATTTAAATGCACAATACAATTCTAATGCTAAATTGTCTATTTCCAGTGTAGGCCTTACTCAGAGTGGGGGGAGGGGAGAGGAAGGCTATAGCTGGACTTGTGGATAGCCACTGGTCTGGGGGAGCTGTGCTGTACAGCTGAGCTGAGTGACCTATATTTCTGCTTTCCCTCAGACAAATGGGGACACTCAGTTTTCATCAGAGAAACCCAGAAACATTTTCACCTCAAAAACATGGAGGAGATGGGTACATCTGGAAAAACAGGATCAAGAGCAAAATGTTCAGGGGTAGCAGGGCCTTAATACGACATTTTTAGACACAAGCAGGTCCCTCATCAGACGGAAAGGTCTTCTCCTATTCCATGCTCAAAACCAAGCCCTCTCCCAAAACTCTGCTTATTGCAACATATTTCTGCTAACAAGATAAGACTTGCTGTAACATCAGCCTGCCTACACGTCATCCACTGCCTGTTTCCCATCTGTTAGTCTTGATATTTCCTTAATCTCTTTCTCTCACACAGCTCCATGAATAGTTCCCCTCTGTAGCACAGGGAGTGAAATTGGAGAACGCAGTGTTGCTCTCTGGGAAAGGCATATATTAGTTTGAAATGAGAAGCTTAAAGGCCCAGGCAGGTTGCCTGTTCCCTGGTACAGCAGAGAGAAATGCAATGAGAAAATGGAAGGAGAGCTGAATTTGAAGTGTCTGTTCTTTAATTATAAATGTTCTTCCTCCAAACAGCTTTTCTTAACAGCTGGTCATCAATTACGCAGAGTTACTGAGGTTTTCAGACAGGAGATCAATAAATGGGATTTTTTTCTTGGCCAGGAGAAACCATTACATAATGGCTGTGTTTCTTCCCTCTGCTTGCCAAGCTTTCAGGAACTGGCAGGCGTTCAAGACAGTAAGGCTATTCTTAGATGAGGGGCACAGCATCAAGCTCAGCAGCAGCAGCAGCACCAGCAGCATAGTCTCCAATGCCTGGAGCCTGGGAGCATCCAGGAAGGGTCCATATGGGACAGGACATATCAGCCCCCCCCCCCCCCCCCGCCCAGGAAGGGCACAGAGCTGGATGTGGCTTTTGGAGGATGTCTGTTAATGAACCAACAGCCTCAGTGCAGCAGTGTGTCCAAGATGCTTTAAGAAATGTGCCAGATCTAAATAAGTGACAGGGGAAGATGGACAGCCCTCCAGAGCTATCTACTGCTTCACATAGGAACCTCAGCATGTGAGGCAGAATAAATATACCTGTAGTGTAGCAACCTGAGAGCTGCACACCTTTCCTGTCTGGTTTATATGTGTTATTTGCAGTGAAATCGAGGCTATCTGCACAAAAAAACAGAGAGCTGCTTTTTCACAGCCTGCAACCTTTGCTGCATGTTCCATATAAATCAGGCTGCTGCTGTTTGCTCTAAATGGAGGATCTCATCTGCGTCTTTGCAGATGACCTGTCTCACACAGACATGACACATAAGCATTTCCAGAGACATTTCTGTGACCCACTATCATGCCATAAACCATCTGGCTACCTCTATAGTAGCAGAGCTTAAAAACGAGGCCACTCCCACTGCAATCTGTGGAATAAAATAAAACAAAATCCTGTGGAAGGGTTGTGCTGCCACAACCTCAGGTTGTCACGTGCCAGCCTGGAGCTGCAGCAGCATGTTCCAGTCACAGCCAGCACTACATAATGGATTTGTCAGCTCCTCATGGCACAGAGCTGCTGTATGGGATGGTGCACATCTATCAGCCCTTCCTCAGGTGAGAGCAAGCAGGATCAGGCTCATTAGGTTATGCTTGGTAGAAACATAAACCTTAGATAAAGCAAATTTCCCCCTGCCAGGGACTGAGCAGGGGAAACACATCTTTTCCACTTCTGGAGGTCATCAGTATCAAGCAAGGAGGGCAGGAGCAGGGTGGGCTGAGAACCAGCCTGAAACCACTCGTGTGAGTGTCTCTCACGTGAGCATCACCCGTGAGATCCCTGTCAGGGTGGTCCTTGGAGGTGTTCAGCAAAGCAATGCAAAAACCAGAAAAAAACCCCAAATATTTTCATGGCCCAAACACTATGTGAGACTGTTCAAGCTGCCAGAAAGGCCTGGTGCTCTGGGGAGAAATGAAAAGATGTATTTCAAAGCACAGCAATAAAAGCACATTACGGCACCTGAGCCAAAACGTGCTCTCAGTTCACCTTCCAGTGTAAGATCCAGAACAAGGCTTGGCTGACATCCACACGTATAAAGGTTTGGTCTCAGAAATAAGGACTTCCAAGGCTGTTTCCCAGTACAACAAGCTGGGGCACAAAGGTGTTTGTGGTGTTGGCTTTCCCCACGCCCCAGGGGTCTTGCTGTGATAGTTCCAGGCGTTACATCCAGAGATTTTCTTGTCTGACCCCTGAGCAAAGCAAGCATAATTCAGTCATCTTGTATCTGACAGCTCTTCTACCTGCCTGTGCAGCTGATTTCCCTTAAAATAAGTATGACAGAGAATGTTTGCAAGCAAGATAACTTAACAACAAAGCCCCTTGAAGAAAACTAACCAAATGTTAGAAATGGCCCCTTAAGCAAAGGCTTCACAAAGCAAGTGCACATCACAAGAGCAGCAGTGGCCTCTGTGATATCATTTCCAAGATTAATTCATGCTTAATAAACAGCACAATAAAGCCAGTTGATAGCAATTCTTTTCTCCAGGCCAAGTAATGCTTACTGCCTTTATCCTGCCTGGTGCATGCACAGAAGGGAACATGTGCCAGCCTTGGTATGAAAAGGCAAATTACACTTAATAGGTGAGACTAAAGGAATAGATGGAAGTGTTCACACGGGGGAAAACAGTGACCTGAAGTGGTCCTGAGGTCAGGCCTGGTTTTCAGGGAAGTTCAAGAAAATCCATTCTCCTAAAGGGGAAGAGGTAGATGCTGCCAGGTGTAGGTAGGGGCAGCATCCCTCTGTTACCCACGAGAGAGAACCAGGCTACAGCAACTAATCCTGACCTGGAGGGGTCCTGACAGCCCCTTGGACCCCTTTAGCACCAGCTCCACCACAGACCTGCATTCCTTTAGCCTGGCAGCAGAAGCACACAACCTACACTCATCACACGCTTCTCAGGCTCCTTCCCAGCCTGCGAGTCACTTGTGTTTTTCAGTCTGCTCTGGGTCACCCACACTTGCTTTTTCCCTGAAGAAGGGGAAAAATAAATTAATGAAACACCACAGCATGCAAGACGCCCTCCCCCTCACCGCCTGGCTTCTCCTGTGAAGACCGCCAGTGCTTCACCTCCTATTTGATGTATATTCAGCACAAGACAGGGAGGCGCGGTAGTTTCTGTGGGCAGCAGAAATGAAAGGGAATGACAGAGGCAGGAAAAAAAAAAAAAAAGGAAAAAGAAAGATCTTACAGCTCTTTGATTGTGCTCGCTCTTTGTTTGAAGTATACAAAAAAAAAGCCCAACCTGCTGAAGGATTTGTCTCCTCGAGATAATAACCTGTTCAGGAGACTTGTCTCACCTTTCAAGCACGGAGTTCCTCAGAAGGGATCCCACCTCTCAGGCGGCCCCTGAACAGCAGGGTTATTTTTGGTCAAGGCTGAGATTCTCTTCTGAGCCCTTTTCGCCCCAGTTTTGCCCCAGGACCACTGTTCACCCATGGGGAAGCAGCCACCCTCACTGAGCTGTGCACGGTGCTGGGCTGGAGCAGCGACTCCCTGCTCAGGTGTGGTGGGGGGCATCTGCAGGAGCACGCTTGGGAGAGGGGGAGGGGGTGTCCCCACTGCAAAGCCTGGACATCAGGGTGCAGAAGAGACAACAAGCAGATGGACATGTCACAAGCCAGATCCTCATGGGGTGTAGATCAGCAAGCTGTGCCCAGACTCAGAGCAATGGATGTGTGCTGCCTGCAGGCTGCCGAGAAAGAGTTAAATTCCATGATTCAGCAGGCATCTGCTCAGCTCCCAGGAAAGCTTCTTTGCTCAGAAGATTTATGTCAGTCTTGAAAGAAGGGAACCAGACCAAACTAAAGCAAATCAATGGCATCTTAGGAAAATATCCTTTTCCCTCCTGAACTTCTGAGAATTTCCTCATTACATCTGCTATATTAATTTTTTTCCTTTTTGTGACACAGTCCTGCAAACTTCTAGTCTTGGGAATAACTTCAAAACATTTAAATCATTCTCCATTCTTCAACATTTGGAAGTTAAAGTGCTTTACAAGTGTTCAGGGGTGTTGGCCAAGTTTTTCAAAAGCAACTATTTATTCTATGTACCTGCATTTTTGGATGCCTCCCTTCGCTGCAAATTTTTGTAACAGGGCTTCATTTTCAGTGGTCCTGGCACAGCCTCCACAGATGGACTCAGAGGAACAAAGCTACTTATCTCTTTTAAAAACTTGATCTTTAATTTGACAATACCTTTGTGAGAGAAGAATGGGCAGGAGATGGGGGATACATCCAAGGTCACACAAGAAGGCTGGGACAAGCTAGGCTTGAAATAAACTTTGCTCAAAATCACCTTAATTGCAAGACCATTCTTGTGTTAGCTCCAGTAGAAAAGAAATGCTTTCTTTGCAGGAAAAGGTTGTTCTTTTCATGACCAAAAGAGCTCTTAAGAAGAAACAAATGCACTGTTGGCAACTAAAACACAATCTACTGACCTTTGATTTTTTTTTTTTTTTTTGGTTTTGTATAATTTTAGCTTTTTGAGAAAACAACAAAGATACTGAGGTAAAAGATGAAAACAAATGTGGGATCAAACTACATTTTGCCAGAAGGGCAAGCCTGGAGTCCTGGCCATAGTTTGCCAAATAAAGACAACTTGGCTGATAAGAATGGCCCAGCAAATGAAGCATGTGAAGAAAAATTGTAGTAATCAAAAGGGGCCTCTAGTCCCATTTATTCATTTTCTTAACATATGACAATGACACAAAGGTAGAAAGGAGATATGACATTTAGGCTTTAAAATCATCACTGCAGCCTTGGAAAGGGACTGACTGATGGATTGGGTTAATTAACTGTCCATTACTGGTGTGTCCAGCACAGCAAACGCCAGATCAGCTGCCGGCCGATGCCACACGCGGTGCTGGAAGGATTTCATACAAAGAGGTTTGGAGCAGCGAAAGCAGTTCCTGCTTAAATAACTCCTAATGGAGGACTGTGTTTGAACAGTGATGAGAGGCTTTTATGTGCCTTCAGCACTGTGAAAGAGCTTAAAACGTGAACTCTCAGTTCTCTCCTGGCCAGAAGAGATGAATGAAGGTTGTCATTGTTCAAGGCATCATCGCCATCAGAAGAAATTTTAGACTCAGCCGGGAAGGGGAAGCAGTTTTTCATCTGAGAAGCCTTATCTCTTGTGCAGAGCTGTATTCACAATACAGATTTTCTTCTGGCCAGAGACAGTACAGCTCATTCTTGCCCCACTCGTGCTCTGTCTGGCTGCTCCGGTGCCACAGGTGTGCTCTGCAGGACACCGAAGGACACGGTGACAATGTCCCTGTGGCAGGGGAGCAGAGCCAGCCCTGGTGGTCCTGGCTGTCCCACTGAGCTGTGAGCTGCAGGGTGCTGCCAGGACAGGGCACAGGCACAGACCCTGTGTGTGCAGGGCTGTGCAAGGAAATGGCAGCCCTGGAAGCCTCCTGTGAGCTGTTAGAGCAGCTGCAAACACTGTGCTGACACATATCATGTGTCACTTTGGCCTTTCCATGAGCCAGAATCCAGAAGGAGCAAAGTGATTATTAAGTTATTATTCCTTTTCCCTTCCGTGGCTGCAATTTCTATACCATTTTCCTTAGGGAATACAGGATTAAATTGGATTCAAAGGTAGGATTTTGTTCATGGTAGTGCAGTGGTCAAGAAGAAGAGATTTGGAGACTAGTAATGCTTCTTTGGTGCTCATCTCTGAAACAAAAAGAAGCATGATTTGAACACAGTTCTTGGGGGACTTCTGCAGTCCTGATTGCTCAAACCCCTATTTTTTTTTGTCCATTTATGCTCATATTAATCACACCTTATGTCCCACAGAGTTTGGTGGCCTGACTTGGACCTCCATACCTGTGTGTAAGCTAACATAGCTGTCCGTCTTCCCTGGTGAATTAAATTCCATGGGCAAGGAATACCAGTAATCACTAATGCCCCTTCTGAACAAATTGAACATAGCAAGACTTGACCACAGATGCATTTTTAGCAGATTGAGGCCCATGCTTTCAAATTGAGATACCTTTGCATGTACAGTCCAGCTGTAGGCTCACACTGAGGTATTTTTGTAGCCATTTCTCAGAAAGGGATTCCATATCCCCCTGAAAAAAAAAACCTAAACGGGATTAACACCGTGTATAGAAAAGCAGTGGAATGAATGAAAGGGATTGCTAGGCTCTGAATTTCCCATCTGCTGGCTGCTAGTTTGTGACAGGATGGTCTGAAAATTGTTCCAAGGGAGGAGTGCATAGCACAAAACATTTCCAAGAATACAGATCTTTTTCCAGGAATTAATTCTTAATTTCGACCATTCAAATTAACCTGCCATGAGGCCCCCACATTGTGCACTCACAAACAGGAAGCTCTTCACTCATGGGGAAAAAACACATTTCTGAATCCTGCATTTGACTTAAAGATGTGAAACCTGTAATTCTTCTACTAATTTTAGGAATGCATGGCAGCAGAGCAGGAGACCAGCAGAAGCTGAGAACCCTTTTGCTGGCAGCATTTGGAGCAGAAGCAAACAAGGCAGCCTGAAAATTAACCAAAACAGTGCACACTTCTCAGGAAACTAAGCAATTATTCATGCAATGGAAAGGCATTTGTGAGTGGATGAGCAAATAATTTTTCCATAGCTAATGAGCCTGAAGGAGAAAGCACAAAAGAATTCATTTCTGTGGGATATAATTTGCTCAGTGCTGGTGCAAACCCTTGCAAAGGGCCTTGCTTTGGCCCCTCAGCCACAGATGCCCAAGGAACAGAAGGGAAGCACAAGAGCCCTGGTTCTGCAGCAAAGTGTGAGATGTTCCAGGGACTGAAAACACCAGAGTTTATTGGTGTCCTTACTCCCCTAAGGAAAGAGCCCCAGCAGGGGAGGTACCACCTGAGGAGACTGCACTGCCCATCGCCACTCCAAGCAAGCCTTCCTCGCCGGAAGCGCTCAGGAGCATTTTCACACCTAGTGCCCCACATCTCCCCTGAGTCCGTCAACAAAGCCAGAGCAAAGGTGACATGTCAGGAACAGGGTGCTGGTTATAAAAGCCCTGACCACAGCATTGGTCCAGGGACATCCAACAGGCCAGGGAGGTGGCCAGTGAGCAGAGGAACAGCTGTTCTTCCAAGCCCTACTCCATCCCCCACACTGATGGAGCACAAATTTGCCTTGGTGGCACCTCAGTCCAATCCCTGTGCCCAACTGCAGGGACACAGCATCTCTGGAGATACGGGGGATCTGGCCTCACTGTTTTCATAGAGAAGGCTAAAAGTAATTGAACAAAATCTGTTTCTGATTAAAGAGATTATATCTTATAGAGCTTTTTCTTTTTTTAAATTGCACTTAAATGGCTTTTATGTAGCTTGTTATTTTGCAATAAGATTATCACCAAGGTGGATTGAATTACCTGTTAATTCAACACATAATTTACTGGTACCTCCCTGTGCCATCCAGGATATATTTAAAGACGTCTTGACAACGGATCCATAGAGCACACAATAAGGACATCATTACTTAAGAAGATACATCCCCAAAGAGACACATGACATTAACCCCATCTGTAGATGAGTAATCAGAGCTAAATCAGGAACGTTCCCATTTAATCTAAAAGAAATGGTGCCCTATAAATTCCACATACAAAAATCCTAGCAATTTACCACATGATTAAACCATAGTGATTTTTTTTTATACAGCAGTTTTGCTGAAATATTTTAACTTGGGATCCTAAAAAAGAGATTTATAGCTCTGAATGCAGTGCTCCTGCTTGGAATAATCAATACTGATTTTAATATACTTTTTAAAAGATTTATTTTCCTTGTTGCGGAAAAGATTTAAATTGCAGGGTGCCAACAACTGATGAATTATGATTTAGGGCCAAATCTGTTTCACTTGGAAGAATGGTGATTTTAAATTCAATGAAGTTTCTCTGATGAGTAGAACAAGGAAGTTTTGGCCCACATTTTTCTTGAAAACCCACCAATAAAGTAATTATCTTGTCACGCTGACAGCCATGTGTATTTATGGCTGGAAAGCTTCACGCCCTGTAGACATGTGACAAACAGGCACTTTCTCTGCAGCTCCTCTCCCAACGCTGCCTCCTGCTGTGATGGAGTGAGGGTGGGAGAAGAGCTCAGGAATGTGGATGTCAGGTCACAACAAGTGCACACACAGCTCCACACCTTGAGTGTGTTTACTTTACATACCTGAGGAATACTTTTTAAGATTTTGATTTTAAAAGCTCTGTAACAGGGACCACGGTGGGACTTTCCTCACCACTGCACAGAGACAGGGTGAGATCCTAGCCAGGGGCCACCAGCCTCTCACTTCAGTGCCCTGCTCTCACCCGAGCGATTAATGCTCTATATCCACAGCACGAGAGTTGGATAAAAACCTGGTATTTAATCTTGTCCATCCCCAAGCAGTTCATGATTGCTCCCCAGAGTCTATTCATGAGCGCTTTGTTCATTCCAGTTTTAAATGACTCAAGAGCTGATAGGGACTCCACCACCTCCCGTAGGAGATAAATCAGTACACTTAAATAAAAGACAAGATGGTATCTAGCATGCTGTTTCTACATGATTCACCATTAGTTCTTACCCCAAGGCAAGCATGAAATAAACATTCCCTGCTCCCAGGTTAAGTGCCTGCCTTTCCTTTGGTACAGTGTGGTACGGACTGTGCTATCATCAACATACGAAATTAACTTCTACCCAACGCTGACAGAGACACATTTAACATACATAGTCTGGCACCGCATCCAGCATTAATTTCCCAGCCCCAGACACGAGGAACGGAAAAGCTTTATTAGATCACTCAGTCCTGCTCACTGTTAGGCAAATGATTTGCTTCTTAGTGACAGCCCCTGGAGTTTTCTACAGTCCAAATTGCAAAATCCCACAGCACAAGGATCACCTCCCTGTGGACTGCACATTTGTCTTCATGTTTATATTTACATCCGTATTTTCTGTATCTCTCTTAAAATTACCCTTATTTTTTCTAACTGCACTTCTAGGATGCCCTTTCACTAATTCCTTCCCACTCTTTTTTTGGCCCTGCTGTAGGATTTTTTACAAGTTAATCCATCCATCTCCTCATAATGACTGTGAGCTTTTCAGATTTTACTTCTACTAATTAATGTCTTTCTTATGCAGAGGCCTGAAGGCTGGAGGTGGCATCTCAAGCAGGTTCCCCATGGCCACTGGGCAGATGTGCCCCTATGAAAATGCCTTTGCTGTGTCCTTCCTCCACCAAGGCCAGATCCCAAAGGTATGCCAAGCTCCCTGTTTCCACCAGCACCCTTGCTTCTTTCTGTGATGGGATGTATTATTTCTCTTTACATGGATTAACTGCAATTTTCCTATTTTTAGTGTTAATGGTATTTTACTCCAACCACATTTTCCTTCATATCTAGGCAATTACAAGACAATTCACTGCAAATTTTCATGGGGATAGTTCATTACGTACTAGAAAATGTACAATAATGAAGCATGAAAAACATGGCAGCTTGCAGTGGCATTTCCTTTTCAGACTGTGAATAAAAGTGGAGAAATAGTGTTCTGTAGAGCCTGGGAAGTCTTTGAATTAGGAGAGAGCAAGATATTTTAAAATTAAAAAATAGGGCAGAAACTTCCCAAAGAAATTACAGTGTGACTAATAATGTATCGATCCTACTTCTTAATTCCTCCTACAGCATTTCAATTGCCTTTTAATTTTCATGATTGCGCAGTTAAAAAAATCCCTCAAAAACAAAACAAAAAGAGATGGTAACACATGGCTACATGGTTGGAAACCCACGGCTCCATGATAAATGTACTATAAATGTTTGCTTAATGCAAAAAAAAAAAAAAAAAAAAAGCAAAATTCAGTACCTCAAGGGTTAGACCAAATTCCTAAATATTGATTCTGCTATCTGAATAAGCACCTTGTGCTGAAATTGTCCTTCCTCAGAGTGGATGATCAAACATCATGGTAACAAATTGGTTTACTTCAGACCAGGTGCTCAAGTCAAAAGATGCTTTCAAAAGGACAAATCTCTGGGAGGAAAGAAATGGTTCTAATCACACTGGGCTCTCCTACACGAGCAAGCTCTCCAGCACATAGAGACAGAGCAGGCACTGTTACAAGAAATTGTGCAGCAAGCTTGCCTCAAGCATTCCGCTCTCCCACAGGCTGTATAATAAATGCAAGAAATGATTCAAAAGGACCATTCTTGCTTCCCTCAGACATATTTTGCTAAACCATAGCAATAAAGATCAACTCTACCAGTTTCTTTTTCTCCTGCCTCATGTCTTTCTGCATCTGTCAACATTAGACTTCATCTAAAGAGTGGGTTTTGTATTTTACAGCTCCTTACAATGAGGCAGGCAAGAGATAGATCTTACACCAGGCACAGGCTTACTGGGGACTGGGGGGGAGTGTGGGAAAAGGGTGTCCCAAAGGTCTTGGGGAGTCTTCTACCTCACTGCTAGCACTTGTGTATGCACCAAATGTAGTATTCCATCACATCAGGTCTGCATCTGCTTCTCCTTCTACTGCAAGGAATTCAAAACATTTTCTGGTTGCTGCCCTTTAGCTATCAAAGCCAGCACTTGGAATAGGAACAAAATATGTAATGGTTTCAGAAAAACTTGCTTCTCACAGATCCCTAAAAATGGAAACAGTTTTAGTAGCAGTCTCTGAAGACGGGATGGACTGGGGATTTTATGGAAGAAGGGGGCATTTGAGGAGCCTGCAGGTGGCTTGCACTGCTCACTTTTAATGTCAGAGCTCATCTCTTGAAGCCTGAGGAGAGCAAAGGACAGTGTTGGGAGCCAACATATTAAATGCCTCAGGCTCTCCAGAATAAAGACTAAGAGCTGCAAACAGGCAGAAGCGTTGCAGCAAGCTGCTCAAGGACCTTGCTATAGTGACACAAGAGAGGCACGTCTTGGCACATCCACAGTTCTCCAGGAGACAGTAACCCTACTGCCTAGCAAAAGCTGTCCCCAGGTCTTGGCATTTGACCTCTACCAGCTGATTCTTTCAGCTTCTCAGTAAACAATCCACGGTTCCTGCATAACCCCACCCTCAGCCTCTGCTCTGCCCTTGAACAGAGGCTCCCTGAGGATTTGCCTGCAGTGCTGATCATTGCTTTCCCTGCAAACCCTCTGGGGAGTAAAGCCATGAGAAATGCTGGATTTACCTCTGCACACCATTGCCAGCTTGGAAAGGAAGACAGCCTGCTATTACAGTGGGCAAAGAGTTAAGTTCTCAATTATAAAACTGAGGGAAGAGTTCCTATAAAGTGAAATGAAGCAATAAAATGCAGCTACACATTGTATTTAACCAGATTCTTTCTGAGCTGTTTCAGAGCCTCAGCTGAGGCAGTGAGTTGAGCTTCCATCCAGGGCTGGCTGCTCTGGGGCTCTTCTCCCAGCCAAGGGTGCTCTGTCCCTCTGCCAGGATAATCCTTCTAGCTTAAAATAGCCTCTTGCTGCAAGGCTCTCACAAATGTTCTCCAAATCACTGATCACAAGCAGCATTCCCTGTATGCATTGCTTATTAAATGCACAGCAATTGCTTTGAGTTCTTCATGAAAACCAAGCCTGTATTCTTCACAGGGAATACATATTTGGCATTTTGCTGACATCAATAACCTTGCTACTTTCCTATTCTTCCCAAGCACAGAACTAGTGTTGATGTGGGGCGTCCTGATGAAAAAATGGCCATTTACAAATCATTATTCTGAAATGATGAAAACAAGAAGGATGTGGATTATCACACAGAAAACAGATTGGTAAGCACTAGACAAGAGTCCAAGAGCACATTGTGTGGGTGAGGTAGGTTGAGGGGCTCCAGTAAAAGAAATAGGTATAAGGAAGGGAGGACTCACGTGGTGTGATTCTCATGGTGTCCTGCATAAGGCCACGAGTTGGACCCGATGATCCTGATGGGGCCCTTCCAACATATTCTATGATCTATGACTGAAATACATGTCAGTTGCTAATTTACAGCATCATTTTACCTTATTCTTCATCAGCTACAGGCAGTGCTTCATGTAACCCTAATAATTTATCATCCTGTATGCAACATCCTAGTGTTGAACCCTAGACCTTCCTGAGGTGAGAGGAGTGCTGACTGGCACAGAATGGGTGCATGGCACTCATGCAAATGGACCTAATTTCTGAGAGCCTCCTGATATGATTTTCAAAAGCACAGAGAAATAGAGCTGTGCAGAGTCAAGAAGAAATGGAATGCTGAGGTGAAAGAGGAGCTCAGGAGTCTCCAGTTCCATCTCTTCAGCTATCTTTAGCAAATTCCCTTCTCCTGCTTTCTCATTACCAGTGTTTTTTGTGAGAGTTAACATGTGATGGGCACTGCCCAGCTCAGGGGCCCTGCTCTGTCCTGCCCTTGCAGGGCACTGCTAACCCAGCCGGTGTCCCTGGAACCACAGCTCAGCTGAATACCTGCAAACAGGGCTTCTGGTGTTTTCATTTCTCCTGGAAGTGTGTGTCTGGGAATGCCCAGGGAGCCTTACTTAGCAGAACAATGAAACACAGGCCCATTACTCTGCCTGTCAAGTTACTTATATGCTTCTCCATCACTGTAGTACCTACTGTCTTTATATTGTTGTAGATGAAAGGAATTTATCCCCCAAGGTAAGGAAATGTTAGCCCTAGCCTATGAACCTTGAGCTAGAGGCTAAGACCACACAGGGAAGTTTGTGGCTCATTGGGGAAATTCACTGTTCTCTAAACCAACTCCCAAATCCTGCTTTCCTCATCAGCTCTTCTCCAT
Organism: Aphelocoma coerulescens; assembly: GCF_041296385.1. NCBI lineage: Eukaryota > Metazoa > Chordata > Aves > Passeriformes > Corvidae > Aphelocoma > Aphelocoma coerulescens. The sequence continues at coordinate 20,414,306 of NC_091023.1, read as the reverse complement.
TTCATTACAGCACGTCCCTTGACATCAAATAAGGCTTTTGCATCTATTTTTCTTTTATGTTCCAAAAAGAAACTTCTGGCAGTCTTTCTTGAATTTAATATTTTCCTGAAAAACAGTATTTTCACAATGATCTCTAATGAGATTCCACAGCCAACCCCAGAAATAGATCCTGTATTTCCAATTCTTGCATGAAGCAAGGAAGGCAAGTAAGAAACCATATCATTTATTTTCTTAAGGACACAAAAATACAACTGAAACAATCTTCCTGAAACCTTGTGAGAGCACAGATCCATTTGGTCGTGACAAACTCCTAGGCTGCATATTCTCCTTGAAAGTTTAACTCTGCCTCCAAAACCACTGAAATGAATGATTTTCCATTGGGGTCTACCTGTAGGAAAATTATCATGTACATCAGGGGGGCAAAACCAGGTCTGATGTGAAGTGATGCTGCAAATATTCCTCTAACAAGCTTTAATGCCCAAGTGTGTTTAGGTGGCAAAGTCCACAGACAGTGAGGGCCTTCCTCCTATGGGAAAAATGGCTTAATTTCTTGTAATATCATCCATGCCCAAAGCCAAACATCTGCTTCTCAGGGATGTTCCTACTCCCCCCAGATAACTCATCCTGGCAGGGATGACTCAGCAGGGGATAAATTTCATCAGGGGCCAGGAAATCACCTCATCCTTCCTTTCAATGTAATAGGAGGTTTTTAATCAGGGACTCCTTCTGATTACTCCCAAGTGCCATAAACAACCAGGATTTGCTATCATGCTTTTGGATTATTACCAAAATCATAGTGATATAATACACACCATGCAAAAAATTTTTACCACTGCAAGTAGAGAAAATGCTTGCAATTAAAAAGCACTAACTTCCATGCTGGCTGCTCTAAACAACTCCAGCTATTATCATCTCTGATAATAATTAATCTTTATCTCTTACACAATCCAGAGTTCCTCTGGCAGATTTGAAGAAGCCCCATTTGGGTTTGTCTATTTATTTATTTGTTTATTTATTTTAAGAAGCATTGTCATCAATAAATCTGTGAGACCCAAGAAAGAGTTGATGGATCACAAGGTCCTGTCTAATGTCAAAGCTGGCCCTCACTGACCTCCCATCTATTCAGAACTGCTTTGATTTAATCTACAAACTGGCTGCCTCTCCTGCCTATGAGTTCTGTCTGTAACCCATGTGTCAGTGTTTTGAGATATGACCTGTTTCACGCTTCATTCATCTCATCTGAAGGACGGAAATTAAACTGGAGGGTCAGCAAGGGGCACAGCTCAAAATACACACACATTAAACTGGAGTCTTTTGTTTGGGCCCATCAGAAGAGTTAGAGCAACCATCAAAAATGACATTCAAGTGGAATTGATTTTCTTTTTCCTATTGAAATTTGTACTACTAATAGATGTGGAAGGGTGGCAAGCCTTGTCACAGAAGAAGGAAAAATAATCATGATGCCTTCCTAGAGGCTTGTGATGCTTTTAATTGTGTCAGTATATGTGTGTGAACACCTCCAGGTTTAGTAGTGTGCAAAAGGCAGTATTTCCATTGTAATTCCAGTATTTCAAGCCTTTTTATGATGATCATATTACAGCTTGAGCTGGAATTCAGTGGAAAGTTCACAGCATGGATCACAATGTTTTAAACCTCATCTGTCTTACTTGGGTTTTGTTATAATTTGGAAAATGCTTAGCTCCAGTTCTTGCCCTGTGGAACACAGCCAGCAGCTCAGATGGATAATTCTCAGGGGTGACCACAGCTTTACAGAGCAATTTGCATACTGGCTTTTCCTTGGTGAGAAGAATGAGTATGAAGGATGAAACCTCAATGGCCGTGCCAGCCTTCATGCACTCTTACAGCTCTGTGATGAGCTGCACTGACTCAGAGATATACTCCTTGCCTGAACTGCAGGGCAAGCCAAGGCTCCTTCAGGCTGGCTGCAGGTGGACCAGGTGAATCTCAGCTCCACGGGTACCAGGATGCACCCTGAGATGCTCATGGAACAAACCCCATGCACCCCAGAGACTCAGTGGGACATGCAGCTGAGAGAGCAGATGTTTCTCCTTGCAATCCCTTCTTTCTCACAGGTATGTAAAAATTCCCAGCCTGAAGACACAGTTCATAGAATTATAGAATATCCTGAGTTTGAAGAAACCCACAAAGATCATCATTCCAACCCTTGGCCCTGCACAGGACACCCCAACAATCCCACCATGTGACTGAGACCATTTTCAAAACGCTTCTTGAGCTCTGTCAGTCTTGGGGCTGTGACCACTTCCCTGGGAGCTTGTTCACTGCCCAACCACCCCTCTGGGTGAAGAATATTTTCTACATATCCAACCCAAAATCCCCCTGACACAGCTCCATGCCATTCCCTCAGGACCTGTCAGACAAGGGATCAGTGCCCGCCCCTCTGCTTCCCCTCATGAGGAAGCTGATATCATAATTGATAAAGGTTCATTGCACTAATCTCTTGGGTATGTAGATTACTACCTAGTGCTGACATTTAACTAAAGTAGCACCATCCCCACTAACAAAAAAAGCAAATAAAGGGGCTCAGACTCAGCGCTCCCTTGAGAACATTGGTGGTTGTCACCATTCTTGTAAATCATCTTGTCAGTTCAGTAATATAAAAAGCCCAAATCCCTCTGTTTCACGTCTTTCTTCAACCTAGTCTCTGTAAGAAATTAATTCAATTAAAAACCCTAACAATTTAAACTTAAAAGCTCAAGGAGACATTGTTTTGGATGGTGTGCTGCTGTTTGCAAATCTGCCTGCCAATCAACAACAGAAAAAAAATAGTGATTTGTAAAGATGTTTCTTCATTGGAAGAAAAAACCCAGAATGATATTTATCAAAGGCACATTTGCCCTTGAGCCTGAAAAAAGAAAGCATGAAAATGCCTTCAAATTCTTTTTAGTTCTAAGGCATGTCTTTTTGTTCATGCTTAACTGCAGAAGAAAAATTAGGAACAAGTGTGTGCATATCAGTGCATGTGTTAGCATAGGCTTTAATTGGCTAGGAGTAAATTAATGGCTGCTTGCAATATTTCTGGCAATCTGTTATAAGCTATGTAAATTTTTAAAAGAGGTTTCTTGAAAAGGCTGGCTGAAATCCTGTAATTCATATTCTGCTGGGGGAATTGATTTGAGAAATAATAATGAAATGTTTTACCTCAGTGATGAATCTCAGTTTTGTAGCACTGCAATTTTTTAAATATTCTTGTAAATAATGCTATGAGTGTTTCTAAGAATAATCTACTTGAAATAAATATATCTGTCTCTGAATTAATAGCACTTTTTTCACTGCTCTTTTTTACCTCTTTTGTATGCTAGCATTCCGGGGGTTCATTGCAAAGCCAGCATTAGCTTTGATATTATTATAATAAATTAAAATCCAACATTTGTTAGCGTGTGACCTGCTCCAACTGACTTTATTATCAGTTTTGCTACTGAATTCAGTGGGAACTTAATCAAATCTTTAAGAGGTAGGTCCACTTTTATAGAGATGAGTTGGAAATGGCCCAACACAGCCCTGACACTTCAAGGTGAGCCTGCCTGGGTCATTTTGGTGGGAGCCATTAAACATTGATTGGGACAGTGGAAAAACACCTAACTTGGCTGCTCAGGGCACTCATTAAGGCTGCAAGAGAAGAATTAAAGTCTCATGTGAGGTAGAGGAAGGGCATGGAGCTGAGGCTCCCACAATCACTCCCTTCAGCACATTCAGGGAAAGGGAAAAGCTCCCATGGCAAAGAACCAACTATAGAATGACCTCGTCTCCTCACTCCACTCATTGATTCAACAGCTACCCCGGATCCACATGGACCATCCAGGCTCTAGATGGTCAGTGACCAGCCCTCAAGACCAAAACACAGATCTTTAAAAGGCTCACAATGCAATTCCCAGGGTTTCCCTCTGGTTTCCAGGGAAATCACAGCAATTGCACTTCAGTTGAACACACACCCTATGCCCAAGCTAGTTTTAAGTGCTGTTGGCCTGAGGGATGCACAAGCAGAAAGAGATGATTCCAGTTTTCTGGGGAACAACCACAGCAGCAAGAAACTCAAGCCAAAGAGTCTCACTCCTGAAACAACAAAGAAAATTGGAAAGTTTTATTGCTTGTCCAAGGCAGGTAATACTGAATGTCTTTGGAGGAAAGCCCCAAGACGGGAACTGGCTAAAAGCAAATTACTGGTATAGCTTTTATTATGGCTGTAAGTATAGCTCCTATAATTTGCCTGACTGCCTTAGCTCCACTTTTCCCTTATCTTGTCTATCTGACATTTTCCTTTTTATTGCTTAGCAGAATGTAAGAAAGTATCTTGTACTGTCAATAATGCTGTTATCCTTTAATAAAAAATTAGAAGCGACCAAAAAAAAAAAAAAAAAAAAAAAGAAAGAGTGAGGGAGGGAAAGAGAAGGCTATGAAAAAATATGGCTCAATGCCTAGAAAACTTCAATATGCTGTAAAAGGAAAAGACTGCTAATTAGGTCTTGTGTAGCCTATTCTAGTCCCCTCCATGCTGCAAGAAATTTAACCCAGCTCACTTGGCTGATGGTTGGAGAAGTGGGAATAGAGTGTGGGAGCTCTGGAATCAGATTATTGAGATGATCTATGAAGTAATGAGTCAGTGAAATGCAGCTGGATGCAGGGATTTCACTGTTGGGCTCAAAACACAGGGAAAGGGTTCTTAAATTAAACAGAAGGCTGGTCCTCACCCCACAGCTCATCATTACTCTTGGCTGTACTGAAGCTTCCCACCAGACTGGCCCCACATTTGGTTGTGTGCTGAGTGATGCAAAGCAGGGGAAAAAGGCTTTGGAAAAGCTGACTGCTAGTCCAGATGCTCTCAGAGATCAGCCAGGCTGTTTTGGAAAAGAGGAAGAAAATGACGCAGGGAATACCACGACAGCTCTGCAGACCACAAGAAGACCTTATGAATGTCCTCCTTGAGCTCCCAGCTTTTAACATCTCCATCCAAGCTCCATATTTCTCTGGGACAAGTAGGATACAAACTTGTGTGGAGTGGAGAACATGACCTGGAGTTTGGGAAAGACAAATGGGATGGAAATGTGCCTCTCAGAGCAGTCATCCTCAGAGTTCTCAGCTCTACTCCTTGCACCTCCTATGGCCCAGGTGGGCTTTCCCCGGAGCCACCAGCTGGATCTGGTCCCTGCTCATCCAAGGGAAACCAGGAGGAAAGAGGCTCCCATGCAGGACCTCCAGCACAGCTGCTCATGTCATTCCCACCTGTTATTCATTGACCTGCTGGTTTGGGAACAGCTGCTCCCAAGTCATTTTAAGTTTGATAGTGTTGGGTTTTCCTCCCCGCGCTTAAAAATGACCTGCCTGCAGCTTTTGCTGCTGTTGTTACAATGACCTGGGTAAATCTGTCATCTTGCAGAGATTTTGATGACTTGAATTTGATAAATGGTGTCCTGATAATGATTTCACTTGGGAAAGATGATATTTTGAAATCTAACTACATGAACTTAGCTGGAGATCAGCAGCTCAGTTACAAACATTTACAGGCATGAAAAATTAGTTTGAAAAATATGAGAACTTTCAGCGTTGTATCTTTGGGCAGAGGCAGGTGAAATGACATGCACACCTTCCCTGCTACCATGCAGAAATAGAGATGAGTTCATAAACAAGAACACCAGCTACCTGCTAGACCAACCAGGCAGTAGGCTTGGAAAGATATATGTATACACGAATAACACATGGCTTAATTTGCATACTAATTAATCTGTAACACCTTATTTGCATATATATTAATCTGAAGGTGCTATATAAAATACTTGGTTTTAAGGAGTGCCAGTGCATACTTGACAGTCATGATAATCTTCATTTTAGCTTAAGAAAGAAATTAATAATGACTTTGGCTATTATTAAAATGCAAGTTCAAAAAGACAAATGGAAAACATCAGCAGCCTTGAGTCATTGGGGTAAACACCATTGAGCCTAAGGAATTTATTCAGCCTTTGCAGTTCACTGAGGTGACTCAGAGAGTCAGAGGGGTTCATCACAGCCCTGTCTTCCCCTGGGCAGGTCACTTGTGCCATCAGCTACAGAAATATGGTAATTCATCATGAATTTAATGCTGTCTCTCCTCCCAGAAACTGCAGCAGGCATCACAGGCAGAGCTGCCAACAGACAAGTGCTCAGGGAGATGCTTCAGCTCAGCCAAGGCAGGGAAGGGGCGATGGGAAAAGCAGAGGTGGATCTGCTCAGCCCACAGCCTGCATGGTGCTGAGGTGGGCGAGGTGTGTGTGAGGCACTGGATCACTGTCCCAGCCTGGTTGTGTGTTTACACCAAAACAACACGAACCAGATATGCTGCTTCATCCAAAATGCAACATTTTGTGGAGTTACAACCAGTGTGAAGGCATTTTCTTCAGGAAAACTTTGGGGACAAAAGGCTTCTGGGGCACTTTGGACCACATGCAAAGCTGGACAGAAACTCCTGCCTTCCTGACCCACATGCCTGGGGACATGGTTTCATTGTCAGGCAGGGAATTCTCAACTAGATGGGTTAAAAAATGCCTAAACCCATAAAAAACGGTTTAGTGGCAGTGGTCCACTAAATCTTTGACCCCAGATGTAGACAACTTGTGCTCACATTACTGTGGGGTGCAGGTGGGCTTCTGCTGCTTGTCCCAAACAGCACATATGGATGAGGATCTCCTGGCTGGAGCAGTCATTGCCCTGCCTTTTGGGAGGAGTTCCTGTCACAGGAGAGAGTGCTGAACAGGAGCAAGATGATTTTAAGACAACTATTATTTACTGTGCAAGCTGCCATTGTAAACTGTGATTAAAGGTGCTCTTTTTGCTAAGACAGAGATCTTTTTTACTGCAAGCTCTGCCTTTAAATTCTGCTGATATTTTGAAAAGGACAGGTGCAGAGGGAGTGCAGTGGGGGCTGGGAAGCATCTCCAGGCAGACCAGGTTGAAATGGCTGCAAGCACAGTGTGCTTTTCTCCCTGGGGCAAGGAGACAACTGTGGTGGCCAAGGAGATTGATATGGCTGTTGATTTTGGGAAGAAGCCTGTAGTGTTCGAATTTCGCAGAAGAGAAAGCTCATGTACTGAGATACATTCCCAGGTGATGTTACAGACCCATTTAATCCAAAAATATTTAGCAAATCTATGCTGAAATCAGCTCCTGGGTAGGCTCATATGTAATATGTAATAGTGCCATGGTGATAAAATCAACCCTGTGTGATTCCTGTCCTCCTTGCTGGAGTGACTGAAGAGACTCAGGTTATGAGACCTGGCAGCTGGAGATCACTTCTGGGGACCTTGGCTTGTGCCATGCAGCAAGAGGAGGGTAGAGGGGACATGAACATCAGCCTGCTAAATGCTCTGCTCAGTGAGATCTTGCCCAGGGGGAAAACCTTGCAAATCCTGCAGCTTGCAGAGCCAAGGCAGCAGCTCACGTGGAGGCAGCTGCCTTCCCCTCTCCCGTGGCCACAGCTGTGCTGGAGGTTCAGCTGGGGCCAGGGGAATCCTCCTCACTCAGGGCTGCTCCCTCTCCTCTCTGCAGCTGGTCCCTCTGACTGCCATCTGGAAATACCTTTCCTCCTGCTTTGGTGCCAAGGAACAGCTTGCTTACACCTTGCTGCTTCTGCACTACCCTCCATAGCCCTCCTTCTTGCCAAATTCCTCCCTGCAGTCCCCAGAGAACGCACAACTCCCTCGTTACTGATTTGTTTTTACTGCCTGCCTACGAGATTTCCAAAGAGTGCTTCAGCCTTAGGAAAACATCCTTCCCCTTAGCAATTTGGATTCTGTTTGCCTGGCAAAAGTCTTCAGGGGATACAGATTCTGGACCATCACAATTTTAAAGAGGGCCTAGAGAGATCATAGTGCTAATTTTAAACAGATGGCCTTGACACTAAGAGATACCTTGATTAAATTAAATCTGTGCTTAGCAAAGCTCTGGCATAGCTACAGTGACCCTATTTATAGAAGATGCCACTGTACTGATATCTGTAACATGGACTCTGCTTGGGTTCAGCTTCTTATCGCCTGAAGGGAATAAACAGCACTGGGAAAACACAAAATCTTCTCTTTTTTTCCTTTTTTTTTTTTTTTTAAGTGAGTTAAGCAGCAGGTGAGGCTTTCTCTGCAAGGAAGGAATTACACCCACGTAGCAAATGCCATGGGAACGGTGGAGCTCCAAGCACCCATTCCCAGCTGCCTCCATGGGGAGGTCCCCAGGGAGGCCCGGCCATTCCAGCTCCTGCGCCTCGGAAAGCGCCAGAGAACCCAACCCGGGAGAGCCGAGAGCAAACATGCAAAATATGCATTTAAACTTTAAAAATTAATGTTGGAATTTATTTAAAAATGAGAGCTGGCAGCTCTCCAATGGCTCACCGAGTACATTAACTTAGTCAAACGCCCATTACTTCCTCCCCTTCCCACTAACAAGAGTGTTTTGAAGAGGCGAGCTCTGCAAGCTCCGCAGCACAGCGCATACCCTTTCCTTTTTTTTTTTCATTTAAGCTGCTAAAAGCAAAGACTATTTATAGACAGTGGATCAGAGACAGGCTTGGAGAAAATCTAGATGAGGGTGCCCTAAAATTTACAAGTGAGAAAGGATTGCCTCAGAGGCAAGATGTAAAAAACAGGAACGTGGGCTCAGACTTGCCTCTGTGCATCCCAGCACCCAACAACCCCTACTGCTCCCCCCAGCCCTCCTGCAAGGCTGGGATGACTTGGCACACTTCTGCAGTCAGTGGGCTCTGATCTTCACTAGCAGCTACGAGAGTCACAATAACACAAATAAGGTCCCAAGCAAGTTCATACCTAGCTTTGTCCCTACATGCTATCCTGACACGACACTGACCCTGGAATTTCCAGCCAGAGCTGTCCCTCCCTACACCAGCAGCAGCTCCCAATCTGTTTTTGACAACAAACACCAAGCCCAATGCTTTTGCAGCACCATCTGTGATATTTGGGGTGCAGTAGTTCTTTGAGCACAACTGTGCAGTAACGAGCACATTCTGCAGCTGTCTGTTGGACACGGGAGATGTAACTACAGAGCTGCTTGGGGAATTTCTGGTGCATCCATTGTTATGGTATCACAGCATTCAGACATATGAGCTGACAAATTTTGTGGCTGTAAACAGCAGAGGCTTGCTGAGAATCTGGACACTGGTGTATAAAATAGTAATACTTTCCTAACGTGAAGACAAGTGAAATCCTTATGGTCTTTCCAGGAAGTCTCTCTCAGCCCACTGGAAAGCCTGCAATTGCTATATGGGAATAGTGTAATTTCAATATTGCCAGATTCCATAAGGACTTAGCAGTGAAGAGTGCATTAAATCCTAGTTTCAGAAGCCAGATTTGTAAGCCTATAGAAATAGGTTTTAGGCTATGCTGCTGGAATGAAATGAGAAAGGAATATCTTTATTTAAATCTTTTATGATTATGGGTATGTTATCTATAGACCTTTGATCTTCAGACCTGCTCTAAGTAAAGAAGCCAATTATTCTCCAGAAAGAGAATCCAAAAAGACAAAAAAATCACCACCAATGGTACATTTCCCAGTAGATAACAGGTCAGATTCTGTGCACTTTTACAACTAAAGAAAGGCAGAATGACTAGAGCCCTTGGCTTCAGTCCCACAAAGTTACCTCAGGTTCATGCCAAAGCAACAGAGATCAGACTTTGATCCAATTTAAATTTCTAATTATTTTTCCCCTCAACACATGTTAAGTTTTCTTCTGAAAAAGGATGTGGTTTCATTTTTGAGAAAACTGCGCCAAAGTGCGTAAGGAGCTGAGCCCTGCTGTGCTGGTGATAAAGCTGTGGGGAACCACTGGGGTTCTGGAGGGAGGAAGGGACCAGGAGGGATGAGGCTCTACACACCACAGATCCAGCCCACCCCTGCTGCAAGGGCTATGAATGCAAAATCCATTCATAGTGTGCCCTTTTGCACATTATTGCTGCTCCCATAGGTTGTACTCATATTACTAAACTATTTAAATCCAATTGGGAAAAGCCCAGCACCTTCCACACAATGCTGGGCACGAGGAGGAAATTTGGGGCTCTCCCATTCAGCATCCACTCCTTCTCCCTGCACCAACCACAGCAGCAGCCTCACGGTTGGTTTGAGATGAGATTCCTGCTTTGCTGACCCTGTACACTTCTCCTACGCAAAGAACCTTTACACGGCTTTGGAGAGAACAGGGTGGATTTTACCCAGATAGCAGAAAAATAACATTGCAGATTACTGCCATTGAAAGCCTTGTTAGACTCTTGCTGTGCAATCTCTGCCATATATTTTAGCAAAATACTCGCCCTACACTCCAAAATCTCATTAAAAATCAAATTTAAAATGGAAACATTCACCCTTTCTATCTTATAAGCTTATTGCATGTGTTACATGTGGGTGGTGAGCATGTTAGGTACAATTTAGAACATAATTTCCAGAGAATTGAAATGTCACCAAGGAAAGGATTGTAAATAATGAAAGTTTGAAAGGAATCTGAGATCTTCATAACAGATAATCACATTTTAATTCTGACTTATGGCTCATCCAATTGCCTACAGTTAGAGAAAAACAATTTCTTTTTCTTATTATATGGAAATCAGATGAATCAGATGAAAAGCCATCAACATCGCAGCTTGGAAAACATATACCAATATTCAGTGGTGTGAGCAAAGCCCATGAAACTGCTTCAGTTTGTGACCCTTTTTATTGGTTTTCCTCAAATATTTATAAGAGATCTGTGTTCATAAAAATGTTAGTTGTAAAGTTTTCTAGCCATATCACAGATCACAGAATTGTTGAGGTTGGAAAAGCAAGTTCATGGAAGGACTCCTACTGAGTTAGGCTGCTAGGAAAAGCTGGAAATCTCTTTTCCTCTCTGTAGGCTTTTCAGAGAGTCAGCCAAGGACCAAAATTAGTATTAGATCACATGGTTTCTCAATCATGGGGTTGGAAGAATGACTATTGAATGGTAAATAGTCAGAGTGAATAGTTTATCCATAGCCCCAACAGGCAGGAATGTGCTGGCATGATGCTTCGGATCTGATTTGAATATAAAAAACAAAATGCAGAGACATCAAACACTCTTTTAGTATAATTAGGAAAAGTAAAATTGGACAAAATGCATCAAATAAATTATTGCAAATGCTTTGCCTAATGACTGTTACCACAAAGACAGGCTGCAGCGTCCAAGAAAAACAAGGGCAGAGGATTTCACTGCGTAGACAGGTTCTGATTTTGGTTTAAGCCTGTTTCTCTCTTGTTGTTCCCCAAAACCTTGAAGCTTTATACTAAGGAATTGTCACTAACTGGGACTTTTTGCAGCTGGGAGACCCGCTCAGGGAGAATTTCTGACATGAACCATCACCAACAAGCAAAAACGGTAAGACAAGCCATAAAGGTAAGATTTTGTGTAAAGTCTATCCCCACTGCAAAGAAAAGCTGTATCCCAGAGTGTCCATCAGCCCATGAGCAGAGAGGGAGAGAGGACCTCAAGACGCATTTGCTTCCCTCTTGTAATTTTTTGCCTTTTGCCACAGCCTTGTGAATTTTCCAGTTCCCCTTGCCCAGGGCTGCTGAATTAAACACACACTGATGCTCATGCACGTACACACACCATTTGAGGGAGGGAAAAATAAAATAGCTGTAGAGCAACTTCCAAATAACTCATTTTACTCATTAGGTTCTCCAGATATCTTACTCTTGGTCCTCTGCCATCCTGCTTTTTGCTAAACAAAATCAAGATCAGTGCTTTCTCATTCCCTTCCTAAAAGAGACTGTACAAAACTATGGCAAGCACCTTCAGTTACCGACCCAGGAACACTTCACAAACGTGGATGGTACAACAGGATCACAGAGCAAGCCCTCATTGCTCCCAAAGGCTGCATCCCAGTTTCCACTGGCCTTGCACCAGGGTGCCTTGCCCGCCCCGGGAGCGGCTGTGCAAACCCTGCTGGGTGAGTGTGCGTGTCCTGGGGTGGCCAGGGGACATCCGAGACACACCACAGACCTGTAAATAACTGGTTTTCCTGTTGAGTGTCTAACCCAAAAGTTAGGGAATGAGAAAAAAACAAAAATCACTTTGTATTGATTCAAAGCAGCATTTTTCCATGTTTTCTTGGCAAGAGAGAATTGTGGTAACAAGCCAAAAAGAAAAATGGTATCTGTTTAAGATCTGACTAAACAGTCCATTTGCATTTGTTAACCCTTGGCCTGATTGAAGCTGGGCTACTCTGTACCTGAGAATACCATATCGAATATTTTAAAAAGGAGTCAATTTCCCCCCCCTTCCCTTGTTCTCCACCAGGCAAACTCCAAAACAGTTCGCTGACAAGCACCCTTTGCATCTTCGTGACTCCCTTCCCACCCACGTCTTCCTTTTTCCAAGCTTTCCTTTCTGCTGAGAACCCGCCTCTCTGGGGGGAGATGCTTTGCCATAAAGACACGATTGTTTGAGATCCCAGTGTTGGCCTAGTTCAGCATTTGATGTCATCCTTCAATTACCAACACTGAATTGCCTTTGTATTAAACAGGACAAAAACAAGGAAATGAATGAAAAATCCCATCTATGATGATACAAGACCCTGTCAGAAACCATCAGACATTCCACCTCCACTCATATCCTCCAGAAAAAATAGCCTTTCCATGAATTTAGACCCCTGACGTCAACCACAGGCTGCTCTAGGTAAACACAAGGAGACAGAGCAAAAGCACTGGTTTGGGGCTGTCCTGGGATGCTTTGTGACAGCAAATGAGACCATGTTACTGTTAAAAAAAAAGAGTATTGTGTGGATATGGAACGTTTCCAAACAAGAGACAAGGTGAATTTCTTACACACTGCAAAACTGACTGGTAAATTTTTTTAATAACTACGTATGTTTTATTATCTTGGACTTTTTAAAGCCTCACATCTCTAATTGTAGTAGTAATTATTAGCTCAGTTAATGAAAGCTTTGGAAACAAGATTGTGTGGGAGTATTTCAAGTCATGAGTTAAGTCTTTTAACTCAGTAATTGCCAAGGATTAATTCATTTTTCCGTTAAAGCGCCAAAAAGCTGAAATATTATTTCCTTGAAATGTATTTGTGCTTGGCAGTTCTGAGTTAATTACAAGTCTGTGAACCCCTTTAAATCAAATTCAGAGGTTTCCAGGTGTGCATATCATGAGGTCCTGGTAAATCCTTCAACATCTGCTTGGAAAAGGATTACTGAACTTGAGTGATGACGCTGTTCTTCTGAAGGTCTGCCTGTTCTGTATCTACAGCCATTAAAGGCACTACAAGTGCAATGGCAGTAAAAAGCTTAGGCTTGTGGAAGTTCTCATATAAATAAGGATTACACTCATGAACGTCTGGTTTGGAAATCATCCACCTTAATTTTTCTGGATGGAGACAAGGTCTTGGTCAAAGCCCTGCAAAAATACAAGTGCATAAATCACCGGTTCACCCGCTATGACTGGTGGAAGAAGCTGCACTTCCATAAGGAACTGCAACAACCACAGCTCATCTCTGAGCTAACCTGGACTGACATTTGGCTCATTTCTGTCATTACAACCACACGTGGCTCTCTCTGGGCTCTCTCTGTGGCTCTCCCACGTGGGGACTGAAAGAGTGCACAAAGAGAGGGACGCAGGGAGAGCCAAGAAGGTGCAAAGGACACCCTGCACCAGTGGAGCTCTGTCTCCCTGCACACCCTCAGGCCCACAGAAACACGGGCTCAGGGCAGCCAGCACTCAGCACCAGCTTCTCTCCTGAGTCATGCCTTTCCCACAGTGCTCCTAGCTTCCCTGCCAGAACCATATGGAGGCATCTTCCCTCTCAAACTCAGAAGGACTGAGAACAGGAAAGGGACCAAAAGGGCATTTCTTTCCCAGTGGCAAGGAATAATTTCTTCAAAGCCACAGAAAGCATCTCCTGGAGAGTGCTGATCCTCCTGCTCCACCATGGCTCTTTATCTATCCCTGGTGGTGATTTCCTCTTCCTTAAGGATGCTCCCAAGTACTAACACACCCCCAAGCTGCTTCCTGGCCCAGGTAACCTTTGCTTTCCTGACTCAGGGCTCCGGCATCTGCTAACCGGGAACCCTCCCTGCCCTGGGGGACAGCAGGGCTTGCCAGCACAGCACAGCACAGCACAGCACAGCACTCTGCTGTGATGCCACAGTGGAGGAGGAGCCACATCACCACAGGGAAAGAAGCAGCCGTGTCAGTAAAGGCACTGACATCTGTTCTGGGCCCCGAACAACACATTTTACAATTCCTGCAATGCACTGAATCCCACTCCTGGGCCCTGATCCTTGCTTCCAGCACAATTTCTGTATTTTCTCCACTGAGATTCAAACATAAAAGACCAAATTTGGTCTAATTTCCTTTTTTTTTTTTTTTTTTTTTTAATTATAACAATTGCTTGCAATCTAGGTGAGGAAACCAGGATGCTGATCCAACTGGAGAGAGGTGTCTGCTTGCAGCCCTCATGCAGATGCCTGCACAGACAATATTTAAAGCATTGTCCCATCCTAGGTATATCCTGTGGCTCACTCACTCCAAACTGGAGACATTGCCTAGGTTTCCACTCCACACTGCAGGAGAGAAGCCAGCCAGCACTGGGATGGGGTTGTCACCCTGGGTCTTACCAAATGGCAGAAAGGGTGGCAGCTACCTTGAAAATGCCCAAATCATTGAGCATATCTAACCCTCTGCCTTTGGCTAAGCCTGGCAAGGAGATGAGAGACTTTCCAGGCTGAAAACTGTTGGAGCAACCTGTTCAGAGACAAACCAACTCAGCTAGAAGCTGGACTGGGGCCAAAAAGAACTCCTCGACTTTCAGCTCTCTCTCTCAACCAGAACATTGTATTCCCATATTTGTTGTGGTCTATCACTCCTTATTTTTAATTCAAGGTTTATTAAAAATTAACATCTGTTAACCAGAGACTCTTATCTCATCCAGACTTTTAAAATTCTTGAGTGCCAATTACCCTGGACTGCTAAACCAAAAAAGTGTAACTCTACTAAATCTTGTTGAGCATTGTCTTTAGTGGTTATTAATCTGAAAATTAGTTCCTTTTCCTCATCTAGTGTGAGCACAGCTCTCTGCTGCTGTTTAAAAACAGCACAGAAAATTTTAATCAAACTTGTTTGGTTTTTCTCTGCATCATTACACTAAATTAAATCAATAACTTTCAGGTGGGAGGGAGAAATCCATGATTTTCGTGTTAGCTCTTTGTGCAATTATCTTTCTTCATTAAAGACACCTGAGACCCCCTGCCAGAATATATATTAATATATATTCCAACTTTTAAACTGCTTTCTTTATTATTCATGTTTTTTTCAATGCTGTTGAGAACTGTCACATCAGAGGTCTGGCGGGTTATAAGTGGGATCATTAAAAATAGCACATTTTAGTAATAACACAGCACTGTTCATATTTTATTCGGTATTTAACAGTCCACAGGAGACTCTCATGCTTTCTCATTTGCCAGATTGTCTCTTCTAAATGTCATTGTCAACCACTCACATCCAGTTCATCCTCCTGAGCAAAATGGCTTTCATAAAGCCTACCATAACCAAAGCAGCTAAACAGATGGCAGACTGCATCCCTGCAATTTCCTCAGGCTTGAGTTTCATCCCTTTAAAATAATAGCTCCTCTTGAAGTAAGTATGTTTCTTTGTATTAAAACATGAAATATAATAAATACAGAGGCTATGGAGCAATTCACTCAGTCACTGAATGAGCAAGATAAATAAATGCAGGAGCAGGTAAGGAGACTGGAGAGGGTCCTACACACACACTGACCCAAGGTAGTCTGGGCTAGATGCTGAGAACTAAACTCAAATTTAAGTCCCTGTGTTTAGACTCACTGGAGCAATACTTTTCTGGAGCTAATCAACTCCCCGTGGCAATTCCTTATGACACAGAGGTAAAAAGAGGGAATATTTCAGCACAAGAAATGGAAAGCAGCAGTGACCCGGATGTCTTGGTGACGTGCCATCGCTGGCACAAGCACCTTCACACCCTCTTGTCCCACAGCCTGATGGTCACAGCTGTGCCAGGGTGATGTAGATCCTTCTAGGATATGGGTTCTGTTATCTGCTAGTGTGGCCTTTGTGCTTCACTCCCACTAGGCCTAAAAACCTCAACCTGAGCCTCACAACAGCGAGGCAGCACTAGGCACACAGGAAATAGAACAAGGGAAGTGAGGAAAATGGGTGAAGACACATGAGCACCTTTGGATCTGGGCTTTTGCTCTGAGGGAAAACTAAACTGCAGCCCACCTCCTCTGTCCAGAGTCTAAAAAAATATAAATCATGGGGTCCTGAAGATGGGGTGTGGGCAGCCTCATTCCAACAAAACCATGGCAGCTTCATCCTGGGCAGGACCAGCGCTGCTCTGCTTCCCGCCCTCCTCTCCCCCCCCAGTCACCCTCTGCTGTCCTGCTTTCCACATATGTTCAGGAAAATGACTGAGAAAATGGAATGCCCCTCTGCTGGACCTTCTCAGCCCCACAGTGTAGGTTGTAAACCCCTTACAGAGTGAAGACATTTGTTCCCACTGGAAAAACAGCTACGAGCATGGGTTCCTGAAGAGAGACAGGAACAAAGCCCTATTTGGTCATCCCAACAGATCTTACAGTTTAAACTCTGACTTCCAAGAGTTCAGCACCTCTCAAAATTCATACCAAACTCCTGAGCTAGTGCCAAGGAAGGGGCAGGTGGATATGGGACAGCCACTGCTGCCCTGGCTGAGGCTGGTGCTTGGCTAGACACGTGCAACTCAATGGAGAACCACTGGTCTTCCCAAAGGTGAAGCCAAAGGGCTAAAAAGATTCCATGCATCAGCCCCTGCCCACTGCTGCTTCAGGAGGAGCTTTCTATGGAGCTTTAACCCCACTAACATCTGCTTCTGTCCTTTGAGATACCCCAGCCTTGAAAAGCTGCCCGTGAGACTTTTGCAAACTGGCTAACCTGAAGCCTGGATCACAAAGGGGAGTTAAAAATGTTGGTCCATGCAGCCATAGCTCCTAGTTTGGGATGACTAGTTCTATTTTCATCTCCTTGCCCATCTGATTTATTTCCACTATAAACTGCAACCCTCAATACAGTTTATACAGTTCTTAGTGTAAGGAGATGCTAATCTCTGTGTGGGTAACTGAGAGTAAATCAACATCACAAGACTATATTAGTTAAACTGTTTCATTCAAGGAGATTAAGAGAAGAAGATTATACTATCATTAAACTTTTAAAATTTCAATAAATGCTGTCTACGTGCCTGTTCCTTTTTCCAGGGATATTATTTTGTTGCAGGTTTATACTGTATCCTTGCAATGAGCCTCTAACTTCTTCCAAAGGATCTTCCTTCTCTGATACAGCCACCTCTGGGGCTGGCCCATGACAGCTGTTCAACATCACACTGGGACACAAGTAATAATAGTACTCACAGCACTGACATAGCATTTTATACTTTCAAAGCACTTAAATTAATTAGTTACAGAGCTAAACTATAGGTTCAGGCAGGATGTGAAAAAGAGAAGTATATCCAGTGGAAAGTACAGGGGGAATTTAGGGAAATGTAATGTAATTACCCAGTTTGGAACCTGGCCAGAGCAATGCTGCTCCAAACGCCATGGGACCTCTCTGACCACACATGGTCAGGACCTCGGCTTTGTGTCTGCTCCAAAAGATGAGGACAGACCTAAGAAAATGTGCTCAGTCATCAGGTACAGGAAACAGATGATTATATAAAATCCGGTTGCTCCCCCAGACACCTCACAGCTATAGGAGCCCATATAGACACTCAGACCTCAGGAACTTCCAAACCTTTTCAATTAAACTGTTCCAACTTTTGATGATATTTACAAATGATCCACCTCATAATTCCATTAACTGGTCTTAATTGGGTTAAAATCCCCAAGCAATTACTCATCTCAGCCATTCCCCTCTGCACCCCCCCGGCACACACATGTGTACCCTCATTTTGGCTAAAACAAGCACCTCAGTTGTTGTGTTGCTGAGCTACAGCATTGCTCCAAGCCAGTTTGGAAATGTTAATGCCATGTAGACATGCAAATGTCACCAGGGACCAATTTTAGGATGCACAAAAGAGGGACCACTAATTGGAAGGAAGTGGGAGAAAGTGATTACAATTCCCGCTCACCTCAGCGGTGCCGCCGCAGGAGAGGAGGCAAAACGCTGACAAAACCCAGTCAGTCCTGCTGGCAGTGCTTGATGTGTGCCACGTGCCACAGTGGTGGGGACAGGGCCATTGCAGCTTCACACCCAAATCAGCACGTGGTAACCCCCATGTGCTGATTTGGGGCAGAACACTCACAGCCTGATGCTTCTTCACACAGCTGGATCCTCTGATGTTCACCCTTCCAGCAACACCTGGATGTGGGTCCTGAGGGATCGCTGGCTATTTGAAACAAAAAGTGCAAGAAGAGCTGCTGGCAGTTACCTTTCCAAGCAGCCAGGGAACTCAGCTTAGCTCAGAGAGCCCCGGAGCAGCTCTGGGATGGGCAGGGGGAGAAAGGGGCAGATGGGGAACCTGTCTGGAAGACTGAGCACCAAGGGGTCTCTTGTGCCTGTCAAGGAATTTGGACTCTCAGGTCTCATCATCAGTTATCATCACACTGACTACTGAGTGCTGTGAGTGTAGAGAGTAAGGAGATACTTTGTTATAAACATTAAAAAACAA
This sequence comes from Aphelocoma coerulescens, assembly GCF_041296385.1. Classification (NCBI taxonomy): domain Eukaryota; kingdom Metazoa; phylum Chordata; class Aves; order Passeriformes; family Corvidae; genus Aphelocoma; species Aphelocoma coerulescens. Next base: position 20,395,612 of record NC_091023.1, on the reverse strand, counting down.
AAAGAGAAAGAAAATTGACCCGATTGATTTATTTTTCTCAAAAAATGTTACATTTTGTTAATGGAGTTTTCCAGCATGTGGAAAAAGCTCATAAAGGACAGCTCTTGGTAATATCACACTCTCCTCTGACAGACTGCAGGGACCAAATCCTCTCATTTACACCTCGCTCACATAAGCATCACTCCATCAACTTCTACAGATATATTCGTGATTCTTACTAGCATAAGTAAAACCAAGCTCAGACCTTTGCTTCCATTTTCAACTTTATAGTATTCTCATCTCTTGCAGATCTTTTAAATCCAGAGCAGAGCATGTCTGGAGTTTATTTACCCAATATATTAATTCTGGTTGTGTTTGCAAACACTATCCCTGGTGGGGAATCCTCTCCATGCCTGAACCTCTGCATTTGCCGTGCAAACGAGTCCCAAGCTTAGATTGCTCTGCACGTGCATTTCTCCTCAGCACCACCAACACTGCCCCTTCTGAAACAACAATCCTCTGCTTATAGGTCTGTCCTGACAGCTATAATTAGGTTGTTCCCTCAATACCCAGCTTTGGCCATCATCGTGTTGGCATTTCCCTGCTGTGGTTCTCCATGCCTTGATTGAGCAATACGGGACCGTGCTACCCCCAGCACCGGTGTACCAAGGGTAGTGTCCTCCACCCAAAATGACCACACCACAGTAACCAGTGAGACCTCCAAGGTATCTCCTCTGAAATTAGACTTGGTTTTGTGTAGTTTAGAGAACTCTTTTATAGGATTAAAACTCACTTGTCCTCATGCTATAACTTGGAAGTGACCAGGCAGCAGGCAGGAGGAGGAAAGAGACCTCTTCTCATTAGAGGCTGCTGTTTGTTGGGTGAAAATAACAGGTCTGAACCTAAACAACTCTGGGTGACTCAACAGGACCCAGCAAGGACGTGGGATCCAATCTCAGCATGATGGATGTGTTCAGCTCTGTCACATGTGTGCTGTAATGAGCTGCCAGGGCACCAGCAGCGCTACAGGTTTGCTTCTACTGAGAAGGACTCGGTGCTCTGGTTTGGGTAATGATCTCCCTTGTACACACAGAAACAGGCACAAAAAACTGCTCTGGGTGTCTTCAACAGCACAGGCTCCTGCAAACACATCCCATCTGACCTTCTGCCACTGCACCAGCCTTTCACAAAATCTGGAGTCATATTCAAGGTCCAGCTCTTGTTATCTCTCTGGGAGGGTCAGATGCAAATGTGGTGCTGTAAGTGGGGTGCACAAGGAGTCATAGTCCACCTACACAGACAGCCTTTGCCCCCAGGCATGCTGCCCTAGGCCCTCTGCAGCCATGCTGGTGATGCAGGGCACAACCAGTGGCTTTTGACTGTCAGATGGCACCAAACCAGAGATGCATCTTCTGTGGCTGTTTTCATGTTTTGCAGTTTTTGTAGAAGGGTTCACTGGCTGGATCTAAAGTACTCCCAAGAGCATGGGTACGTTTCACATGTTTTCTTTTAAGCAGATATTTTAAAGAGAGCCTTTATGTTATGCGCAGTCAGTCAGGAACTGCAAAATAAATTAGGGCAGGGTGCTGGTATACTGACTTTAGCAGATCCCACAGTGACTTCAGCAGGAGCTGTGCTATGGACAGAGCTCACCCTCGAGTGACCAGGGTGAGAGAAAAGGCTGTAGTGTGTACAGCCTGCCCTTGGGAGAGGCTGGGGCACCATGAGTCATCCCTAGTCCTACTTTACCCCTTTTCTGGCAGCATACAGCAGTCAATAGTCACAATATAAAAATGTTGCCGCTTACTCCCATGGCCTTCCACATTTCCTAGAGAAATAAGCCAGTTTCTGTGCTCATCAGAGGTTGGGGGAAGACAGGGGAAGTCCAGAGGAGGTCTGACTTCCCAAAGTAGCAGACAACAGTAGTGCACCTTGTTCAGTTGGCTTTGTTTTAGCACTGCTTTGTGTCCGAATCTCTCCGGTAACACTGAGGCTCGGGCACAAAGCAAGTTGTCACCCCATGAGCTGTAACCTCCCCCAGGAGGGATGACCCTCAGCAGTACTGGGGAGCCCTGCATCCCTCTCCAGCACTCATCCCGCTCCACACTTCCACACGATTTTCTTTTACATCAACCCATTTTACTTTGGCAGATAAGCTATCTTTCAGGGAAAGGAAGGGAATTAGGTTTCATCAACGAGCTTTTCAACAAGTTGTCACCACCTCAATGATTTAGGGTAGGCAGAACACCTCATATTCCCAGCTGCCCTCATGCCAGCACAAGCTGCCAGTCAGTGTGAAAGCATAGCCCACTACAGCATCTGGAAAGGTCAGAGTTGAAATGTTTTCACAGAAAGATAATCAAGCCGTAAGATAAATGCCTCATCAGGAGGAAATGTCAGCTTTGAATGAGGACAGTTATTACATAAGACATTTCTTTACCTAAAGGAAGCAGGTTAATACACCTCCAAATTACTATTTATCACACCATATAATGTTCAATTTCCAGTGTAATTTCCACCATGGTCTCTACTGCATATGTGGAAATCAATTCAGAGATGAGTGAATCCTTTCTTCTGTGTGTTTACAGCAGCAAGTAAACTAATTAAGACAAGCCACAACAAAGCAAAGGACCATGTGACAAAGAAAAATAATAATGTGAGATGGGCTTTTAAAAAAATTTCAGCCCTTTGCAAGGCCTTGTATGTCCAAATTTAACACATCATTTTAACACATCATCTTTTGCAGCTCTAATAGGAAAGACTCAAGAGGGAGTGTGCTTGGGTTCCAGCAGGGAAGGCAGAGGGGCACAGTGGAGAGGAGCTCAGAGCAAAGAGCTTTCAAGGAGCACAAAAGGCATTTAAAAAATGTCTCGAAGGACTCATCAGCAGACATGAGGTATAAAAGCATGAGAGAGCTCACACAGGAGCCCTGGGAGAAGAGTCAGAGGCAGCTTGATGTGAAGGAGGCCGACAACTGTGTAAGAATTGGAGAGGGCTGGAAAAAAAACCACAGAAGTGCTGCAAGGGAAGAGGGCAATGCTGCTCAGAAGAGCTGAAAAGTTAAAGCCAAGTGTGTTTTAGAGTGGCACACATTAGGAGAGTGATGGAGTGACAGTGGATTTGAGAGTCTCAGAATGAGGAGTAATTTCCTTTCAGGAAATACGCGACCTTTTAAAAAATTCCATTGATGAACACTTTCCAAGGGGCTCCAAAAAAAACCCCAACTCTTTTCAAGCTTTTAAATGACTTGCAAAGCAGCCTAGATTATTTTTACTGCAATGTCCTTCTCCTTCGTTTCCTGGGCTGAAAGTCCTCCTTCCCAGGCCTGCTGCATGCAATTACAGGAGCCTGCTCACAGGGTCTGCTGAGACCAATGCTTCTGAAAGCCCTCCCTGCACAGCCTCTGTGGGTACCTGGGAATAAACCTCCACCAGCCTGACCACTTCTTCAGCAATTAAAGAGAAAATAAAGAATGCTCAGATGGGCTGCTTAGAGCCCCACAGAATTAGCAACCTTAATATTGCTGAGCTCTTTCCTGATTTCACTCTTATTTTTACAGCCCAGCAGTTTTACATTTCCAAAAGGTATTCTGTGACCAGCTCCCAGGCATCTCACACCTGATCAGGAGACCCAAACCAGATATATTTCCTCCTCAGCAACTCTCAAGTCATTCAAGAGATCTATATTTTTTTGCCTTGCTGACAAGATCTACTTTGGGCTATGTTGTTTCTCACCCACCACCTTTGCTCTAATAACAGTTACATTTTACAATTTTCAAAAGCTGTCAACATCATCGATCTTCCAGACTGAATGCACTTGTCTTCTATTATATGTGTTGAATTGCTTGTGCCACAATTAAGTCTTTATTTGGCTGAAGGCAGCTTACCTGCACGGAAGCATGTCATTTGCTCTCCAGCAGAGTAATAATGGTGTAGGGCTAAAAATACATATGTACATTAAAAAAAAAAAAAAAAAAAAAGACTCCAGCAGGGTCTTGTGAGATGGACACTCTCCGCATGGTAAACTATCAGTCTGGTGGGATAATTGGTTTGGTTTGATCAAAACTGCGTGCTCTTACAGAACGGAGCGTCTGGCAGTACTCACAGCTCAGCGTTAAAAGAGAAGATTGTCTTTGTCAGATCTGTCATGAAAACTGGAAAAGGAGAGACTGGACTGCACTGAGCAAAAAATGAAGGGATGTCCTCTAAATCCAAAAGACTGTGTGCCTTAGTAATCCTAGTGCTGCACATTTAGTCTCTACTGTAAGTTCTCTGTGATCTCTTTTGATGTCTTCTATTAAAGGCAAGGAGAGCTGCTAGCAAAGACATCCCACAGAAGGCCTATCCATTTCTTCCTGCCTCTTTAGAAGGGCCACAATGACCTGAGCACTGCTAACTCATGCAGGCAATGAAAAATGAAATAATGCTGCCTGCACCATTAATTGGAAAATGCATATTGTTTTATTGCCACCTAGAAAAATGACTGTTCAGGTCTACAGCTGACACACTCTGAGTTTGCACATAGGAAAGGGTGCAGAGAACATGGCAATTAGCTGCCCTGATGGCCTCATCTCCAGCTACTTCCAAGCACTGGGTCCTGCTTGGGTTGCAGCACCTCTTCCAGAAAAACACCCCACCTTGGTGGCAGTCCTGGGAACACACAGCTTGCACTGCCCAGTTCTGGTTGTTTCTAAAGCCATCTGCACTCCCCACAACCACCATGCCTAGCAGCAAGTTACTGGTTATTCATTATATCTCCCAGACTATCTGCACCTGGATCTTTTGTGGTGACACTCTAACACTCCTGGCATTTAATGAGATCCACGCCTCACTTGACAGACATTTGTAAAAGATGCTATGTTTTGATATGCGGAACAAAAACAAATTTGGTCTAGAATCCTGCCATCTGGTGACTCCAAATAATTTTTGCATATGGTTACAAAGGCTTGTGTCTTTTACTTTGCTTTACCACTTGTCATTTATCTGTCCTTCCACAGCCCTTTACTCTGTGTATTGCAAAACCCTTTGAATAAAAAAGGTCCTTTCAGCTGAACACAGCACTTTTGTCTTCATTTTACAAGCAAAAATATGATGACGTATAAGGGCAAGAGTCTTGGCCAAAATCACTCAGCATGTCAGAAAAAAGGATGCAGTCCAACTCTCTGAATCTTCTGCATCCACCTTGAAACAACACTACCATCAGCTCACCAACAGGCTTGTTTCATTTTAATAAGGTAAACTCCTCTGTTAAAATAAAACCAGAAAGAGAAAAAATCAGATGGTGTCCTCATGATATTAGACAGGAGATGCATCATTATCTTGACAAATGTTGTTTTTGTCCCACTGCTCAGTGTAGCAAAATAGAAATGGGTTTAGAAAAGTGCTGGCATGAACCCTGGCCCAGGCACCCTCTCATTCCAAACTCTGCCTTCTCTGTTAAGTCCAACAGCAAGAACCTGCCTGTTGTCCCAGCCCACACAAAAACAGGACACCTCCCAATTTCAGCCTGGAAACAAGAGGAAAACCCAGCCCAGGGGCTGAGTCGGTATCAGTGAGTGATGCAAATAATCTTTAAGATTCAGATCACGTAATTCACGCACTCGTGCTCTCCTGCGGCAGGCACAGGAGCCAGCTCTGCAGCTCGCAGCTCCTCCCTCTGCCTTCAGGGCAACCAAGAGAGTTACACCTCCCGAGGATACATGCCATGATTCTTTTATTTGCAAAGTCCAGCATGTGCCACAATGACGTGAGCAGCAGAGATGTCAGACAGTCTCAGGCTTTTTCACAAATGGGGGGAAAATACAATCCCAGAGAGTGGCAGACGCTTTGAAAACATCCCAAACCATTCCCTGTCAGGAGGGAAGGAATTCGGAAGGAAGGAAGGAATTCGGAAGGAAGGAATTCGGAAGGAAGGAATTCGGAAGGAAGGAAGGAAGGAAGGAAGGAAGGAAGGAAGGAAGGAAGGAAGGAAGGAAGGAAGGAAGGAAGGAAGGAAGGAATTTGGAAGGAATTCGGAAGGAAGGAAGGAAGGAATTCGGAAGGAAGGAAGGAATTCGGAAGGAAGGAATTTGGAAGGAAGGAAGGAATTCGGAAGGAAGGAATTCGGAAGGAATTCGGAAGGAAGGAAGGAATTAGGAAGGAAGGAAGGAAGGAAGGAAGGAAGGAAGGAAGGAAGGAAGGAAGGAAGGAAGGAAGGAAGGAAGGAAGGAAGGAAGGAAGGAAGGAAGGAAGGAAGGAAGGAAGGAAGGGAGAGTGCTGCAGCTCTTCTCCAGGGCATGTGAAATTGGATGTTCTCCTTTCCTTCTCCTCTCCCCCTTCTCAGAAGGGTCCTGGAGTGCAACTTATCCCCAGAGGTGCAAACATAAACACTGAGGGTATCCAGCTTGACATCCTGCAAGGAAACTATTGTTCCTAGCAAAGAGGTGGTTAAACAACAAAACCATGTCTTGGAGGCCTCCTCTCACACTCAACTCAATTTGCTAATATTTTCATTCCTAGCAAAGGGCTTGTGTGAACAGAGGCTGACACAGATGGAAGAGGAGGAAAACTGAGTTAAACTGCATCTTCTGCTGATCTCAAAGAGTCTAAAACCAAAAGCTGACTACAAGGACCAGACTGGCCTCAATGTATTGCCATTGAGATCCTTGGATGGACAAAGAAGTATTCTTATCATCATCATTATTGCCTTTCCATGTTTTCCTTATGGAGCTGAAGCACATGGCACCTGAATGCCACCAGGTCCCCTGAGGTCAGTGCCCCAAACCCCGAATTTCCAACACAGCTCCACTTCAGCCTCCTTCTCAGCCCTTCGCTGCCTTCCAGAAGCTCTGCCTGAAACCAGAGAGGAATAGGGGCAGCACTCTGTGTCTCACAGCATGTGTCCATGGAAAGGCAAAGAGCATATGTGATCAAACCCTCCCTTCCCTGGGCCGCCCAGCTTCAGACCATGTGGAGACAAGAACGGGTGGGAAGCCTGAGCACCAACAGGCAAATGCACATTCAACCATCCCAAAGGATGGAAAGTCTGCAGCTCTGAGGCTTTGGTCCCAGTCCCATACTGGGTGTAGCTGTGAAGGCAAAACAATGTTCCCTAAAGTCAGCATGATTAGGCTTTCTCCATAAACTTTATTTATAGAGGGCTGGGCCCTGTGAGTGAAAAGCTGGGGCGAATTTTCATTCTGCCCGAAGGACTCGCAAAGATTAGGTGACAAAGTTTAGTGACTGGGAATTCTGCCCAGATTCAGCTTCAGGGAAGGAATTAGCAAACTGTTTTAATGGATCAGTCTTTTCACTCAATTTCACGATGTGATGGTGGAGATGTGAAGTTTGAAGGAGGATGTGCATGTCCCACAGAGATTTTCCACAAATTTGTGTCTGACTTGCACACCCCCATGTGAAAGTGAGCTACCCCCCCCGCCTACAGCAGCCTGGCAGGACATCAGAACAGACCAATCCAATATGTGAAAAATAATTGATCCAGCTGCCTAAATCTCTGCCATTTTCTCACTCCAAGAAGTATATTTTTGCAATTAGCACACATGTTGAGCAGCTAAACATGGATGAAAGTTCAGTTTTGTCTCAGTTCACTGCTTGATAGCTATAACTCTATAACTATATATACATACTTATATATATATATATATATATATATATGTGTATATATATATGTATGTATGTAAAACACTGCTCCCAAATGACGTCTCCTGAGGAGGAAGGCAATAGTTGGTGCATACTCTTTGCTTTAGGTTGATTTTTTTTCCCCACTATTTGCAGAAAACAATAATAAGGAACAGACAAAATAAATTTTTTTAAAAAAGAAAGAAAGTAGTGAGAAATAGCAATTGTTCTGAAGGGGATAGAGGAGATGAAGGGAATGAAAGCAAGTAATTGATCCAAAATGCTCTGCCATTTGATAGCCAAACAGCTCACTTTTGAGTGCTCTGAGACCTCTCAGCACAGCTCAGACACCCCAGTAAACTGGGTGATTAAACAAAGCTCATGTAAGTCTTTGGGAATGAATCTGCCAACCCAATGTTGGTTCATCCTTTAGCCATGCAGATGATAAAATTTGAATTAAAATGTTCACACAAAAGGAAAGGAGTGCAAGGTGTGAGAGGAGGGAATGTTTCTTATATTAACACTTCTGAAAAAACACTTTTCCTGCAGCTCCCACTAAAACCTGGGCAGTGAGAGCTGGTTTAGGGATGCCTCTCCTTGGGGTAGCACTGAAGCACATTTGTTCACTTGTGATTGAATATGTCCTTAAACATGGCCATAAAGTAGGGAGAAAGTGCTTAAAGCAGTTTGGATCCTACAGGTGCCTGGGGTGTTACAAGTCCATGTGCAGCTGAGCTCCATCTTACAGTGACTTCTTATCATGGAAAAACTTGGGAGAAAAGATCAACAGGAACTGAGTCAAAGTGCCTTTGATGCTCTGAGAGCCACAGAACATACCCACTACAGCCAGCTCTGTTACATGTCTGTTGGGGCACCAAAAGCTGGCATCACCTCTGTCACTTCTGGAAACCTGGAGAGAGATTTTCCAATTTGTAATTATAGATTTACTGCTGCTGTGTGCCCTCTATTTCCAACACCAACTCTGTGGTCACCATTGCAAAAATGCAGGATACAAAAATGAAGGCACCAACACTGTCATTATGGACCTCACTCTACCAGCAGCAAACCCCCTAAAAATTACCTTAAAAGTCACAAATGTGGCCATTAAATGCTGCCTGATGTCTTTACTGAACACCTTGCTCATGGTGCTCTACCTCTGGACTCCAGGGAAGCTGAAGCCCCTATGATCTTGGATCCCACTGGTGTTGCTGGACCTGTCCCAGGCTCCCAAGGCACAGAGCATCTCACTGATTTACCCATCAAAAAAACCCCATCAGGTTTTGAAAACGAGCCCTGTGGCGGTGTATTTAATGCAGGAGTGATATCGAGTGATAGACCACCTGGGAAAAACTGTAAAGAGAAACTTTCATTCTTAATTTATGCAACTTTTCTTGCATTTAATTAGCGTGGGGGTAGAGGAAAGCTAAGAGGAACACTCTTCCTCTCCCCCACACGCTCACCCCGATCACCCGGCTCGTTATGAGCTGTATCTCGCAGGCACTTAAGCAAAGCCGTGTTCCCATGGATACGCCGAGGATTCTCTGCCGAGGATTCTCTGCCGAGGATTCTCTGCCGAGGGCTGCACGCGATGCGAGCACCGGGAGTGACTCGGCTGATGCCACAAACACGGAGCGGAGTCCCTTTCCAGACCCACGGATCTGTGTGTGGATAAAGGGATCTCTCCCCCCGCACCACCGCAGGCTTCACCTGCAGGATGCTCTTGCTGTGGCACCAACCACGCTCCGCTCACTCCTTCAGCTGCATTTTAAACTGACACGCAGGAAGAGAATGGAAAAAAGATACCTCCCTAAAAAAAAAAAAAAAACCTGAATTGCCCCCTAAAAAGCAGCCAGAGCTGATGCTGTGCCTACAGTACATACTGGGCAAAGAAAAATTGATAATGTGGGTAATACAAGCAGGGCAGGCATCTTGCTGAGCCACAAAGAGAGCCAGTCTATTGTGAAACAGGTAGCAGGAATCCAAGGTGAGACCCGAGAAGGATAGTGGTGGTTCAGCTCACAGCAGCTGGAAGGAGGCAGGAATTTCAAGACCCAAGGGAAAGAAAGGTGTTTCCTCAGGAAGGTGGGGAGCACACAGCACCGCCCACCAAGGAACCACCAAGGAACCACCAAGGAACCACCAAGGAACCACCTCGCTCAGCGAGGGAGCAAAGCAGTCCCTGCGAGTCCTTGCTCCTAAAGCCAGGATGTGTCCACATGGAATATATTCTGCATGTTGAACTACTTAAGAAATTATCATTTCCTATAAAAGAAGCAAGAATAACATGTTTATATGAAAGTAATTTGGAATCTTGTTTTTCCCGGGTATCTTTGGCAAGAATAATGGTAATAATCAGATATTGGGCTGGAAAGAAGGAATTAGTCCATCCTTCTTCCCAAAGCAGACCCAACCCCATGCACATACTTCTCAAATGTCCCCACATGTTTTTAAAGGTCTCCAGTAGTGAATACATATGGTGGTCCACAGAAAATAAACTCCATTCTCTTTTTAAATTCAAGTTCATCTCTTCTGAAATACTTTTGTCATTGATCACCAGACCACCATTACACACAGAAGTCGTTCTCCTACTCTGGAACATCAGAAGCTTCTCCAATGTCATCTGGTGGCAGGCAGTGTGGGAAACAGCTGGTGTTCACTGCATACTAAATCTCCTTCCTCAGCCTTTGCTCTGCCTGACAGGAATGCTCCTAAGAGCCTGCTCTGGGAAGGATAATTAGTTTGTTGATTAATCATCAATGCTCAATGATACAGTGTCATTCCTGGTGCTTTTCACTTTGGAGAGAGCTGTGCCCCTCGGCAGGAGGAAGCCTGGGATGGTGAGACATCAACCCAGCAGCACCTGGAGAACAGCTCCAGGCAGGGGCACGTCTGAGTGAGACCATCTCCCACCCACGCTGCCTCTCACCAAAGCCAGGGCAGAACCTGCAGCTCTGCACAGCGAGCCCACAGACCTCACCTGGCTCTCCCCCTTGCTCCAACAAAGAACTTTAACATTTCCATGGCAATTCTGGTGGTTTCCGCCCCCTCGCAAAGGCTGCCTTTGTTAATACAAGTTGTAAATTTGTTTCATTTTCTCCAGGAGCTCCCACACCATCAAGATCAAATTTAAGGTGTTAATTAAATGGAACGTGTAACACTTTACAGTCCAACACACAGCAATTTGGGTTAATGGCAGTGGCTGGAGGAGGGTTACAGCTGTGGGCAGGGAAGGCTCCGATTGCCCCCTGTTGGCTTCCTGCTGAGGAATATTCCTGTTTTTCTATATCTTCACCCACTCCTTGGATACCAATAATTATTTGCCTACACCTCACTGACAGCACATATTCAATTTAAAGGCTTTACTTGTCAGCTTATACATGCATATCTGCAAAAATAATTCTCCATGTTTATGGTTTTCAGCTCCTCAGCCTCTCAGGTGTCTTTAAGTTCAACTTTATTTTGCCATCATCTTAATTCAACAGCTGCAGAGGAACACACAGCAACTTCCAGGTTAACTGGTTGATGGGTTTTAGCCAAACATCGTAAAGAGTTCATGGTCGACCATAAACTCATTTGAGGCAACAACAAGCACACCAGGTCACAATCTCTGCATGACAACAAGCTGCCTGCAGCAAAATCCATCTGCAAACACCTCTCAGAAAAAAACCCAGAGTGCCCCAAAAGTGTCCCTACATTGCCCTGTTCTGTCCACCCTGTATGCCAATATAAAAATTTATTCTAAAATAATTTTTTGCTTAGAAATTCTTTTCTAATGGTGGTTAAGAGGGTTTTCCTGGTAATCAGATAGCTTCTATTTTCTGCAAGTTTGTATGAAAGGCTGAGCTGATTGCTCAGAAAGCATAAGGTCTCTTTTAGGTATGAACTGTCCAAAAGCAGCATCAATTTTCCAAACAGATTTACCATCTGAATAATTTTTGTAACAGTTGGAGCTGTTCATAAGGAATTTGGTATTTGATACTGGAAATGTAGCCTCTTGTTCAATTATTTGGACAAGATACACACAGATGGCGGTGTCTTATTTTGGCCACTCTCAGAGAAAAATTTTCCAGTGTGAGTATTTGTCTGTAAAAGTTCAAAATGTCTTTTTCTGCACATTCTTTGCCACTGACCTCTAATTCCCTGCTTAGGCCAAAGTCTTTGCAAACAAACTGATCTGTTACAATCTCCTCAGAGCAAAATACAAGATGGGTGCAAGCATCAGCATTGCCAATCCAGGGTTTTATTTACTTATTTACAGATAACTTGGTGAGGGATTTTCCCTGCTTCAGTTAGCAGCTGCTTTGCTTTTTTTGCAGCAAACTCATCAGCTTCAGTTTCTGTCGTGGTGGAATGGCAAACCCAGGAGTGAAATGGGGGATAAAGCCAAGAGAATGCATTAATGTAGTGCACACCGTTTACTGCCTAAAGCTATGCAGTTCATCTCCTGTTTCCTCTGTCTTAGCTCAGTTTTTAAGCATAAACAGCTACACTGCTCTACTAAAATGAAATGATAAATGTTAAAAAAAAATTTCATCAGAACCTTTTTATCCTGGAAGCTGCATTATAATCCATCACCACATCACCACACTCATGCGATCACCAGCATCCCACATGGAACAGAACAGGTTAATTTTTCCAAGGCTGAATCATCACAGAATTCATCTATAATAGCCCATGCAGAATAAAAAGCTAGAGATGCATTTAAATACCCCCAAAGTAATTTGGTTAGTCAATGAACCACAGTATCTTCCCCCCACTCTCTGGTTCACTTGGCATCCATCACTTTTATTTTGTATCAGATACTCATTGTCTGGAGTGATAACAGATATGTGATCCAAAGAAAGGAGCATCCCATTGAATTGCTGGCACAGAACATAACACTGTCATTATGCAGCATTGTGGTGCAAGCCAAAATACCCGTTTTTAGTGTGTTCTCTGCAAAGAAATGATGGCACCCACATCTCTGCTACATAATCTCAGCATGTTATTAAAACCAGTAACACTCTAGATTTGGTTTCATCCTGAGAAAACTAACATAGGTTGGTCGCAGTTTTAAACTCCTAATTCCACAGATAGAGATGATTTGGACACCTCTTCCTTTTTTCTTTCTTCACTTCCCCCCCCCCCCCCCTTTTTTGCAGAATAACATTTTTAAGTTGACATCAAGTTTTCAGATTTTCACAGCACAGAAGCTGTGAGCACAGTGCTTACTCCTGAAAACGTATACTGTAAAGCTGACAGCTTAGGAAGAGGTGAAAATTGGATAAATGACTAGCAAAGATGGCACGAAAGTAACAAAACACCTTTCCACTTGCAGCCGTGGGTACCAAATGTAGCCAGGGAACTCAGCTTCCCTTACTGTCATGGCCATAGCTCTTTCCTGCAGCTCCAAGCTCAATTTCATTTCTGTCCCATCTTCCTCCAACAACTGCCCCACTCCTCTCTGCTCATCCTCACCCCAAGCCTGTTCTAAAGATGTGTAGTGTGTTGCAAAGTAGGAACACAGCGCAGCTTAATGGTTAAATATCTACAAATATTTCTTCCATATTTCTCAGCAAAAACTCACAGTCTGACTGTTGCTCACTCCAAAGTACAGCAACCCTACCCCACCACTGTGTCCCTTCTGGCACGTGCCCCAGCAGAGAGAAGATAGTTTTATTCCACCATACACCATAGCAACACAGATGCTCGGAGAAATCTTCAGCAATCTCGGCTCTCAGAAACATCATCTGGCACCAAAATTTCATTCAGAGGGAATTACCTGGCTCAGAAGAAAGGCTGAAGTCAGAGCCTCACAGCTTACTTCACTCTCTCCACCCAGGAAACCTTTAAATCCAGCATGACTGTGCCAAGCCCATCACCGAGGGCTTAAATCCTGCTCACGGGTAGCTCTAGGCTGTTATAGCTGCTCTGAAGTCACAGGCCCTGCACCTCATTTTAAATATATCCATATAGGATTTCTCCTTTAAGTTTCTGTAACCTATTGATCACAGTGAAACCTGTGAAAGGTAAAAACAAAGAGAGACCACAGTGGGTCCCAGGATAAAGCACCTCAGGAAGGGCAGGACAAGAGGCTGCAACAGAAAAGTTGGGGTTTTTGGGGATTGCACTTGGAACACAGTGGGGAGGGTTGCCAAGGTGACAACAGTCCTGGGGTGGAGGTCCTGTGGGGTGCATGGAAAGTGGCCGAATGCCCTTGGCTCAGGACCTCTAGCACTTTCAGATGTGAGGGGAAATATCTGCAATATCGCAGCCTAATTCCCCACTCTGGGGAAAACATAAGAAAACCAGAGCTGACTTAGCAAAAACTGCTCATGCAAATCATCAGTGGGGGCTGCCCTGGGTTCCTGCAGCATCCTGGGGTTTCAGCAGGCACACTGAGTGCTGCAAACCTCTGAGCACCAAAAGCAGCCAGTGCTTCAGTGCAACAGATACTGCAGCTGAGGCTCAGGGTTTTGACTTTTACTCAGACATGTCCAGACTGTTTTCATTCACTGATTCCTGGCTTACCCAAAAGGTAAAGTTTAAAGGTTAAGTGAAACAGCAACAAAAACAAAGCCAAGAAGGATTGTCATTGATTTTTTGAACAGGGAGCACTGATTTGCACCAGTTCTCCAGAAAGGGAATAATTGTAAATAAACATCCTCCACACCTTCCTCCCACACACGCAGGCAGACACACTCTAAGCTGCTATCTCACTTCATTCAGCTCCAACAGCTCTGCGTTTCAAGATAATTAACCCTTTTTATTAGTAGTTTCAATGTATGGCATGCTGGCATTTTGCTTTTATATCCTGAGGCTTCTAACTCAGGCCAATTAACCTTGTAGGATGAGGAGGGAAGCTTGAAAGGAGCTCTCTCAGTACAGGGTTACACTCAAGCAGTCCATCCATCACACGGGGACACAGGAGCTCAGCTGGGGGACCAGCGCTGTCCTCCACCTCATGCAGAGCCAGCACCAACACATGCTGTCCTGCAGACAAGAGACACTTGTGAGGGGCTGACCAACCTCCATGGACTCAGGCACCATCATATTTATCCCTACTGGTCACTGAACACTTCTGTTGATGTAACATCCATTTGAACCCTAAAATACCCACTGCTGACAGCATTGTTTATTTAGGTTCCTTTAGCCCAAAAGAAGCCCTGTGGCAATAACCAGTTCTGGGGAATAAAGGAGGCAAACCTGCTTCCCACCTGAGCTCAGCAGAACCTGTATCTCTGCCTTTCATTTCTCTCTTCATCACTGTTACTGTTCAGAGAGATGGGGCCATGCAGTCAACACAGATTTGGGAGATAATTTCCTTCCAAAAGAAGACACTACTGCACAGCCACTCCCTGGCCATCCAAGCTGGTTCTCCTGAGCAGGGCTGACTCAGAAACAGCATCAGGGGCCGACAAGCTGCAAATTCCCTTGTGCAACACAGCTGTCCGGCTGCAGCAAAGAATTTTAGTTTATTTCTCCTGTGGGCATTTTTCCACTTGTGCAGCCTCAGCAAGGATGCTGGGCTTGGCTGCAGAGCTGTGGTGCCTGCAGGAGCACGGCTGGGAGCTGAGATGGGGCTGGGAACCAGAAAATGCTGAGCCAGTGTTTTGCCCCCTCTCTGCCCTGTGCCGCTGGGACCCAGCTTCTCCACAGGGCAGGGAAACGCTCAGCTGCTGTTATGAAACACATCAGAGAAGGGGTTTGTTCCACACTCAAATTATGACAGCCTTGACCTGCTTTGGAGGCATCCTGGCTCTCTGCCAAGCTGGTGAATCAAGGGATGCTGAACTGCCAAATCCACCGAACATCAAAGGAAATGAAGCTGTTCCCATGGAACTCATTTTGCTCTCTGGCCACAGAAACATTTCACCAGAGCTTCCCTTTGAAGAGCCAGGCAGTGAGGTGTAGCGGGATCCCCAGCAGCTCCTCACCTCAGCCAAGCAGGGCTTTATCTCCTCTGCAAAATGTCCAAATGACCAAAATGTCTCAAAATAATTGTGAAAAATCCTTTGCAAACACAATAGGAATAAATCAAAGGAGAGGTAAAAGTAGCTAAGAAAAGGGGAAAGGTAGTAAAAGAATTAAGGCCATTTACAAATGATTTGTATTTCCAAATAAATTCCTTACTGGTTGCCAGCTGTCTGAGCCCTGAAACTTGGCATAACTACAACAGACACTGAATTTGATACAGACATTTGGTTCCCCGTATTAATGATGGAGAGTAGAAATAGAATACATGGTTAATGTATTTGCCTCATCAGCTAAGGCTTTATCCATATTAGACTTAATGGAAGCCTTCACTTTCTTTGTGGCCAAGATTTTAGCTCCAGAGCACAGCTCCAGGAAGACACTGCTGTGAGGAAAAATCCCACGCACCTGCATCCTGACAGAGAAATTCCAGCAGTTCAGGCTTGTCTCCTGCATAGTCAGGACTAAAGTGGGCTGCTCTTTTGTCCTTTACAGAGGACAGAAACCCCAAAAGAACAAAGGAAAAGGACATCAGAATCAATGAGCTGCTTGTGCTGGAGGGGAGAGCAAGTAGGTGGAGGGAGAGCTGGGGAGCTGTGGGATGGCTGGTTCACCCTGGGCACTCAGGACATCCCTCTCTAAGGGAGCATTTGCTGGACTGGATTATGTCAAGTGAAGTAAAATGGTTCCACGTGACCTTAAAATGTATTAAAAGGTCAATGCCCATCTTTGTGGTACAGTGAGAAAAAGCTTTTGGAGTACCACCAGCCTTGCCCACAGTGCAAAAGCCAGGAGGGGAAGAAGTGACTCACTGCAGTATCTCTCCTTTCTCCTTCAAACACCAAATACACACACAATTGCCCTAAAACCAGAACGTATCAGGGGGTTAGTATAATAATACGTGTCTTCTGCCAGTATTGTTCTAGAAATGTCTTTTTTCTTTCTTTCAGCTACTCCCCCAGGGCAGTAAGCACAATGCATGTGCATGTGTCTGGTGTGCCACAGGCATCACAAAATGAGTCAGGTCCTCAGCTGGTTTTATTCAACTTGGCTGTCCTGACGGCTTTAATATTTATTTTTTTTATTATTTCAGTTCCTCCTTCTAAACATTCTCCCCTCTCACATTCTGTATGCAACAATAGCACCATAATATCTAATTTTATCATAAGCATCTCTGCAGTAGCTCACAAAAGAAAAACAGATGTGTAGATGTTGCTGACAAAGCAGCTGTGTCTGACTGGCATTTTGTTTAACAATTCCTGACATCAGATTCCAAATCCTACCTTCACTTTCCTATATAAAAAGAATTTCTCCTTCAATTCTGGTTATCTAATATACTAATCCTGAAAGTATGCTTTTGAATATCTTCATGCTGGGGGTGGATTCTCAGGTTACCCATGGCTGATGCACGAGCACAAGTCCCTTCCTCTACACACACGAGTCTGCACATCACATCATTCCCCTGCACCAAGGATCATTTTGTCCAATTAG
Organism: Aphelocoma coerulescens; assembly: GCF_041296385.1. Classification (NCBI taxonomy): domain Eukaryota; kingdom Metazoa; phylum Chordata; class Aves; order Passeriformes; family Corvidae; genus Aphelocoma; species Aphelocoma coerulescens. The sequence continues at coordinate 20,378,573 of NC_091023.1, read as the reverse complement.
AGTTACTAGGGTTTATTGTCCTGCTGGATAGAAACTCTTCTGATTTCCAGAAATGTGAAGCTTTTCCTTGAAGCATTAATTCCATGTATAAAAGAGGGCGTTTTGCTTAAAGTTTTTGTCACTGTTCTGGGGAGGGAAAGCAGTTACATTTAAAAGGCCCGCTGATGACTTTGGTTTTGGTTTCATGTTGCATTCCCATACCTGGTGGAAGTCATCATCTCCTTTTGTTGTGACCTGGAGAATTGTGTTGCATCCAGCCATGCTGCTGCAAGGCCTTCATATGTGTTCCATCTTACTGAACAAAACCATTGGATTCTTGCAAAATGTTGCCTTTTGCTCCATTGCAGTGCATCCCAATACAAGAACTGTCTTACCAACTCAGATCAAAGGTCATCCTAGCCCAAGCCCAGTGCCTTACTGTAGCCCAGGAGCAAAAAAAAGTAGAGAAAAAGCTCCTTTGCTGCACTAGACTGTCCTTCCTTCCAAATATTTGCCACACAAGGACTTCCTAGATGTTACCTGTGAAGTGTTAGCATCAAAATAGCCCTGAATAAAGAGTGCCACATTCCAACTGCATGGAAAGCATCAGTTGCATTTGATGCTCACCATCTTCATTCTGCTCCACAGCTTCCCTGGAACCAGATCCTGGAAAGGAGTGCCAGAAAGAGGGATTCTTATGACAAAGTTGCCATATGACTTCATGACTCAGTCTTGTGGCAGTGTCTCATGACAAAGTTATGGTGACAACATTCAGTGTGGCCATTTGTCACTCTCTAGAAGTGGCTCCTACCACCCCTTGCTCCTGAGAAGGCCCTGGCAGCTCCCAAGGGCAGGAGCTGCTCATTCACAGCCAAAAATGCCAGGTTTGGTCTCCTGGGCCTCCCACCCATGTCACTGCAGGGTATTGTACACAAAGACCTGCCTTCCATGCTCCACACACCAAATACCTGAGACCCTTGAAACACACTGTTCTCAAAACTCCTGTGAAAGAAATCTGCTCTTACAACTGCTCCTTTATTTAAAGGATTGTCCATAAGAAACACCATAGGGCATGTCCACCTTCTACCCCCTTAACAACTGAGCTCCCATGGGAATCATATCATTTGATTGTTTCCTGTTAATATGGAATGACAGATTTGATTTCTGTAAGCAAATACTGGATATAGGGAAAAAAAAGCCAACTTATAAACTTTTGCCTATGTATCAATCTACCAGCAGTGTGACAAATAGAAAAAGAATGGAAAAATTATCAGTGTGGCTCATCTTACATGTAAGTGTATAAAAACAGACCAAACTCGGCAGGAGAAGGAAACAAAATCCATTATTATCCTTCTCTTACTTAAGAAACCACTGCAGTGGTTTCTGAAAGCACACTCTGATGTGTTGGGATCTCTATGAGCACAGAAGGCAAAGATGTGTGTTAGTTCACACCACTGAGCTAAAGACTGTGACACCACTTCCTGGGCATCAGCACTGGCCTCCTGCTCCCCATTTGTGCAAGCCCAATGTGCTTCTCCCATTTCTTGCACTTCATGTAAAGGAAGAATCTAGACAAAGCCAAAGATGCCCCTGCTTTTTGGCATCTCTAAGTCACAATGCATCAAAACCTTCTGGCTCTAAGGAAACCCCCAGGTGAAGTGCACAGACTCAGCAGAGTCCCAGCGTTTGCTCCCAGAGGCCAGTCCTGGTGAGGATGAGTGGTGATGGTGCATGGCCTGGATCTGCAAAGCCTACACTTCCAGGATCCAGATTACCAAGGAGAAGAGCTCCCACAAAAGCTTTTTTCTCTGTCAGTACCTGTTATGGAATGAAGTGCTTTCCATGATAAAGCTTACAAAAGTAAAGCCACCATGAGCTGGGACACATTTCTTCCTTGCCTGTGACCATTCACAGCCAGTGGGGGAAAGGAGCAGAGGCTGGTTGGCAGCAGTCATTCTCTCTGCACCACTTGGCTTTGTCCCACAGAAAACCCTTGTGTATGGGAGGAATACTGAAAATCAACTTAGCAAAGGGGCACGAGGAACCCACTGCAGGTGGGGCCAGAGCAGTTTGCACAAGATGAGCACTGCATTATGCAAGCTGAGCTGAAATACTGGTCAGAGGCAAACCTGTCTGTCTCCTTGTCTTTTCCAGTGTTTCATCAGAAGCTTTACTCTGCTGGAGAGCCATCCAAAGAGTTAGGGCAGCCTTTGGAGTAGAGCAGAATTGCATAACTCCAGCTATCTCACACACATCTCTGCCTGTTTACACAAGAGGGGCGTCTGGTCTTGTGGTTTCAAAAAAACGGATTCTGAAAGATTACTGTTTTATTCTCAGCATTCTGAGAAGTCAGGTAAAAAAAAAAAAAAAACCCAAACACTGGAAATCAGGTGAATGAGTTCTCTGCAAAACCTGCAATTTCTGCAACAACAAAAAAAATTGTTACACACAGCTCCAGGTCTTGCTTTCCCTGGACAGCCAAGTGATAGCATCTTCATTAAATTCAGCAGCACATTTCCACCTGGGAAGAGCATGAACCACTATTCCCATTTAAAGGGGCAGTAAAAGAAACGCCTTTCCAATAAATCTTGCACCTCTATTCCTCTCTACCCCATCAAAAAGCATAGAGCAAAAACAAACTCTTAAACTTTTACATCTGCGATGTGAAGGTAGAGTATTAAGACACAAAGCTGCTTTATTGTTTTTTAATCTCCAAATTAGTAAGAGGATAACTCCTGAAGACTGACTGTGTTCCAGTGCACTTTCACCTAACCCATTTAAATCCTCAACCCTTCTGAAGTGGCAGGATCTGCATGCTCCTTTTAAAGAGGTGTTTTGAAGTGCTGAAGGGTGTGTTTGTTCCTCAGCTCTACATGAATAAATTTAATATTTCAGTTGCACATACTCCTTCCCCCTCCACATTGTTGTTTGGGATTTGCTTGGGAAGCCCAGAAACAAGGAACACGACTTCAGTCAAACTCCTCTGGAAGGGTTTCCTCCATCCAATCTGTCTGTGCAAAGCCCATTTTGGCTTCAGCAGTTCTTTCAAAGGAAGCTCTTACAAAAACCACATCACTGCTGGGAGCAGCAGACTGGGCTGTACCAGGGAGTTAAATACTTCCATCATTATGCTGTCTAATGCCTTCTTTAGACCAGGCTTGTCAAACATTTTTGACATTATGCATTTTCCTCATACTGACAATGCTTTGGATCTCTTGAAGCTTGTCTAACTGCTGAGCTTAGTTTCAAAAGTAAGCTGTGCTTGAAGGCACTCATCCAGACAGCCCTGCTGCTCACTCAGGCCAACTCTCACCTTTCTACACAGCTGTTCTCTCCAGCTTTTCCTGACAGAGGTAACATGTTTGCATGTGTTTTACGCTTGCAAATATAAAAGCCACAAAAAGAATCTCAGTTATTAACATGATGAAAAAGTCAGAAAGAGAAACTACAGCAAAAATGGCACCTATCCCAGACAGTTGTAGGACAAACAGTCTCTGTTGAACTGCAGTCCAAGATTTGTTTGGGATGATTAATAATATATAATGACAGATGATTAATATCCCAAGAGCAGCTCCATTCCTCCTACTTACTCCATGAGTCTAACAGAGCTGACCTTTTCATAATGCCTGGTAATTTTCATATTACATCCTGAAAACATCCTGAAAATGAGTGTGCTGAAGTGCAGTGTGGGACCACAAGGGATACACAAAGCAGGGAAAAAGTGTGAGCAAAACGTGACAAATTAGTAATCCACAGCTTCACAGACCGAGGTTCAGGTCCAATTTGAGATCCTGAGTGATATGTGTTTGATGGATTCAGCTGGGCTGTATCAGACAGACTAGGCTATAATCCACTTTATAACTGTCACACATTAGTTGATAATGCTTAGGGAGAGGACTGGCAGGGCAGAATGTCACAATAACAGAATTACCTCCATCGCCCGCCTTGCAAAACTGTATATTGAACTCAGATCAGAACAGTGTTCAGGACCTCATCACAACACACTTTGTTCAGAAACCACATCTCAGCTGCACAAATAACTTCTTTTTTTCTGGCCTGCCTGGCATTTAGGAAAGTTTGGAAGTAAAAATTGTTTTGGGATGAAAAAACATATGATTCACTTTGAGCTTTCCAATAAAAGCAGGGAGGGCATGAATTTCAAACCCACAAATGTTCACTTCAAATAAAAATTTCAAAACTTGTAGTTTTGACAAATATTGAAATGAAACATCTCAGTCATTCTGCCTTTTTTTTTGTGACAGGTTGCTTGGCTCTTTTATTTCTTACTGAAAAATTGCCTGAGGCTTATATTAATTTTCAAAATATGTTGGTTAAAGCAATTTTTCATTTTTCATCCAAAATTATCTTGAAATTTCATGGGGTTTTTTTACTCCATAGGCATCCTATCTTTCTAGGAGGCACATGGGATTAACAAAGTTGAATGTAGGCTGGTGGTGATAGGCCAGAGATACAAATAACTTCCTGTCAACTTCTGCAGCCCTCAGGTTTATGAGAAGGGTGCTGCAGGTCCTTTCCTCACATACTTAGAGAGGAGTTCTTTACATGGGCAACTTCAGTTTGCAGATAGCATTGCCCATGTCCAACAACTTGTCCTGCTTGAAAAGACTCAAAGCTGTAGCTGAAATAGTTGTGTCTGTTTCCTTCCTTCCTTCCTTCCTTCTCAAGTGTCTTTGTGGTCTCCTTCACTCTCACTCCCTCCACTCTCCTTGGGTCACCCTTCACCCATTGCTTGTGGAAAAAGGATACAAGAAGAAGGACTATTGGCAAAACACAAAATATCACAGGGCAGGGGTCTGCAAGAAGCAAAAAAGGCTTTTCGGTAACTACTGTGGTAGTCCTTAACCACAGCATTAATTGCAGCCATGCAGCTCTTCTCTTCCCCCACAGCTCCCTTGGACTGTGCCCATTTAGACTGAGAGTTTGTCAAAGGATGGACTTTGTTCCTGATTTGGGAAATGTTAATGCAGAGTGGCCTGAATAAAATAGTGCCAAAGCAGTTCACCTTACATCCTCTGTGTACATCTGTGAAGTGCCAAGAACACCTTTTGGTCTCATGCAAAAATAATAAAGATAGATGTAGTTAATAAATAGGTAAGTTCATTTTCAGCCCTCTGAGCTCCTAATTTTCTTTCAGCATAAGCCCATTTTTTACAGCTGACTGCTGTGATCTTCCAAGGGATGTGCTGATGTGGCTTGAACCAAGTTAATTTGCTTCCTTTTTCTTTTTTTTTTTCAGGATTGCAGATGTCATCAAAAATAAACAGTACCAAGAGGGGGGAGAAAGAATAGGCAAAGCAGAAACTGATTCAGAAACTAATTAAAATAAAGGATAGTTCTCAAAACCTCTTTAAATTATTCAGATGCCACAATCCAAGGAAAAACCATTCTCTTCTAAGCATTCTGCTTTTTTACCTTCCTTCTCCCTGCTGAAATAACGAATCTAATTAAATGTTGAAGAAATCTCCAAGTGAATTCAGGTTAACACAGACATGGTTTGGGAGGCATACAAAGATCTCCCAGTTATAGCAGTTTTGAAGAGTTAAGTGCATTTTTTTGCCAAAAGTGGTGAAACTCAGGACTCAGGAACTAAGGGGTTGGGGCCCTGGAACAGCTGCCAATAGTCCCTGGCCTTGGTGAAAGTTATAACCGGGCACTGTACAATGAAGGGAGCAGGTCCAGCACATCTGGAGGCTCGGGCATGATTTATGGCTCAAGGATTTACAGCCCCTTTCTCTCCACTTGCCATGGGCACAGAGGATGGACAGGCAATGAATGGCTTCTGCTGCTGCACCACTCCACCCCCTCTTTGTCCATTTGCTTGCTCCAAAGAGTGTCAGATAAACATGCAACCACCTCTGCCATCATGTTACAACGAAGGTACCAAGCAGAGGGATGCTTGTTCAGCTTCAACCCATGACATTCAAACTGTTCTCTTGCCTCGTTTGCAACAAACAACATGAATTCCAAATAGGTAAAATAGTGGTAGATTAGTGAGCTCTTCAGAGTGAATTCTTAATCCAAAGGGTGTTTCCACCAAGATGGCAACTTTCTAAAGCCTTCTCTTCATTTCACATCTCCCCAGCAGGGAATGCAGCACCCCTAAGAGCAGCAGGACAGGTCAGCATTTACCCACCACGGCAGGAATCCTTCTCCTGCCAGACCATGGGTATAGCTGAGCTCTGAGCCTTTACACCTCCGAGTGGGAACAAGGCCTTCAGTTTTGGGTGGTGAGAAGAGAAAAAAATCCTCTACCATAACCTTTTATGTCTGTGTGAATATTTCAGGGAAACACCCAAGGAAATTGCTATTTCAGGCTGGTTGTGGGGATATTTGTGCTGGCTAAACATGCTGGCAATGCATTAAAACTGCAGCAGATCATAATTCTCACTTAGCCTACTTTATAACCCCAGCAATTATCACTGCTGCTGGTGCACTCATTCCCTAACTTAAAGAAAATACCCAAATTCAGTAACTTTGATGCTGTGGCTCAGTTTTGGTTGTACCAAGACATAACCTCCAGCATGGGGCTTCCCCCACCCGAGGAATCACTTCTCACATCCCTGATTGCTTTTCTTAATATTCTTCTTTGTGTTACCAATGTGCAGCCTTGTGTAAATCCTCCACCCATTTTTGCCCCCAAACCCAGCCCCTGCCCATGGGTCTGGAGCTTCCCTCACCCGAGAGCGATGCTGGGAGCAATCATGTCTCCTGCAGCTGTTAATCTGTCATTAGCATGCCATAAGTCACCCAGATATACTGCAACCATTACAGAACCTCAACAGAGTGGAAAAAATCATTTGCTTTACTGTCAACATAAAAACTTTTTTATCTTCATTGACAGTTTTATTTAGAAAAATCTCAGCTATATTTTAATTTGGCTCTAATGATAGCTCTCGGAAAGCAGTGTCTGTATGTTAAAGTTTACTGCAATAGCAGCTGCTAATTTTCTTTTTTCCACTTTTTGGTTTTGTTTCACAGATATTTTTTAAGCAAGGATGCTTCTGGGGTATTTTTGTTCTTGTGAAAAAGCACATATTTCTGACAACCTTGCAAACTGGCTAATTATCAATGGCTGCTAAAACCGGATTCATCCATGTTACCATCAGCACTGGAATTTAAAGGGACATATTTAAATCTTTATCTAGGGGAACACCTACAAATTTACTTCACAGAGAGAATGTTACACATTTTAGTGGAATAGCATCCTGCCTTTGCTCTGTGAATATTTATCTCCTCAATAACAACAAAACCAATGACTTGAAGTCAAATGCAGGGGCTAGGGAAGCACTTTCGTATCTATTTCAGTGAGCAGGCTGGATGCTGAGGAAGGAGGTATCACCAATGGCCTGAAGCCCTGCTTTCTGAAAAATAAGGAAAAGAAATGAAGGCATCCATGCTTTTGAGCTCATTCTGTCTTTTCCCATGGTAGGTTAGCCAGATTTTCCTGGTTCATGACCACAATGAATTCATTCATGCACGAGGAGAGTACATAAAACAGCAGCTAAGGTTCTTTATTTAGCCAAAACCTGTCTGCCTTCTATAAAGTATTTCCTTTGGAAATATCAAAGCTTCTACTGGGCTCAGCTCTGGGATTTTGTGAATCAAAGTTAATAAAAATCTATAGGCTGGTGGAAATCTTTGCTCATAGAAAATGGCTTGCAACAGGCCAGAACTCTGGCTGTCCCTCCCTCCAGCCACACCAAACATCCATAACAGTTCCAGTGCCCTGGAAAAGCAGCCTGGAGATGGGGACATGGAGACAGTCAGCAGTTTTGGAGGTAGTTCCCACCACACCAAGGTCCATGTAAAACCCTAAAGTGTATCAAATTAACCCACTACACTCTTCCTCTAAGAGTTATGCGTGGCACAGGATTCTTGGTAAAAATTTGACCAAAAAAAACCCCAAACCCCCCAAAAACAGAGGCTGTCAAATAAATAATGTTTGTAAAAGAAGTTCCAGGGGGATTGTGCTGTCTTTGACTAGACACGGACAGCAAGAATGGCAGATGGATTGAACTTCTTCAGAATCTGGTTTTGTTTGTTTTATTTTAAATTGTAACAGTGTGAAACTGATCTTCCAAAACACTTTCTTTTTTCTTTCTGAAAGATAAAACCCCAGAGCAAGAATATTTGTGTTGGAAAAAAAGTTTCTCAGATGAATAGCTTTGTACAGATGAGGATAGAATTGCCTGAAATAGCTTTGTTTTGAAACAATACATTGTCTCGCAGGAATTTTAGGCATTCTTTATGAAGGCAGCGCTTGGCATTATATTTCATGCCTTTCAAAGTATCTATTTTCATAGGAAATGAAGGAAGGGGGTGGGAAAGATGTTTTTCACCAAACTGACTTCGCAGTTGTAAGGATCTCAAGCAGGAAGATGCATAAGAATGGACAGAAGAAAAAATATTATACCCTATTCATCCCAGATGGAACAGGAAAAATAAAGAAATGCTCTCTCCAGATTATATGCATGAAGAGAGATTTTCTTTGAAGAAAGTCTTCTCTTTATTGCTGAAAACATGTTTCAGCTTGACTGATGAATGCTGGAGAACTGCATAGGTGAATTCAGACCGCAGCTGAAAAATATCACACCAGGATATAACATTCCATTAGCTCAAATATAGTCTCTAGGTTTTCCTAGCAGCTTATTTTCTGTGTCAGGCATGCTTGTTAAGCGTTTTTTTTTCTTTTGCTAGAGAAAATGTCATGCAGTAATGTTTGGATATGAACCCTATTTACAGTGCCTCCAAAATCTGAAGTGTCTGATCTGGTGGTCTGGTTCATATCCATCTGTGTCTGAAGTCCAAGGCACAAGCTCCAATAGCTTTCCCATAGCCCTGTGGATCCAGTATTGTGGTCTGGACTCATCTTAGAATTCCCCCAGGACTCAGATTTCACCTCTGGAGCATCAAGTCATCTAATTTCCTCGTGGTTCCATCAATTGTGGGAAAGCACCACAAAGAAAATTTACAAAATCTATCAGGTGCACAGAAAATTTCTCTTTCTGAGCTGCAAGCCACGCAACTTCATCCTCACACAACACAGAGTGTTTTTTTCACTTTGTAGTTTATTCCTGTTCACTACCATCTTGCCAGAGGGCTGGCTCACACCTCAGCCCCCCAGCTTCATTTTCAGCTGGTAGTTAAACCCATCATTCAAATAATTTTTCATTTGCATATTTCTTCTGGAGAAAGGTCCATTGTGGGAACATTATTACTCACTCTCTATTTCCAGTATAAATTTTAAGTCACCTCTTTGTCCCTTGTGCTGCCCACACACTGACGCAGCATCTTCTCACACCTCTCTCCCACACAGGCAGCTCATGAAATTACACTCCTAAGCCATGAAGGGGATGATGGATGGTTGGCATTTCTCTATTTTATGCAGGACTGGCTTACTCAGAGGCTGGTAAGAGAAGTTTTAGCTGGCCCAAGCACCATGCAAGATGCACTGGCTTCCTACATATAGATCCTTAATTGCTTAACAAGCTGACTTCATAAAAAATATTTCCTTGACAGACAGCTCTACAGGCAGCCTTGGGCAAGAAAGAGGTCAAGGAGCAGAGGCAGCTGATTGCCATCTGGAGCTGAACACCACCAATTCCTCATTTGGGTGCTGGAGCTGCCCCAGAGGAGCATTGCCTAGCAGGGGTGTGCCAAGTGATCCGTAGAAGATTTCTAGAGTGTACAGCTGCTGGAAGAATCCACAGAGAGGTGGAGGAGAGGTTTCACCAGGGAGTGGGAAAAGTAGAGCTGAATATGGTATTTGTGCCCTTGTCAGATAATACTACTGTGCAGGAGTGCAAAAACAGCTGTAGAAATCTGTTTTTCCACTCATCCCTGCACATCAGTAATTACTTGCAGGAAATCACCCCACTCCAGACACGCTGGTAAAATACAGTCACAGCCTGTCTCGCTTTCATGTTGGGTTTTTTCTTTTCCTTGCCAAGGTGTGGAACACAAGGCCAATAAATCTGCCTTGGAAAGTAAAAAAATTAGCTTGGAGGAGCTGCTTCATCATCTTCCTTCTGCTTTTCTCTAACAGTCAGTGTGGCAATATCCGCTTAAGTTTAGAAAGCATTATTGTTACAGGATGTGTGGGAACCACAAATACCATTTGAGGCCAAGTTACAGTAAATCCTATTCTTAGTGTCATTAGTGGAAGTGCTTCCTTCTCATCACAAAAGCAAACAAAAGGAGGTCCATTAATTTTTCACTGGTGGAGCAGTAAGGAGGCACTTTAGAAAAGGAGAAGAAGGACTCCAGTCAGGTACCCAGGTGACTACAGACCTTGGCACGCTGCTGAGCCCAGAGGCTGGAAATCAGATCTGTCTGTGAATGGTCAATACCCGAGTTCTGCTTGTTACTGTATAAATATCTTAAATATAGGCTCAATTTCAATCTGTAATTATGTTTGTGTTAGCATGATACTAGTTAGTAAGCCCAAGTGCTGCAATAAGGCAAATCATTACTTCTGCTGTTCCTGGCCACTGAATTACAGTAGAATAAACCAGAAGAAACACATTTTCTACTATTTTGAATGTAATAACACATAAGACAGTAAATATTTAACTTGGTCTTAGCATTTACACTCCCTGGATTTGGTATTCCCCTGATTTATGCCAAAATGAAGTAGGTTCAAATCCATCAAATTCAATGGAGTTAAGCTAGGGTAAATCAAGCCCTCTATTACCAAAAATCAATTTTCCATTTGTTTTAATACCATTAATTTAAACGAACTCACTTGATATTCTCACACCTCTAATATGTGCAGGCAATTTATGCCAGGAGTAATGCTGGGCAAAGCTGGGTGCTTAGGGTTGCTCAGCCCACTAAGATTTGAATGACTAGTTCTAATAAAAGTATTAATAGGATTTATTTTTTGATCTTTTATACTGAAGCCAAGAGCAGGCCATCCAGTTAACTTAAAAACAACCTAGCAGAGCTCAGCCAATCAAGCATGTTATTGTTGCCCACCTCCTTTATCTTGGGGTCCACTTATATTTCCATTTTTAACTGCACACTTTTTTTGTATCATGGCTGTAAAGGCTGGAAGAATTGTCACTCAGAAGTCAGGGTCACTCAGACCCCACTCCTGAGCCTGCCTCCTGGCTTTGGGGGTTAAGCTCTGCCTGCTCCTTTGAGAATCAGACCTGAGGGAATGTGTGGGGAATGTTTCTCCTCCACTAGCCCCAGGCAGTTTATACAGATGTGCTTGGTCCTATGGCTCCTATGAGGGCAACAGCAATGGGATGTCTCATTTCAGGACACACGTGTACAGGAAAAGTGACAAAATCTTACACCTAAAGCTACATGACTCAAATGGGCTTCTTCAAAAAAGCTCACCCAGTGCTGCATACAGGGCACTGATAGATAACAAGAAGCATTGTCCTTAATAAATAGGAGATCTAGTCCCCTTAAAAGTCCATTCCCTTATTGCTTCGCAATATTGTTGTGAAGATTGATAGTCATAATAAAAAAAATCTTGGTGTGTCTGCATTTTCTTACATACATTAGGTAGATTAGCAGGATACTTCCAGCAGAAGTGCCGTAAACAGAAATAAATTACGGTTTATGTATCTTGTGAGCTGCTGGTATTAAAAGTTTAAATATTTGATCAGACACATACATCTTCACATTTCTTCTGCTTGGCTGATAAGGCAAACAAAGAGTAGCCAACAAGAACTGAAATTAAAACAAAGACCCCTTTTGAGAGATAGCTACAGAGAAAGGGGGAGCTCTGAAAGGCCACAAGACCATGGCAAGACCTGAAAGGTCCCTCTTAATGAACCACTATGAATTAAAATTCATATTGGCTGTGTGAGGCACCAGCTAAGCAGTGACACCATAAACAAGGGACCATGTTTTGGGGAATGGACTCAGTTCTTTCGGCTGTGAGCCGAAACACTTTGAGCCTACCTTGAAACATGTCTTGGCTTTCTGCAGGAAATGTGCCCTGACAAAGTTTTGCCAGTGTCAGGACATGTCAGTGCATCACTGCAAGGACAAAGACATGAGAACAGTAAAGGCAACAAAGAGAGGAGAGGATGGGAAAGTGAGTTGTGAGAGACAAGGGAAAAGGGAACAATAAGGAAAGAAAAGCGAATTAAGGAGGGGAATGAAAGCAAGTACAGGAAAGTGCTGAAAAAGGGCCAAGGAAATCATCCCCACACGACAGTGCGTTCATTTCCATCATTGTTCTGCTCTGAAGTCTTGGTTTCCAGATTCTGCATCACTTCTGACTGCCCAGAAACCCAGCCTGGGGAGAAACAATGCAGATGCCTGGGCCAGTGGCCAGGATGCTGTCTGACTAAGAACATTTTTATTGAACTTGAAGTTACAATTCTTTGTTTCTGAAAATGTAACATTTGATATAAACCCAGCGTGCTGACCTATTCCTTTTGAAAACATAGAAGTCACTTGAGTTTTAGATCCAGCTTTTGATTAAAAAGCTTTTAAGGGAAAACCTCAAAAAAATTCCCATGAAAATTCCATGCCAAACCCATTTTCTGGCCTTTAGTTTCCAATAACCAGGGAGGAAACAACAATAAAAGCAGGGAACAGAGACACTATAAGTAACTTCCACAAGATTATTCATTTTCCTTAATAAGGGTCTTTAACAGCATGAGGACTCATGCAATATAGATAAGCAAAAACAACCAAGAATTTCAATAGAAATAGAAAACAAATGGAAAACTCAGAAGAAAAAGCATTTAATAAAAGACTTGGTGAAGGGGGAGGAAATGAACTGGTTCCTCATGTAACACTACTGCCTGGGGTTTTTCTGCCCTTCATGGGCCATTTCTTTTGCCTATGTCTTTTTCAATACAGTAGAAGTCTTTGGGAGTTGGTAGAGCTGTGTCTTTTCCTCTGGGGATGGAGCTGGTACAATAAGGAGTCCAGATTCTTCCTGTGTATCCTTCAAACACATAACTAGAGACCCCTCCATCACTCATCTGTCTGTTCTCTTCAAAGCAGAGAGCCTGGAAGGAACTGGCAAAGGACTGCTGTGGGGAATCAAAATAGGGAACATCCTCTGCTGAAAATACACTACAGTCATGGAAGAGAGATCTTAGCAGAAAATGTCTATGTCTGGGATTGGTTCTGTTGCACTTTTAAATTTGGATTTCACTTTCGTTTATGAAAGAGGCCCCAACAGGGACAAGCAGCTGTATTTTTTTTTTGGATTTATGGTGCTCCAATCTGGGCAGATCAGTACTGCAGTACTTCTAGACCTGCAACAAAGGATGGTGTGATTTGCACTCTTAGATCAAGTGCACCTTACAGTATTTCTACATGTTATCTTCTTTGTATTTAACACTGTTATTTTAGAATTTTAGAAAATATCAGAGCTAGGTGATACACTCAAAATGAACAATGACTTAATTAAAGCACCACCTTTCTGTTGTCTTTCAATCTGAGAAAATGCTCCCACTCTTTCATGCCCATCATTCCAGCATTTGCTGGGGCTTTGTTTTAATGATGACAATCTGTTGCAGCCCAGACACAGAACTAACATTTTCCCCCAGACACCCAGTCATTTCTTTCTTTGTGTGTGAGCTTTATTTTTTATGGGGCCAGCTGCTTTGTGATCAGTGAAATGTCAGAAAAATCATCTTACCATAACAAAGCTGAAAATAAAATATTCAAGGAAGCAAACTCCCATGGAAATCTTTAGAGGCCTAACAAGGGAGAATTCTCATCTCTGTGCACACGAGTGACTCACTGAAGTAAATGGGAATTACGTGACTGCATCAAAGATTTCGGGATGAAGAGCACAGATTTTCTCCCAGCTTTGGCCTTTTGGAATGAACTCACAAATAAGTTTTGATGAAGATTCTAGATAGAGATAGACTTGCTCAGTGGTATCAGCCCTGACCAGAATGATTTGATGGAGGTACAGTATCATCCTGTCAAGATTAAGTACATGCTTAAGATATTACCTCCTCAAATGCTTTTTATAAATTGAGTGCTCACATTCAACTGTCCAATTTGAAAATGGAATGAATGACACTTCAGGGTCAATACAGGTGTGTCTTTGCAAATTTAGAGGCTAATTGACATAAAACTTGTTACAGCTTTGAATATGGAAAAAAAAGCGGTTTCTGCAAATATTGTAATTAAACAGAATGTTGTTTTTCTAATTGTTGGAGAAGAAAGCCCCAAATTACCAGGAGGGAAGAAATTAGAGCAAACAGATCTGCAGGAAAATAACCCTATGAAAAATTCACAAAGATATACTCATGATGCACCAAATTACCCTCTCAGGTTTCATAATTCTGTGAGCTAGTGCAATTAGTTAACGGTGGTGTTGTTATAAAGCTACACACTGTGGCTGACGGGTTTTGAAACTACTCCAGAAACCAAAGTCTGACGCTAAACAACCATTGTGTGTGGGTTTTAGGCAACAGGAAATCTGCCTGATGATAACTGAGTTATACCAAGCCCTGCAGCAGCCACTCAGACACTGTGTCCATTTAATCTGCAGATGGCAAAGCAGATACGCCATTCACAGCTGCATGCATGAGGATATGACATCTTTGTCTATATTAATCTCATAGCTGGCTTCACATGACTCATTCAACCTTTTCTTCTATTACATGAAAGGGAAGTTAACTAGCAAGACCTCTGGTGATTTTTAAATAGGTCCAGCCCTGGATCTACATTTCAAGCAAGAGACCACAGAGCTCCTCTCCCTGTTCCTAAAGCTCTCATTCCACACAGTTGTGCAACTCCGCTATAGCTACGCAAATCCCCCATTTGTGCCATTAGCTCATTCCCAAAACAACCTCTCTAAAACCCACAGGCTCTGATGCCAAGAATATGACAAGTGGGTCAAATGTACGAAAGTCTGCACTGAGGGAGACAACATCGGCAGGCTTTGTTTTTCCAGTTATCAGTAGGGAGATGGAAGACTTCAATATATGAACAACCTTAATTTGAAAAAAAGAAAAACCTGCAGTATCTCTGTTCCACAAAGATAAGCTGACAGCTAAGGCAAAACAGGGTTATGCCCAGAGGCAGCAGGAGCAGTGTAACAGGCTCCCCTGCTCTCCTCATTCTCTGTGGCAAGATTAAGAAAAACACCATGGGTTTAGCTCCAAGTGGTTCACAGGAGAGCTTCACTGTTCAGAGTAGGTTGTTTTTGAGATCTTGTGCTCTGCTTTTCAATCAGAAAAATGCATCTTCAAAGTGGAATATCACTGGGGGAAAATATCAAGCTTTTCATCATCTTTTCTTGCAAAAATGCAAAGAACACTCACAATGTTTGAGGATGTCCACACAATAGTACTTTTTTCAGTTATAGTAACTCCTCCAAGCCTCAGATGAGGTTTTGTTTTGAAGAGCAAGAGACATTCCCCTCAGGACTCTCTTATCAGAGAAATATCTCTTAGAATTAGGCAAGATACTGGAAGTGAGAAACAGAACAGAGAAGCAGAGAAGCTCTCATGGTTGGCAATGGACATATAGACCCCTCAGGGCAGGGGTTAGCTGAGGATACAAAATGATATGGGGAAAAAAACAAAAGAAAAAACATTCTTTAAAGCATTTTCATGAGGAAAAATAAACATTTTCATGCGAAATTCCTATTCTGAAGTTCAGAGACCAAGTTTTTCCATAATAACCCCATCCAGCCTTATGCAAATAAAAGTAATTAAACAAGAGTGGAATATTTTCCCCATAAATACTTGTCTCATGTGGACAGGAAGCTCCACTTGCTTACAGAAAAGTGGAGACTTCAGGGTCCAGCCATAATGACTAAGTTTTCAAGATATTCTTGTTTGCATCTCTCTGCTCCATTAACAGTGTGCTGCCTGCTGAAAGCTGAGGCGAGTGAACTCAGGGAACAAGTTACCTGTAAAAAATAATTTGTGGAGAAAACATCTGCTCCACAGAAGTGGAAGCAGACTCTAACCTCCCAGATTAGTACAAAGAGCTGCAGGCTTCTGTAAAATATATATCATCTCCACTTTTTCTGTATGTAAAAAAACAAATAAATACTTAATAAACTTTAAAGCATTTGAAGATGTCCAGATTCTTTAGGAAGGTTAAATTAAGCTTTTCAGAAGCTTTTTGATGATCAATAGCTAGATTAGCTCTGTGATTGAAGCAGGCTCACTAGCTATGCTTGAGAAGACTTTTAACTTCAAAGATCGATGTGCTTAAGGGATAGTGAAAGAAATGATTTGTTAAAAAAAAAATCTAAAACCAATGAGTAAAACTTTGATGGACACGTGTGTTGATCTGGGAACTGAATTGCAGGAGCCACATTTGTAAGTTATCACATGTTTAAAACAGAAGTCTGTGCCGGGTTTTGACGGTCAAAAATCCAGAGCTTCCCTTGTATGGAACAAGCACAGATCCCTTGTATGGAACATGTGTGTGTATATATGTTAATGCTTTTCTATTTTCTTATAAAAGAAGAGCAGAGATGCTGTTCAGTATTCCTAAAACTCTCCAGTGTCAAGAGCTACAGTTCTGTCCCCTGGCAACCTGTGCTTACAAACATCTTTACCTCTTCAATGCAGTGCATTGACCTAAGGGAGCAATTCCCTTTCCTTTAACAGATCAATGCTCGTGGCACACAGATGAGCAGTGGTGCTTATTCCTTAATCCAACCTTGCCATTACATTTTTGTGCACAAAAATGAGGTGTTGATACCAAATTCGGAAACCATGAAAAATTAAGGGGTCTTAGAGGGTGACAACAGAGACCACAGCGAGAAGAAACGACCTTGTTTGTGCTGCTGGTTCCTAGCAGGAAATACCACAATGTGGATACAGAGATGGACATTCACATCTCTGCTAAGAGATCTGCAGGGGCAAAGATGTTTTAGTCAAACCTAGAATTTAATGTCTGGCATGGAGGTAGCCCTGGACTGAATTCCCCGCATGGAGCTCTGGTCAAAATTATTTGTCATCTTACCAGGTGATAAAGCAGCAGTATTGCCACAAGATAACCACGTGGCTACTCTTGTTTGCAAGGAGCTGCTGGGTTCTTACCATCCATCCATTCAAAGGTACTGCGCAGTGCTTCTGAAGATCTACCTCAGTAAATAACCTGTCAAACCTGCAGCAAGCTCCTCAGCACACAGGTCACTATCCCTGCAAGGGTACCCAGCAAACAGGAGCTGATCCCTCCTTTGGAAACAGCATATCGCTGAAATCTTGCTGTATTACACTGAGAAAAGCAGAAATACTTTTGAAATTGCTTTTCATCCTGTTACAGTGCTGCTCTTACCTCTTCACTCCACGGGTAGGAAATGGACATTGGCAGCCACCATCTCTCCACTTTCAAACCTGACAACAGAATTAACAGCTCTGGTAATTAGCAGGAAAAGTCCCTTGCCAGGCACAAAGCTCAGACTGCAAGGTGATCTAAAGAAGTTCTTTCCCCCCCCAGGGTCAGAGTAGGGGCAAAATCATAAAAATGGTGAATTGCTTAGGATATGAAAAGAGACAGCTGAGCTACAAATTTCAGCTTGGCAGATTGTAGTCAGATGCTCTGTAAAGACATCGGTTAACCTGTACCTCAAAGCTTGTTAAAGACAAAGCAAGCATCTTAGAAACCCAGCAAATGAGATATACTGCAGACAGTTAACAGGAATAAAGGAGGTTAAATGGCCACTAGTCACACTTTTAAAACCAGAGGAGAATTTACTACTCATCTGAGCTGCATGTTTAAACTGGAAAGCATTCCCCTTCAGATCAACAATACCTTTTTGGAATGTAAAAACTGAAAATTTTTTCAGAGAACCTGTTGGTGATTAATTTTTTTATTTTATTTTTGCCTCAAGGAGGACATACAGCCTCCCAATCAGCTGATCTCACTGTTCAGAATGCATAAATATCAAAGCAAACCAGGAATATGGAAACAGTATGGAAATACTCTTGAGGAATGACAGACTACGTAGTGGCCTAGTCTGCAACTATAACTGAAAATTACAGTAAAACCCTCTTTCTATAAAGCCATAAAAATAATAAATGAAAAAAATTGCTGGCAAACTAGAAAGGTCTTGTCCATTTGCAGGCTTGAGGGCTACACAATATCAGGAGCAGCCTAGGAAAACCCCTTGGAGAACATGCATAGAAAACACAGTGATTTAGCACCAGGATTAACATGAGATGGCAAAGCAGCACAAGGATACAAACATCGTGAAGGAAGAAGTCCCCTCATTTGTTACTAATTGGACTTTGGATAATACTGCAGATCAATATTTGTTCAAATTTTAAACTGATTTTCCTTTGTATTTGGAAGCATTATTTTTATGTATGTTAATACTAATCAAGAGAAGCATTTCTGTGTGTCAGCAGCTACCCTAGAAAATAATCAAGCAGCCGTTGTCCCTTTTGTGCTTCTAATCTAAATATACAGAGAAAGCACTGGGGAAAGGAAATGTTGTTATTCCCACCTTGGAGCTGGAGAATTGAGACAGATAAGAACTGAGCAATTTTCCATCCTTAGAAGGGAAGTCTGTGTCAGAAACTGGGACAGAATGCAAATTTTCTACAGCTATTCTCAAAACAGGTTTGTTGGCATAATTGTTTTTCGCCTGCGCATGTTGCCAAATTCTGAGAAACGCTTATGGGAAGCAAACCTTAAATATATGTATTCAGCAAAGAGCCCTTTCGTGTTAAGGTGATGGAGAGAGAGATTCTGTGCAGCTGATTTCAGAAAATGATAAATAGTGACAAAAGTAAATGGAAGAGAACGCATGATCCAAGCAAAGTGAAACACAGTCGTGTCAGATCCCATAAGCCCAAACTGCTGTGCCTGTGTGGAAGGTGATACCCAAACACAGCTGGGTGGTCTCTGGGCAAAATATCAACTCAAGTCACTGAACTGAGCAATGCTACTGCAGCGAGCTAAAAGCATTATAATACACGGATTAACAAGGTGAGATCTAGACAGAGGGGAAAAAAGACATACAAATGTATGGGGGCTTTGCTGAGAAAGAACTCCTATAAATTCTGAGTGTCATAAGCTGATACAAAGACAAATATAACAAAGCCACACACACGTTGTTGGTACCTCACTGAAATAAGTGGGTTTCCACCCTATGGTAGAGATAAAATTTCAGGATTGGGTGTGACTAAATTCCAATGCATTAGGATTTCACTGAGGAAGACAAAACTACAGGGTGACTGTGCCACAGACCACAGCCACAATACTGATGTAGTTTGACCTTTTATTGAAACCCTCTCCAGAAAAAAACACACTGTCCTTGGTTCCAGTGTCCAGATTTGGTACAAATCAATCTATTTTGTTAGGAGCAACTGGGTTAAGTATAGCACTTAAAGATATGTCTCAAAGGATTGGCTACTCACAGTTCTTTTCTGCTTATGGGATAATAATAGGGTGGATTTGCAATTAGGGTTGCATTTTCCTAAGATTTTAAATAAAATACTAATATTTCTGTGCAACTGCTTCAGTGCTCTTTAGAATCAGAATGGTTTGGGTTGGAAGGGACCTTAAAGATCAACCAGTTCCAACCCCTCTGCTGTGGGCAGGGACACCTTTCACTAGACCAGCTTGCTCACAGCCCCATCCAACCGGACCTTGAACCATTCCAAGGACGTGACAATCACAGCAACTGCTTCCAGTGCCTCACCACCCCTACAAAGAAGAATTTCTTCTCATATCTAATCTAATTCTACCATTCTTCAGCTTAAAGCCTTTCCCCCTTGTCCTATCACTTCATGCCCTTATGAAAACCCCTTTCCAGTGTTCTTGCAAGCCTCCTTCAGGTACTGGAAGGCTGCTGGAACATCTCCCCAGAGCCTTTTTAGCTGTGCTATTCCCTGGATGCTTATGATTTTTCATCCCTTTAAACAAAAGGATGGAGACCAAGTAGAGCATTTGTGTGTCTGTTCCCTGGCAGTGTGATGGGGTGGCTTTGCTTGCTGCTATGCCCCATCAGATCTTCCTTGTGATGACTTTGCCTGAGTTCCTCCCAGGATTTATCAGCAAAAGCAATGTCAGAATAAGACCCCGTGCACTTCTGCTACAGCCTGTGGCGAAAACATGATTTCCTATTTGGGAGTTCCTAATCTATCACACATTAATTAACCGTATAGAGTGTAGATAGAGCACAGTTGAGCAAACTCAGTAGAGAGGAATCTGAAGCCAGTCCAATATCCCAAAGGCTTTTCATAGCTCTGCCCTCCTTACTCGGAAATGTCATTCTCTAAAGTAGGTCTTACATCTTTAGAAGATGAGTGTGGGGAGGAGCTCTCATCTGGGATACAGAGACAGTTTCAGGCAAAATAGCAAGAGTGGCTGCTCTAGTTTAATGAGGGTTTCCTCATTATATTCAGTGCATTTCAAATGTGAGAGTTTGGTTTGGTAATGATATTTCACATCATCTTTGAGCCTCCAGGGGCTGGATATAGGATTCCAGAAATAAATATATTACCAGGAACAATTGCATCTTAGGGAAAAAATAAAAGGAGTTACAGCTTTCCTGATTGATAGCTTCTGTGTGCCACCGACAAAGGCTTGTGTGTCTCTGCTCGGGAGTTTCCCAGGCTCTGGGGTACTTCAATTAATTGTCATTTATATAAGCAGTGCATCCCTTTCTCAGGGGCAATGAAAGCTCTGACTCAGGAGAAAGTCATCAGATCCCTTTCATCACTTGGGAGCAGGACCTGTGACTAAAAAGCATAATATTTCACTTGGGTTTAGTCTCATCTCTGCAGCACATTGTAATCTTTGCTGCCTAGATTTTGTTTGCTGACTTCAGGACTGTACTTCAAAAGCTCCCTGTCCTTCTAATGACAGTGCTATGCCTGTCTTTTATCATGTCCTTTGTTGTAAGGTTTAGCCCATATTCCCAAATGGAAGATGGAGAGCAGGAAAACTTATTCAGCATGACAAAACAGTCATTGTGTTATAGAAAAGTGTAGTGTGTGTATAAGTGAAAATGTTAGAGAGAAAAACTCCCAATAAAGAGAGCAAACCTACTGAGATATGTTTTTCTTCTAACACTGCCCCTACCCTGAGAAACAGAGAGAAGACAAACAGAAGAGACATGTAGAAAGGAAAAGGAAAGGCCCATGCAAGTCCAGCTTTAAGGAATCCTGCTCAACAGGGTTGGAGGTATGTGACAGGACATGTGGCTCCTCTTCTTCTCATGAATCCTCTACCCTCAGCTCTATAAACCTCATGTACCAACTTTATTGAGGTCAAAGAAAGACAGTATCTAAAATAATCTTTAAAGGAAAAACAAGTTTTGGACAAAGAAAATCTGTATTTGTAAGGTGCTTTATTAAAAATACTTTTCCTTGACTGATTTCTGTTTATCCAATTAAATATTTTGAGGTGTAATAGTGGTTTGTAGTTTTATCTTCAGGATATATTTTTGATTGAGTTTGAAAAGGTAAGACTTTAATAGACTGTAATCTCAGGATTATTTATGTCTCGCTATGATTAAAAAATTTAGTATTTGTATGTAGCAAGCTCAGTCTAGTCTTAGTGTTCTTCCTGGTGAAAGTTACACAATGCTCATACCTACCTCCTAGGTCTGATTTCCTTAACAGCACTTTGGACTGGATTTGCATCAGCTAATTAGTCATTCCAGAACAGCACAGCAAGTACCTTTCAATCCTAATCTCTTTCTGTGTAATTTATAGTGGCATTTAGTCAGAGCAGAGCATGAATAGCTTCCTATGCTACTCTGAAGAGCTACTCATGCTTCATGTGGCTTTTGTCTCTTAAAAGCCTGATTTACCTGGGTTCTGATCTGCAGAGTCCTGGCAGGAGGGCACACACCACCTCAAGTTTCTTGAGAAAGTACAGTTCGTGATCACAGCTGTATGTCAGACGTGGGGAAAAGAAGATAAAAACTGGCATCATTTCAGGAACATCGGTGGCATCATTTGTCATAGCTCTCTACGAACCTGCTTTATCCTTTTTCCCTTCCTTCACAGCTGGCAACTTAAACTGGCCTCTAGTCTCAAAAAATCCTCTTATTTATAATCTGGTTGGCCTTAATCTACTAACTCAAACTCACGCTGGATGATTTGTAAAATGTACAAAGCAATTTTTAGGCTTCCACAGGAATCTGAGCCCTTTTTGTTCTAGTTTGTTAATTTATCTCTATCAAGAGCGCAGATCTCTGTGAGCCTGAGCAGGTTACAGATCCCTGGTACTCATACACCTTTTTTAACCTGAAGTGTCTCCAGTTTAAAGAAATTTATCTCTCTCACTTGCTCATTTTACTACTTGACTTCAATCAGAACTATCTCCACTGAAGTAATTCTAGAGATTTCATTTCTCTGCTTAAACACACCATCTATCCTCACTTGTACCACCTCCCTCCTCCTACTCATTTAAATGGGCTGTTATACCAGGGCAGATTAATGTCACCATCGTCTCCCTTGATTTAAATGGTGTTTGATTATATCTGTCAGGATATACTTCTCTCTAAGCATGTGTTCTTGCCTGATGTGTTAATCTGATGGAGTAAATGGGCCTAGAGACATGGCCTAATCATTGCACAACATTAAATAGTTAAGGCAAGGTTCAGGCCTCCAGGTACAGACTTGCTGTACTGGCAGTCCCCTCAGGCAGAGGAAAACATGCCACATTTTGATGATATAATGGCCAAAACACAAAAGAAAAGTCGCGTTCTCCAAGCATGAGGTAGTCAGCAAATACCACACTTTCTACATTTTTACATCCCTCCTTCTTTTTTTTTTTTTTTTTTTTTTTTTGAGTGAATCTTAGAAAAAGCTGCTTTGTCTCCAGCACAATTGCAGAGCTGGCACATCAGCCATGAAAGCTGCTTTTCCTGGACCTAAGAAGGAAAATTAAATTTTCACCCTACAGCCAGTCTCTCCCTTTCCAACCCTCCCCTGAGGGAGGAGAGACCATGTCACCTCCTTCAGCAGAGATAGCTTCAAGGTGAGGTGAAAGAATAGGACACTGGCAATAGGAAAAGCCCAAGGAAGCAAAGCAAGGTCTCCTGTTTTAGACCAGACCTTCCTGCAGGAGATCTGCACTCTCCTTCAGAGTAGCAAATTTTATTTGTCATGTGGCATAGCTGGTGCAGTGTAGACCCCTTAAGGCCTTACCAGTCTTCAACCATAATTAAATACTGTTTTTATACCAACTTCTTCAGCAAGGTTGTCCAGTCTAAGAGTACATTTCCTATTGGAGAATCTCTGAAAAGGTGGGAGAATTCCATCATTTGCTGAAAACTCCATAAATTTGGGAGTTGGTTTTAATTCCAAAAGAGAAAGTAAAACTTCAACCAGCAGAAGAATAAAACTTCAATATTTTTTAACTTTCTACATTAGTTTTTACATAAATAATAGTTGAAATAAGCTTTTGAGACAATTGCTTTCAGAGGAGAAAAAATGTAATTATAATATTGGAACAGACTAATGATATTATTGAGGGGTTTTTTGACATTTTTCTATCTAGAATTTTAATCAAAGTTAAACCAAAGACATTCTTGTCTAGTTAAAAAATAATTTAAGTAGGGAAAATTTAGAAAATTCATGCAGAAATTTTTCTGGGAACTTGAGTAGGAACTCAGTGCCATTAAAACATGCAAGTTTGAAAGAAAGCCCCAAAATCAAATTAAAGCCTAAGCAACCCCCACAATACTTATTTTGGATTACATCTTATGGGGCAAGAGTTATATTTCTTATATCTTTCTTGTGACACTCTCTGCCTACCAGAGATGTCCCCCTACCACAGCTCTGAAGTGTTGCACACAAGAATTCATGGGATCACTTTGTTTTCCACATCTCAGCTCAGGGTCAAATCCATTGTAAAGCCCCCTACTCAGAACTGCTGCATCCCAGTCAGATTCATGTTGTATATATGAAAAAAAGGAAATAATGTGAAGAATAGGCTTCTTCCTTGAAATGAATACATCAGATAAGGATGAAAGTCTTCTCTGCCAGAAAAATCTTTCCTCAGCAACTCAGATTTGTGATAGGTCACAAATGAGGAATCAAAGAAACACTGAGCATAGATGATGGCATGAAGGCTTCCTAACAATGGCAGGTGCACTGATTTTTCTCCTTAGCTGCAATTTTATGACTAAGCATAACTTATGAGTGATAATAGAAAGGAAGCATAAAGCTGACAGCCTAATGTATGACTGTGGTCTGAAATGCTAGGAGATAAATGCACAGGGAGAGAAAAATGTCTAGTGTAGTGAGGAAATGTTCTAGAGCTCTGTGATCACGGACTTGTTAATCAGTTTTTTGCCAGTTACACCCACTATCAGGTGTATATACTATGGAAGTAACCACAATAACTTCAAGTTTCTCTAGCACCTCCTTTCTAGATGGATCATTATTTGTATAGTGCTTGGCTGTGGGCTAGATGTCCCCTACAGGAATTTACAGTCTCATTTTATTCATGATGTTCAGTTACTGCAGTGAAAGGAGCCATTTATATCTAGAGACAGGCAAGCAGTAAGAGTAGCAAACAATGGGGGAGGCAATGCAAGAAAAAAGCAAAAAAATCAGGATCCCACAGGTTTTATGCAATGAGAAGTTTGGGATGACTTTCTCTAGCTACAAAGAACAGCTGCTTCAGGGTGATGCTTTATCATGTTATACTTTACATCAGTAGAAATCCTTCCTGTGCATATTCCCTATGTTCATATTCATTCTTCATATTCATAAACATCGGATTCAGCATGATCTAGGGGAGAGCAACTTTCACAGCAATGTGGGACTGTGGTTATCTATAGGCCAAATATCAAAGGATACCCACAAGGACTGCAGGACACTTCATCCCCTGTCCAACTCTGGCAAACAAGTCAGTCCTGCAGGGGTGGGAGAACAGATGGAGTTGTGGAGCCCACACTGCAGCTGAGTAAGTGCCATCAAGGAGTCAAGATGAGCTGATCACAGGAGAGGAGGCAGCCCCACGCCACAGCCAGCTCTGCCTCCTGTCTGTGACCCCCTAACTGAGCCAGGCCCTCGCAGCCCAAGTGTGAGAAAAGTGCACAGACCCCAGGGGAGAGCCCAGCAACAAACCCCCTTCTCCACAATCCTTCATGAATTATACAGGGGAAGAGAAAAAGTGATATGGCAAATAGCACAGAGCGTTGCAATTCCCAGCCCTTGACCTCTTGTTTTATGTTTCATTACCCACAATATCAACGCTTTCCAAAGCCTCCTGCAACAGAGCAAAAGTAAAGTGCTTTCTGTGTCTCCTGAAATGAGTTATTCTTTTTAACCAAGAAGGTTTTTGATAGTATAAATGTGAGGGAAAGAGCTACTCCTAATTACATCCTTATAAACAAAGAGGGTTTGGGGCAAGCAGGAAAAACACATGGAATTAGAACGGCTAGAAAGAAGGCTTGAAAGGATCCTCCTTTCTACAAAGAGAAGCTTATTGGCAACAGGAAAAAAAACTGAGAGAGAAAATGCTCTAGCAATAGGAGTAGCAGTGATTCACCATTCCTAGAATTAGATCTGGCAGTGTTATGCAAAGGCCCACCCATCCATTTACTCTTTTTCATTACCATCATCAGCTCATCCTGGCAAGGGGATAGTGGTATTTGCAATGCTGATACACAGGAATGATTTCTGGTTAACCAATCAGACTTTGTTGCTGGTTAACCACCATTTACTTTGTTACTCTCACAGAATGCCACTACAAAGATATGTTATCATCCTGTATTATTTTGTGTACATGTTGTATCTACCCTTCAACCCTTCGTCCTTTCATACACTGGCTGCACAGTTAACCATGCAGGCCCCTGTGTAGCCAGCACTACATCATTAATGCACACATGTAGTTGTGAGCTACTCAGAGGCACAGAATTCCCCATGAACATGGCCTATAGCTATTTTGACAAAATCCACAAAGAAAAAAAGATATTGTACTTACTATGCAGATAAAAAAATGTTTTTCAACTAGAATGAGACTGTGTGACTTCAGTCAAAAGCCAAATACTTTTTGCTGAACTATGTTCTAATGCTGTTCTTTACACAAACATTGATTGTGTACACAGGATAATAAATGTTGGGAGAAAGTTTTTAGAATTGTTCATCTAGAATGAAAGGTGGATGTATCCTAATCAAAATAACTGTGCATAGAGAAACGAATGAAAGGAAAACAAACCCAGCCATTATCCACACTTGGCCTCACGAACAAAGTGTTAGGCTGAGCCAAGCACTGGTATCAATTTTCTTTGCTTAATGAAAAGGTTTTCCGAGATGTAGTCCTTTCTGCTTCACTGTGGATTGACAATGCATTCTGACCTAATGGAGGCTGATTACTGTTTCCATTATGCAAGGCTGACAGAAGCAATATTTCTTCAAACCACAACCTGTTGTTGAGCCCAGAGTTATTGTAGTGTGACTCCAGGCCACAAAGGCCTTTTCATATCACATGTTCCTCATCTGCTTTGAAGCACCATACGTCCTCTCACATTACGATGGGAAGACCTGTGGGGCTGTCCTGCTGTCACTGCTGGGATTTCATTGCTCAGGATTAAAAATGGAACCATGTGGAAGTCTTGGTTCAACATGAAAACCACATGTGACCCGCACTACACTTCAATTCTCTAAAGACAAAAAAGCACTGAGCACCACAACTGAGAGATTAACTGGGAGGGAAGTCCTCAGCTCCTCCTGATCTCCCCAAGGCTTAACTGAGCACTGCCAGAACTGGCACAGGAAACCACATCCTTCTTGCAAAACAGCAAAGAAAAAATTAAACTGTGTACATCTTGTCCCTCTCCAAGAGCAGTTTCTATTTGGAGGATTTGGGAATTCACCAAAGCAGGGGCAGAGCCTGGGCTGCTCAAGCCAGGCCTGTGCTCAGAGTCACTACACAACCCTGCCACTGCCTCCTTTCAAAGCCACTTGTGTACTTGGCGTTTTGTTTGTATTTGTTGATCACATGAGTCAATGATCTTTTCATCAATTACATTTCACAGCCTCACAGCTAAAGCCAACTCTGCCAGGCTCTGATAGCACACTGGATGCTCATTTTGCTGGGTGCACTATGGGCTGCACATCCCAAGGGGAGCTTCTCATGTCCCTTCCCTCCACAGCTAGTCAGCCTGGCCAATGCAGGGTGCAGCTAAACTCACAGGACTGTGTGAAGTACAAAACCAACAGGCTGGTGTGCTGTCACCAGCAATGTGTCCCAGGCACCAGGAGAAGTGGGAACAGAGGAAGTGAATAGCCAGTGTTAAAGTGACAAGCTTATGGAAAGAATCTGAAGAGAAATTAAAGGTGGAAAGCTCGGTACCAGAGGCAGAAGAAAGGGTATTCAAGTGGGGAGCAGAGATGAGCCCAGCATGTCCTGTGTCTGAGCTGTCACTCAGAGCTACTCTGAGGCTTCTCAGTGTTTTACCTCCCTCTTTCAGCATCAATGTGCTGGGCAGACATTTCAGGAGAGACCCTCCACAGTGCTTTGCTTTGCCCATGTGATCAGTGTCACTACAGCTTGTGGGAGCCCTCAATGTCCTCTAAATTAGATGCATCCTTGCTAAACCAGCTGTGAAACATGCTTGTGCCTGCAGAGCCTCAGGAAAAAAGTAAAACAAAAACCACCAAGAAAAACCCACTACCAACATGAAAAGAAGCCTTTTCCAAAGAATATTAGAGAGCTAACATGGTTCTCACATGCTGGGTGGGGGAGGCCTGAGTCAGCTTGAGGAAGTGGTTGTCTCTACACCACCTCAAACCACTCTCAGCCTCTGAGCGAGTCTTCTCTCAGAAAGAACAAACTAATGCTAAAATATATTCCTTAGGTTTAGGTGCATGCATTTGCTCCCTGTTTGGATTATATTCCCCCTGGTTATCTGCTCTCAGAAAAACATCACAGCAAGTGGCAGAGCACAGTCAGTGCTGGAGGGCATTGCCTGGATCTTGTTCCTGCGTGCTGTGCAGCAGAACCCATCAGTCACAGCTCTCTCCAGCCTCTGCTGACCCTGAGAAGAACAAACCATCTGTGATTGCTTGGAGGATTTCTCCCTACACTTCTGCTGTGGCCAGGGCTTCACCTGCAAAATGGTTTGTTGCTGGGTGCTGGGATTTTGTTAAGCTGCACCCAGAGCAAAACCATTTGTTGCTTTTAAAATAACAACTAGCAGAGTGCGTGGTGGGGGAAAAAAGCCCAAACAAACCAACTAACCAAACAAAAAAAATCACAAAACAAAACAAAACAAAACCCTCCCAACCAATAAAAAAGCCCCCAACCAAACAGAAGAGAACACATTTCTGCCTGTGATTATTCTGCAGGAGCATAACTGCTGTCATGGTGCCACCAAAGACACAGCAGCTGAAGGGCAGAAGCACATGAAAAGCCAGACACCAATCAATTGCCAGACAAGAGTCATTACTTGTGTGCTTGTGGCTTTATTTTTCTGGGGACCAAAGGGGACATAAAGTTCTATATCTCCATGAAGTACAGATTTTCACACCGGGTTGACATTGCAGGTAATCCCCTTCTGTTAATGAAAATACACTGTTGTCCTAAACTTGCCCAACACAAGCAACTCACACTGTTTTACAGCTCTGCACAGCAAACTGACACAGAGAGGACAGTACTTGTCTTCTCCTCTGGCCACTTGTCACCTCCCCTGAATATGTGTAGCCAGGCACTGTGACTCCAGCCAAGCACCCAGGGGTCCAGCTTTGCTTGTCAGTCCAGCCTGAGATGGAGGGATTTCCCTAAATATTGCCATACCCATCCTCTGAGGAGCCACTGAATGGCACCCGTGATCAGCAGTACAATGTCCTGTCTGTGGAGATTTCCTGCTTAAACTACAGAAGGTAGAGAAGGAAACCGATGAAGTGACCTCTTTAAAATCAAGCAGAACCACGAGTAAAACCACAACTCTCCCTAGCTCTGTGCCACAGATTTATTCTTGGAGCCACAGACCACAGCATTAACTTGCTTGACTTCAAAAGCCTGTGTGGGTGAATAAGAACAGCAACTCTTTCTAGTCCCCTTTTGCTGTGTAAGACAATCCTGGTATATCTCACACATCCTTGAAGCTTCCTGTCACTTGGCTGACTTTCCTGTATAGGATACTTCTGATTATCTGCTTACCACCTTTCCTGGTGCTCAGGACAAATCTGGGTTGTGAATTATTCAGAGTGCTGTGTGTGGTGAATATGAATTTTGTTTGCCATTCTTGAGCTACTGAGATCCTACATTGATGCTGTGTAGGAATCAGCTTTGGACATATGCCCAGTGGACAACTATGCCTTGCCATCAGTCTGCAAGACTGTACACTCTCCTAAAACTGGCTGAATGTGGCCCATGTAATGCCTTGGCCAAGGAGAAATGTGCCCACAAAACAATTCCATAAGACATGGATCCACACTGGTATTTTCATATTTGTATGCTTCATTTAAAAGGGTCTGCTATGTGTTGTGGCTTATTTTCCAGGCAAGGCTAAGTCATATTTTCCTAACTCTTCAATCTGCAGCAGTTTCACTCTCCTTCAATTCCCTCCAGTTTGCAGTGAGCACTGCTGCTGCAATCCGCTTCCATTTAGAGGAACAAATAAGTGGCACGGCCCCTTGGAAACTGTTACCACAGGTATTCAGGAAATAGCTGGCAAGAAGACTGCTGCGGTTCACAGCAACCCCTGGGGCAAGCACAAGATTGGCACAGTGCAAAGCCAAGCCAAAAAATTCATAAATGCAGATGAAAAGAAAATTCAGCATAATCCTTTCCCAAAGCCAATCCTTCGTGAACCTCGGAGATGACAGGCTGAGTACTCGCCTGGCTTTCTGCTGACATTATAATGGCTGATAAGACTTTGGCAAACGAGCAGCAGGGAATTAGCTGTGCCTGCAAGAGACCTCCAGTTGCATCTCACATAACCTGAGTGGGAAACTTTACCTCCTGAAAGCAGCACTACAGCACCCTCAGAAACAGAGCTGGGGAGCTCTGCTGTACCGGGGGAGAATATTGGTTCATGGAAACAAAACCACTCTGCAGAAAGATGTTGATAATGGCAACAAGGCAAATCAGGAAAGTGTGCAGCAGAAACACAGCGAGCACCTTGTCTGCTCAGTGTCCACAACCCCCCTGCCAGGCTGATTGCCCACCAATCTGGAGGTTCTACCTTCTAAAATCCCACTTTCTTTCATCTCTTTGCAAATTAGGCTGTAGCTTCCAGGTACTGGACACTGCCTGGTCTCTGATTATGCAGAGGAGTTTCCTCAACACTTCACAGCAGACAGGTTTCTGATATTTTTTTTTCTGCATCCTGGTTTCAAACAGGAGTTTCAGCTTCTACCTAGGCTTATTTCTAACAATAACAGTCAGATCCTTGTTTGCTATAGATGATTATCTCCATAGAAAATAAGGATAACACCTGACTAAAGGTTGTGTTTCAGAGAGCAGTGTGATCTGACGTCCAACTCAGGTCTAGTCAGGCCAGGATATGGAGATCTTGGGGTAGAAATTATGCATTCGAATTTCTGTCAATATGGTGCTTGACTTTTAGCCATAGACTTCTGTGAAAATCCAAGTGCTCTTAGACTGCATGATCTTTTATCACATATTATTTTAAATATTTATTGATTGTTGTTTCCTCTTTTGGGTCTCTGTAGAAACAATTTTAAAGAAGCTACCCAAAAAGCAAGTTAGTACAAATCTATGGAAGCCTATTAACTTCCAAGTAGCCACACTGACTTAAATGGAAAGACTCCAGCTGACTTCATGGGAAGCTGAATCAGGTCAGTAATGAAGGCTGCGAATTCAGGTTTGGTTCAGGCACACAGAAGTTCAAAGGCTTGTCTAGATCTGTTGAATAAATGAAATCACCAAGACTTTTGCACTTTGCAAGAGCAAACGCCACCATAAGAGTCTTGAAAATGAGGATACTGCAAGACTAGCTCTTCTCACAGCACTGCTGCTACACTGAGGATCGAAACAAGAAAGGCAAAAAAGGGAGCATTTGGTATAGAGGTGAACACCGTCTCAAAATGAGGATTTTTTTTCCCCGTTCCTGGATGCTTTACTTTTCTTCCTTTATGGCATTGACTCTTTTCATCAGGAGAAACAGTATGCTCCTCTCTGCTTTCTCCTGTGCTAGCCTTGCTCCAAATTACGATCTTAGCCACACACACTATTAGTTACATGTCCATGGCAATCAGCTCCTCTCCTCAACAAAAGGCTTCTGCTCCCCTATTAACAATATTTCATCGCTGCATAGATAGATACAGAATGACAAAGGCATGTGAAATAATGAACAATGCAATGAAAGCACCTTGGATTTTCCTATTCTGCCCATAGTACAGGACAAGAATGTGGAGACATTTCATGAAATTAGAAAGGCTGCAAAGGCTGATACAGATTAAAGGGAAGACTTTTCCTCTTTAAACATAGTTTATAACCAGTATGTGAAATTAACTGCTGCCTACTCAGAGCAGGACAAGAACAAGATCATATTTTCCATGTCCTTTTTTTAATGTGGAATCTAGTGACATTCATATCATCAAAGCACGTTTTGAAATAAAGCAGCAAGGAAATATTTTAGTTAAAAGAAAATACGAAACAGGAGGCATTGGTCTGCATAAGGCCCTTGTAGGAACTTTCGCTTTTCTGGCTGGATTAACAATGAATTTAAGAGAAGGAGGCTTAGAATAAGATGCTTGAAAGACATTCCCCTGGAGGGAAGGGTGAGATGCAGAGCCAACAAGCCAAAGACCTTCAGATGTCTAGGTAGATTCTGGAGTAGGAGGGGCAGCTCCGTCTATCCCTCAGTGGGAAGGATGGTTGGGACAAGTCAGAATTGCCTTGCTGAACTGTCAGGAACAGCAGGCACAGGGGACACTGAGCTGCCACTGCCTGGGGCAAGAGGGGCAGAGAAGGCAGAGTGTTGAGCCTCTATCTTCCAGGGTGCAGTAGCCAGGCAACTCTGTCCAAAAGCAGCCCAAGCTCTGCACTGCTCTGTGTGTTGCAGTTTGCCAGACAAACCCATCAGTGCCACCTTCATTACTCAGGAGTCTGCACTGTGCTACATAGTGCCAAACATCTCTGATCAAGAAAATTAAAGGCAGTCTTTCTCTGTAAATGTATTGGTGAAGTTTTGCTCAGCTCCTCTTGTAAGCTTGTTTCTGTGCTTATAAATCCCCAGTGCTAGCTTTTGATTTACCTGATGCTACTCCTGACAGCACTGCTGGGAACCACCTTCTTCCACCACTGGCACAAGCAGCTGTCCTGACTGGTCCGGTTGGGCAGTGGGACAAAACAAAGACTATGCTGGACTTCCCCACCAGCTCCTTTTTGTAAGGTGAAAATCTCATGGTGTGTTACTCAAAGATTCAAAAGCTCATTGCAGTGGCTTAATATCCACTGGCAAAATTAAAAGTGATAAGGGATGTTAATCTTCATGCTCCAGGGTATAAACTAATTACCATCTGGAGTCACAGGAGGAGGCTTTCCTCTCTATACTGATACAGCCTTTTACTGTTGCCTGGGAAAATGATGAGTTTGGAAGAGGTTGTTCCTCTCTCTGATGCATTGACCTTTGTTGAAGACTGGATTCTCAGCTAGTGGATCAATGGCCTATTTTGGGATGACATTCCTGTGTTGATATATCACCTTCCATTCAAATTCATCCATTTGATTTAACATCCATTAGCAAGGTAATGCCCCAGAGCCTTGCATTTGTCAAATTGTTTGTTTACCCTTTTTATTCCGGAGATTAGTGCAATCTTACATGCAAAGTGCAAGTGAACACATTCATGGCTCTGTAACTTGCCTCTGGTCTGAAAGGTTCCTGTTCCCTCCATGCCTTTTGGAGGCAGCAGCAGTGGTGACACTGGTACAGACCTAAGCCTTTTATCAATGAGCAGCACGGCAGGTCTATTTGTTTGAGCCCTTGCTGACACCCACACTCTCTATAATTCAGTCTGACAGATTGAGGCCATGTTCCAGATCTCACAAAAGAAGCAGAGGCGGGTATTGATTTTTCTGTTATCATTGGTGATTTGTTGCTTCATTCCTTTAACAAATGTAAAAAAAAAAATAAAAATTAAAAAAAAAAATACATATGGTAAACAGGAAGGTCACAGCTGCAGGTTGGCAGAGCACACAGTGCTGTTCCTCCTGTTCTTCTCTGTCTCTCTGATTCAATGGGCATGTTCCACAGACCTTGAGCAACATCACTGGGTAAATATGAAAGAAATGGCCATGGTGCTGCTTACACCCCAGAGGGACTCAGGAGAAGCATCTTTCACCCTGTGACTTTGAGTGATGCTCCTGAATGCCGAAGCAGAGCAACATCTGCATTTACAGTTTTTCCTGTGCTAGCTCTGGCATGCAGAGAACCTTCAGGTTCATATGGAAACCAGGCCCCTCAGCACACTATGTTCAGGCTTAACTCTAGCTCACCTCAGGTATCATTTGTCAGGCCCAGGCACAGTGCAGATCCTACCACAGATGTGCTGAACACTGCTGGCCACATCCCCTCACTGCTCCAGGCACCACATGGACACCTCTGATCAGGTGCATCCCATCCTGGGCATCTGCTACATTTGTTTGGCAAGCTGCACGTTTGTAGCACCTTACATCTGATGTACAAAGATGCTGAGTTATCAATCTCTCATCTAAACCAACAGAACTCAAACACCTCAATCCCTTTCCTAATCTACTCTATTGGTTCCTGTGCTTTTGGGAGCTTTTTAACCTCCAAGCATACTAAAGTAAACAAAAAATTAATCTTTATGGGTCTGTTGCTTCTATTATACATCATCCTGAAATGTTCAGGATTTCCTTTTTTGCAGCTAAGTCAGGACAGAAGCTGTGCAGATTCAGGTTTGAAACTCCTGGACAGAGTGTGCTTCCAGGTGTGGAAATTAGCCATTTGTAGTAATCTCACTAATTTATTACCAGTGTCTTCAGAATTCTCTTAGAAGATGCTCTACACTGCTTTGTGTTGAGCACTGTGTTAAAAAACCCAAACAAATAAAACAACAGACAGTTTTAGTTGCTCAGGTTTAAGATATTTTGTTTCTTGGGGAAGTGGGATGATGTGGAAAGGCTGGAATGCTCCTGCATATCCTCAGTGGAGCAATGGATAGCAAACACTGAGCACTTCAGTGGTATGCTGATGCCTCTAACATAATTACAAAATATATCAGGGATTTTTTTAGCAGCCTTTCAGACTTTAGGAGAGAGCAGTAATATCTTGGTACTGTGAGCAGAGCCATTTTCACTATCACAGGGCTTTGACAATCAGCTTCCTACGCAGTTTGTTGTGCTGAATGTCACTGAGACCATCTGAATACTGATACTGTTCATGACTTTTTGTTATGTTGCATGTAAAGATTTTATGTATGCAATTTAGAAAAGGCATTGATAAATGGATATAAATCTTTGGAGAGGCCACTGGAAAAACTCATTTAATATCACACTGATGCCTGTGCTGTGTTAGGCTTCAAAAATATTTTCTACCCTTTTTATGAGCTCAGTGACACTGCAGTGATTGTTCTTAAAGATGACTGAAAAACATAGTAAACTCCTGGGAACACTGACATAAATCTGGAGTAACTTTTTTCCTTCTGATGGAGATACCTGTGCATTACGGGGAGTGTTATTCAGCCCAGGGATTGTGTTATACCTGCACTTACCAGTAAGAAGAAATATAGCTACTTAGCTTATTGCATGTGTTTGCACTTTCTCTTTGAAATCCTTGGCTTACTTGCCAAAACAAGTATTTTCCCTTCTCCATGGGAAGTGTTGTGCAATGACTTCTTCTGGCACTGGCTCACAAGGAGCATTTTCTGTTCTCTCAGAGGAAAAGGAAGAAGACAGCAAATGAGAAACCTGCTCCTTTATGGGTCACTGGTCAGACAGAGGGAAGCTGGACCATCAAAATCAGCAGAAATCTTTGTTTCTGTTGCTCCTGGCATTGCTGGCTTGCACATCTTCCAACACAGCCTTGCTCCCATCAGCTGGCTCCATGGAGAGCAGGAGGGCAGGTCCCTTAATGGCCATTCTGCAGCATTGGCCTCAGGGCAGCTACAGGCTGGACAAACACCTGCTCCAGCCAGCAAACACTGAGCTACCAGTGGGTTGGCTTTCACCACTGATAGCCCTACCTCTTCTACTGCCTTTTTAAAGTTTTGCATTATTTTTTACATTTGAAAACTAGTGTGCTGCTTTCAAGAAGGTGAATCTATGCTCCCAGTCAGGACAGACTCCTCTTTGAAAGGCATGAGGCTCACTTGCCACTGAGCCACTGCATTTTTTGGGCACCCTGGCCTGGAGGTGATAACAGTGGTGAGGGCTCAGCACTTTGCACCTCAGGATGCTGGCACATCAATGAATGCAGCTTATTAACACTCCTGCAGCCCCGGGAAAGGGAAGGTGTGACTTTTCACTGCTTCCATGAGCGCTGTGCCAAGAGGTCACTGCAGCGGCTGAAGGGAGTAGGATCACACCAGGCTGTAGGAACAAGCAGAGTCCCAGCACCAATGAGTTCATCCAAATATCAGACCAGAGAGAGATGGGAGTAAAAATGAAGGCACAGAGAGGTGAAGTGATTGACCCAAGGTCAAAGCCAACCTCTTTGCCAGAGCTGGAAACTCAGCTCTCCTGAGTCCATCCGTGGAGCTCTGCTGATAACTCCAAGCAATTTTGCCATAAGTGAAAGAAGTTTTGACAGTCTTTTACTGTGTACAACTGTAATTGTGAACTTGTCATGGCAAATTTCTTGGTCCTGTATGGGATATTACTTTGTCACAATACTCAAGTGATCTAGTAGGAATGCCTTACAAATGCTATTCATGATACACCTCAGGAGCACGATAAATAAAACATAAATGGAACAAACACCCAGGCACATTAATGGAGAAGGCTGTGGGACTTCAGCTACCCTACTTTTCCATTTTTCTCACAGAAATTGTTTCCACTGATATTTTGATTTAAATTGGGCTGAAAGGGAGGAAGGAGGCAAGTTTAATCAGAAAGTTGTCAACAAATTACTCAAGTGGGCAGCATCACTACTCTCAGTTTCATACAGAATATGCCTTTCCTACAGATAAATTGTTCTGTGGCTTTCTGGAGAATGGGGGAGGAAGAATAAAAAAAGACCACTAACACTGAAAGTATTTAATTTTTTACTTTGTTTTGAAAAAAAAAAAGTTGCTAGGAATTTTTTCATTGCTGGCGTGTTTTTGCAAGAAGTAAAAACCTTAAACTGGTATGAAATAGGATCTAATGTAGCATTACCCCTAATTATCACATAATTTTCCTCATTGTTGGGAGATTATTAGAAAAATGTTAGAAAAAGTTGTGCTAACTGAAAGAAGGAAAACCATGGAAACACTTTCTGCTGTAATAGATACAATCACTGATACAATAGACACAATCACCCTGTCAATTAAGCAGGTGAAGAGCTGTCAGCTTTGCCTTTTGACTTCTCTATCCACAGCAGCTCCCACCCTCTCTCCTGTCACAATCCCTTGGTGCTTTCAGCCCCTGATTTACATCAAGAGCTCTGTGGGGTAAGGACTTGTCTCTTGGTATAACTCCTGCAGCATCTCCTATTCCTAATTCCTGCAATTAACAGCAACACCACAGTAACCAAGACCTCAGATGTTGCCCAGTTTGGTGTCAAAGTAAACATTCACCATTATCTTCAGTCTGAGACCACTGTGTCACCTGGCAGCCAAAGGCTAATTCCAACCCAACAGGCTCAAAACCTTCCTCCAGAAAAGTTTCTCTTCCCATCGAGCACCAGTGAGCAGTGGCCCTACTTCACAGTATCCTTTCCTCTCTATCCCCCTCTATTTCTCTAACCCAGATGCCCCTGTAGCAGATTCCACAGCCTCTGATCTGGAGTATTCACCAATAAGCCATTTTTATTGCAAAATCCACCAATCCTTCTCTGGAGCTGCTTCCTGCACCTTGCCTTTATCTCTCTAGTACTGGCAAGATCTTCTCTTTCAACAAGAAGATCCAGCCAGGGATGAAAAGAAAAATGTTGCTCATCTTGGTGTAGTGTAAATTTGTCAACCTAAAGAGAGCTTTCTTCCCCAGATTAACTCTTGTGAAGACACAAGGGATGCAGGATGTCAGAAAGAGGTAACACAAAGCAAGCCAGCCCTATTGCTCTATTTGCATGCCATTGCTTTCTCCCTGCCCACGCTGACCTGACAACAGCAGAGTTTACAACAGGAGATGAGCCAAGTGCAGGAGTGATGGCAGGGCTTGGCAGCTTGGTAAAAGGGGTTTTAGGGTAAGTTTTGCTAAACAAGTGATCTTCAACAGCATTCCTGCACTCACAGTTGTATTGCTGGCAAGGCCAGTGGAAGCCCCCAGGAACTTGGAGGAGTTTGGAAGCAGGGGATAGAGGAAAGATTAATGTCTGGAACCATCATGTACTTCATTGTACAATGATATAATGATGACTGCAGGGGTTCTTTTAATCAAAAAATAAGGTTTGTTCTTTTAAATAAAACACTAGTTCAAGGACAATAGTAAATACCTGCAATACCACAAGTGGCAGAAGAAATGGAGAAAGCTGGCCCAGAATACAAAAAGCATTGTAACAAAAAGCAAATTAAGAAGTGCTTATAAATTGATAGTGTTAAAGTCTGGGGAACAGTAAATGAGGAACACTCCAGTCAGTTAAAGAAAGACTTAGATCATTTAGAAGCTAATTGCAAAGACAGTTCAAAGCTGACAAACACAGAATAATGAGGACTTTTAAATATCTAATACTCTGTGAATCTTAAAATGCACAGATTAAAAAGGTAGGAAGCTCCAAAGTGACAATCTAAGGGTTGTTTTGGGTTTTTTGTGTTCTGGAAATGAAGAACAAAATGCAAGGTCTTTCTTGGGAACAAGTGTGCTAAGTGCCCTTACACTGGGGAGAAGTTTAGCCAAAACAGTTAAATTGTTTAGTAGGTAGCATAAAATCTAAGGAGAACAGCAAGAATAATTTAGAACAAAATTACTTGAAATCAACAGAAGCAGGCATCCTGGTTAGCTATGTATTCTTGAAAATTGTAATAAACATCTGAATTCCTTTGCAGATATGGCCTTCAAGCACTTAAAAGTCACTTTTCATATAGAAGTCAATGTACTTAAGAGTTCACTAGCTTAAATCATTCTCTACAGTGAGAGTAAGGCTTCTGAGTTTCTCTAGTACTTTGGAAAACACCACTTTGTGCCCAAACACAATCCCTGACCCAGTCTGTACAAATCACACCTTCCAGTTCCTTCTGCCAGACCACACCTCAGATTTAAACACACTCCATGTGAATGTTTAGAGAGTAGCTTTCAAGTCTACAAGATCCTGTTGCTCATAACAGAACCAAGCAGTTCTACCATTACTTGTCTGGTGTTTAATTAGGTGTTCTAACATTTTTCTTGTTTCCTAAAATCATGTTTCTTCCCAAATGAGACAGCTGACACGTAGCTCCCAGCAGATCCTGGCTGTTATGTGGCTTTTCCAAAAACATAAAGACCAGAGTCTCTTTCTCCACAGTGGAGCTATTCCACAAAAGTAATAAGGGACCATATTCCCAGGATCTTCTACACTGAAATCAAACTCTGGAGCCAACTCATACCTCTCCAAGCTGACCAGCCTACATCACAGAGAGGCATTCAGTGACATCTCTGAACAACTCCAGTGCTTCATTAAAGCACTAAACTGGTTCTAGACTCAAAGCCCTGCCTGGCCTGTAAGCTGCAGAAAACACCTCAGCTCGTCACAACTAAAACAGTGGTTGGTTACAATATATTAAATAACATTAATGAAAACTTTACTGATCTTCTACAGCACAGTGTACAAACTTGGCCAACAAACATCATTAGGCTTTGCTTAATAATCTTGTAGCATTTGGCAAATATGCTGTTTAATAAGTGCCTTATAAATTTAATAATTTAATTTTAAGCCTTCATTTGAGATATGCAGTTCTAAGGGTGAGCATGTATTTTACTATAAGATATGAAAAAAAAACCCCATCAAATAGAGTAAGTGATTAAAAGACCTCAGAA
Source organism: Aphelocoma coerulescens (assembly GCF_041296385.1). Classification (NCBI taxonomy): domain Eukaryota; kingdom Metazoa; phylum Chordata; class Aves; order Passeriformes; family Corvidae; genus Aphelocoma; species Aphelocoma coerulescens. The sequence goes on along the minus strand of NC_091023.1, from coordinate 20,339,609 downwards.
GATTAAAATAAAAAGGAGGAGAAAAAAAAAGAAAGAAAAAAGTCAAGCAGAGCTACTTGAACACTCTGGAAAATGGTGCTGAAAATTGCCTGGATATGGAGTTTTCAGCCATCTTGTGGGCTACACAGTGTCAGGATGTCATCTGCAGGTATTTAATGGCCAGCATGTCTGTGCTGCTATGTCATTCATACACGAAATATGCTCCTATCAATAAGATACGGGGTAATTTTTGGAGGATTTCACACTCCTCTAGATATGGTCTTGCAGGTACTGAAAGGACAATGGTAAAAACCTATGCTGAAGTCATGACAGGAACCATTTCCCATCAGCTGACCAGCTTGTTTGCATTATGTAGGTGAGAAAACCTGAACTGGAAGAAGGATAATTAAGTAAAGCACCTTGTATTCAGGATAAATTGATGAAAAATAGATGCAGTAATAGATGTAAAGAATGGCTGACTAAGCCATATGGTAGATTAAAAACAAGAGGAAATTAACCTGTAATTATTAGAAGCACAAAATGTAATTCCTATAAAGTTTCAAAATTCACTGAAGGAATGAAATAAAGGCACAGGGTAATGTCTCCTTCCAATTGAAAAGTGAGTCACTGGAGAACAATTAAGAGTTAAAGCCATGTATTGAAACTGAGACAGAATAAGTAGATTTTTATAGTTGTGTTCAAGAAAGGAGAATTAAACTAAAAATACAAGATTAAATAGGCCAAGTATGTAACTGCTGCTGTAACACCACATTTAGAAACCTCATTGAACTAAATAGCTAAAAAATAACAGAGGTCCTGTGTTGCAGGTCTGTTGTATCACGTTCTCAGCTGCTACACACAGGCCTTAACACCACTCATTAAACTCTAATGAGCCAGCTCCACTCACCACACGCAAGGACGTGGACAACACAGAGCATCCTAAATACTTTGTCCATCCTTTTGCCATTGAAATGCAGAAAGTATGATGATGCAATGCAAAGATCCTATGCTAGGATGGAGGAGCATGCCAGGAAATCAACATCTTTTCCATAAGGAAAACTCATGGATAAAATCCTCGTTTATATTTTTAAATGGGAAAAGCTTATTTTTTTTTTCCCCACCAGGAGACTGAAGTTGTTAAGAACCTTTTCAACATTTAGGCATTATCCAAAAGCTTTCTAACTGGTTTTGCTTTAATAGATACACAGAAATGAAAATTAAGACAAAGACATCAACTGATGGCCCAGGCTGCCACAGTTTGCAGACCCCCTAACCCAGGATCTGAACCTTACCACGTGAAAAATAGTACTTGTTAAGAAACACCCACACAAAGAACTTTCATTTGCAATATTTGTCCAGGTAACCCACACCTGGCAGCCTTACAATACTTCAATTTATAAGCCTCAGAAAGCTGAAGGAATGCCTTTTGAATATCCCTGAACTGGTGTTGGTCTGTGTGAAATCAATAGGCAGCATTCATTTAGCTGGAGGTTGAATTCACGCCAATTATGACTGAACTGGAAGGTCAAATAAACACAGATATTTCAAGATTAAGGTTTGGGAAAATTAATTGACCTTTCATACTCTTCTCTAAAATTACATCTTTAGTTCTGGGAGCAAATAAGGGGAGCTGGAGCTCTACAGTGACTAAATCACATTGCTGACACGTGAAGTTACTGTCCATAGCTTTAATTTAAGGAATGATGCCATCGACGACTAAGCACAGGCATAAACAGGCTCTGGGGTTTCCTCACAGCAATTCATGTTTTCCAGCCAGTGTAATGGCTTCTGGAGGAGAGAAAGGCAGGTGCCACGTCCTGCATTGGACAAATAAGTAAATAAGTGGCTGTGATTGACAAAGCTCTGGCTGCTGCTGCATTTTCGTTTGGCATTAGTATGTGTATGTGGGAGAGGCAGTCCTTGCCCGGGAGGGTTGGCCACCTAAATGACAAGGAATGGGGATGAAAAACCAAAAATATCCTGTCCCTCACCCTTGTCCATGGTCAAACATACCCCTAGAAGCCACACCTGGTCTTCTAGTCTCAGATGTGCACCTCCCTCTCATCACAGAGAGGAAAAAGGTGACCTCTCTCTTCAAAGAGAAATCAGCCCCAGTCACAATAAGTCAACATTCCTCAGAGGCACTTGCTGAAGCTGGGCCAGGCACGAGGGACAAAAGAAAACTGGTGTACGTAGTAACTGTTTCACAACATTGCTTCAAAGTTTCTCCAAATGATCCAATTTTTATGCTATTTATCTGTGCAAGAAGGAAAATACAGCTCACCTGAGCAGATTATAGTGTTGCTGCAGGATTAAGATTTTAAGCAAGTCTTGTCATCTTTTATTAGGCATAACATAAGAACACACTGGTAAGGCATAAACTGCATCATTGCTAGGTAACATGAGATTTTTCAATTATTATTGTTCCAGTCATCATCGTGCTAGAACGTGTAGAGGTTTAAAAGGCAAATACTGTAATTATACCCACAAGAGTATGTACATGTACATGTGTAGGGGTGTCCTTGCTGGGTTCACAGGTATGTACTCTTGGCAGGTCTGGTTTTTATATGAGATGTTTTTTTTAAAGGAAGTGCAGCAATAATTCGGGCATTCAGACTTCCATTAGCGTTTCCTTCTTGTAAATATGCAAACCAACACGTTCAAGTATAGGTTAACTTATCCCATCTCATTTATTTCAGAAATCCTAACAAGGCTATAGTTTGATAGTAATCTTACTGAGATTCAGGGTCTGGGTGGTGAAGGGAGAAACTCACTTTTCCTACTAATAATCATGTAGCACTGGTTGCAATTCAGTGGCTCTATTTGAATGAAATTCAGGTCAAGAAGCTGTGGGAAATCAATGAAACTGTTTCACTGAATTCCTGAAATTTTGGATAAGGTTGCATTTGTGCAGTTTAGCCCAATGCTGCCAAAGACACAGGTTGTGTCCAAGACACAAAAGCAGGTAAATAATTTAATTTCTCCTCATCTTCTGTGACCAGCAATTCTGCCCAAAGCCTGATCCCAGCACTTGGTTACTTCTGAAAAAGAGAAGTATATCTCAATCAAACCAGTAGGTCTGGCCGTACCTACTGCTGCCCTTGCTTTTCCCTGCTGTCTGTAGATGGTTTCAGTCAATATAATGCATTTCCCCCCCCCTTAATCCATCACTCCGTTGATCTCTGAACAATCCCAAACTGGAAAGGTACTGGAACCATTTAACATTTCAAGCAGCACAACTGCCCAGAACAACTTCTACTGAGGAACCAAATGGAAAGGAAAGGTTTAAAACACTCCAGCACTCAGCACCTGGGAATATTATAAGATCCCAACAAGAAATCCTGCTCCTGGGCTGTGCATGTTAGATATTTGACATATTCATGAAAACCCTAAAAATAAATTAATTGGAATTTTAAAGGCTTTTGTATCCCTGAAGGCCAGCTCACCACCACCAGTACAGTTTGTTATCTGTCTGAGCAGTTAACAAACAGCAGGAGCTGCACAGCCTGGAATGGTCAGGGAAGAGTCTGGAGCTGTTCTGCTACAACAGGAGGGAAATCAGGGATAATTACAGGCTGAATGAGTTGCATAATACAGTGTGCATCCTCAGCAGTACATTGTGTCCTGATTACCAGCACAGAAGCTAGAGCTGCACTGATATTATGGTTTTAAATTCAGCTGTCTTTTTTTTTTTTTTTTTTTTTCCTAAGAGACTGAATGCAAGAGGCAGGAACAACCAATTCCAGAGATGAACAAAAATTGGTCAGGGGCTCAGAAAGAATTGTATTGTCTTCTGGCTGGCAGTCTGACAGGCACAGATTTCTGTGTAGCTCTGTGTCTAATAAATAGGTGGAAAGGCCTTTGAACAGGCTGGATACCTCTTCTAAGGTCTTCATTAAAAGCTTTAAATTTCAGGACACCACTCTCCTCTAGCTTCCAAGGGGTCAGGAAACCTATTTTCAGTGACTGCTGCCCAAGGGATAAATAATGCCAGATCCTGGCACAAAGAGAAAGGACGAAAAAAAAGAAACAGCTGCTCAGTCTGATGTTCAGAGGCTGCAAAAGGATGGATTTAAAAATGAAAGTTACCTGCCACGTGCCAAAATGTCCAAATAGGCTTTGGGTTCAGTTCCAGATCTTCAAAAGGAATATTTTCAATCATGTCTTCACAAGGGTTTGAAACTTCTTATTAGCCTGCTCCTGAAGTGATTTTTCTATTCTCACCTTCTAGAGAGGCTTGTCCCTTGCTGAACATCCCATGCTCCATCTCTTCTGGAACTACCCCCACCATCTGGACAGTTTGTCACAGCCATTTTCATTTGGTTTTCATGTAATTTCTCACTGCATTACATTGCAAATGGATTAAACTAATTTACCTCCTTCTTATGTTAACAAACAGTTTTTAGTGAAGTTATGGCTTCCTTCAAAGACATTTTTTCTTTTCATATCTTGCTGTACATAAGATACCCAAAGAGCCTCTTCCAGATTTCATTATTTAATCACTTCTGATGGGAAAAATCAAAGGCATATAGGACTGATAAATTTGAATTTTCCTCAGAAGCAAACATCAAAATGTCCCACCACTGGTTTGGCACAGACATGCAGTTATAGTTGTATATTCAGATCCAGGTGTGTGTATATATATATAAATACACACACTAGTGGTCACCTTGCATTTATGCTCTCTAGAGTAATTCTTCTGAATGTGTGCATTGTGTATGGTATTCAGGTTGATGTATACACTACAGAATTTTAATTTTCATTCTGAATTAATTAAGAATTAATGACTACTCAGAGTGCTAGTCATGTCTTAAAATGCTATTTTTCTCAAAGGAAGACAGTGGCAGAATAAGTCAACTCTGAAGAGTACAATTAGATGCAGCTTCATGAAAAGCATGAAGAGTTCAGCACATTAAAGGATATTATTTTACTGAGCATGTTATATGCAGCGAATGAACCTTTTGTATGTCTGCAAACCATTTAAAATTAATTTATTTTTCATTCTGTCTTACATATTGTATTAGAACTTCAGCTATGCAAGTACCCTTCATTTCTTCAGTCATTAAAATTAATATATTAGCATACTCTGAAGTAGGGCTGGACCTAAAGTTAGAACAGTTTCCAGCACTGCACAGCAGAAGTGCTCTTAAAGGATTCAGAACCCTGTGGTCATCATTTCTCCAATGTACTACCAAGTGTTACACCATTCCCCCCTCTCCATGGGAGGGTAAATCAGCAACAGGGAGGCAGTAAGGAATTTTAAAAGTAGCCTGGTTCAGCAACATTTCCGCTGTACAGGATTCCCTGTGGGTGTGTTTCTTGGGCTGGCAGTTGGAGAGTGTGAAAAGAAACTTTCAGCTACAAGAGATACGGCACCTGGGAACGAGCCCCTGAGGCAATCCATCTTCCTTGGCTGGAGATGGGGATAAAATAAGCTGGGATCCCGAGAAGCACATTATTTCCAATGCATTCTCCACTGAGGATTATTAAGCACTGACAGTATGCTTCACCCAGGGTTAAACGCATCCCACGGAGAGGAATTACGCAGGCCCATATGCCACGTTGCCAGAGCCAAGCAAATATTTTTCAGGCAAATATTTTATTCACAAAAAAGGACTTATTTCTCAACTGAAATGATTTGCAAATGCAGATCAAATCCACTGAATTGTCTCAGTGGTTTAATAAAACCAGGGAAAACAAACTTCTAAAAAAAAAAAAGCGCATATTTTATTCGAGTAGTTTGAAACAACAAGTCTCATCTTTCTGTTTTGTGTCAGAATTATTTCTCTTGCATTTGGCATAAGATATTCCAAGATCTCTGTAAGCAGAAGCCTTCCTTCCCTACATTTTGGGTCAAAGCTTAATTTCACACAAAATTATTTTCAGAGGTTTGTGGGTAAAGAGTCATCTTTATTGGAAAAGGCAGTTGCTGTTATAGTTAGAGTACCCCAATGTTTTAGGACCTGATAGTAATTTAGGTAAGTGTAAAAAAATATTTGTTCAAGTGAAAATTGCAAGGCTAGGCCAATTTTTATGAACTGTGAAACCAAGGTGCTAAAACATGGGCTGTGTGTCTTGGGCAGACGAGAACATGAGGAGAGAAGCAGAAAATGAAAGAACATCCACTGAGATCCTACAAGAAACAATATCACCGCTTTTCGAAAAGCTTCAAAAATTCCCAAGCCAACAAGACAATTCCCATCTTAAAAATGAGGAATGCTCTTACCCATATTGAGGTTTAAATTTGCTAAGGCTAGGGATGGGATTTGGGCTAATTTAATCTAAGACAATGGGAATACAGAAACTGTGCACAGAAAACAAGGGCAGCAAGACACAATCATAATAACAGAGTTCAAAACCCTCCAGGAGATGAACAGATGATGCCAGTCATCAGTGGAACAAAGGAAAAAAAGGAGATGAAATTCGAGGGGAAGAAGCATTTTTACAGCTCCAGCTAAATAAAATCTCTAACTCTCCTACAGTGTGTTAATGTTTATTGAGCAACAGAAATACAAAGAAAAATGAGACAGCAACGTTACAGCCACCCACAGCTGTCCTCGGGTTATGCTTGTAGGGATAAAAGATGAAGTGGTTTAATACCTTCTAATAAGATTGAGTCATACCACCTCCTCTCGTCTGCGGCCTTTGGATCAGCACAATGGGAATGTCCTCACCTCGGCAGGCTCAGGGATACCTACACTGTCACAACTTCCCATTGTGAGAGCAGAACCCTTGGGAGGGAAATGAATATTTCTGTGTCAGACAGGCACAGGCAATGTGCCCGCACTTATGAAAAGGATTGCGTGGCGCAGGAGCCCGGGAGAGCACAGGACCACATCTGCCAAAGGAGAGGAGCCCTCCCCACCTTACAAACACACTCACACCCGGGACTGGGGCCCTGGTTGCAGACACAGTCTGGAAATGCAGGCTTGGACACGAGTGGGGATACAGCCACAAGCAGGAGACAAAGGAGAATCTGCTACAAAAGCAGAATTTATGAGAGTCACCTCCATTAGCAAGTGGATCCCCAAAACACACTAACATGTATTTCACCACACCACTTCATCCATGTCAGTCCTGGGGCTTGAAGTCAGCAGGAGAGGTGACTTCAGATCTCATTTTAATTCATACTCAGAAAGTCCAGAAACACCAAAGGTATCACTGCTTTCATTCCACCCTTCTATGCATGGGAATGTAATAGCCGTCCTTCTCTGATATATCACCTTTCTTCAAGAACCCCGCTTATTAAGTGAAAAGGGGGGAAATCATTTGCAGGAAGAGCAATTAGTCAGTGCTTTCCTTAGATATCCTCACTTGGAAAAACCTCTCAGCCTCTTCCCTCCCACCTCTCTCGAGGCTGAGCTCTGACAATAGCACTGCTTGTTTCCTTGTATGCTTAACTAGAATATGGGACATCACACAGCCTTTGCATGATTCATGAGGAATACAACACACATCTTCACTTTTATGAGCAGCAGTATATTGTTGTCATTTTACAGATGCAAAACTGAGATGCAAGGGGATTAAAAAGGAAAAAAATTTCCCTTTGTTCCTTCCATTTTTAGGATAATTACTTTCCGCACACATGAAATTATGACAGGGCCTTAAAAACTGAGACTTTTGGTGCCTGGTGGCAGAAGGCTCAGCAGCTGAATGGCCCCCCCCATACATCAGTGGAGCTGTCCCTGCAGCAGGGAGGACAGGCTCAACACCAGAGTCATGAGGGACTAACCTCTGTGAGGCTTGGGTGCACACAGGAGGTCCTGGCACATTTTCTGTTTGGACACAGGGAAAGCATCTCCAGAAGGTCCCCCACAGCCTTCACTCAGCATGAAGGATGTGTGTGAATGAGAAGTTTGGTGTTCCCAAAGCAGGCAGCCCCTCCTTCCATGGGTAAGACAGGTCAAGCTGTGGTGTCTCTGCATTCTGTCACTTTATTGCTCCTGCAAGGCTCTCAGGGGATGTTATCAGCTACCAAGGAAGCAAACCCAGTCCTTCCCTAACAGGTGATAGCATTGGAGTGAATGGCTCCTAGATCTCTGTTGTTTGAAATCTTGAGTGTAACTTCTAATTTCAGCCCAAGTGATTAAAACCTGGTGTGATTAGAAAGAGTAAAAGCCAGAAGCACCTACAGTCAGTCTCTCCCATGATGGAAAGCCAGTGAATACTGAAAGATGCATGTTCCAGTTCGGGTCCTAAAACAAAGAACAATACAAGGTTTGTGATTTAGAAGGGTCTATGCCTCTAAGCAGGCACCTTATTCAAATTCTTGCTCCCCAGCCCTGCTCACTGATAAGTGGCATTGGCAGCTCCTCTGAAAATGTATCCAGAAAAAGAGCTGGAAGCAGCAGTATAAGCATGAAGATTTATCACCAGATTTTGACATGAACTGCACTTGTCATTCTTGTCCATGACAGAGAGGATAATCTTCTGAGAATGGTAGAAGGAAACACAGATATGAAGTAGGGAAGGATGTTTTGCAATATGTTTGCTTTTCCTTTCTCTTTTTCCTTCCTCTCCTCCATGATGATATTCACCTAGAGAAGACCAGTTCCACAGCTCTCCAGACCCACAAACCCTGGCACATATAAGCAGAACTCCTTTGTCTTCAGTACAGAGAGAGTTTCTATCAGCTGAAGTGTCTGAACTAAATGAATGTAAACACAATCTTTTACAGCACGTGAAAAAGCATCTCAGCAATAACAGCAACTATCTGATGAAAATTCACTAAAAGCATCAGCATTCATCAGCGTAAAATAAATTTTTAAAAGGCAGGAGAGACCAAATACTTCTGAATTTTAAGTGTATCTGCACTCAATTCAGCTAGTTTCAGGAACATGGTTATCAAAAGATCAACATGAGCTCCAAGTGAAAAAATCTCACTAAATATGTCCAGAAAAAGGTATAGTCCCTCTAGATTCATTTAACCTGGAATGTAATACAATTCTTACTGGGACAGATGGCCAGGTGATGTCAATTTTGGATTACTTTCTTTCCTGAAATAGAATCTTATCTATATATGCAAGTGTGTTTTCCCTCCACTTGGCCACCCTCCCCACTTTACAACAGGTTTTACAGTATTAATGATTGAAATTCCTCTTGGAAGCATATTACTCTGTGAAAACCTTGGCCTTCATATTTTAAGAAAGTAAATTTTAGTCATTAAGGTTGGACACAAAACCATGAGACCTCTGAGGTACTGAAACCAACTTAGTCCAACTTCACTGAGGGCTTTCAATTTACAGAGCCTACGAGCCCACCCCTTGTTTTGTGTTTTTCTGCCCTGTCTTGATTTCCTCTACAATAACTTCATGTTTTCCATCAGGGCAAATAAAATGCATCCCCAGACTTTAGTTTTGATAGAACAACTCATCTAAAAAACCCAAGGTCAATGTTAATAATACCTCGTATGTTTTGAGTGCAGTGGAAACAATTGTGGCGAAACATTCTCCAGCCATGGCTGTGATTCAAACATGAACTGGGGCAAGGCTAACTCAAAACAGATGACAGGAAATAGTGATATGTAAATAACAATAATGTGAACAGTGGATTACACTGTCTGCATTGGGAGAAATGTAAGCAACCCGTCTGTTGTATTCATGGAATTTTCCAAGTTTTAACCTAATGTTTTACTATCAAAGAATATCTATCATCTGTGATGTGAAAATTTTAATCAACCAATGTCCCATTATAAGCTGGGGTTTTGAATATGGCATTTTTAATAAATTTAACTGATCAATATATAGATTAACACAGCAATCCTTTATTGCTAAATATATTTATATTGATATCAACAGTACAAGACTTCAGGTTTCTAACCCTTTATAACTCAGAAAGCTCTATACTGTTTGATTGTCTAACTCTGTAACAACAAACATGCAGGAAAGATGTCATTAATTTGGAAAGTAATCTGGAATCCAATTCTTTCAGACAATTTATTCCCCAAAATAACTCCCCCAGCTTCAAATATTTAAGAACTTCAGTGCTGTTTCATTCCCTGAGTGAGCTCATTTGAAGTCTTTCTTTTAAAGCAATGTATATTGGCATTGACTGCTCTGAAATTAGTTTAAGTTAGATCAGAAATAGACCTATTGCCTACAAAAACCTTATCTACTATAGATCAGCGGTTACCTCATGGTTACTGGAAAATATTTCTCCCTCCCTCTTTAATCCTGCTCTAATTGGGTTTTTTCCTCCTTCTTTAGAAAATAAACATACCACATAAAAGTAGAAACAAGAGACAATTAAACTTCCCCACCCCTGTAATTCTGCATCACTGCAGACTTCAGATACTGTGACCCAATTCCCTCAGGCCTCAGATCCAGGAGTAAGACAATTCTTTCAACATAGGTCAAAGACCTATAAAAGCAATGTTGTTGGGAAGGGCTATAGCAACAGGCTATTCAAAGTCATCCAAACTCCAATGAAAAGGAAATATTAAGAGCCAGATTTAGGACTTTTTCTGAGTTTAAGGTAGATGAGAATCTGGCCCAGAATGAACAACAAATCATTTGTTAATTTCCTTTCAAATAAGAATTGCAATATCTCACAGGTTAAATCTGTTCAAATATGATTCATTTTACTCTTGCTACAAAGCTATTTTCCATCATCTTACTCCACGTATTTCCAGTTCTGTGTGGGTCTCAGCAGACACTGAAAAATACAAAGCCTTTTTCTTTCCTTGGATTCAGGAAGCTGAAGTTGTCCTTGGCTCAGAGCATCCAGCCCTAGATTACCTGTTACCAGCATGTGCCTGGGACTCAAGTTTCATCTCTCTGCCCTGAGCAGTGATGATGTGGATACGTGCATTTCTTTAACTGTCTTCTTCGTCGTCTTGGTGATTATTTTTTCAGATACACAATACCTGGAAATATGCTGGGTTTTCCTGATAATACATTAAAATAAATTTGCCTGTAAAAGTAGTGCTGAAGTTTCCATTCCAAGCTGATAGCAATCACATAATCTAGGCCAGAGTTTACATCTGGGATAGACCAGCCGAGTGCTATTTAAATCTAAAAATATATGACAATTTATATCAGTTGAGAATCAGACCAGCTGTTTCTAATGGGGTTTCATTTAAAGCAATTAGAAAATGTAAAGTTGGAAATCCTATCATCTCGTTAGTTTTCCAAGGGCTATTATCTAGTCTGTATCGCTTCTAGAGGAGTGGAGATCTTCTCCAATTACTCATTCCTAATTCATATGCCAGACTCTCCAAGCTTCTCCCTCCACGACTTCCCGGAATGCAAAGAGAAGCTGCTGCATCACCTAGTGGCTGAAGCAAAGCCTTCAGGGGAGTAAGAACACTCCTGAGAACGGGTTTCTTCCCCCAGTGCTTCTGTCTCTCACTTTTATAATGCACAGAATTAAGTGAATGCAATAGGTAGATTTTTTTTTTTTTTTTTGGGTGCATATTTTATTTAGAGCACTACTATTTGAATATCTAAATACATGAAAATAGCTCCTCAGTGGAGACTACATTCCCTTACAGGGTGGAAAGCAGAAGTTATCACACAGAAGAGGAGCCAGGCAGGTCCTCCTCAGTTAAAGGCTTCGCCACCTGACCCCAGGCATGGCTTGAGCCACCAGAGCAGAAAACTGTTTCTTCTCTCAAGCCCAGCCCAAGTGCTACCATCTCACATGCTACTCACCTAGTCCACAAAACTTGGGTGATTTCACTGCACATGAATTACCCTCAAACCTCAGTCTCTGAGTAAGAGCCCCTACAGAAAGGGGGTTCAGCATTATTTTGGATGCAGTCGAAGGACAGACTTTTTCCACTATGATTGAACAGATTGTTACAACACAGGTAGAAGGAGAACTGGCCATACTATAACTCTGAGTACAACTATTAAAAAAGAAGCTGAATTCCATATTATTAGTGGTAGAGAAGTTGAATTCCATATTGTTATTATTAGATCTGACCGAGAGGTTTTTCCTCAAAGTGATTTGCAATGAGAAAAAAAAGTCAATTAATCAAACAAAAAAAAACTCAACAAAATCAGATTTTCCCAGACTGGAATTTGCCTTGGGAAGTACTTTCTGGTCTCTTCTCCATGTTTAGTACTCGTGGAAGCTGTGAAAGGGAGTGCAGCATGCGACAGACCACATTGCAAAACCATCTAATCCTGCACTTGGATAGAGGGAAGAGACACCTGAACTACATTTTCCATAACGTTCCCATAACATTGCACTGGCTCGAAACAAAACGTTAAATATTTCTATACTACAGTGCTCTTCAGAACTCCCTGTTCATAAATTTTTTCAATATTTATTTCAATTCAGGACAGAAACATGGCAGAATATCAGAATTTTCTATGGGTAATGATTTCCAGTGTTGGCATAGCTCAAATAACATTTATATTTTACAACACAGCTTTTCCCCCAGAATATTTTTTGTTTCAGTACTCTCAGGATGACAGGACAAGCATTAGAAATTTGCAGACGATTATGCTCTTTTGAGATCTTAATTTTAATAGCAACCCAGAGCATTGTTACTAAATACAAAGTGATAACACTCTACCTATGTAAAAAAGTTACAAGTTACTCGATACAGGCGGTTGGCTTGGTTTCTTGTCACTATCTTTCTCCCTCTCAGTGATAGGGAAAAGCAAAGAAAACCTCTAGGAACTGTGTATCCTAGAGGAAAATTAAATTCTTCCATAGACAGGCCCCAGCATAAAATCGTTTGAGTACCAAAAACGCTGCCAAGAAAAGTTTTATATCCGCACATGCAGGTTGTTAATACTCGTGGTATTTTCAAACCTTACACCTGGAGCTTCATGACACATGTCAGACTTTCACAGCCTCCCAGGAAAGCTGCCTGCTTGGTGAAGCCTTTGTCAGACACTTCCTCTGATTCATGTTCTCTACAACATGTGCTTATATCACTGTTACTCTGGTTAATAACCTGACCCTGAAAACTGAAAATATACCACAAATCACCACCATGGAAGAGCTTACGTCTCAACTTCCTGACTGGATTCAAAGTTCAAATGATAAACTCATCAGTGGGTGTACTGCTTTCTGTTACTAGTGGAGAGCTATTAATCTTCCAAAAAGAGCTGCAATGACTTACTCCAGATGATAACTTTGTGATGGGGAAAGCAAGAAAAATTGTATGGCAATCACTGCTGACCCCTGCCATTAAAATGCCATTTAGCAACTCTTCAAACCAGGGCTTCAAACCCAGTGGGCAGCTGGCCAACAAGATCAAAGTCAGTGGGAGCTGTGCCTGAGTGAGTAAGTATTAATAAGTGTCCAAATAAGGCACTTATCCAGAATGCAAATATTTCTTCCTTATTCAGCATGTGGAATTCCCATTGATGTAAATGAAAGTACCATGTGTGCAGACAATGCAAACGATATCTACAGCATGGATCAAGGGAAGGAATTTTGCCTGCAGTGTTATGAAATCTCAACCATTCATCCAGCTCAAGAACCACAGGCTGCAGAAAAAAAAAAAAAAAAAAAAGTTGCACATATTCTGTGTGAGAATCACACCATCCACCATCTCAAAACCTTCTGAACTGGAATAGGGCTGTTTTTCAATTGCCAAGCTGAAGAAGTGAAGAAACTTGATGGGTTTTGCACAGTGACAGAAAATGAGGTTTATCAAATAAAATAAGCTATTTCTTGTACGTGAATAAAAGTGTCAGGATATTTTTAAATGACCTTAGCTTAGTTCTATACCCCAGAAATGCAGTGTTTCTAATGCTAATGTGCAGGCACGCTGACTTTACAGCACATTTATAACTCTTTGAACAAGAATACAGTACCCGCCTCTGTGTCAGTCCTAGAGGACACGAGTACATAATTTTAGTTCACCTCCCTGATATGGAAATCAGAAAACTTGCTCCTCTGTGGCTGAGTTTCAGAATTAGGCTTTATTTACAAGTAAATCAAAGCTCAGATGGACTGAAAGACACATCATTCATAGACAATGATTTCGCTTGCAGACCTAATGGATCTGGACAAATGACAAACTGACTGAAATACATCTGTAACTAAATGGCTGAGATGTGAATCATTATCATTCATAGAGGTCAGACTACCCAGGTTTCAGCAGTGTTCTTCTGACTGTTAATATTCTTGAAAATGTTTGCAAATGCCCCAAGTTGCATGTTGTTTTCTAGTTGTCATTCACCATTTGCTACTCCCTGTCAAAATGTTTCAGTCATTAAACCAGAGAGCAGAAAATATACCACATGTCCAATCACACATTGTGAATAATAAAAGTAGACAATTTGTGAACAAACCCAGAATCAGAATAGAATTCATGAAAATGATTTAGCAGACATCTGAATAACAGATCTCTTTCCAGAGGACAGCAATGATTTGCAGGTTGCTTCTTAATTAAAAAGGAAACAGTTAAATCCATCAAACTTTGTGTTTTGAAAAATTCTATTACTGTAGTCCAAATATTTCATCTATATTTCTGCTTTCAAAGTGGCTTGCAGGAGACTACTTCAATTTACCTTTTTTGTTTTGACAAAAATAACATTTATTAGGACTTCAAGTTGAAAATGCTTATCGAGAACATATGACAAAATACATTCCAGGGGAATATTGATTATCTCAGAAGTAAGAATGCTAAGCCCAGGAAATGCAAAGAAAAAAGTTAAATATTACAAGAAATCCAAGTATGTAAAGATAAGGAAGAGTTTGATGGGTTCAGCTTTAATTCTGCCCATCATAGTTTTGGAAACACATCCCAAGAACTGACTGAAAAACTCAGAGTTCAATATGCACTATGCAAAGTGGCTTGGAAGCCTGATCTCTCTCGGAGCCTCTTCTCCTACTGAACCAACATGCAACCATTTTGTAGCAAAGGTAGATGTGACAGCCCAGTTCTGATTCCCCCTGAAGTCACACAACAGAGCTAAAAAAGAGCTATTTTTGTAAGCACTCATAACACCGAGTGTGAATATTTGCAGAAAGCCCACCCAAAAGTAAAATGCCTCTGAAGGACTGGTAAGTGGGATTGCTTTTGGTGTTATCAGCCACACAGCTCATACACAAATGGAGTAATCACCACAGTGCCTGGGGTCTGCTCGTTACTCAGTTTTTCCATTTGTTTAAAGATTGATATTCTGGCATGTCTTTGGACCAACATCAGTGCATCCTATGGCAAAACACAGCATTAGACCTTGATAGTGTGCCTGCTGCCACATAAATCTGCATTGCCCACATCTGTTCTCGGTACAGAACACCCCTGCCCTGACACAGGAGCTTTACAGCTGATCAGATTCCACTTTCTGTGTTCATGGTGCTCATTCTAGACAGAATTTGTTTCTACACGGAAGATGAACACGTGGCTATTTAAGCCACAATTAAGCCCTCAGAAATAGGCCTTAAGTGACGCATAGGCTGCTGTCAGCTCCCTAAATTTCACCCTATGTAATTTCTGCTATCGCCCACTCACATTATGTTATTGTCTATGGCTTCAGAAAATTACTACTAGTGCATGCATAACTTCCATTCAACAAAGAGCCTCAATGATTGTTTTCTTAAACGCCCTCTGAGCTTCCCATATTGGCTCTTGTGCTTTTACAACAACATTTCCCCAGTATGAAACTTCTCTCCCATCTTATATGGGAAGGAGTATGATTCAGAGTTCACCCTGGAACATCTCATCAGGGAACAAGAATTGGATATGCATCATTTCCATTCCTAACACTATACTGACCTCTAGAGTAAGAAGTGCTGCACACCTGACAAATCGGCTGGATAACTCGGAGAGAAGGAGAAAGTAAGACGAGGTCTCCCAGAAGCTGTCTGCCCTTAGAACAGGTCCCAGGAGCAAGGCACTGGGACAGCACAGAGCCTTCAAGGCGGACATGGATCTGCTTGAGCTGATAATTTGGATTAAGGTTCTGGCCGTGCCTTATCCTTCATGAGCAGGACTGGGAGTCTCACAGCAGCCCATGCAGCATTTTTCATTCTGATTCATGTCCTGAGGATTAGAAAACTTCAGGCTCATATGGACTGGCAATGGTTCACACAGCTTCAGCTCTTTACTCCCATTTTCACTTTTCAAACAATAGTGTTTTAAGATCTGAACATGTTCTCAGCTATATCTCCTCTAGGGAAAGCAATATAAAATACGTTCACAGTTTTCTCTAATGATATCAATTTCCTTTGCCTTCTCTTTTCCTTTTTCTAAGCACTCAACTGAAATATTGATTACAATACTTTTCAAGTATGCATGAGCTTTTTTCAGGAGAAACTTTTCAAGGTTTCAAAAGCATATTCCAAAAATACTCAGCTTGAAAGAAGGCTTTACTTGTCTTCACCTGGATTTCTCCAGGAAACCTCTATGGACTCTTACTGGTAAAGTATTAAAATGTGAGTGGAAAACAGCTGCTTTACACCATATTGACTGGGCTGTCTCTTAGGTATAGTCAAGAAATAGAAATGCCTAAAACACATTACTGAGAGAATCCATTAAGAGACACATGGCTCCCATTCAGGCTCTGGACAGCCCACAAGAGCAGTATGGACAACCCCTGCCAGTTTCAAGAACTGCCCACAGAATCAGCTGGCTAAGTTACACTGTCAGCCAAGTGCCTAAAAATTTCATTTTACATCCCGAGTACAAAGTTCTCTGGACTTTTGAAGCTGTCTCACAAATCAGTTACAGATATTTTGGTGTGATGGATTTGCACAGTGATCACCTTCAACAATTTGTGGTAGTTTCTCATATCCAGAAACAATATCTTTTTCTTTTTTTTCCAGTTTAAGTCAGCTATTTCTGTTCACTTGTTCCCTCAGGTGAAGTCAGACCAATCTGTTATAAACAGGTATAGTCACAGGCAAGACCTCTGAACTTCTACTGACTGCAAGGCAGAAAGCCACTTTCTTTGATCTTCTGCATTACTGCAGCACAGCTCACAGTAAATTTAAAAGCAGCACTGGTAGAAGTTTTTCTATTAAAAAAAAGGTTCTGTAAGAATTACGTTGATACTTAAAAAGCCCTCCCAAAATGTATGTGACACTACAAAAAGCTTTTCTATGATTTTTAAAAATAGCAACTTCCAACAAGACGTTAAATGAAAAGAAAGCCTCGTGCTTAAGATTTCAAAAGGTACACAACTTGTGCTGATTTTCTGCATTAATTCCCTTCAGGATCAAAAGCAGCATGTAGTTTTCCACAAAACCATGAAAAGCCCAATTGTCAGTAAATACAGGTCAGCATTAAAGTATTTCAAGCAGCCAGGAGCTAAGCACCAACAGCAATTGAAATTGCAGGGCCACAACCAGCTTGGTGTTAAAGCGTGGGGAGCAGAGTTAGAACAATAAAGGGTACAACAGGTTTCTGCGAAAAGGTTTAATTTTTTTTTCCAGACTAGGTTATACACCAAGTACCTGGATGGAAGCACCTGGCAGCTTCCAGCAGAAGGGGCTCAGTAGTTCATGCTGAGACCATTCTGCTCTGTGGGAATGGGCAAACACAGCACCCACAGAGCACAGACTGCAGTCACTCACAGCAAAGGCAAACACACAGGTACTCAGTACTCAGCCCCTCTGCAGCACAGCTGGCACCTTGACTGTCCCCAGGGGCAGAAGAAGAAGGCAACAAGAGGAATCAGATCCCACAAGGACAATCCCCCTAACACATCCTTTGCACCATCATATGCCCCTGAAGACCCTTTCAGAGCTCATCATCCCCTTGAAGATCTTACTGGGCAGCTAAAGATAACACTGCACTTGTTCTGCTGGGGGAAACTGTGGGGAGAGACAATGCAAAATGCCCTCTGACCTGCTGCAGTGGGGCTGTGGGTGCTTTGGTTTAATCCTAAAGATGTCACAGGGAAGTTAATGGATTGTCAGCCCTCCAGCTGATGGACCTCAAACTGCATTATGTTTTATTAACGGGGCTCACATCTGAAGGAATACATACAGTTCTTCTTTGAGCTCTTTTGGTCTTGCTCTCAGCACTGTGTGAGCCTCCCAGCAGTCCCAGGGTGTCTCTGTGCCTGGGTGCTGAGATTTCCCATTCCCAAGCCTTAGCACACATTCAGGCTGATGAATGGCCATGGACAATTGGCTGATTATGGCAGCTGTGGAGCACAGAGACCCTCTCAGTATGTGGATTCAAAGAAGACAAGCAGTACTGAGGACTGGAGGTGTGTCATTGTACCATTTTGGAGTTAAACACACACAAACACACTCAAGGGTGTGATGCAAATTACGCCTTCAGAGAAAGCTTACATCAGGGTCAGTGTGGGGTCAGTGAGCGTTGCACAGGCTACTGAACATTGCTATGATGAGGTATCAGGGATGCAGCAGCTGCAAGGACCTAGAAGGAAGCCACCAAAGCCTGCATTTTATTTATGTGTTTTACATGTTACCTCTTAAAATAAAAATCCATATGTGTCAGACTGGTGATGTTTAAATGGATAATTCCCTTCCTAGTAAACGGATGCTCCACCCTGCCTGCATGATAAATGGTTCTGGGAACACAAAGAAGGAAAAGACCTTGGAGAGAAGATGAGAGGTCCTCAAGAGACTTGAGGTTACAGGAGGAGGAGGAGGCAGAAAATCAAACTCACTAGCAAACTGCTCAAGGTCAAAAACCAGTGTGCATTGTTGAGATGTGCTGCTTTGTTTTCAAATCCCAGAGTTATGAGAAATAGAAGACCTGACCCACTGTTTGCATCCTCCAGGGAAGCACTGGGAGGGGGACAAGTAGATAAGTAACCAAAAGTCAGCAACCCAGAAGACAATGAGAAAAGCAGAAAGGAGAGTGAGAGGACAAGGCCTGTCAAGAGGGGGAGCCCAGATCTTCCAGCAGTTTCATCAGGAGCTGAAGGAAACACTCTGCATGGGGGAAATACACAGGTCAAGGGTGAATCTTCATTCCTGCTGTCATGTGAGATGCAGTTATCAGTTTCAAGAGCTGCTTGGCTGATCAGCAGCCAAGAGGAAGCCTAAAGGCTGTTTAGTAATTGGCACTATGCTGGGCTTTCTTGGTTTTCCTTCTAACCACCGTGCTGCTCCTATCTTTTTTATTTTACATCTCTAAATGTGTTTCAGTCTACTGCTGACCCAGAAAATAAAATAATTAACCCTGTTGCTATTATTCATTATTGACTCTCTTTCTCATTTAGTAAGTGCTTGGCTCTTGAGTGAGGAGGAGAGGGCAGTGGCTGAAATCCTGTGGGCCAAGCTGGGGGAAACTGCCAGAAAGTTTTTATAAATATAGGTAGAAAATATAAATATAGATGATGATGCATTGGATGTTGTACTTTGTTTGTAAGAGCCTCAAAGTGTGCTAGGTTTGTATTAATGCTCTGCCATGCTGCTCTTTGCTGAGTAACTGGCATGTCAAAAAGCAGTGGTGTTCCTCTCTCTGCAGTGGCATACACTTGGCTGCCAGCTTATGTGATTAGATCAGGTTGTGAATGTACAGGAAAGTGCACCAAGAGGCAGCACTGGGGACATAGGAGTGGGGGAAGACAAAGCCATTTTGTGAACAGGAATGTCCTAACTTGTACTGGATAAGGGCATTATTTGATTGATTTTTTTTTTTTTTTCTGGTTGATTTTTTTTTTTCTGGTTGAAAGTTAGGCCAGTATTTCTACTGGGGACAGAGAACCACTGGCCAGTGTATGTATATGATGGCACACTCTCAATCCCACCTGAAAATATACAGGATATGATGCTATGGTGGGAACTACTGGGACCACACACCTGCCAGGGGCACTCAGGAGATACCTTTGCCCCTGTAAGGAAAAGCATCCACATCTCAGAGAAGTTAAAACACGTTTGACATCTGGGGCAGTCACAAACTTGTTGTTTCGGCTACACAGCAGTTCCTCTTCAGGAATGGATAACGATGATTTTACAATGTCGTTTTTCAATCAGATTAAATCAGTTTGCACAGGCTGCCAGAAGACAAACTCTCTTCCAAAACCTCCCTGTGCTGCCAGCTCCTTTCTGTACCAATACAAGCATCTGTCTGGCCAAGATTTTCCTTCGTAGTGTTAGTTTCAACCTAGATCAATTTCTTGGCCTCCTTCTCTGAAAGAGCAAGAAGGGACAGTGTACGATGAGGGACAAGAATGGGCAGGCAGCAGCACCAGCTTCCAGAAATAGTGACAGCTTTTCATTACTTTATATGATTGCACAATTATGGCACACGTTGCATGATACCACTCTTGGATGAATAGCTAGAACTTCCTAAATAAGGATTACAATTGATAAATAATTAATGAAATAACAGATAATACATGACAGGCAGTTAATACCTTTTCTGGGAATAAACGTCAAATAATTCAACTCTTCTGAAAGACAGTAACTCGTTAAAACATGTATGTGAGCAAGAGAAGTCTGGGGTGAACATCTGAGATGAATCCATAATGATCATGAGTGTGGTCAAGGTGCACAGTCACTGAGGACTGAAATAACGTCATTTGGACATGAGCAATGCTTTTGGGGCATTCAAACAGTTCTCTGAAGATTTTATGAAGTTCTAAAGCTTTGTAGTGTCAGGCTCCTTTCTGACATTTGGAAGCCAGGTATCTTGAAAAGTTCAGAGGGGGCAGGGGGAGACGAAGAAAGGAAGCAATGAAGAGGAAAAAACATAAAACATCATGGAATGGCCACTTCTTTTCAGCTCAAAAGAATCTGTTGGGGTAAAAATGGCAATTTTCTCACTGTACCCTGATGCCTTGCTACCTGAACTGTGAGCTTGGAATCCAAGAGTTTCCTCACACAATCCTCTTTAAAACCACACAGATAATGGTATGTGCTTGTAGTGACAGTCATGGGAGGAAATTTCCAGGAATACTTTGAAACATTACTGTTTACTCCTCACTGTGAGAACAGAGAGCCTGTGAACTAAACATCCACAGAGACATGCTTTGAAACAGATTTTGAAACTCAAGCTTTTTGTCCTCACCTAACTTCTACTAGAAGCCAAACTTTATTTCTAAGTGAAACTAGTTTGGACCAGCTTCAAGGCCCACCAGGGGAAAATTAATAAAGTCTCTCTCTTTCGCTACATGGGCTCAGGATTCAGCCTTGAGGGCAGATTTTCAAAAGGTTTCAGGGAAAATTTCAAGTGTTCACTATGCCTGTCCAGGGCTGTTACCAGAAATGCTCAACCATCTGTCTAGGGGACACCTGGCGCCCAGGCTTAGACTGTCCCTGAAGGCTGAGTTAGGATTTGGTCACTTTCTTGGGTGCTTATATGGAAACGATCTTCTCTGCAAATCTTGCCTAGGGCAAGCAGTGCTCTGTACAGCCTCAGAGAACAGGATTTGCCAGCTTCCAGGTTTGTCTAGGTTCCAAAGGCATTAGTCATGCAAAATGGAAAGAAATTAAAAATAAACAGAAGGTAAAATAAAATGAAGACACAACAATTCTCTAACTATATTAAAACCTGACTCAAACTGTTAACAGCCCCACCATAGTTACTGATTGTCAAACAGCATCAAGTCAGTATACAGGCAGAATTGTGTGATGTAAATATGAAAGGGTATCCCAGACAACTGCAGCATTCCCCATGGCAACATCATGTGAACTCTTCAGAAAATGTAAATAAAAACATAAAGTCATGTCATTGTGCACAAAAATTCCTGCAGAGTGGATGCCCTACAGATACGAACTCTGTAATAATCTGTCCTCCTGGAAGCGTAGATGATTTTCTTCCCACAGCTTTTTGTGTGTGTGTCTGAAAGGAGTTTCCTTCATTTAACGGCTCGCATTCTGTTCTGGGGCTTGTTAGAGCAAAGGAGACAAGTCTAATTTTGCTAATCCATGCTGTGAAGAGAGTCAAACAGCAATTCCTACACTCACTGCCAGTAGGAAACAAAATCACACTTCTGTCAGGTTCTTAATACTATCTCACAAGATAAACTTCTGTTGCTAATAATATCTGACACTTCTATGTATGAACACACCAAAAATACTTCAGAACAAATTGATCTCTGGTGTAACTGTATTGAACTTACTGGAATTAAAGTGGTACTAGGCTGGCATGTTAGGGGGTCAAAGCAATAAGTCAGAGAGCCTCTTTCCCCTCAGGCTCCCCTGACAGTCAAGGTTAATGGTGCCAAGCAGAGCTCCCAACACTTCCCTACAGCCACCAAAAGCTTGAATCAGGATCACACAGAACTGAGAGGGAGATGTTTTAAGGCTCCTGCTTTTCCTTCCTTCTCTTCCCTCTGCAGAAACCTGGGCAAGGAAGAAGGGCTCAAGTCAGTGTAATTCTCTGATTCCTCATGCTGGGCTGGGGCAGCTGAGTGGGGTGTGTATCTTTTTCTTGCCTTAATAATTAATATACAAACTTCTCCTCTCCTGCCTCCAGTGGAGAAAATGAGAGACAGAAAACTGTCAGAAATTCTCTGAAGTTAGGAGGAATGTTTTGCAAATATAAAGTTTGCTCATCTGACTACTGATCAAGGATATTTTAAAAAAATTAAATTCCCCAGGGTTCATCTCCATGTCCTGGAGTAAGAGGTCTTGCCTGGCAGTAACAGGTCTTCATGTGGCAGTAAGAACAGAAAGATCACACCAGTCTCCTGAGGTGTGCATCTGGCTGAGGTATCACTGGGTATTGGGGGAATACACTTGGTTTGCAATTTATGGCATCACCTCACAAGGGTTCATGCAGCATTTCATCCTAAATGGCCCACTCAAAGTAGACAAACCGAGGAACTGCTTCCTTTCTGGCAAGGTGTTTTACAGTACAGTGTGAGTTCAACAGATTGGAAATTATAACAGCCTATGATGATGTTCAAGGCTGCTCTGACACACAAACAAAGGTTGTATTTTATATATCTCCTAACTGCAAGGACAGCAATTTACAGAACGTTCCTGCAGCTCCTGCAGACAGCACTGTGACTTCAAGAAAATATATTTACAGCACCTAAGGGAGAGGGAAAGGCCCAGTGGCATGGACCCTACGTTTTGGAACTCATAATGCAGCAAAGGTGTGAAACACATCCAGCAGACCCAGCCAGAGATCCCAAGGGGTTTGGATACCTGGCAATAACCAATGTGCTGCTGAGCCTGGCCTCCACTGCCCACAATGTGAAACTGCCTCTTTGGAGAAACCCTGAGCCTAAGCAGTGGTTTATGTGATTTTGTCCAAGAACAAAAACACCAGATCTACATATTAAAGATAAATATATATATAAAAAGGTAGGTGGACCAAGTTGCTCTTTTTTTCTGGGGCATTTCCCATGAAAATATTTACAAAGTGACATCAACATAAGAGAACCCCAAAGTGTTACAGGAGTGGGTTGTACACACACCTGAAAGAAGAGAAAGGCACAGAGGAGGCTGCAGATGCCTGGTTGTTTCAGTCTCTCTGCGCTGATAACCTTCAGTGACTGAAGATGCTCAGACAGGCACATTTGAGGCAATATTTGCTCATTTATTGTTATATTTATTTGGCAATAAATGGCAAGAATATGACCATTATCAATGAATAATGCTTCTATAGAATGGCTCTCTACTAAAGCAATGACTCTAGAAGCAGATACTGTACTGTGTATAATAATTAGAAAATATCTATTGTTGAAATAACCTTTCTAAAAAGAACATTGCGAGCCCAGGTGTCCTCTATAGATGTTAAAGGAAATCCCTCATCATTGTCACCCCAAAGAAATAAGTGCAGTGAGATGTCATACATGAAATCCCTATTTGTGCTTGGTCTTTGCATATTAAGTGCTTTAATTAATTTTAAGTATTTTTAAATTGAATGTTAAAATTAACCCATCAGCCCAGGTACACAAATCAAGTTTTATTATTATGGTTTTCACTTGTTCAAAGCAGTTCATTTGTACCCTTCCCAGTAAAAAATCCCCAGTTAAAAGTTCCCCAGTTAAAATCCCTTTTCAAACATTAATCACTTGTACACCATAAGAGTTATCCTTCCTGTGTTTACTGTATACTTTTACAAGTGTTTTAAGATGTGTTGGATGTATTTTTTTTAATGTTTTTACTTGTACTTTGGTTCCAAAGATATTTCAAAACCCCAGTTCCAACAAACAGCCCAGCCCCCACAGCCATTACCCTGTGAGCTCCATGGCAACCTGAATTTTAATGACCCTTATCTCAACTAATACCACCCCTCTGACAAGGATGAGCCATTGGTGGACAGAGATAATCTGTCAAAGGGAAAACACCAATCACCTTAAACCAAAGGGGTGGACTGTGGGCGGAGCAAAGGCTATAAAAGTGAGCACGAGGCAGACACGCTCTCTTTTTCCCTTCCTGTCCAGTTGAGTTCGGTGCTGGAGAAACCTACTCCTTTCCAGGAGCCTTTTAGAAATATATTTCTTTTTGACCAGCCTAGCACTGCAAGCCCTTTTTTTTTCTCTACCTGAGGTCCAGTGCTGTCTAAGCCTGAAGATCTTGAATCCCTGCGCTCCTGGGGCATACCTCCTGAGCCACTAGGATCCCAAATTTTTATATTTTGCTAATTTTTGCAATTTTTCAATTTTTCTGTTTTAATAAATTGTTTTAATTTCTACTAAGAGTTGTCTCATTCCTCACAGAGAGGATTAACGTTTGGATAAGACCCCATGTCTTGGACACACCATATGGTAGCCATGTCTTCTCGATGCTTTAGTTGTGTTAAAATGTTTATGGCACTTGCATGAGTCACGTGGAAACCTCTCAGTGCCATTTTCAGTCCAACAAAAGGACAACTTGGAGGTTATCCAAAATAAACCACTTGACACTGCCATTCCCCAGTGGCCAAGGCTGCAGAAATTTGGAGCACAACTGTACTAATGTGTCCTGCTCCCATTAGCCCCGTGGCTGCCCTCCATGCCCACCTCCCACATATGTGCACTGCACAGATATTTCAGTCCACAGACAGAGGCTTTACAGGGAAAGAACTTCAGTGGAGCAAACAGGCAGAACCAGTGGGAACAGGGCTTAGAGGCAGCAGGTTCACAAGAAATTATACCTGAAAACTAAATGCCAGAGATGGAAGATGTGCTGGGACAGCAAAGGGAAGTTGAAAGCAGAACCACAAACCTTTAAACATTCAGAACAACAATATTGCAAGGGAGAAAAGCACAAAGGCAGTGTCGGATTCAAGATGAGGTCAAAAAAAATCAGCTTTAGGGTAATAAGAAGACAGGAGACAGATAGCACGGGGGAAAAAAAACCAGGAAGAATCTACCAAGAAAAATCCATCGTAGAAGATCTGACTAGCCCTTGGTGTGCTGCAGATCTTAGTTCCCAAGACCGGGTGCCGAGAGAATGCACATGCAATGGAGGTGGCTTTGGCAAGGGATGCCAGGAGGCTGACAGCAGAGCCCAGCAGAGAAATTAACTCCTGGCAACAGGGCTAAGGACAAGAACATTTCCATATGAAGAAAGGACAGCCACAGAGGTCACGCTGGGCATAGAGGCCCAAGGTGGAAAACACGTGGATTTTTCAAGGCATTAGTAGGTCTTTTGTTTCCTTTCCAAACTGTTACACTGGCAGCAGTCGCATACCCAGCTGCATCTATGGTAAAAAGCTAAAGGAATAGGGCAATAACACAGTTATTTCAAAGGGATTGGTCAGGTCTGCTAAGGTTTTTGTATGCTAATAGCAAGAAAAGGATCTGAAATTCTGTCCTGTTTCTCTGGGAAGGTAAATATCAAGTTAGTTTGTTTGTTCTCATATTGTAGCTGATGTTTCCTCTCGTGTTTTCCCATGGTTTACTCATTCACATCACAGACAGCTTGAGTTACAGGATTCAGTTTCTTCCCTATTAAAATGCAGCCCTTGTAGGGTGGAAATTGCAAGGAGAGACCTTGTACAGCAAGGCTGATCAAAAGTTTGCAAAACAAAGTGTAAAAGTTACCTGGGCAGGCCTCCTCCAAGGTGGTGGTGAATAAAAAGAGGCGAGTCTAAGCCATCAGGATGCTGGGTGTGGTTTTCACCCGAGCAGCACACACAAACTCACTACCAGAGCTCACCTTTGGGGCTGGTGTTGCTGTAATTTGGGATAACAGACACTACCCAATACTGCTTCCCTCCCAGCCTTACACTGCCAGCATTTCCTTCCCCTCTTACCAAATAAAATCAAAATGCCACAAACAGATGAAAGCACAGCAGATATTCCCAGGATTGCCCAAGGAGTGAAAACTCCACAGAAGTGCATCCCAAGTATTGCCCATGGGACAAGCTGACATATTTTGCCATTTTGCCTCAGGCTAAGCTAGATATGACGGATAGATAGACAGACAGACAGACAGACAGATAGATAGATAGATAGATAGATAGATAGATAGATAGATAGATAGAGTGGGTGGGTGGGGAGGGAATCAGCAAGGATCCCCATTAAGTATAAAAAAATCACAGGGTGAATTTGTATCACCAAGGGGAATTTTAGTGAAGTACTGCCTGGGTTTGGAAATATGCCTTCCCCTTTCATTCCCAGTGCACCTGTAACCCAACATTGTGTGAGTTTAAAAGTGTTTTTTATGCAGAGGAGGTGAGACTGCATCTTATGCCCACAAAACGTTGCTCACAACCTCCCAGGAAATTTGGCTGCATGAGGAATCATCCAATATCTTAGAATAGCCTCTGGGCCAGGGTCACTTCTTTAATCTCAGTTGTTCTAAATATTTTTTCCATGAGACACATCATTCCTTTTATGCACCTAACCCCTGGAAGTGTTTTCTTGGCTGCTTTTGCTGATCTTACATGAAACAAACTGTATTTTAAAAGTTCTGGTTCTGGGTCCTGGTTTTTATCAGAAATGCTCAGGAAATGTAGCAGAAACATGTTATTTATCAAATATAATTTATATATGCAATGTTCATATGTAATTTATGTATTTATTTATTTTCTTTTTCCAGGTTATGTAAATGTGGCCAATCCACCAGAGTCCAGACTGGTGATTTTTGTTTTAATTGATGACTTTGATGACATGTCATGTCCTCAAACCCATCCACTACAGGATTTTTAGGTAGGTCACATTTAAACTCCCAAGGATGGATGGCCAAGAAAACCTCCAGAGAATTGTTCTGACAGCAAGTTCTCCTGTTAGGATTTTGCAGCTTCTTGCAAATCTGCATTTGACTAGCTTCAATTATCTATTTACACTCATTTTAGCAGACTAAAGATTTCCTTGTTTTTACACTTATATTTTTTCTGTAGGGTGCTTAAGACTAATCAAATATTCCTTAAATTTTTAGAGCTAAACAGATGGGGCTGCCCTGAAAGTTATCCCTGCAAGTAAGGTCTTCTGAGGTGTTCAGTGTTTTCACAGCTCTTCCCTCCCACATTTTCAACATGCATTTGGACCTCCTGCCAGGAGGACTTGACACCAAAGGCACTGAGAAATGGGTTTGCAAGGGGATACTCCCCTATCCTGTGCAGCACTCCTACCTGGAATCAGGGCATTACATCAGCCCTTTCCACTTCCCACATTCATGCTTTTAATACTGCTGTCTCAGCTGGAATCCCCTGTTGACAAATCATAAAACAGGAATGGAGAAGAGGAAGAGCAAGATCACTTATTAACATGCAGAAGTCATTAATGAGGATACAGATCAAATAAAATTTAGTGGAAGGGGGAAGTAAATTAAAACTGACACCAACAGATGTTTATGAACAATGGACAGAAAAGAGACTGTAAAGATTTGCTGTGTCTCACACAACATCAACAAGAGATGCACCAGTGAAATTAAATGGCAGCAACCAGCAGAAGGGATGATAGGGAATCTTTTTTCCCAGAATGTATAATTAATTTGTGATGCATCTGCTGTGAATTACTATGAGGTCAAATTAGCAGGACTCAAAAACATTCAGCTGTTTCTATCAATAGGAATATCCAGATTTAACCATGAAGAAAATGTAAGAGGGAATTTCTCTAAGTGCTGAAATACAACTGTCACAAAATTTCAGAGGTACTATCCTCTGAAAGCAGATAGTCAAGCACCACAAAACTATCATGTGCAGGGGATTTTCTTGAAGAAAAAGTGGAGTGGAGGGTGTTCTGGGTCTGTCTTTTAAATAAGGAATAAAATAACCTGAAAACGCATGGGGGAAGAAAGGTAAATGGTCGTACTCAAAATGTCAAAAGTCAAAGGCAAATCCCAAAGGCAATACAAAAAGGTCAAGGGTCATTCAGAAAGGTCAAAGGTCATACCAAAATGTGAGAAAGTTATCAGAAAGGTTAAAGGGTCACTAGAGATGTAAAAAGTCAGTAACACACCAAAGGTTACATAAAGGTAAAATGTCAAGGACAGGTCAGAGGTCACACAAGGGTCTCTCACAATGTCAAAGGTCACCAAAAATTCAAGTATTAGCCTGAAATGTAAAGTGATCCAAAAGATCAGAGGTCACAGAAAGGTCAAATATCACCCACACAGTGAAATTTGTTTGCTGAAAGGTCAAAGGTCACCCCAAAATTCCAAAGGTGGAAGACCAACCAAATGTAAAAGGTCATCCCAAAAGATCAAGGGTCATCTCAAAAGGCCAAAAGTCATCCTGAAACATCAATGCCCACTCAAAGGGTCAAATACTCCCTCTGAAGGTCATAGAACACTGAAAGGTCAAAAGTAATCCCAAAATTCAAATGTCACTGAAAGGTCAAAGGTCTGTTGCTCTCTGCCTTCTTAGAGACCCATGCAGGGAGTGAAATGGGCAGAGAACTGAGTGACTTTGGTGCCACTGACCCCTGAACCAGCACCCTGTGTGAGGGCAAGCAGTGATGCAAGAGGGGCATGTACACCCTGAGATGTAATTATACAATTACAAAGCTAAATATACATCCTATTCAAGTATTAATAAAAGTAATATACAGAAGGATACAGAGAGGGGACAGCAGGACAATTTCAGTATTTTGGGTAGTAACCAGCCTCTGGATTGACTATAAACCCTGTCCTTAGTGCATGCAGAGCCAGGTTTGGTACCTAAGAACATTACCCATGCTTCTGACAGTGCTGCATTAATAATGAGGAAGAAAATATTTTGCTTCAAAGGCCCTTTGTAAACCAGTATCTTAAATATAATTGTGCTGGAAGTACTCCACTGATTTTCCTTCGCAAGGTGACCAGCTCTGTGAACAGTGAGAAAGCACAAATGCATTGCTGGTAATTACTCCAAACAGCTGTACCAACCAATTTGTATGCTGGGAATTATGTTCTACCATTAACCTGGCTCAATTATTCAGAGTTGACATGTCAAGCTTTTAACCAGCTACAAAGGCAGCAAGGCCAGATGCTTTTTCTGAGAGAAAATGATAAAGGAGGGCAAAGTGTGCTGTCATGTCACTCCATGTTGTGCCAGACCAAAAGGAGCATTCGTAAAGGAATAATCAAAAAAGAGTAAAAAAACAGGATGCTATGTTCTTCTAAAGGCCTGGTTTTATACACAAGGACTTTAGTGGTGTAACTCAATTGTCCTGTCCCTCCAAAATCAGTTCTGACCTCTTGTACAGTGTTTTAAGTCCTCAGTTTTTAAACCTTGGCCAGATGCTGCTCTAAGGTTTGCACAACCACTGCATTGGAGGGGAAGATGCAGGTTGCTCCTGCCCAGGGAGTAGTTCTCAGCTTGAAGACAGTAGCCAAGCCAGGGCTGGGGACACTTCTGTCCCTCCTGGGCTTGTGTCCTCCTGGGCTTGTGTCCCAAGGCCATCCCTTGCCTTGCTTGGCAGTGTGGATGGAAAGACTTGGTTTGCTGCTGGCTGAGAGGAGTTCACATGGGGAAGCTCCTTCAGAAAACAAGACTTGGAGGAGATGCTGACTGCAGTTTTCAAGGAGCACTGAGGGCACAGGCACGCCTGCTCCATTGGGTCTGAGGAGATTTGGGAATCAAGTGGATTCAGGTCTCTTTTAATATTCCAGATGAGAACCAGATGACTCCTTTCTCCCATGATCTGACTTATCACCTTATTACATGACCTGTGTGTCTCCTTAAAGTAACTCACAACTTTTAAAAAGTCCACCAGCACGTGGAGATGGAAAACAGCAAAGAAAGATGTCACAGGGTTACAGGGGCACAGGGTGGGAGTTAATATTACATTTAATAGGAGAACTCCTGCAGCAGTTCTTTCACACCTCTGCTACTGCATACAGCATTTTCTGGCTCTGGGCTCAAGGCAGATCTTACTTACCCTGGTGAATGGAACCTTAATTTCTCTCAACCTCCCTGAAGTATTTCCAGGTTTATTCTGAAGCAAGGGAAGAACCTGATACTGGCTTTGAAAAACAAATGAATTTGCTACACCCTGGGAATTTTCAAACATGATATATCCATCAGTTTTCCTTTCTGACTAACATTTGGCAAGATGTACCTGTCAAATTTTTTTAATTCAACCCAAAATTTGTTATTTCTTCCAAGCCACACATTAACTGTCAGCACAAAAGTTTCCACACTGCCTCTGTGGGCTCCCACAAGGAGCTACCCTATGACCTAAACCGAGGAACAGCCCTGGCACTTGGAGAAGCTCAAATCCACTGAGGCAAGAGTGTGAAAACACAGCTGGGCCCAGCAGCTTCTGCTGCTGCAGTTAATCCCTTTGCTCCTCCACACGTTTCTCTACCCTGGAAGTCTTTAGAGGTGAAATCATGAGGTTTCCTTCTCATTGCAGTTCTGCTTTGGCACTAAAAATCCTTCTGAGGCAAGAACAGTTTGGCATATTTTCCTTGTCTCAAGGTCTCAATCAAGCTCTTAAAAAATTAAGTTATTAATCATCTAACATTCAGCTCTGCTGCACTGAGGGTTTCTGGCCAGAAACCCCCACAGGTGGTTACTTCAAATATGACTCTGCTTCTGTTGAAGACTTTTGAATTAAAAAAAAAAACAAACCTGAAGTATGGAGAAATGCACCTTGTGATGATTACTGCCTAGCAATGTATTTTTAAAGCAGTCAGCTGAGCTTCTAGTTTATACTTCACTAATTTGCTTACTTGGTAAAAAAACAAAACCCAAAAAAAACCCCTGACAAACCCCACATTCATCATGTAGTTTATCTGAGGTCTCCTCTGTGGCAAAGCATTGCTTGCAAGAAGGAAGAGAAGCTTGCAGTAAAATTGTTTTGTAACAGATGTATCGATGGAAAAAGTTACTAACTGGGAGTGTTCTTCCCTCCCCAGTCTCGCCGTTGCTGTTAGTGCCGGTCTGTAGGGTGTAGCTTTCCTCTTGGGCTTCTGTGTTTGCTTTACGTGTTGCTTTCCTCTTCCTTTTGGTCAGGAGCCTTTTTACAACCCGGCAAAATAACACTGAGCAGCAGCACCGAATCTGCAGGACAAAAATGAGCCTTTGCCTTAAATATCCCAGAGACAAATGGAGGTGAGTAGAAACAAGTCTGGGCTGGGGAATTGCTGTCGGTTTGCTGCTCAGAAGTTATTAACATCTAGTATATTGGATTTGTTTGGGGTTTTCCCCCTATTTGGCTGCAATGTTGAGAGTTTAACTAAAGTCTGGCGTGGAAATATAGTGGAGCTGTAATTGCATCCAGGCCTTGGGTAGGGATTACAGAGTTGGCTGGGACAGAAATCCTTTGAGCAGGGTTTCCTGGGCCCTCGTGGCGGACTCAAACACATTTTCCCTCCTCCTTTTCCCTGGTCTCACAGAGTGTTTCTGTGTTTCTGATTCCCTGTGCACACTACACCTACTGAGAGCATTTACCCTGCTCCCATCATCTCCCTGTACCTCATGTATAATGCAGAGGTTGTATTTGCTCAGCTGTATTGAATCCTGCTATAAAAGCAGGGTGCAGAGGGCAGGTTCTGGATGCACAGTGAATCTCTGTAACTAATAAAATATAGCACCTGCCCTGCTGGAAGTATCAGTGTGAAACCAGACTTGACAGGGTAAGTGATCCCACTTCATAATCCTGTAATGCTGGTACAATTTGGTGGTACTGGCATAAAAGTGGTACTGAGAGCTAATATGGACTTTGAGATAAATTAAAAATGGTGTCTTTAAGGGAAAATTACTCAGTACAGGATTTGATGACGTGCAAGTCTTTTACTCATAGGGTGTAATACCGAGCAGTTGGGTGGATGAAAATGACTTTGTGTTGTACAAACAAGACTCCACATGTGAATCAAGAACAGAGAGTAAAAGACTAAATATTCTTCACACTCCTTCTTCCTGTTTTCTAAGTTATCTTTTAAGAATCTTGACATTTACTGAGATGGAGGGTTTTTTTCTGTACTGTTCAGTGAGTATTTCTAATATCAAACTTTTAGGTTACATTAGCTTTGCATGTGTTTATGGTATGTTTTTGGTCTCCAACTGCATTATCATGGGCTTTGGAGCCAGGTTTCCCGACTCAACTGCCAAAAAAGAAAACATTTGTATTTCCTGTTTGCTGATAGTTCAGTCTAATGTCTATTTAAAAGTTTTCTAGGAAAATACTGATAATAAACCATTGCAACTCAGAGACCACAGGGCTAGTTCATATATGAAGCAGAATGAACATATTCCTAAAATATTTGATATGATGTAGGATCAACAAACAATTCTAATAATGTAGAATCAGCAAACTTTTTAGATTAGTTTCCCCTTCAGTTCACAGAGACCAGACACTGTGCTCGCTCACATCATAAAGTACCAGAAAGCAGAGCTGTTGTTTTGGTGCATGAGGGGAATGTAACTTCTGAGGGGACACTAACTCAGCAAGGTGTTAGAGAGGGACAACCTTGAACTGGGGATATAAAAATTATCTTTCTGTTGGCCATCACCTCTGGCTTCTCCCTGCTCTCTCACGTAGACCCAACGTTCCTTGGAGCAGGGACTTCCCCTGACTGGGTGTTCATACAGAGCTCTGGCTTTATTCATCCCTTTCCATGGCAAAGAGTTCACTGCAGATGATGGAAGGTTTTACGTGCCAGTACCAGAGCTCACAGGATGCCTGTTCTGTTCACTGGTTTCATGCACACACTGAGTTTAGCTGCCTTTTTGTTGGCAAAGCCAAGCCCGTACAGCTGAGTCACTCCACACAAAGCAGCAGCTTTGAACATTTTCTTTTTGAACATTTTTCTTTTCCACAATATAACATTCCTCTTTCACCAAGGCTTCCAGGACACTTCTTGCTGCAGAACTTTGCTACACTGAGACAAAAACACAGGCAGTCACACACTTGGCAACAAGGGAAGAGAGAGAAAGTCCTGTGTCAGGAACAAACCCAGAAGACAGGCCTGGATCATGCTTAAAACCTTGAACGACAGACACAAAGAAAGGAATTAAAAATAACCTGTATAGTTAATTTCACAACCTGATTTTTATATCAGGGAGTATTTCTAATGGCTTTTCACTTTCTCTCTTTGGACAACTTGAAACACTGCCCACAGCCTGTGTAAAATCTGAAGGGAAAGGTTTTGGGCACATGAAAATAATCTATTGCAGTCATCAAAGCCACATCAAGTACTCAAGGTGATGTAGGAGCAGTCTCTCTGATGTAGGAGAGCTCTCTCCTGAGCTCTCTGCTGGAGCACAGACCTTGGATTTCTGCTGTGAGCAGTTCATGCTCACAAGACCCTCTGCTACACAGTCATTCTAGCTGGCTATTATATTAGTTAGCTTAGACTATTTTAATAATTACTCTACTCTGAAAAAAATAACAAAGGCAGAATTGGGATAATTGTAGAATCCAGAGATTAAGAAAAACATCATGTGAGGAAGAGTACACAAAATATCCACCTGTAAAATAAAAATGTGCTGGGGAATGGAGAGTGAAGAGAAAGAAACACCAGAGCAGCCAACTAGAAAACAAAAGGCCAGCATGATACTTGATAGTCACAGGAAGATCAAAAATAAAATGAAAATACTTTGAAACCTCTCAATTGAAACATTTCAGAAGAGCCACCAAGTCTCAATGAAAGCTGTCAGAATGGTATATTGAATTCAGCAGGCAAATTTGAACAGGAGATGTCTTAAAAACAGGGGAGAACTATCCCTATAAGTAATATCTGACATGTCAGAAAGTAAAGTACTTTTGAAAGAAAAACACTGGGAATGGGCAAAAAACTGAATTTGAAAATCTTCCATCCAGTGTGTTACTACCTGCTGCTGGAGATCTGACAGCCATTTAAATTATTTCTCAAGCTCATTTAAGGGGAAAAAAAAAAAAAAAACGGCTTGCTTTCCCATCCCCTCAATTAGAGAAAAATCATCACATCATTTTATGTTGAGAGTTAGTTGATGAATGTGGTGTCATATATCACTGCCTCTGCATCTGACAGGAATCAAAGCAGACAATTTGAAAGGCAAGTGTCTTTGAACTGCTAATTATGCTTAACAAAGAAAGTGTTTCACATGTTGCTTCTTAATGAAATTTCTGCTTTTACTTAAAAGGTTTTTCTCCCATCTTATTTCTGGACAGCAAGAAATTATGTTGAAACTAACAGTAGTCTATTTATTTCTGATTATACTGTCATGTTTTAAAAAGTGGAGAAAATATCCAGTGTTTCTTGCATAATGAAAAGCTTCTGGAGATTTTTTGAGAAATACTGGCAAAGGTAACCCCCTGATAGATATGTTTCTCTTTTGGATATGTGATATTAAAGGTATCTGTGACAGTTCTGAGTGTGAGAAGAGTATTTTAGCTCAATTTCTCTACCCCCATGAATTTCTTCCTCCTCAACTTTCTCTTTGGGGCCTTATTCTCAGAGCAGTGTAAAACACCCAAACCAAAGCTACACCAAACCAAATCTTCTCAAACAAGAGTGATTACCAAACAGGAGGGTAAGTCAGAGGGAGAAAAAGATAACAAGTGTTGGGCCAGCAATTTGGCATTCTAATTCCACCACATTTCAGTGCTTTGCATAAGGTTCAGAAAAGAAAAACACACAAACAAAATAAAGCCAGCAAAACCCAGACAGACAACAAACCCCCAGAGGCAGTGCAACCCCTCAGAGCTTCAAATCTTTTGACTTGCATCCTTCTCTAATCTTAAAGCTCCTGAAGTGATGCCAAAAAGTGAAACTCTACAAGTCCTGGGTTAGGAAGCAAGTGGTGTGTATGTGTCGGCTCTGCTTTGATCTGCCAGAAAAGAGATTGTTTTTTATGGTCAACATCAAGCCATATCTTTCAAATTAGGAATGTTCAGTCTAGGAAAATACTGGAGTATGAGACTATGATGAAAGTCCCACTAATGTAGAGAGTTGCTGGCAAGTCAGGAATTGATGGAAAAACCTGCAGTACCTGATATGAATAAATAAGTTTTATACTTTTACTCCCCATCACTGGAATCATGGATTTTCCTGCTGTTAGCCAAAGCAGTATTATTTTTTAAAATTATAATATTCTCTGATTTATATTCCATGAAGAAGGGAATGCAAGATTTGTGCTAGCTCCTCAGACTGTAAGAGACAATGTTAACCTCAAAAGTGTTGATTTTCATTTTCCTTAAAACTGCTTTTAAAGAGCTTTACATATACAGGCTGAATAAAAATGACAGTCAGGCCTGTTAACTACCTTAGAATTGCTCCTTTCCATTGCCAGTTTGTCCCACATACTCCTGTGAAGTATGCAGCTTTGGAAAAATGCTTAAAACATATAAATAGTACAATTCAGTCAATTGCTCTTCATCAGTAAATAAGAGAGCATTCAGAGGCACTGTCATGCAGCAGAGCCTGGGATTAGCTCTCAATTGCCTCTTCTGTGAAATCTTCCTGCTGTTTCCTCGCATCCATTCACAAACATTCTTCCTCTCCACCCACTTACAGCCTCTACAAGAGTGTTTAGGAGCTCAGCTAATTTGGCTGGGATTAAGATGTGGACATTAGATATTAAAAGCAATTTCTAAAATCCATAATGTGCTGGCAGTATCCTTAAATGCTTCTGTTACCCTGGCACTGACTGGTCTGGGTTCTGAGCCGGTGCCAGTTTGACAGCACTGGTGGGATGCTGGGTTGCAGGAAGCAATTTTGGTGCCGTTCCCAGTAGGTCCTGGGGAGAAGTCACTGGATTTGAAGTGTGGAAGAGGCTCACCATGGAACACACAGCGACCTTCTCCCAGTGACAGTGGCACTGAGACAGGGGTGGTCCCTTTTGTGGGACACTTCTATGCACTCCATAAAAATGTGCTCAAGGATGAAAAGCAAAAGGAAAAGAAGAGGGTGAACCAAACAGAGAGTTAGTCCAGTTTTACCTTATGCCTTGGGAAGGTAAAGAAAGAGAAGAGTGATCTCAGTGAGATCACTAATAGAGCACTGCCTGAGAGCTGCTCAGTATGTGCCAAACCCCATTTGCTACAATTAAGGTCTTAAAGACAACTGCATAAGGACATTAGACCAAAAACCCCATCTAGCTAAAATTCATGTGTACGTTACCAACAACAACCTCACAGGCAAATATTAGCATGTATCTCCCCTTTTCCAGTCCTGAGATTTGCATGTCCCCAAAGGATCAGTGTGAGTCCTGGAAGCATAAGGAAACCACACAGTGGGTGTGTTGTCTGTCAGATGAATATCTTAGAGAGCAGCTGATGGCTGAAGAGTTGTGTTTTTCATGAAGCACATCTTTTACTTTATCCCTAGTGGAGTGATGGGTGATTTGAGAATTTTGGAAATTATTTTGGAAAACAGGTTAGGCAAAACAGAGAGAAGTGGTACAGGGAAAGCTGAACCTGCCATGGGGCAGTAGATGGACCACGTGACCTTTGAGGGGCCTCCCAGTCTTTCTTTTCTATGATTTCTCTAATTTAATGCTTCTGTTTCACTAACTGGACAGATGGCCCTGTATTAGTCACCAAATAAGACAAATGATGGAAGATGGCTTAGGTGGGGCCAGTTGGGACTGTTTTGCTTGCATTCATGAGCAACCATGAGCTGTCACGAGCTCTGGAGGAGCACTAACAGGCTCCATGCATGGTCAGTTGTTGTCTGTGTTTTCAGACAATTGGAAAGCTGAAATCTTGCCCAGCAAAAGAAAGATTGTGCATGCAAACACTGTCCATTTCACAGCTTCTTTAGAAAATATGCAGTTGCCTACACTAGTCTGTGATACTGTTTGTGTGACGCATATTCCTCCATCACATTAGTATTCCTATCACAATATTGACTTTTAAGTGAAGAAATGGACTTCATCTGTATGTTTGGAGGCAGAAGTTCTAAAAATTACTATAAAAAATGTCAGTTTCTGACCTTATCCTGCAGCTGAGCCCTGAGAACTTTGGTCTCTTTTGAGAGGCTGCTATCAGCGTGCTCAAACATGAGCCAGGTGAACGCAATTGACCCTGAACTCCTGACTGTGTCCTGGCCTTGACTGCCCACAGGATAATGAGCTCGCTGGTTTCAGGTGTTGAGGCTGCTTGGAAATGATGCAGCACTGGTCTGTGTGTCACTGGTAGCACTGGGAAAAGGAGCACAGGGACAGGAAGGTCCATCCATTCCACTCTCACCCAGACTGGGTGGAATCAGTTGCAGCAGCAAGTCCTGCTGTCTCCAGTGAGAGTTTCCCTGAATCCTACTGCAGTGCATTTACTGTGTTCAGGAGGTTTGTTAAGAGGTTGAAAGCCCTGGATTTAGAGCTATCACAAAGCAAATAGTCTTGAAAATAAGTTTATTTGAGCAAGAAGAGCCAAGTCATCTCCCCACAATCTCCCCACATCAGTCTTTCTCTGATTTGTAGTCTCAATTGTACACAGGGGAAAATTAAGATTTATCTGAGTCAGAATACACCTGCATTTTAGTTCTTTCACTGTTGAGAAATATGTACAGTTGTTCTCATTATTTCAGAAGGGTTTGTTTGTTGGTAGTTTTTTAACATCACCCCCTTGTGTCTTTTGAATTTTATTTTTTTGAAAGGCTCTTATTTTTGGAGCTTAGGAGTCAATGAATAAAAACCTGGGAATGCAATTCAGTTCAGATCCACATGTTGAGTCATGGGTTCCTCTTCAGTATGTGCAGGAGTCAAATCATGTCCTTGTAAGGGGATTGGCAACAGCTTTGGAAATATCTGTCTTCTTTCCCAGTTTGCAATCATGAGCTGTACTTCCAGCTCACTTTTATATAAAAAGCAAATAAACATTTTATCTGCAGGTATCAGATATTGTCTTGGTAACCGTCCCTGTATCTGTGTGCAACTGTACAGGGTGGGAAAGGAGGCTCTGAAATATGTTATATGGTCTGAGTGTGTCTTACACTGTTCATATTCATGCTACTATTAGGAGACCCTTCTCTCTCTCTCTTTTACTCAACTCAAACAAAGCCAAACACGTGCTTTCCACAGCTCTCTGTCATCCATCACGTACCTGCTCTTTTATCATACCTGTGCAGCATTTTCAAAATCAATGCTTACATTTTGTCAGTTATTAATAAGCAATTTTTCAGTGCTCTAAATCCCTTGATTTGGAGAATGCCCAAGCTAATGAGGTGAACAGAACCAAACCATTTCAGGCACTGTCAGCTCAGTGAGACCTTCAGCTCTGTTTCTGAGGTCCTCCTCACTTTGAAGAGCTCACTTTGCCTCTTGGAGTATACTCCTGACCTTTGCCTCCTTTTACCTATTTGAAGTATATGTTTTTGCTGTGCAGCTGCTTGGGCAGCAGTGCCTCATGGAAACAGCCAGGGACATCTTTGTGCTGTCCTGGGGGTAAGTGTGACCCTCACAGTCTTATCAGCACACCAGACAGACACACACCTGTGTTTCCCCTGCTGTATTAATAAGGTGAACCTTATTACACATTTGTTAAGCCATGAGTACAACAGCAATCTTAGGCAGTACAACCCAGTCTTGACATTGATCCTAACCTAAAGGTAAAGCTGTGCTCAGGCAGAACAGGCTTTCAGGTTTTGATGGCTGCTTGTGTTTCCAGGTCTTGGTAAGGAAAAGGTGTTGAAAACACACTTGAAACAATTTATAATCTACTTCCGTGGCTTCAGATAGGTCAGATAAACATGAGAGAGAATTTGTTGAGGAAAACAAGCTGCCATTCTGAACAGCTGGAGGTTTATCCATCCCCAGAGCAGAGTCCATCAAACCCAGAGATGT
Source organism: Aphelocoma coerulescens (assembly GCF_041296385.1). Classification (NCBI taxonomy): domain Eukaryota; kingdom Metazoa; phylum Chordata; class Aves; order Passeriformes; family Corvidae; genus Aphelocoma; species Aphelocoma coerulescens. Next base: position 20,300,716 of record NC_091023.1, on the reverse strand, counting down.
GGCAAACTGCCAGACAGCTGCATGTGTGTCATTTTGATGGTCACACAGGAATGCCCTCTGGGCAGGAGGGGATTAATGATAACTCTCTGATGCCCCGAGTGCCTCATTTTTGATCTTCCTATGGCAGTATATTTCTTCCTCCATTTTCACTTTGTTCTCAAAGCTTCACTCTTCATTTAAACCCTCTAAGGAAACTCCTTGCAAGATAGATGTGCATTACCCTTTCAGTAGAAACAGAATCTCTGTCAGAAAAATAAATACTGAAATCTGTTTAATTCATGTAGACATCTCCCTCTCATCTTCTTTAAATATTAGTTTAGAAACCAGCTTTCATTTGTAGAAATTTGCCATAATCCAGATAGCATGGATTATTTCTATAGTGATGCTCTAATGCTAATTTGCAAGAATGGGAGAAAATTTGCCATCCTAAAAAATTGGTTTTGTCCTTGGATGAAAGAGACAGCAAAGACAGTGCCCCTGGCTAAGTGGAGACATGAGATAGATATGAACAATGCTCTATATGTGAAGTCTAGTATTGGAGATGTTAATAATTTTCAGTTTAACTCCTACAAAATTAAAACTAAAGATTTATACTCATCTCCAAGCAGAAACCTACTTGGAAATATCCTGACTTGGTGTTTTGAAAGATGTCAAAGATTACCTCTTCATAATGACCTTGGACGTGTGGATCCAAATAATGATGTCTGGGTATTTATAGGAATGGTTCCTCTCAGAGCTGCCCATCACAGCTAATTTTGCCAAATACACATGAAGTTTATAAAACCAGAAACACTTTTTATTTAATCTGATTCTGTCCATGAAAATTAATGGAATGAGCCCTAAATTTTAGTCCAGCAGTCTAATGTAAGACTTAAGAGCCACCATGTGGGATACAAGATTTGGTGGGTGCTGTTCTTAACTACAATTAAACTCAGCGTGCAAACCCATGTACTGATGATAACACCAACCAACCTAGACACTATTTGTACATCACCCTCCTCCTTTTCTAAAGCAGGGGTTTAGGGCTAAAACTGTGGGTGTAAAAAGATTTAGTTTCATGCTTCAAGCTTGATACAGGTACAGTCACCATGATTCGCATTCCTTACTTGGGGTTCATCCCTATTCAGTCCAGCTGAATAGCTGGTTTCTGTGAAGATGACAGACTATTCCATCTCACACACCTTGCAAGCACATTCCAGACCAGTCAGGAACACACTGCCTTACATTGAAGCTAGAGGTGCTTGGGCAGAGCTGTACCAATCCTTCTTGGCTGCAAGAAGGAAGGTAAAATTAGGAAAAAGACTCCTACAGAACAGTACAAAGTTCAAGAACTGAGTTTGTCTACAGACCATGGTGAGACAAGAGTGCCAGTCAGCCAGCCTGTCCAAAGGCTGCTCAGTGGGGGCACTTGGGTGCAGGACCAGGGGCAGGAGACAGGACAGCTGGATCACTCTGCTCTGCCAAGACTCGATGTGCATCTTGGCTTGTCAGGACCAAACAAGTTCTCCTCTGCCCTTGAACCCCAGAGCCCAGCGAGCAGATCTAGGCCAAAGTGAGAAAGCAGCACCTGCCAGCATATTTGCAAGAACTGTTGTGAGTTCTCCACAAATATTATTTGTGGGGAACAAAAAGAGATTAGCATCTAACCACTGGCTCTCAGTAGAGTCACCTTCAGACCAGTCAGGCACAGTCTTACTTAATCTGCCTGCATTTCCAGAGCACTGATCACTATGTATCTTTGCATCATGGCCATCTATCACACCACCAGTTTCTCATTTAAATACTGCCAGCAGCACTGTGAGCAGTAACACTCCCTCCTTCTCCCTCTGCATCTTATTATTGAAGTTGCTGCTGGCAAAGGAGAGTGGCTGTGTCCACAGTGACATTAGTAGAACTGTCAGCTTAATCAATGCTGATCCTTTCCCCCTCATCCCTGCTTCTCTGCCCCTGTTCTCCTTTTGGAGGCAGCAGAAAATCCATATCAATTCACCACTGTGCACAGCCATCCAGCAATCCTGCTCGTGTCCCATGGAACCTTTGGTACCCTGACTGTCTCCAGCTCCACATGCCATGTCCCACTCAGCCACCCAAGGTCCCCCAAGCAGAGCCTTTGCCAGGGCTCCCAGAGGCCTCCTGGACAGCAGGAGCACCTCTGGGAGCAGTCAGAGCAGGGAACCCATCAGCTCTCTGCAGTTTAGTCATCACAGGGGAAACAGGATTCCTGCAACACTAAAGGCAGAGCAGAGCACGAGAGGCTGGTTGCTTTGACAGAGACCATTCTGCAACCAAATAAACTTGTAGCAAAGTTTTCCAAACCCTTGGGAGCTGGAATGTTTGTAAATACTCCCTAATCAATTCCATTCCAACAAAACATGCATTTCCAATTTGGAAAGGAGCAGGTAAACCTCCACCAGCAGTGCAGCCCTATTCAGCTCACTCATCCCACTCGGCCATTATGGAGAACAGTGTGGTCTGTAAAGGGGAACAGAGCTGCAGACAATACTTCATAACATGAACTGCAGAGGATTCACCATGAGGGGACCATCCAGGCACCCCATTAAGTCAGGCAGAACTGACAGACACCTGTGTGGGCTGAGAGCAGCTGTGTTTGGTCATACAGTTGTAAAGCATGAGTTACAGAGGCAGCTTGTTTGGTATTTTTGGTTTTGTAGGGTTTCAATTTTTTCAAATACAGTTTTCATTAAATGGGGATTTTGTTTTTTTTTTCCTCAGTTCACCAGGCTGACACACAAATGATAGTGTGCCTTGTTTGATACCATGTGTCAGTCAGCTGGAACTGGATTTCACATAACAAAGAATTAATAATGTACTTGGGCAGAGAGCATCATAGCAAGGATAGACATTCTTGGAAAACTAGCATTTCAAAAAGTTTCAGCATCCATAATCCTCCCTCTCTGTCTTATATCTTGCACATTTAGAGTGTGGGTGTTTGCACACCGTTGTCTCTCTCTACCTCTTGTCAGCTCATTGCAGTTCTCAGCCTACTGTCAGTGTCACTCTTCCCTGTTGTCATCTGACATTCCCTACAGTCTGGAAAGGAAGATCCCGAGTGCAGTGATCTGCCCCACTGTCATTCAGCCGCAGGACCTGCAGAGGAATCCCGGGCCAGCAGCTTTGCCTTCTGGTCTCTCCTCCACCCAGCCCATCTGAACCACAGCCAAGGCACAGCTTGTGCCAGGGACAGGAGGGATCATGCTCAGGGGCCCAGCACCCTCAAGAATTCTCTTTCCTGCAATTTTTCCCATCACAGAGTAGATATGGCCTGACACTACAGATGTGTTCCTTATATTCTTAATGGTTATTCCCTATAAACTTTTCCACTGTGTCTCCATTGCTTCTCTGACGTTATCTTCTTTGTGAAGCAATCAAGGAAAATTTAAGTACCATGTAATTACACCAGGTTTCCCTTAGATTTGGGGGTCAGAGAAGAAAAGGTTTGTTTCTTCCGTCCCATGACAGAATGACCCCCTCCAAGCAGCACTGCAGTACTAGCAGGTTACTGCATTTCAGGAGGAGTAATTGCACCTGGCCCATATTCCCACCAGCCCAGCTGTGGAGAGCTGGTTGTTTAACATCTCTAGATTGCACAGTGATATGAACCTAATCAACACCTGTCTCAATTTTCAAATCTGTTTGAAAACCATACCTTGTCTTCCTCGGCAGTACTGCTTTATTTTCCTCTTCCACTGAGCTATTATTTGATTCACTGTCAGTAGCTGGCACTGACTGGAACACAGTTCATAGGATTAACCTGGGGCCACAGCCCAGGGCTCGACAGTCCTACAAGCTTGGACAAAGCACTGTGGCCCTGTTTCCTCATCTCTGACATAAGAGTAATGTTTCTGCTGCCAAGGGAGGCTGGAATAATTATGCGTCAGGAATATTCAGTGCTAAACACTTCTACCAGTCTATTTATCATGCTTATAGAGTAATGGCTTTCAGGAATACGAGATTAGAGAATAGCCCTGTAGCTACAGGGTTGGGCTGGAGTACAGGAGATCTGACTCCTGGCTCTTAGGAAACAGGAGAGACCCTAGGCAAGATTTGGGCTTAAAGTCTCCTCCTTTAGGATGGGAACTACAACCTTTCCCTCTATGGAGGCTAAATAATTCCTATTCGTGAGTTTGCAAAGAGAGCAGTTACTGTCAGTTTTTAAGTGAACTGTCACTTGTACAGTTCCAATATGGATTTAGTTTATAAATGAACAACAAGAAGGAATAACAGCAGTTAGGAGAGGATTTGCAGCACTTGGTCAATGCCTGTTTCTTGTATTTAATGAAACCTTGCACACCAGAATTAATTCAATGAAGGAAATGTCTCTCACAGCCAATGTTGGCCTCAATAGTCATTCATGACATTGAGCAAGACAGCTATTGCTTGTGTCCTTTCCACTGAAAATAAGGAGCACACCATCAGACCAAATACCTACTGAAAAACCAGACAAGGCTGCTTACAGTCTGGAAAACCAGCGGACATGCTTTGTGGATTTCCCTGTTAGCACAATTTCCAGACAAGCCTCTCTACCACAGTTCAAAGAGTTAAAGACATGCCATGCCTGATCTCCCACAGAAGATTTGAAGGAAAAGCCCAGCAGATTTGATTGATGCCAAGTGGTGTGTGCAGACAGAGCCTATCCTGCTGCCTCCCACTGCCCAGCCCACCTGCTGCCCACCAGCTGCTCCAGCTGCCAGTGAAACTCCACTGCAAATGCTCTCGCTCTGCTTCTTTCAGTGTTTCCTGAGGAAACACTCACTTCATCTGCTGCTCTTTAAGCAATTAATGGACTCCATGAAGCATCTGGTGAGCAGGGGCTCTGCAGGGCCCCTAATTTGCAGCAGTTCCCCCCCTGTGGCGCACGTGTGCTCTGGCCTTATGGCCAGTGCCTGACCAACGGGTGCAAACCAAATGCTGTGGAGTTGCACTGACACGTGCCAGCTGGCTACCTGCCCTCATCAATATTCATAGATTTGAGAACATACACACTCATATTCGTTTATTAGCATTGGTGAAGTTACTGCCAGAACTGGCCTCTCTGCAGAGCAGTGCCTGCGCCTGCACAGGACACGCTTTCTTTGCAATTGTGCAACTTGCTCTGTGGAGAATATCTTCCTTTATCCCTCTTCATCTTCCCCATAGACAAATATTTTAGACTTAGATTACAGAAAGCTTTTTCTTTTTTCCCAAAAGGTTAAGAAAAGCTGCAGTAGCAAAGATGCTCATTTGAGAATAACAGCTAGATGCTGGAAAGGAAAACTTTGGGTAATGCAAAATGTGCTTCGGTAACCTAGTTGGACAAGAAGATGGGATTGAGCCACCTCTCTTCTCCCAGAAAGGAAAACCAAGTCACAGAGCTCAACCTTTTTTAGTCTGATAAGTTAATTAGGGAGTAAGAATCAAAATTCTACTGGTTTTATCCCTTTGAAAGTCAGAAACAGAGACAAATCCTTCCCTGCAGTATGCTGCTCTCAAGAGCAAGAAGGAGGACTCTCAATGGTGCTGTTCAAGTAGGAGAGAAAGCAACAGTCTCAGGCATACCTGCACAGTCCTGATCTTTCCAAAGCATTCCATCTGCATAGAGCCTTGTTCATGAGTATTAATAAATTTTTTGCTGACATGCTTTATTTACTATGTTAGTCCTGCATGGTTCTTTACACCATTTCTTACTGGAATATCATGTTTTGATTAAGAAACGAGGAGTTTGCAGACCTGCACAACGTTGCTGCTCATCACATGAGAGTGATGGGAATTTCACCTTCCCCTTCAGTAACCACAGCTCAGTGCTGTGACCACACCACCTGCACGCTGTCTTAGGGCCCTCCATGGCAAAAAGTACCCAGTAACACTGGTGAATGATTCAGCAGTGGCTACAGGAGTGAGAAAAAGAGAGTCCTTGCTTATTTCAGGTTGGTGACCAGCACATTAGGAACCAGCAAGTGAAAATACAATGACCATTATGGCACTGGCCTCCAAAAGGCACTACCTTCCAGTTTGCCAGGAGCAGGGAGGGCTCTGATGAATTCCCTTGCTAGTTTGATGATGGTAGGACACACTGAAAATACTGAGTGTCCTCAATACCTGTGTTGCAAGAAAGTTTTTGTACAAAGTGTAACCACAGCTTGTGTAGCTTGAGGAAAATGGAGAGGATGGAAGGAAAAACAGGGTGAAAGAAAATGACTGGTTGCAAGGAAAGCACAAGAAGTGGGGTGTCCTGTGGCACAGCAGCAACGAGGGGCTTGTCTCATTTGTAAAAATTATTTCCATTCTCCTTTCTCTCTGGATCTGTCTATATTGCCTGTTTGCCCATTTTATGCCAGGACTGTCTTCTAATACACATTTATACATTTGTCAAAGCTTCTGTGCAAAGGGAATATGAACATAAGCTGCACTTCCTAGATGTGCCAGCATAACACCGCAAGTGACACTGGCCACCAGCAGACAAGGAAAGCCAGTAGGATGTGGCACAGAACTGAGGCCCTGCCTCAAAGGATGTTCCTGACCTTAGTGTTGCTCTGTCTGTGCTAGGATTAGTCTTAGTTTAAATAAGATCAATAGAAGGATTGGAAAAGCACACAAAGAGCTGGTCTGCTCTGATGAGTAGGAGTTTACAGATATATTGCCCATCCATCCTATGCAGAGTCCTTCCATCAGCTCCGCTTTTGCCACAGCCCTCACTGCAGGGGTTGTGCAACTCAAGAATGATTCAACCCTCAGGATAAAAGGATGAGCCCACCACTGACCCAAGCAGTGACAGACAAGGCAAGGTCTTTATGGACTCAGCAACTTTACCAGAACATGGGCTGAGTTTCTCTTTTCCCTGTCTCATTTCCCCCAGCAGAGAGGGAGCGCAGCTCTGTTTGGGCAGCAAGTGTCATTCAGCCATCTCACCCCCTCCTTCAGAGGTTTGAGACCTTTTCCCTTGGGCAGAAACTAACTGCAGTCTTACACTGGTCATGTGCCCCTCGTGAAGAGCTGCACTGACATGGCTCTCCTCAGACCTCCTTATCCTCTCCTAATTTCCATGTCTTTGCTCAGACCTTCCCCTCCTAACCCCTGAGTGAAAAAGTGTCTCTCCAAGGCAGGCACCAAAGGCAGGCTGAACTTCTTGGCTATATTAACATGGAAATTAAGGCTAATTGAAGGAAGTGTGGTTACCTCCATATATAGCATTATAATAAAGTGCTGCACTATTTCTAGCATCCCTATTTTCTCCAGAATGCTTAAATACCAAAGCAAGTGCAGATCCATAGCATTGGCAAAAAGCTGCAGAGGATGAGTTTGTTTCTTAGCTTATAGAACAGCTAACGTCAGAGAAGTGACTTAATTTGAACACAAAACTAGTTTTGTGAGGAAAAGAACAAAATATCAGGTATGAAGAACTGTTTAATCTTTCAGAAAAAGCTGGAAGAAACAGCCATCTAGAAGCCAGCTGTACCACAGTGAGTGGCAAGGGGAACTTCCAGTGACTAACCATGTCAGCATGGATGGCAAGGTTCTCCCTTCTTTGACCACCAGATGACACGCCCGACTTCCAGAGAAGTTTTAACCTTTTCATATCAGGATCTCCAGACACACACACAAAGTGTTACTTGAAAGAAGCTCTCCCCTATAGTGGAAAAGACTTTTCAGTGGCAAGGCCGTGATTGCATCCATACAGACATGCCTTCCATGGGGCAGAGCTGTTCACATGACTTTTCTAGGATAACTTGCCCCAGAAATCATCTCTGGTGGGTCTCTTCAGTCTCACAGGGCTAGTGGGTCTGGTATGGAAGGTAGGAATGGTCCTGAGATGCGGGAAGGTTGGGTCCATTCTGCTTTGACCCCAAATCCTCTGGGACACTGGGAAAACTCTGGGACACACTGTCAGAGCCCGGCAGTTTTGTGGGTGCCCCTTGGGACCCGGCAGCTCCTCTCTTCATCCCCCTGTGCCCTCTCTATGCAGACCCCCCTGGGCAGGACTGTCCCTGGAATCCGCCTCTAGGTGCTGCTATACTACCAGCTATGGATTTCCCGGCAGGAAAAACGGGAGAGGGATGGCAGCAACTTCCTCATGTTGCAGGAGGAAACTGCAGCAGTTCTGGATCACCAAAATGTGCCTCTTTTTAAAGCATCATTTTAATTCTTGTGTAAACCAGCACACCGGGCACAGCTATCCCTCCACATCTCCTGCAGGGATTGTGGCAGTGGGGACACCCTGAGCATCACCTTCTGCATCATATTTTGAGTGAGGAACAGCTGTAGCTTAGTTTTTCACACGAAGGAAAAAGAAGAGGTTAAATTGAGCTAGTGGCATTGTCGAGTTAGAAGTTAACCCTGCCAGGTCAAGGGCAAGGACAAAAGTGATTTGTCACAGACAGCAGTAATGCACATGGGGCTGATTCTGGAGGGTGAGGCTTAAGGCTCCAGGCATTAGCAAATTAGCATTTTGCCTAATTAGATATTGATCACTATCACAAAGCATGTCATGACCACTGTAAGCTTACCACAATGTGATGGAAAATTAGAACATGTAGCAGAAAGTACATTCATTCTTTCTCCTCCAGGAAGTTTACTCAGACATTTAGCCAATCTGCAAGTCTTATCCTGCTGTTTACTAAATGAGTGACAAACATTCCCTTGTTTCCCAAGGGACCCCTCAGTTTTGCTCTTTACTGCCATACAATGATTTTTACCTTACATTAAGGTAAGGTGTTGTTCCTCCTTTCCTGATGCCCCAAGGTACACAAATTTAAGGTGTTCCACACCCAGCTGAACCCATGCCAGCTGTGACAACCGAAGGAGAGGATTTTGTCTCCCCACCACTACAGAGATGTTGTGTTAACTGTGTTTTCCTGTGTGTGTGTCCCATGCTATGCAGGACATAACACAAGTTCTTTGTGGCCAGACGAACCCTCAACACCATCCCACAAATATGCTGTGAGCATTGGGACAGTGGATAACAGACCTCCCTGTCCCTGGCTAATGAGAACTATGGAAGTTCACGTTGCATTTCTGATAGCCCACGTACACTTATATAAGTGGTTTATTCCTATATGTGCTGCAGAGAGAAAGAAGCAAGAAGATTGTGCCTCTTATAAGTTTAGCCTGGTTCAGCTGGTCTGCAGGACCTCTCTGAAAGTGCCCACGGGACACTGCATTTCCTTTGAAATATTAATCTCATCTTAGGGCAGGGATGGTGCGTGATCAGGCACAAACCTTGGAGAACAGCTCTCTAATTTTTCCATCTGGGAACTCTTCTCTCAACAAATGCACTTAATGCCTATATGGGATCTCTGGTGATCTTTGCATGCTGAAATGTGAGAGTTGTGTGATGCTGCTCATGGGATGGGAAGGTCAAGTCATGCCATGAGAATTAGTTGGGTGGCAGAGAGCTGTCTTAGGGCACAGTGATGGGAGCAACTGGAAGGTGCTCTTCTGAAGCATAATCCGACACAGGTGACCCTGAGACGCAGGAGGCAATGCTTGAGGGGAGGAGAAGCCTTGTTACCCTTGGGCTGTTTAGCTGTTGCCACTTCAGCATACAGGAAATACTCCCTGGCAGGAACCACACAGACTCAGCTGCAGTGGTGTCCAGGCAATCCAGCAGGAATGTCAAACTGTGGGGAAGAGGTCCTGGGCAGATACCGGCAACAGCTCTGCATGGAGATGAACCCACAAAAGAATGGCCCCTTCGCACTGCTCTGCCATGTCAAACCCTGTCCTAAATGAGAAATGGTGCTTGGGAAACAGCAGGGAGCAGAGGTGCTTCACAGCCTACGGCACAGGCTGTGCCACCTCCCTGACAAAGCTCTGGACAGCTTCCCTGCACCTGCTGGAGAACTGAGATCCCTGTTTCTCCTTTCTCTATAACGAATGGTGGTGTTTGCTCTGAGTCCCTTATGGAGCTGTGATGGAAGCTGAGCGCTGGCTGTGGGTACCCGAGTTCTCTCTTGGCTCCTGAGCTGGGTCAATGTTTGGGAGCTGGCGCTGCTGCGCGCAGCCACTGACGGCTCCCACGACCCGCACACGGCCACCACGGCAGACTGAGCCTTCAGTGCTGAGCAGCTCCCCCACAAAAGTGCATTTTGCAGCACCTTCCCTGCAGCCTCATTCAGAGCCACGCTGTTACCCCGCCTTTGCCAGCCCCCTCATTCCTATGCTGTTTCACATAGCCGATGGCAAACCTCCCGTTTGTGTGAACACACAGCCTCCAGGCAAGACTGTCAGCAAAGTGCAGCTTCCTGGCGCTCAACAGGGAAGGGCACCTGGGGAATCCGGACCTGATGCCAAAGGTCTCAGTGCCTGCGGAGACACCAATGGCCCCCACAATATTCTGCTGCCTCGAGACGGGCATTGATGCCCTGACTGACCCAGCTGCCATCTCTGCCCAGGAATGAAGCTGCTCCTGATGCATAGATAGACAGGCTTTCCAAATATTATGTTGTATAGAATCGATCTTGACTTCTCACCTATCAGCCAAATTCTCAGACTTCACCCTGTGTGCAAATACCACAGCTTCTTTGCCTTGGGAACTGGAACGTTATTTCTAATTTTTATGGTGTTTGTTGATACTGCTGCAGGTGTTTGGGGTTTGAGTGAAGAGGAGAGAAGGCAGTTCATGCTTCTCAATACTGGAGTAGGATGTGTCTGTGGGGATGTTCTGCATCTAAGGCAGTGTTACTGATATCTGGGAGGTTTTTTTCTGGAAAAGAATGGGTACCAAACCCTGTCTTCTTAAGCATTATAGGCATCATCTCTTGCCCTGTCTTGCAGTACCTCCTGTAATTAGCTTTTACATTAGAAATCAGAGTCCATTTTCTGTGTCAGACAATGCCTCAGCAAATTTTGGCTAAAGATTGAGTATTGGTATCTGTGGGAATTGAGCCAGAAGTTATAGCAGAAACACAGGTTCTATTTTTCACTGAATTATATCTTAGCAAATGTCAGCGGGTGTGATAATTACTTGCTGGATGAAATATACTTTTTTAATCATATCATTTGTTCCAAAACACTGTTTCTAGTATTTTCTCCAAGGGTTGTTTATTAATGACACCTCACAAGCTGAGACAGTGGGGCTTTTCTGTCCCAGCCTTTAACAGGAATGAAGTGCTGTGGTTGGGGTTACTAACTCAGACTCACTGCAAGCTTCCCTAAAATACAGATACAATTATCTGCTTTTATTGCAGCAGATGCTCTTACAAGACCTCCTGTAACTCTGTGTTCCTATTGGCCAGTGATTGCCGTGAGCTACACAGTGCAATCAGAGGAAGGGCTGTCGAACAAGCCCAGGCTGTTGAGCAAGCCCAGGCTGTCCTCCTCTAGTGTTGGTGGCATCCCACCACCTCACACTGATGACCTGGTGGGAATCCAGCACGGCAGAACCTGCTCGTAGCTGAGTGCAGCTTCCCCGCAGCTGGAAAACTCTTCCAGTCAGAAGAACAATCACTGCTAAAAATGGATTCAGGTCAGCTTTTTCCATGCTTTCTCTCAGGCAGGACATTCAGTGATTTGTCCTAGGCTGGGAGCACACTTTCTCTGCCCAGGGTGGACAGGCAGTGTCCTTAATCAGGAGTCCCCTCACATCACACGTCACAGCTGTCTTTCTGGCCCCTCTATGCTCTGCATTCCCATCTCAGCTTTACTTTTTATTGAGTTGATCCTTAAAATCCTTCTCAGCATAAAAATCCAACAGTTGCCACCATGACAGGGTGACATCTGTGTCCATCTCAGTCAGAGGCAGCTGAATCCCACTTTAATTTCTTCCTCCCCCACTCTCTTTCTCTCCTCTTTTGCCCTCTCTGCAACTGAGTGTAGCCTCACAGAACACAGAGGTTCTGCTCCGGAGAACTAAGGGAAAAAGATCAAATACACATCAGTCATTTTTACTGTAGGTGAGACATATATTCATATGACAGATTTCTCATTTTCTGAGGACAGAAACACAGGGAGAAACCTTCCCTGGGGACATGTAAGACACTGGGGTATCCCCACAGATATTTCAGGCTCTCAGAGGCTGTTAGGATCTAGCATTAACTGTGCTTGTTGGCCCAGCCTGTGAGCACTGATGTAAAACAGACACTGTGCCACCTCTCAGTCACAGATATTTTCTGTCAGATGCCTGAGATCCAAACATGTGTAATATGGGGGATGATTATGTTTCAGCATGTTTTCTGACAAATTATTTCTTAGAAATAAAGCACTAAACAAATGGGAATTATAATGAAACAAGACAACAATGATAATGCCATTGTATGTATCCGGAGTAATGATGGGCCTAGATCAGATAATGAAGGTGTAAAATGGATAAACATTGGCATCACTAATACCCATAATAAATTCTAGGACATTGAAAAACTGCACGATATCAACAAATAAAGAGTTCATAACACTAACAATAACAACCTTATAGAAAAAACAATATTTAGAATTCTAGTAGTTGAAGGAAAGTGTTCCAAAATGCAGAACCCTCTAAAGGACCATATAAAATGGATATTTGCACATTAAAAATAATCACAGCAACCCTCCTGCTGTTCCTCAGCTTCTTGGCTTATGCTGGTATCTCATAAAGCACCTTTTGCTCTTTGGTTTCATCCTGGCACGTGCAATGGGGGTGACAACTGCTAAAGATAAGAGTGACTTTAATTCCCATGGCTTTGGCATTAGCAAATTCTCTGCAGATACCTCTGCCTGTCAGGCAGGAAACTTTGTTATAACAAAATGTGTTATGCTGCTTAAAAGTCCCTGTGTTTATAATGATGGGTGGAAAGGAAAGGATATTCTGTGCCAGAGTCACAGAGGAGGATGTGGAGCACAGTGGATGGGGACGGCATTCCTTCTGATTTGCCCACTTTCCTCTCTTTCTCCCAAAATATGATGGAAGCAGCAGAGGTGACAGGACAGCAAACTGGGGATGGCAGCCTTGCAGGAAAGGGCTCTGGGAGCTGCACCCACCTCTGCTGCAGCACCACTCAGATCACACTTCCAGCCCACTGGCTCAAAGAGAAAGGGATGGATATATCTTTCTTAACCATCCAATCCTCACCTCAGAGTTCACTGTTTGGCCAAAATTAAACCAACAAATCTGCTGAGGTCCAACAACCCCAAATTTAGCAATATATTGTAATAAGCTGTAACAGCTCTGCAGAGTCCCTCTGGATGTCACCGGGGATAAAGAGCAAAGGAGTGAAACCAGATATCTGTCAGCATTAGCAGACTAATAACAATGTCTCACAGAAGGCAGGGCTGTGACTTATCCCTCTCCTTCAGAGCTTCCTCATCGTTTTGCAGCAAGGGAACTGAGGCATAGCAGTGGTGTTGGTAAAAGAGATTCCTTTAACCATGAGATCATCCTCCAGGAACAGCTGCCCCTGCAAGAGGGCAGCCCAGCTTAATGCCCTGAAACCAGACCCAGCTACAGGGAGGTTTCATCAGCCCCCTCCTCCTGAAAGAGCAGTCAAATACACCCTGCTGTCACGTTGGGCTTAGCTTCGCAGCAGATGTGGTATGTTTGCAAGTGATAGCCATCCCTGTCATATATTGAAATTAATTTCTCAGACAAAAATCTGCTTTATTGGGAATGAAAATGAGCAGCAGACCCATCAACACAAGCACAAGTGTGTGGCCAGCAGGACAGCAACAACATTTGTGATAAAGCAGCCTTTCCCACTGTTCCCTCCCTCCACATATGACAGTTTAGTTATGGTGCCATTTTTCCAAGACAACGAAGTGCACATATTTTTCTCTTTTGAGTTGACTGCTGCGGAGTGGCTACACTTTAGAAAATTAGTTTTTATCATTTTAGTAATCTAATTTTCATAAACCTTTTAACGCAAAAACAAAAACTACTTAACGCACAGCAAGATAATTAATATTGAAAATAGACTCTGCAGGAGAGCTGTAGTACCTGCTGCCTTGCATTAGGCTCCCAGAATAATGAATTAGCCAGGAACTTTAAGTAAGTTTGTAGGAACAATATGAACAGTACCAACACAAACACCACTTTCACTCACATCAAGAGGCTACTTAATATGTTGATTGCCTGACTTTGAGAATAACTTCGCTGGTGTCCCTGCTGGAAACATAGTGGCTCTTAAAAAACAAGATCATTCATATTCAGAATTCTGACGTTAGAGGTGACAGCAAAATATGTAATGGTTTACATGGCCTGAAGAAGAGAATTTGCCTTTTCCCTTACCCCACCAAGCCATAATGGAGTGAGGGAAGGGTTTGCAGCTGGAACATGGAATGGGGCAGACTAGCTTAGCTCTGCTCCCCCCCCAGGACAATAACTGTCCAGTTTGGACCAGGGGCCCAGGATGAGGCTCTCTGCTGCCCTAAGGGAGTGGGAAAGGTGGATATGCCCTTTCCTGGCAAACAGTAAGTTCATTTGGGTTTGAGTTTTGGTTTTTGTTTTTCATAGACTGTGGGGAGAGATGGCAACTAATCCTTTCTGCTGAACACATCTACCCCTAAGCAATGTCACATAATTCATTAATGCTGAGAACCAGGCACTGCCAGCGGAGACTGAAAGGGCCCTTATATGCCAAAAATAATGTGTGCACTTATAGAGCACTTAACACCTTCAAAGTACTATACAAATATTAACTAATTATTTAAGGAACTAATTACTGACAGCAAGAGCTTTACTGCTTTTTCTGAGCATCATGTGTATGCCAGGGATCCTTTGAAGGACTTGAAGGATTTGCTGGGACTTCTGCTTGCTCTGGGGGGTTAATGGCTGATGTTTTGGGGTGGGAGCCCAGCTTTAGCTTGTCTGGCTCATGGGAGGATGCTCACCTTAGGAGGACCCAGTGACAGTGGTCCCTGTCCTGACCCAGGCCCTACACCCATAATTCACAAGGGAATATTTCCAGAAATGACCCCTCCAATCTCTCTGGCAGCCAGAATGCACAATCTGCATGACTAATAAGTGTGCACGAGAAGTTTGTTATCTGCCACAGTTACAGTCACTCCACAAGGGACTGATCAAAGACGTGAGGTTAAAATCCTGTGCTGAAATAGGAAACGGTGGGAGGGGAATCAAACAAGAATACAGATTCCTTTAAAGCTCATCAGGGAATGATAAGGATAGAAAAAAAATCAGAGTGAAATAACGCTGTCAAAGGTTTTAAAGGGAATATGAAAGATTCTTATTATATGAGTATCGGGGGAAGACAAGCACAAATCCTAGACAGACAATGTGTCCATTAATTAGTAAACTAACTTGGTATGAAAATAATGATGACTAGAATCTGTTTTTAATGAGACAGATAAAAGAAATGTGAACAATTCAGGAACGAGGAAAAGCCAATAAAATATCTTTTCTTAGTAGCACATGAGAAAATACTTCAAGGAAAATGAGCTGATATGTAAATCAGCTGATACAGATGAGCCTATATTATTGGGGGAAGTGGTGAAAATGCCATGCTGTGTGTGATTATTCCTCCTAATTAGTGACCAGAAGAATTGACTAAAGAGAAGTCTATACAGACACTTAAAGTGAGAAATAAATTATCCCAAACCCTATTTTCTGAATATCTTATACCTTGTACCCTTTCTAAACTAATCATCATTGCTCTGGAAGGTGGTGAAGGTGAGGAATACAAAGGGAAGTGGCGCAATTAGGCCCATCAAAAGTTCCTTGCATGGCCCCTGGGTGGTGGCTGCAGTTCCTCGTGGCAATGGCCACTGCTGCCAGCAGCTCATTGCTAATTCTGTGATGAGACTCCAGGCAGGAGATCCCCATCCTGGCCAGGCACCATGCCCTGGGAGTGCCAGCTGGCAGGGACCAGGATGGGGAGCAGGATAGGGAGCAGGATGCTCTGCAGGTGGTGCTGAGGCAGAAATGCTTTCTGGGGTCTCTTGGGTGACCTCACCACAACAAAAGAGCTGTTGCTTTCAGCAGCTGGAGGGACCACAACCCCTGGCTGCAGCCCTCCAGGAGGGAAATTGCACCCCAGGTTGCTGTACAGCATCCTAACATTTTGGGACAGAAATCACAAGTCAGTATTTTCACCTGGGCTTGCATTGCTACGTTAAAGAGAGAACTGCCAATTAGCTGAGCCCACGATGTAGAATTAGCTTAGCAGTGCCCCCCAAACACCCATTTTTAGAGGTGTTGACACATGTAGCTACCTCAGAAACAGCTCTGGCCATGGGTGTTTGGTATCTGAGAGCTGGGCCCAGCAGAACAGAGCCTCCAGCAGAGCCAGTCTAGCAAGAATAAATCTCACCAGACAAACTTGATTGGTTTTGTGATAGAAACAGAAAATTAATGGATGAAGGGAATGCTGGAGCTTTAATATATTTGCATCTGAGCAGTGCATTTGATACTGTGCCTCATGAAATCTTTCTAGAAAAATTAATTTAAATCAGCTTGGAGATGAACACTGTCTTCTTAATTGAAAACAGGCTGGAATTCTATAAAGAGAGGTTGACAGAGAGTGGCAAAGCATGGAGTTGGAGATGAGGAGACTGTAGAAGAACCACAAAGCTTACTCTTAATTTATATCTAATATCCTCACTGTTCATCTAGAAATGGTGAAGGAAACAACATTTTAATAAGATATGCAGATGAGATGAAACTAGGAGGAATTAAATCCTCCACAAAAGATGCAAACAGATCCAGAGGGAGAACAGCAGCTGGGTCAGGATGGTATAAAATGACCCCAGGGTTAGTTACAGAGAAGGAGACTGTGACCAGTTTTCCCATTTACTGGAACAAACAGGTCATTAGTTTTCATTGGTAGGAGGAAAGGAGGTTTGGGTTCATAATTTTGCATGTCTGCTTCTGCGGATGTAAATCTTGTGAGCCTGAAGGCTTGTGAAAATCCTCTTCTACCCCAGCACGTTGTACAATTTAGATAGTTTCTAAGTTAGTGACATAAGGCAGAGTTTGACTTCCACATGGGTGACATGTCCAGACTGCAGTCTTCAGGACAGATGTGCACGCTCAATAATACTTGCTAAAGAAAAGAAAAAATTGAAATTTTAGTATTTACCTGCTAAACATCTGAAACAGATAAGTAGGTGAGTTCCATCTACTCTCTTCAAACTTGTGGGCACAAGTTAGAACCAAGCTAGAAATGAGCTATGGCAGCAAAGGGGCAGTGCAGTTTGGGGCAGGACAGGTTGAGATCACCTTTGTGCTCTTCTGCTGTTTCTACATCTGGAACATTGTGTTCGGTTCTGGGAAACTCATTAGCAAGGAGATATTGAAAAATTGCTGTGAGTTCAGAGAAGAGTAACAAAAATTATCAAGGGGATAGAGAGATTCATTTATAAAGGAAGATTAAAGGAACTAAATCAGTATGAGAAGAGCTGAATTTGTAATACACTTACTCAGAGAAAAATGGCTACAGAGAGATGTTACAATCTAGTGCTGAAAGGTACAAACACCAAAGACAGGGAAGAATTAAGTGATGGGATGTAAAAGGAAGTATGAGAATTGGAAATGAGAAAGGGGAAGAGATTAAATATCCAGAAAGAACTCCTGACAAGAGAACTCTCATATTGCAGCACTTGAAGTTAAAGTGAAGAAAAAGCCAGAAGATGTGCAATGGAGGGTGATCACCCAGTCCCCTAGAGAGCCAGGAGATCACCATGCTGCCCCCTGCTCTCCCTGGGACTGGCACACATCCCTCTGGGGGTGATATGAGAGCGAGGAATGTATGAATATGTATGAGACTATTGTTCACTGTGAGCTGTGGTGACAGGATCATTTCCTTCATATAATTTCAAATTTCCTCTAGTGAGCATTTGTTCAGAATGGAGAACTTGGGTTCTGGTCTCTGGGCAATTTTTCCCTTGATTATCTGAGAGATTTAATATTTGGTGGTACTGTGGGACCAGGCACACACAGAGGTTTTCTTCTCCATCTAAAATTTCCAGTTTAATCTCCCACACTTACAGCCACTTGCCATCACTCTACAGAAGTGCACCTTTATGCTCTGTGCCAACACCATCAAACTCAGGGCAAATATCCTTAATACCTTGTCCAAGCCACCACAGATTCCTCTTCAGGATTTCAGCCACCTAAGGATTGTGTAGCTAATTCAACACAGCAGCTTGGGTTTCTCATCTGTTTTATTTTACTTCACACACTGTACTGCTTTCACCTCACAAATATTGATTAAGTCAAGCCAAAGCCTTGCACTAATCAGTGCAGCACAGTTTGCATTGTTATACACGTGAGCCTGTTGTAACTGGTTTTGTAAAGCAGCACGTGAGCTATCTGTTTTCCAGAATGAGACAAGGTCTGCATGCTTTAGCTGAGATCAGCTCTTATGTGTTCTGTATCACCTGTGCTCTCTTCAGGAGCAATTTTCTGTGCATTAGAAAATGTAGTTTGGCCCTCCCCCACTCCTAATAATAGTTAATTAAACCAATTCATGTGAAGTAAACCACCTTCCATGAATGACTGAACAAGAGGAAAGATTGGATAGCTGCATGTCATCCTTGGATATGAGCTGATATTGTCAGAGAAAAAAAGTGGAAATTCATTAAATTAAGCATCTTTGGTAGCACTGTTTGTCCCCCACCCAAAAAGTAGCAACCTAGGAGAAGGAGACACTCTTTTAGAACAAAGAGCTGAATTCTTCTGTCTCTTGCACCAGGTGAAACTCCTAAAATGAGCAAAGCTTGTAGGGAGCTTATCAGGAGAGGAAGCACAGACCTGCTCTATGAACAGTGGCAACCAGTGGGGTGAACTGTGCCTACCTCGTTCCCAGCAGCTGTCAAGTGTGAATTCCTAATCCGGAGATGGAGTCAAATGACTCTGTGTTACTGTCATTTGTATTCTGCCTCCGGATACTTTCATTCCTCTTGCTTTGAGTAATGTTTTTTCAACCTTGTCTTCCCATTAAAATTTCCTCTTCATTATGGAGCATTTCAATATAATTTCCTCCTGAACCGAGCTCAGGGTACAGCCCAACTAATAAGAATTGCATGATCTGCATTATTATGCACACATAATCCATTATAATTGAATCTTATTCCACTTTAATTGCACATGTTTACAAACACTGCAACAGATTATGTATTTTAGTTGATTGTGCCATTAATGATTGAAAAGTCAATGCCATTTTGTGTTAAACCCATTTTTGGCTTGCATAACAAGTGAAATAACATAAAACTTCTGGAGAGTCACAAGATACATTTCTAACTTTCTCTGTTTTAAGTGATGAGAAGAGTTCTCCCCAAACTGAAGCCATGCATCTTTAAAATTGCAACACTTTGTGTCATCCAAACCACGTTCAGTCTTCCAGAGTTTGGCAGGATTTTAGTTAAACACTTGCTCTTGGCTGAATTTGGAAGCTAAAGGTGCTTTAGTGACACAGACTTTGTTGTTTGCCATGATTTACAACAGTCCCACCACCCACAAGCTGAGTGTATTTCCAGAGAAGGGCTTGGAAACCCAGAGCTCACCCATTTCTGAGCCTGCTGAAATGCCCCCACTGCTTGCCTGGGACTTCTGCTTTTCGACAGTGAGATAAGGTCAGCAGATGCAGAATTATTTAGGAAATAGACCTCCTGAGACTTCAGATACTGAAGAGAATTGGAAAATTTGGCAGCACACTGTGCTGTTTTGGTGCAAGGTCAGTTAGATAAGGTCAGTCAGGATGTTAAATCTAGCCACTGCCTAGTTTGTCATCACGTTTTGTAACAGGAACAAGGAAGCCTGATAGACCAGAATCCCCGGAAGAAAAAGTATGAAAACCAAGTCAGTATTTTTACCAAGGTTTATAGAAAATGTACCTCTTTTTATGTGCCTTTTCTCAGATACATTTACCCCGTGTAGCTTTAACAGAGATAGATGTGCTTTATCTGGGCTCTGTTCAGCTTTTCTTCACATGTGTTTATTCTGCTGTTCTTTAAGCCTCTGTGCAGGGCATTTCCTCACCCTAAAATCTGTCCTTCAGACATGAGTAAAACCTTGCTGAAGATACTGGCAGGACCACCAATTGTAAGCATCTTGCAAAGAGTCCTCAAAACTAGCAGCAATGTTTTTGTCACCACTGCAATCACAAATCCAGTGGCTTTCCCTTGAGCCTCCCCTGATCCAGAAAGTCAGTAATTGGGAGCTGGCTTCATGGCCCCAAACATACATATTGACTCATTTAAATTACATTATAACTTAATAAAATATTATTATGCTAGTGAAGGAGAAAGGGTTTGTCCTGAGTGGAAGACAGGTTTTGGCAGAAATCAAAATGCAGGTGATGTGCTCAGCATCCTCGGGATGCGATTGTTTATGTCTCTGACAATAAATAATACATCACAGGCACTGACAAATGGAGCTTCACAGAAGTCTTGGGAAGTAAATCAGCAGTTGTTATCCAGGACAGAGAGGGAGATGGGGCATAAAAAGGTTAAGCAACTTGGCCAAGAGGGTGGAGCAACCTGTGGCAAAGTGCAGCTCCTGGAGGTACCCTGGTCTGTGCTGGTAACCACAAGCTCTTTCCCTCCCAATTTCCTTTTGGGTACCAACTGCCAAGAGATGGCCACTAATAATGTGTTTGGATACTAAGTTGTCAGGAAGATGTTAAATCAGGAGATAAATTAGTGATTCTTATGCTCTGTGTTGGATTTACAGAGAATCTCAGAGGCTTTAATTTGGACAGGCTAGGTTCTGCCATGCCTTTTTGTTTCATCTATTGGATTTTTGATAAATGTAAAGCTCTCCAGTGGGACTGGGGATCTGGGGTAGAATTAAGAAATACAGTATGAGTCTGTGTTTATACCAGCAAGGCTTTTGTTTTGTTTTTTAGGGATTTGAGCAGGAACCGTGCCCTTGTCGTTAATAGTTGTGCATTATGACTCAGAATAAACTTACTGCATTGTTTAAACTATTTTCTAGGCATCATGAAATGTTTAGACATTTCATATATGTTGAAGTGTGAGATTCTGTCCACCTCTACACACCTCTGTCAGATTCTATATCAGGGGGTATGCTGATGATGCAGAGGTGATCTTGGAGTTGTTTATATTTACTATTAATTATGGCAGTTTGCTGTGATTTTAAAACATTTTGGGCCGAATCTGGTTAATTCATGCAGCCTGGATGTGGTAAAGGCAGGATTTCATTGCTGTAACTACATTGCCCCTTCTTCCTTTCTTCCCTCCATGGATGACTTCCTTCTGCCTGTAGCCATGTCCAGATCTCTACTCCTACAGCTCAGTGCAAACAGGCCACAGCCACAGTGGGCATTTCTCTTGAGATTTGCACTCAAGTCAAGAATTTTTTTGTGCTTTTAGGGTGGAGGATGCCAGCATGCCCCTCTGTAGTCAGGACCCAGTGCTAATGAAATGCTCTGCTCTCCTGTGATGAAAAGTGTGGCAGAAGTGAAAAGCATCACTATTATTGCTGTCCTTCCAAAGGTGTCCCTGTGGGAGCTGACATTTGAAGGGTTCCCTATATGTGGTGAGGTCTGGTGTCAGCCAGGGAAGCTGGGATTCGTGAGCAGTGGCTCACAGGTACTTTGTGAGGAGCTAGAGCTTTTGTTTGTGGGGAACAGCTCTGAGGAGGCCTGGAAGGGGCAGCTCTGTAGCTACAGGAGAAGAGTTGGTACAAGGTCAGAGCCTCTAGAAAGGGCAAAGAGAAAACAAACCATGCATGCACTGCCTGTGTGCATTTGCATGCATGTGCATATGCAAGTAGGTCTGTGGGTGTAATTAACTCCTCGTTCCTGGGTGCCTTTGGAAAACAAAGTGTAAGTTGCAGGATACACTCTTCTCCTTGTGATAACAGAACTGCATTAACCTCAAAAGAGGAAAGAGGAGGGATTTAAAGCACTGCAATAGGCTGTATTGAGGCTGAATCCCTTGCAAAATCCTCATGCTAAATCAAACCCGATTCAGTTAAATAAGCTCATACATTCCTCCATCACACAAACTATTAGTTTTACACTCTCAGTACTGAAAAAAAAATGGCAAAAAGTATTATCACTGTTTTGAACCTGGCAAAGGTATTTGCTACTGTCTTGAGGTGTGTCTGCCAAGCTTCTGGACCGAAGCAATTTTTATGCCTGAAGCCTTGCACGCAAAAACCTCCGGGGGCAAAAAAAATAAACGAGGGTTTATCTGACGAGTTGGCACAGTCTTAACTAGTGTTGAGCAGCTGGAGAATCTGGAAAGCACATCAGGCTTGGAGTCAGTGGGGAAAAGAGGAAATTCTGCAGTTACCAGAGTCTTGCCATAAAAGGAACAAATTAAAGGGAGAGGTGAGCAGGCAGAGCACATCAAAGATGGAACAGTCTGCAGGCAAGAAAGCACGTTGATAAGACCATTAAAAGCCAGCTAGCAAAGTGATTAATGGAACGGAATTGCCTTTCGGTTCTTGGGATGAACAGTCAATTGCATCCCAACAGGATCACCAGAGATCTGAGCACAGAAGTCAAGCCACCACTGAAAATCTGTGCTTATTCTCAGTGCCCTCCCAAATACCTCTCCTTCCAGCAAACACTGATAAGCTGAACTTCCCAGCTCTACTGGGATTTTAACAGGCAACGTTGGTGGAAGAGGAAAAAAAGCAGAGAAGTGAGGGAATAGGACTGATGGCATGCAGAGCTTAAGGAAAACATTTAGGAGTTCACTGAGTGGGAACCTGGATGTGAGGACAACTCAGGTTCCAGCCCGGGAATTCCCCAAAGTCCTGGGAATGCCTGCGATGCAAACCCCATGGCAAGGGTGGGAGGTCACACCTCAGCACAAATGTTTTCTGTCCCTGCTAGGCAGAGTGCTCTGAGCTGTGGGGCAGCTTTAAGCTCATACCCAGGAGCAAATGGAGGGGCTTTCAAGCACCAGAAATACCCACTGATTAACTCAGCAGTGGCTGAAATAAAAGAAGTGTCGTGCTTGGAAGAATATTTGGCATATTTCCAGGTCTTAGCAAATACAAAACCCCATCAGTCTAAAGAAGCATTAGGAGTTTATGATGTGGAAATAACTGGCTGGTGTGTGACGCATTTCCAGCTTATGGTGAGCTATCTATTAGAAGAAAATGTTTTAGACATTCTGGGGCTGGACTCAACCTCCCTGCTACAGGCCAAATGCCATGGACATGAGGCGAGTGTTTCAGAAACAGAATATCCTGCCATGTGCAGAGAGGGAAGAGATCAGAGAACATTAGGCATAATTACTTCTCAGCTGTTTAGTGCTCAGATGAGGTGGTAGGGAAAAGTCTTCTGTAATAGCTGAGTACGGGCAGCTTCTGTCTGCTGTGGTGATATCTTTGCTGGCTTCCTCTCACTCTGAGGCATCCACTGGATGCACAGAAACCTTTTACAATTTGACCATTTGACTTGAAGGAAGTGCTCAGAGTATAAGGGAATCTGCTGAAGTGGCAGGAGTAAGTGAACTGTCCTCAGTGCATCTATTTTAGCAGCAAGGAAAAAAAAAGGGTGGCTTAGTCATGTTCAGCAATCAAGGTCAGCATGACCTTGGGTTTGAGTAGCAGCACTCCATCCTCTCCAGTGGAGTTGGGGAATGCAGAGCATTCCATGGACACCACCTGGTTTTACAAATATCTTCAGGATCAGGAAAAATGCTTGCTTTACAAAGGAGCAAAGCAAAACAAAAGGAAATGCCCAAGAAGTCAACAGAACATCCAGCAATGACAGACTATGGCTACCAGTCCATCTCTGTAGCTGCACTCTCCTTGGGAGTAAGGTGGGAAAAACTATCAGTATGTCACTGACAAAAGATGGCAATGAATCCTTCACCACCAGGGTGATTCCAAATGGTATTCAGAAGTTCTGTAGCAATTTCCTTAATGGACACTCTTTGAAGAGTGTTTATCTAGAGAAGTTCATCATTGGAAGGAAATCTCAGGTAGTTTCAGGAGGGAAAGTCTCTTCCTTCCATAACCCTGGGGGGGTGGGGGGGGGCAGGTGTTGCCCCAAGGTGTCTGCATTCTTCCTGGTGGTAGCAGACCCAGCAGTGCACCTCTGACTCTAAGAAATGCTGGCTTTCATATAGAGAATACAAGAAAATGGGAGGCAAAACTCAGTCAAGCTGAAAAATGGGCCTGTATCTCTTTTTTTTTCTTTCTTTTAAACACTAATTTTCTGTCCTCTGGGTCTTTTTAATTCTTCTCTCTGCTATTTTTGTCAAAGACAAGATATGTGCTTTTTATTTGACACAGTCTTTTCAGTTTCTCTGGAAAAAAAAAAAAAAAAAAGAAGCTGTAGACATGTCAGTGCCAGCTACAAAGGACTACAGGGAAGATATCTCTGCTGGAGAAACCCTAATAGGTGTCACACAGTACCAAAGAAAGGGAGGTTTGGACTGAGCTCTTCACCTTTGGGCAGGCTTATTTTCCCATTTTTAGCCCTGTGACACTAAGAACCTTCCCAGAAGTAAATGTTCATTCTTTTCTCCTGAAATACCAGGACTTGTCAAAGGCATATAGGATCTGGACACTCACACACATGCTTATTTCCATTTCAGACAATACCACCTGGACACCGTGCAGTTACTCTTCATGGCCTGAACTTTATAAAAGAAAATGTTCAGACATTTGCAGGAACAGAGTCCCTTTTTCTTCCTGACTTGAATATCATAGAAAATTGATGGACTTGGCAAGTACCTTCATGCTCAGAAGGCAGGATCTGTTGCAGGATGAGTTTTAATATGGAATCAGAGAATATCCTAGGCTGGAAGGGACCCACAAGGATCATCGAGTCCAGTTCCTGGCCCTGCACAGGATACCCCAAGAATTCCACCATGTGCCTGAGAGCCTTGTACAAATGCCTCTTGAGCTCTGTCAGGCTTGGTGCTGTGACCACTTCCCTGGGGAACTTCTGGGTGAAGAATGTTTCCCTGATATCCAACCTAAACCTCCCCTGACACAGCTCCATGCCATTCCCTTGGGTCCTAGTGCTGGTCACCAGAGAGAAGGGATCAGTGCTGCCCCTCTGCTTCCACTCAGAAAGGGAAAACTGAGGGGATGTTTGCTCAGGCAAGAACAGTTCCTTGACTGGCAACCTCGCTGCTTCAGTCACTCCTCTGAAAATGTATCAAGAGGTACTTTTGTGGGTAACACAACATCTTAGCCATGCTGTTTCCCAGCTAGCCTGCTTTACATGAGCTAAAGAGACATCTACTTTGTGCCAGTAGGAGAACATTTCCCCATGAGAATGGTATCATTCAGCTGAGAAGCATCACTGTGGCACGGAACTATGGCATTTTCCAGCAGACATGAGCAAGCCCAGCCAGGGCAGCATCACGACATGTCACGCATCAGCACAGCCCTGACCTGACCCTCACATCCCTGTGCCTTGGTGTGGCAGGAGCAGGAGGCCAGACCTGGGCTAACACAGCCCTGCAGGGCTCGGTGCAATTAGGCTGGGGGTAAAACGAGCTGCTGACTCTCTGCAGGAGCCTGCGCCTGCGAATCCTGCAAGCACTGGGCTGTGAGCAGCACTGCAGCAAAGCAGCAGCCCTGCCTGCAGCAATCCTCACTGCACCTGGGGATTTCACAGCCTTCCCAGGGACGTGGCTGGGTTCAGTGCTGTTCCCTGGGAGAAGCAGTAAGAGCTGGGGGTCACCTACTGAAGGACTGAGGAGGGAAAAGGGGAGAAGAATTGCCGATGCTGAGCTGATGCCTGCCTGTTCCTCCTTCTGCTGCTGCTGTTTCCTGGGAGTTGAGGCTCAGACCAGTTCTATTTTCAGGATTTAGATAAAAGTTTCAGTCACAGGTCATGACTCCCTCAGTTAATAGGAATTCTGACCATTTTTCCTGAGGGGTGGGAACAAGAGAGCAGCTGCTCTGCTGTGCCTGCCAAGCTCTGTCCTGCCTGGCTGGAGAGCCCAGCTCAGGGAAAGCTGCTTCCTTCATCCAGAGGCCATAAAGATGCTGACACCCACAAATGTGCACACCAGGGATATTCACACATGGTCTGCCAGAGCTGGCCTTCAGTAGGTATTCTCTGTGCTCCTGACTTGTGCAGTCTCTTTTCTGAGCCCTCCTCAGACACTGCCTTGCAAGGCACAGGATTTCACAGAATCACTGCAAAACTGGAGCTCTCCTGACAGGAGCAGAAAAACAAAGGGCTGGGAGAAGGTTCTGCATCACTGAGCCCAATTGCCTGCAGTCACAGGCCATCATTTCTTAAGATCATTTTCATCCAGCAGTGAAGCTGTTATCTTAAGACTAGTTTTACCGAGTTTACACAGTTTCCTTTCTTTACCTCCACCTCTTTGTCAAGAGGACTAATTTAATGCCTCATTCTTCTGATGGCTGGAAATCTCAAAATTTCCAGCCTTCTACCTATTTGTTCTTGTGTCAATGCTGTTCTTGAGCTGAAATAGCTCTTCTCACCCTCCAGGGTTAGTCCTCCTCCCAGCTGCATTTGTAGACAGCAATGACATCTCTCAAAGCCATAGAAAGGAGAGGCTGCATTTGCTGCACTTCTCTGCAGCTGTTCCTGTTTTAATAGACCTTTTCTGAGTTTCTGCACCAGGTCTGACTGCCTGGTGCTCCAGGTGAGATCTCATCAGGCCCTGGAGCAGGGATGTTCACACTGCATGTCTGATGCATCAACATGGATTCACAAAGTCTCTTGGGGCACCCCAGAACGTCTGAGTTCACTTTTTCTCTATTGTTTCTAAAAGGTAAGTCCCATTTCACAGAAATACTGTATGGCAGGATTCTCTCAGTGACCAGCCTTGTCCTTCATGCATATGATTGCACCCTTCTTCACACTTCCACTTCTCCTGCTGCAGCCTTCAAGTCTATCCCATTTTTTGAACAATTTTCCAAACCTCCACTATTGTGGTTATCCATCCTGATTTCATCTCAGCCACAAATTTTAAAGTGTCTCCCTTTGTGCCAGGAAGATTAGAATTATAAATGCAATCAATCTCCCCCACCAATCCCAAAGGGATGCCAGGGGCACCACTCCACCCCAAACCTTCCCAAAATATACTCTTGGTAGTTCTCCAGACAATTCCTGCACAATTCCACTAATCCCCATTTTCTGCAGTTTGGCCAATCTTGTCACCACATCAAATACACTGTAGAAGTCCAGAGAGATTAGATCTACTGCACTGCTTTTGTTAAGAAAATCAATTATTCTATCAAGTAAAATCATCAAATGCATCTGACACAACACTGCTTTGGTAAAGTTTTGCTGCATTCTTTTCTTCAAAAAGAAGTCCTTTTACTTCCTAAAGCTTTGTATAAAGCTGAGGTCAGACAAACCAGCCTTTAGTCACATAGATCATATTTTTCCTTTAAAAATATACTAAGTAAGTACTACACAAAGGGGTGACAGGAACAGTGCCCATCTGGAGCCAGATTCCATACAAATTGGCTCTAGCAAAGCCACAGCAGAATAGCACCTAACCTCTATTGCCTGCTTTTCTACCTTTTCTTCAAATGTTTGGGCTTTTTTACATTCTCTAATTCAAAAGAGGTTTGAAATTGTGCTTTTACAGTGTCAAAGTACAGATTCAGGGGTTTAGGAGTCAAGCAGACCAAGTTCCAGAAAACTAATGTAAGACCTGGATTTTCACAAGACCCGTGGAAAAAACGATGCTGAACCTTTTCCTATGGCAATGAGGAAATCTCTTGCCTAAAAGAGGCCAGAGAATTTGAAAGTGCATAGAAGCAGGCGATTAGAATGAAAATAAGATTGTGAATATTACATGTGTTTTGATTGGCTTTGATCCAAGGCTTCTGGAAGGTGCAGGTAACAGGCTATTAGATGTGCACAGCCTTCTGGCAGGAGATCTAATTCTTAAACATTTCTATATCCTTCGGTCACTCATGAAAATGGACCTGGATTTGGATTTGTGTGCTAAATTTATGTTACCAAGCTACCCATATCAACATATTTTCTCTCTGTTTTCTCTCCTCCCTTCCTCCTACTCACTGAGGAATTCCTTGTTCTTGCCTCAGCCAGGGCAGCTTTTATCGTTTTCTCCCTGAAACCTCATTTTCGTGGTGTTACCCTCCCTCAGGATGACCAGATGTGATTGCAATGTCAGCTTTTCACAGCTCTGGTCTGTGAGGAAGCCCTAAAGAGATCATTAACCCACAGACATGCAGTTTATGTGAGGGAGGAAGATGGGGGCAGAGGAGGGTAGAAGGCCATGAGCTGGAGGGGTTTCAGTGCCAGAAATGCTGTGGTTTTTGCAGGTCATTTCACATCTTTATGATCCTTTTTCACTTTCTCATGCCTGAGAAAGAGTCTATCATTCATTGCTTGCTCCTCTACTACTCCTTTGCTGGGCACAGCCCTTGGCCAGGCTCTGCATCCCCTCCTTCTCAGTTTTAGTATCCACAGGGACTGTTCCAGTAGCTGCTGAGACAGACCTCCAAGCCAGGCTGTGCAGGTCTGCAGTATGGTATTCTACTAACTGCTTGTACTACACACAAACAGTAAAGATGGCGAGTTCATGAAAATTAAGAAAAATGAGGACATTTCACTTGAGCTGCTCTAGGACCATCTTAAACCATTCAGCCTTGCATGGGCAATTTACCTCGTACTGCTCTTAGAAAAAAGCAAAATGTTCAGTGGCTGGAATTAGAAGAGAAAGTAATGGAATTCAAATATGATTATTATCAAAGACAGGCTCTAATAGGATACCAGAGTCCAGTCAAAAGTTCAGACAAATTTGAACTTAGTGGCAAAAAAATTCCTCACTTTATTTTCTGTTTCACAAAACAGTTTTATGAACCTAATAAAGAAATTTTTAGCAAATCTGATTATGCAAGGAAAAAACTCTTGTCATAATTAATCCAACTCAGAAATCGGATGCCAGCAAAGGGGGAAATTTCCGTCTCATTTATATTCTTGTCAAACCACTGAAATCTGAAGAGCTTCAGGAAAATTTAAGACTTCCTTTGTAAAACTATATTGCTTGACAGTAACAGGGCTCATACTTACATTTAGATGGTTCTCCCATCATACTCAAATATTATAGACTATTATTATTTAATGGACAAAAGATCTCTGGAGGAGAATCCCATGTCAGGATTGAAGTTTTTCAAAGCAAAATGCCTTTGTACATCTGGAGACAGAAAATAGAGCAGACAGTACGACTGATACAGTAGAGAATATAACATCTATATATCACACTAAATACATAAATGTAGAATCTTGATCCTCTATGTCATTAAAAACAGCCATACTAAAAATTAACAGCATGAAATTTCTTCATGGCACATCAGATATTTCAAGGAATATTCTAGTACATAAAATATTGAGAGTTACTGAAATAAAGCACATAAATAACATTGGGCACACAATGTCTTTTGTTCAGTGGCTGTACTGCTCTTGACACAATAGAGCAGTCCCTGGAAAAGAACCCTGAAGGGACTGAGCTGGCCAAAGTAATTAATGCACACGATTGTTTTCTTTGTAAAAGAGAGGACAGAAAAAGCACATTTTCTGCTTTTGGACCCAGACCTGTATCCTCATTGTGGTGTGTGGGAGAGACATCACTTGCAATCAGTCTGGTAACACTGGGTTCCTATTTAGCTCCACATCAATGTTCCTTCATGCTATCCTGCATCCAGCCATGCCAAATTCTGCCTGACACTGGCGCAGGTAGGAGCATCTCCATCGACTGCCAGGGAGTTGCTCTCTATTTACATAGGTGGAGCTGAGAGATTAATCATGTCACCATTTCTTTACCCCTTTGATAGGTATAGTTTGGATTCCTCTGTCTTGAAATCCTACCTTGACAAACACTGAAGCATCTCTGGCCTCATATACAGCCCCTCTTTTTGTTCTTCCCTGAGTTTTCTAACAGAGACAAGAGGGGCAGCAGTGATGATGACACCCCAGATGCTGCTGGCTGCCCACATGCCCACGCTACTGCCCGTGGGAGCCCTGCTCTACCTCTCAAACAGGCCAGTGGCTGCTGTTTGGGACTGCCTTTCACACAGGTATTTCAAATCCTGAAAGCTCTGTGAAGGCAGGAGCCCCTCACTCCTGTAGGAAGTTGAGGATCTTGTGCCCTGTGGTCTGGGGAACTTACAGTGCCCTCTTTGCTGGGAAAGGCCATGTCAGGCTCAGGAGGGGAGCCTGGGAAAACAAATCCCCATCACAGGGTGCTACATGCTCCAGGGCCATCCCTACCATCCCTGACATCCTGTCAGTGCTCCTTTGCAACAGCTACCCCACACTGTGCCCCACACACATCTGCAAGGACAGAGGACACCAGGCCTCCACACAAGGCAGCTCCTTTCACACTTGGCTGGTGCCTACTACACCCTTCACAGCTTCAGAGAAGTCCCTGCTCACATGGGCTTCCCAACCCTTCATATCCCACCAAACCTGATCAGAACAGAGGTTCTGCATCAGACTAAGAGGGACAGAGGTTCTTTTCTTGTTTGGTGGATTCACTCAAGTTAGATTAGGGGAGATGTCTGAGGATCTGTTATGCACCTGTACTCTGCAAACAGCATAATCTGTCTGGAGAGCCAGGCAGGCACTCCAAGGAGTCGCCTTTGCTTTCCAGAGGGATTACATTGAAGCTTGCTGCTGGGGGCTGAGCCCTGCTCAAGCCCACCAGACTGGCAGGGGTTAAAGATCCAGCTGGGACCACCAGGAGAGCAGGCAGGAGCCAGTGAGCATGGAGGCAAGAAGGGGGAGAGTTGTTTTAGTCCTCTGTGCAACTCCGAGGGGAAAAAATCCAGGTAAACAGACATGGTGTGTGAGATAAATGGGACCCTGGGGATGTTTGTTCCGGCACTACCAGATCCATCATGCTTCCCCCAAAGGGTATTACATTTTCAGGGACTGTGTTTTTTACTAGTTTACTGCACCAAGAGGCATTCAAAATCTGAGCAGGGAAACCAAGTAAAGAAAATGCATCCTTCCTGCAGTGGCTGTGGGTGGGAGGAGAGGGGATTACAGGAGTGAGCCAAGGGTTAAAGACACAGTGTGTGCCTGTGTGTGTCTGTGAGGCACATCAGGGTGCCTTTATCTTTAAACACAGGCAGCTGAGGCCACAATGGATTGCCAGAGCCTGATCCTGCAACATCCTGGTCACACTGGAGCTGGGACATCAGTTGCAGAAGTACAGGCTTCCTGGGACGGTTTTTCCAGGTCTGTTTTATTCATGCCACGAAAACATAACTGGTTTCTGTGGTCTGAAGCTCCAGCTGGGAGCTGCTACAACAGGGGTTTGAGCATTGTTGGAGAAATTCTCTTGCAGTGAGGCTATGGCCCCTCATCCCAGCAGGGATGAACTCCACAGCTTGTAGTGCATCTCCTGTGCCTCTCTCAGAGGCCACAATTTCGAGTCAAGGTTACTTCTAAGACTCCGAAAATAGAGCAAGTACAGACACGAAAACTTAAATAATCTTCTTAAAACTTTTCAGAGGAGAGAAAAGGTCAGATTACAGGTCTATCTATGGACAACTTGTTCCTTTTTTAAGAAAATTATTTTTGTTGTTTTAAAAACGCACAAAAGTGGAGAAATAAAGAAACATTACTTCAATACCCATAATGAGTATAAAATCATTTCAAGCAAATGTAAACAAATACCGTTAAGTAATTAAAACCAGAGATAACTGACTGGCTAAATTCCTCTGGAGTCCACTTCAGCTTTTGATGATACATTAATATTTTTGCATATACAGAATTGAAAAATTCATCAGAGAGGGTAGAAAAAAGAGATCTGTTTTATCAATGAAAAAATGTGTGTTTATGCCAAAGGAGTACCCCTGCAGCTTGTCTTAAAAGCAAAGCTTTATCATTCTGCTTATTTCCTCTTGGAAAGCCTCTGCTTGGTTTCCAAATACCATTTTTCCCCAATTAATTTATTCCTAAACACATCCTGTGTCC
Source organism: Aphelocoma coerulescens (assembly GCF_041296385.1). Lineage (NCBI taxonomy): Eukaryota > Metazoa > Chordata > Aves > Passeriformes > Corvidae > Aphelocoma > Aphelocoma coerulescens. The sequence continues at coordinate 20,268,917 of NC_091023.1, read as the reverse complement.
TCAGCTGCTGTTGATGCCTTAGGTTAAGGCATCACTGTGGTGATGGGGAAGAGGTGGCAGGTTTGTACAGGCACTCTAAGCTTTTCTTCATGGAGAAGAAAGAACTTTGTACAAAACCTTTATATATGTGGAGATGTATGTTTAGGACCAAATGTTGCCCTCAGAGGTATAAATCCCAAACAACTGTACTTCAGTAAGTATAGTCAAATCCCTCTGGTCACTCTGCAGGAAAACTGAGAAGGTATTTTGAGCTTTGGTGAATATTTGATGTTCACAACCATAAATCCTGTGCTGGTGGATTTATGTGCCACTCTGAGCACCTGCTGCAGAATACAGATCAGGAAAAACAAAACGTGGCGTCTTGTGTGAGGTTTCTCCTGTCCCGACCAGCAGATGTGCTCTCCAAACAGGCTGGGCTTTGAATCCAGCCCAGGCAATGTCCCTCCTGCTCCCTGGCTGCTGTGAAGCTGCCACCAAACCCCTCTTTCACCCTACAAGCAGGGCTGCACCCCCACAGCATCTCCCATGAGAGTCTGTGGTATTCTCAGACAGAAGAGCCAGGGGACACCGAGACATTGTGCCTTCACAAGTGGACATGTGTGTCCACACAGCACCAAACACCCTGTACAATGTACAGGCTACTCAGGCAGTTTTAGGCCCTTGCTATTCTGAATTTAAAGTTCATCAGCAAGGTAATACAAGCTTAGCAAGGCTGAATTTCAGCCATCTTGTTTCAGTTCTCAGACAAATCTCACAAAGGAATTTATAAAGGCAGAGGATTATTCTTAGTTTACAAGTGGGGAAACTGAGGCAGGGTGCTACAAAACAGCCTCTCCACAGTCCTTCTCCTGGTCTGGCCATTTACATGTCTGCTTCTCTTACTGCTTTACTGAAAACCCCCTCACTGGGGCATGGCAAAACCCCCTTCCCTCTCCCTTTGCACACGCTCTCCACAACCTGATCTTTCCAACTTGCTCTTTCACTGCTGGAGTGCAGAGCTCAGTACACAGCACCAAATCACCAAAGAAACCCAAAGAGGCATATCACTGATGCAAAGCACCTTTTAAAAGAGAGAGAACAGAAATAGAAGCATGAGCTTCATCAGACGGGTGACTATTCCGCCAAAGCAAGGCAGCAGCAGCTGAGTGAAGAATAAAAGGAAGAACAGATTAAAGGAGATACTTGAGTCCTGAAGAAAGGAGAGTTCTGCATAGCAAATGATTTGCAGAGGGATGGCAAAAAAAGGCAAAAGAATTATCTAGCAATATCTTGCTAAAGTTGCTGGAGAAGTAATGTTAACACAGGAATAGGAAAGTGTGGACAGAAGAAGCAATCAAGAGTTGGAGCAACAGCCAGGCACTGTGTGCAAAATCAGCGAGCATCTAAGTGGCCGCTTTGGTGCTTCTGTGAAAGGTGATAGCACAATGCATTATCTGTCACAAAGAAGGGAAATCACAGCAGTGTCGATTGGAGCAGTGCTTCAGGAAATTATTGAACAAGCAAGAAACAACCTCTGATCATGGCATTCCAGGAGAGGAGTAAATCCGCAGAATTGCACACAGGGCTTAGACCAATGTGGCCTGCAAATGTCTGAGCAGTAATCCATTGCTTAACAAATGGGAAAGCAGCAGGCAGCAATTGCTGCTCAGAGCAGGGAACGATCTCTGCCCAAGAGTCTCACACAATATCAGGCTCTGAAAGCACTGAGAACCAGGCTGAGGAGAGTAAAATTGTTGAAGTGTGAAATCCTGTTGGAATTACTCAACAATCACACTGGAGACTGGCCCCAGCAGCTGGGTGTGCATCCTCAGATACATATTTTACCAGCCTTTAATCAGGAAGCATTCCCTGGGCCCAGCAAGCCGCATTGTGTAAGCAGCCTGTTTTGTTGGATTCTGGTTTGTTGCTGTGCAAACTTGCAGTCAATCTTCAGTGATTTACTGAAGAGTATTGGGCACACTGGAAATCATTTAATTTCATCGTCTCTACCAAAAGAATTCAATAGTTTACACTACCATTTGTTGTGAAAGATGATCAGTGAGTCTGGATTTCCCCTGCAGGCAATCACAAAGGATGCCTGACCTGTATCTCAGTGGAAAGCACAATAAAGCCAGTGGTGTGGCCCCTGTTTGCACCAGAAGGAGCAGTCAGAAGAGGAAAAAAGGTTTATTCTGGTGTCTTTGCTGATAGCGGTCTTCGAGAAGTTCCAACTCTGCTGCTCCTCAGTACCTCAGGACTAGACACTGTTGCAGTATGTGAAATCTTTGATGTTTCTGTAAATGAGCTCTGCTTTAGGATATATTTGCTCTAGGTAACATCCTGACTGGCAAGTATTAATTAATTGGCTCATCTAGAAGTGCAGGAAAACCGTAAGCTCTTGAAGATGGAATGGAAAGTTAGGGAAGGGTTAACCAGCCTGTATTTTTGCCAGCAACTATACGTGCTCTGTTCCCCATCCGCCCCCATGAAGTGTGAAATGCAGCAGATGTTTGATCCTGATCTATCAGCCTCCATATAAATGAAGGTTGAATTAGTGGAGAAGGAGGCAGAGTAATGTTTGCCAGAGAAGAGCAAGAAGATTTCCGACACCTGGGCAACTTAATGGTGGCAGATGGCAAAAGCTGAAGGCAAAGAGAGGGAGCGATGTGCACCAGCAGCTGGTGCACAAATGGGGAGTAGAAAGGCCTCCACTGAAACTGCACAGGGAGAATTTAGTACCATCAGTTCTGTAAGAATGATAGTGTGAATATACAAAGAGGAGCCTGTGTTTTAACTCAGACAGCTATCGTCGGAAGTACCCGATGGATTGTCAACCAAGGAGATTTTCACAGCAAGGAACCATCTATTTGCATCAAATACTGTCAGTCTGCAAAGCAGCAGCTTCTGGGTCATTTAACAACACTCCAGATGTAGTTATTTTCTCTTAGGCAAGCGGCTCAAAAAGAGCTGTGCAAGAAAAAGGCAGAGCTGGCATATAAGGGGGGACAATCAAGCAGCATGTGGAAGCGATTAGCCAGTCACTGTGATGTAACTCAGTTAAATGAACACTTGGGCGTCCTGTGGTTCTCAGCACAAGACACTGCAAAACTGTGGTCAAACACAGGGCTGCATTCACACAGGTGATGCCTGTTCTGACACAGGAAAAAGAAGGGAAACCAGGGAGAGCTCTAAATGTGGGGACTGACATCAACAGGCTTTCTTGGTATTTTTTTCATTTAAATGACAGAGGTGAGATTAATGCTTGTTGCCAAGATAATTGTTAGGAATTGATCTTCCCCCACACTGGACTCATCCTTTTTAGGGAATAGCTGCCCTCTGCAAAACTCAGGTCTGAGTTTAGGCTCTGCAACACCCAGGAGTATCTAGATGAGCATGACAGAATTTGGCCCTTTCTGGAGGATCCTTTTTCCTGCTAGACTAATATTCACTGACAATGTGGTTATACAGCCTAAACACAACCTGTTACCTGCCGTGCACATCACACCTGCAGCCCTGCCAGGCTAAGGCTGCACTGAACGCTGACACTTTACAGAGACACCCAGCGTGGAAGAGCCATCGACAGATCATTCCTGCAATTCCTTTAATACAGGATTCACACCAAGTATCTATGGATTAGTGAGACTACCTGCTGCTGTTTCAAAAAGACTCAGCAAGTGGGTAGAAGGAATGCTGTCTGATAGGTATACAACTTTAAAATATGCTCATACTGTTCCTAACGAGTTTGTGACCATGGGAGGAGAAAAGGTTATTGTATGTGCAACCTTTAATTATATCATGCCCTTTCCTTTGCAAGTAGAAATGTGAATTTGTAAGTGATAGTTACACTTGCTAGTTATGTATCTATCAAATTCCTGTTATAATGAGGATGACTCATAATGAAATTATGCATTAGTTGCTCTGTTCATTATATTGTTTGGCTTACTGTCAGCATGCAAGCTGCAAATCTGAATTCCTCCCATCCTTCATCCTCCTTGGCCATTTACTAAGTAAATACTGATCAGAAACTGACAATGGCACTTTAAAATTGTTGCAACTCCTTTGCAAGCAATGGGTATTCTCAGAGAGGATCCACTGCTGTACAGCTGAGCAGCAATCTCCTCTCCTACAGAATAGGTTTTTCTTGATGGAAGGCAGAGTGAAAGCACATGTGAGCCCTCTGCTTCCCTGGACAATCCTACTTTGCAATATTCATACAGTGCAGGAAGACAGGAAATTGGCATACCCGATCAGATCACCATTCCACTGCTCCCTGTATCTTTTTTCCAGCAAGGAGAAGATTGGTGTGCCAGAAAAATGCAACAGCAGTGGAGCCACAGTAAGGAGAGGGGGTACACCAGTCCCATCACTGATGACAGCTGCTGTTCCTGCTCAGTGATTAGAAAAAGCCTGAGGAGAAGGGGAGTATCATGGAACATCTCCCTAAGACTGAGCCATGTTGAACTAATCAGCCCCCAGAAGATCTTTCTGGTCATTTCCTTTCAGCCTACACGGCACATCTTGAGCAGTTTATTCCCCCCTTCAATTACCACCCAAGGAAGGAACCTCTCCTCTCCATTCAGTCACGCAGCTCTCACAGACAGCTGTCACCTGCTGCCCCCCAAGTCTGAGTGACTTTAACTTACTATGACTGAGGCCTTTGGGATGACCCTGGCAGAGGTGTCCATGTGGGAGGGGGAGCTGGGATAGTCATCTGTTATTTATGAACCTCCTTATATTCAGCATACACAACTGAGGAACTGTGAACGTGGGTGGCAACTACCACCTGCTTTAGCCTGTCATTGAACACTCTTGTGTCCAGTTCAGTATTGAAATCTCTCAAAAGATCACCAGCAAAGTCAGGACTCCTAGGCCTGTGTATCTCCAACCAGATGCTTATGCCTCTTGAACTGCTGTGTCATCCCACTTACAAATCAATGGCACAGCGAGACCCTTAGTGAGACAGAAGTATAGTTCTTGGGACAAGGAGAACTTTTCTGTTTTTCCCTTTTCTTTTTCTGCCTTAAGGTGAATGAAGGGCACACAAAAGATGCAAGATAGGTGACAGGGAAAAAATGTCTTGAAATTATTCAGAAAGCAGGTATTGTTCAGTCAGCCCTGCTATCAGTCAGCATGTGGTTGCCCACCCTGAGATTCAAAAAAATCTACAAAAATTCAAAGTCCGCTTTGCTGCCACCAATTCTGGGAGAAGCTTGATGTGCTAATAATACCCCAGTGTAAACTGAGAAACAAAACTGGACCCTTGAGTCCTCCCCTCCAACCCACTGACTGTGTGAGGAGCAGCGGATGAAGAGGGGAAGGGAGGATGTCCAACAGCAAGTGCGGGCATGGGGAAGCACAGAGAGCAAAGGCAGCTCTGTTGGGAGCAGCATTGATTCAAAAGCAAACATCATGCCCGTGGTCCCTCCAGATGTCCCCATCTGTGGCTGGCTTGCACCAGCAACAGGCTTGCTTTCACTCATAGTTTCAGTGAAGGCCAGTGCAGGAGGAGAGACCAGTGGCCCATGCTATGCACGAACACTGACTTGCTGTTTGGTAAAGAAAATCTGCCACTCGTGCTATCCTAACCCTTTCATTCCCAGGGTGTGAGGCAGCCGTAGCTGGAGCTGGGGTTTCACTGTGATCTGCTTTCCTCCTTAATCTCTCCCAACACCATTCATTTCTGAGATGTTTCCTGAATGGTATTTTCATCTAGAGCAAAGGGCTGTGAACCAGGCAGTACTAAAAAACCAGGCAGATGTAGAACAAGCAGCAAAACCACTAACTCCCCACTTGCTCTGTCCCAGCCTGCCTTGGCTCCAGGTTGCCTCTCCAGTCCTTCAGCCCATGTGTGCCGTTTCTTCTGGCAGAGACACATCTGTGCTGGTGGCTCTTACTTTTGTCCACTAGGGACCAGACTGAGATCAGCAACACCAGTGATAGCAGATGTTAACAAGCCTCGCTGCATCTCGACCTGGGCCGGTCATTAACTGGCAACCAAGAAAAAAGAGGCTCCAAGATCTCCGCAGAGCACAAATATCTCTGAGCTGGTATCTGGTGAATAGCTCAGCTTTACTGAAAACAGCAGTGTCCTGTAGCAACTCTCACCTTCCCCATGTCACAGGCACCTCGAATGCGGTGTATTGCTCTCATTTCTTCTGCCCACCGTCATCCCAGGTGCTGCTTACTTAGAAATTTAGATTGCAAGAGTCCCTGCCATCTGCAAACAGTATTTTGCCTTTTGAGAAGCGCAGTGCACATCTGTGACTCTGTGCATACAAAGCACAGCGCGGTCCCTACATCCCCCTCGTTCTCTTTATGCCACAGCTGCCTCACAGAGTTTTAAGAACTTTCAGCTTCCAATCGCTACTTCCACTAAGTCCTGCGCCAGCCTCAGCTTGCGGCGGACGCGGATGCTGCCGGTTCCTCTTGCAGTTCGCATCAGCCAGGAGAGCTACGGCACCTTCCATTCCCGGGAGGGATTTTCTCTTTAGTTTCAAAACAATGTGTGAAAGCCTGCTCTGCAGAAACAGTAGCCTCAGTAAGTTTAAGGATGACTGAAGCTGTTTGCTCTCCCTGGGAGGTTTAAGAACTACGGAGGGATGAATGGAGTTAGACCTATCGCTGCATTCCTAGCAGCCAACCTATTACAGCCCTGAATAGAAGCAGGAATGGCATGTCTAGCCTAGGTTAATAAACCCCACAGAGTGCATGCCTAAAAGCACTACGAAACAGCCTTAAGTCAGCTGGGGAAAACTAATTTCAAGCATGGCTGTCTAGTGTGCATGTCATTCCTATTGTCCTTCCAAACTATTTCAGACATTTTGAGCAGCGAGTACTAAGCGATGAGTTAGCAGGGGTTGTGACATTAATGGTCCAAAAAGGTTTAAGCACCAGGAGGGAACGATGACAGCACTTAACAACCGGTGGCAGTTCGGAGGATTCCGCTGGATCTCTGTGTGTTAATAATTAGGCTTCGCCTCGGAGGAAGATGTGACAACTATCGGAGGTAGGATTTGCATGGGAAACAAAGGGAGCTGTTGCTGTTCGGTGCCCGCTGTTTGTGCTTTGCTCCCCGGCTTTCCGAGCGCAGCCAGGTGCGGCGGCAGCGCTGGGGAGGGGTCGCTGGGATGGGGGGAGAGCCGGAGGTGGAAATACCGTGGATAGTCCTGTGTTTTATGGCAGGAGCACCTCGAGGACAAATTGGCTCAAACCTTGCTGCCTGCTGGCCGTGCATTCCACGCTGCTCTTCCCGCGGAGTAGAATACATAGAGGTCATGCAAGAAAACACTTTACTCCTTTTCTACCGAGCCAGCCGGGCTGTTTCTGAGATGGGAGAAGGGAGAGGGGGAAGCTGCCCTAAAATAAAAGGGGAAGAGGAAAGCCATGGAGCCTGTAAGACGAGAGAGACATGCTATTAACGTGTAAAATGTGTCTGGGGTGCCACCGATGTCATTTTGAAAGGGGAAAAACATTCGCGGGGGAAGGTGGTGGGAGGAATTTTCCGGGTGAGGAACTCCTTAGGTTATAACCTATTGCAAAAGAAGGCGTGATGTGTCCATCCATTTTGCATAACCAAAGCTTTCTCTGCACTGTTGGCAATGTTTTGCTGGATGAGAATTGTAGTTTCAGAGAGAAAAAGGCATGATTTCCTCCCGTGTCACTGCCAGCCTCCTGGCACTCTCCTCCCCCTCAGAAACCGGTGTGGGGAAGGATGTACACAACATTCGGTTGGATGCTGAGAGGGCTGTGAGCAAGGGCTGAGGGGGAGAATGAACACTGAGTAGGATAACAGGAAAGCTTCCCCTTGAAAAAGCTTGTTTCTTCCCAACGAGAAGTCCAAGAGGTGATAGGCAAAGTTAGAAGCCTCCTGTACTTTTTATGATGTGCCTATTTAGCATCACCCGGCAAGAAAATGTCCGAACATCAGAGTCAGGTCTGCGTGGCCAGACAGGGCAGTGGGGTCTGCACAGGGTCCTGGGCAGGGCTGGGCTGTGAGTTTGGGATTTTGTCAGTGTGTGTGACCCTCGCCAGGATGAGCAGCAGGAGCATAATGAATGAAAATCATATTCCGTGCATATGCAGGGCCCTTATTGTTTGGTATGTTTGATCTGAGTGTGATGTTCCCTGGGTTGATGAATTGTTTTGACTTGTTCATTAAAGTTTCATTTCCAAACAACAGAGAGACTTGAGAGTGAGTGGTATTTAGCAACAATAAAATGTTCTGCTTGTGGAAATGCTTCTCACAGGACCTATTAAAAATGCACTTAAAGAAGGTGAGAGTCATATCTTGCAGCAAGAGGTATGGAGTCATTTGCTGTGCTAAATTTGAAAATTAAGGTTATGATGCCATTTTAAATCTACTTTAATGTGGATGTCACTAAGGATACTTTACAATCCTGTTGTCAAAAGCTCACAACTTCGAGAATTCTGTTAGACTGATTGTTTTCATTAAATCTTCATCAGAAAAAGAATTATTATATAGCAGGGACTTACCAAGTAATTTGAATTTACTCATCCTAACTAATGTTCCCTTTAAGGAGAACTTCAGTGTGTTTTACTGCATTGTAAACAGGTCATGATATAATTAATTTAAAAACAAAACACCAGTGACAATTCAACAACAAAATTGCTAAATGCATTCAGTCTAAGTGAATACTGCTTGCGCCAAAAAGAAGCACAATGGTAAGAATTGCTTTTAAGAAACATAAATATTCCCCATTTGATCCAAGCAAGAAGAACTTTTCAGTTAACTGCATTACTTTGCATTGCAAATTTGGGGGAAAATAATTTCAACCTGTGTTATGTACTCTATAGAGTACATAAAGATAACAGTGAAAACTTTCTTCCAAAGAAACTGTAGCAGTTTGCAGTATGGATCAAAGAGTTATTATGCAGAGATATTAAATCTGTGCCAGAAATGAGCAATGCATGTGGAAATCAAGTACGTGGTTTTTCTTCTCCATCTCACTTTTGTCCAGAAGCTCAGACAGTTTTACTTTTTGTACCTCAGTGCCTCTCTGAGGGAAGGGTCTGAAGGGGCAAAACCACGAGGAGGTGGGAGACTGCATTCAACCTGTGCCCAGACTTCTTAGGGACACTTGGGCAAATCCCTCAGCATCTCTGGGAAATGGGCAGTGCAACAGCCCTGCCTTGCAAGCAAGACTAATGTGGTAATGATATAATGGAAATAGAGACCGTGGTGCTCAGGGAATGAAGCTGAGCACAGGGCTCCAGATAGGGCAAAATGCAAAGCCAAATTTTGTGGCAGAAGGAGGTTAATGTTTCAGGCATTTTCAACTGTAAAATATGACATAACGCAAATCCCGGGATCCAAAACTAAATCTGCTCTCAAAATTATCCCAGACAAATTGGCCACTTACAAAAACTTCTGCCAGGACCAAATACTCATTCGTCTGAGAGCCTGTCAGAAGTGACTCCAAATCTCTCATCATTCCATCAATGTGCAGCAGATAGTGAAGCAAACTCCATCAGATTGATCCACGGTGCTGAGGAGTGATTTCCCTGTTTTCTTCAGAAGCTCAATGACTACTTTTTGCCATGAATCTCACTTGCCTTTTCTGTTATGAATTGTCTGCGGAGGTCATGCAATTTTCTAATTTATTTATTTGGTATTACTTTGGGCTTTCTTCAGCAAACAGCTCATGGCTTACAGATCTTTTGGGAATGGCAAATGTTTGCAAATTCATACTGTGTTGCTTGGTTCAATCCTGTGGTGTTCCTTGATTAGCTGATTTGTGTAGCTAACTGGCAGAAGGCGAATTGCAAATTTCACAACCGAGTGTACTGTTTCATACTGGATTTCCATCACTCTCTGAGCAGTCAGGTTTAAAATTCACGTTTTGCAAGTAGTCATATGAGCACCACATAAGCACTGAAGTGCTCCCACCAGACAGATGTGAGAGCCAGGTTAAACAGCTTTCAATTTCATATGAATATTCATGAAAAGTGTTCGAATTCCTGCAGCTCTATTAAAATGAATACTTGGCATCATCCATCCTGCACTGCATGGGCCTCTCTCTCACAGCACTTGCCATGTCCCCATAGTCTCCCCAACTCTCCAGTGTAAGTCCACAGTGCCAGTGGAAACTGTTTGTGCAGCCAATTTAGAAGGAAAAAACACCATAATGGAAATTTCTAAATTTTCTGCATTATAACCTCTCCTGTTGTGCCTGTCTTGCACATTCTGTGACATGAAGACAGCCAACGGGGAGGACAGCAAGAGAGCATCAACAGTGAGGCAGTGAGTGCAGGAGAAAACATTGAAAGAGGGATAAAATAAGGGTGCCTGGCAGAAGGAGGGATCAGTGGCACATAGAGCAGGAACAGAGGAGGTAGGAATGGGAACAGAAGGAACACCTAATACACAGGTACCATTTTTAACAAGGAATCTGGTGAATTTGGGTCATTAACATCAAGGTCTATGGTCTTACTGGACTCAGCCCATGGCAAGCCCTGGAGATGTTGCTCCCAATCCCTCCCTGTGCTCACCAAAAGTGCCACCAAGAAAGAGGTGACACAGTTTACCTTTTGTCATGCAGGGGTCTGATAACATGCCATGGAGGTATGGAAGAGTTGTGAAAATGGCAGATGAGAAGAAAACTATCACCTGGTATATGGTTTAAAAGCAGTCAAAACCAGCTGGATGAAGAATTTCTCTCAAATGTATTTCCTCACAAACACAAAAAAATTTCAGCTGTCAAAACACCAAGCTCTTTTACTCAGAAACAAATCAAGGGGAGAAGGTTATAAAACATGAATATATTTGCCTTTTGAGATATTTCTGCACTGTACTTATGTCATATAGGAGGAAACCTCATGTTTCCCCCTGAGTGAGCTCTATTGTCCATATACTTTATATAGAAAGTCTGGTGTGAGCTGAATCAACAGGGTTTCTAAGACTTCATAGAGGCAACCAGCAGTTACACCCCCGTCAGATGGCCCCTTTTTACCTTTTCAATGATTTTAAAGTCCAATGATCCTAGATATCCTTTTCTATTCTAAAAATAGAAGGGCCTAAATTGCAAGTGCTGTGAGTCACACAGTGAGAGTCACTACAGGCAACACACGTGTATTCATATTCTGTCAGGGCACACATAACACCAGACTGATACTGCCTGGGGAGAGTCAGAGAACGAGAAGAATTAGAGGAACTAAAGTCAGAGCAAATACAGAGAATCTTTGCTAGGACAAAAATTGACTCAATGTAGTCTGGAATGAAATCCCAACTTGAAATTCCCCCTAGATACTGTTAAAACTCCTATTATGTCTTCAGATACTTTTTCTTTCATAATACAAAGCTGTCCTGCTACCCATAAATAACTTTCATCTCTGCCTGTGCCAAACGGGATGCCCCAGCCACCCCCAGGCACCCAGCAATTTGCCTGAATTCAGTGTTCCTCCCACTCAGTGTGCCACTGCATTGTCCTAAATCAACCACTGCCAGAAGGGTTTTGAAGACCAGAGGAGCCAAAAGAGCATTTGTCCCACTTCCCCACTTCCCTGTCAGAGGATCAGAGCTCAGAGTGAAGTTTCTGCTCAAGCCCAAAGTGATTCATCTTTCCAAGATTGCCATCCTGGTGGGCCCCTCCATATATCACTGTCCCTGTGTGCCTGCTTAGGCATGGTACCAAAGAAGGGTCAAAATAACATTGCCTGCCTTAAAGAAGAGCTGCAGAAAACATCCCATGTACATGGCTATGTTTGACTCATGGGCAAGCTATTTTCCACCTCAGCAGAGTGTTACTCCCTACTGACAGCCATTAGTTATTTGCAGATTTAGTTAGGCCTTACAAACGCCAGGCTCCTGAGTGCATAAATAATGTTTCAGAGTAGTAACTTGAAATAAGTCAAACTAGGAATGGTGAGAAGATCTGGAGTATGGTCCCTTTGGGACCTACTACCACTTCTAATTAATGTCTGGTACTTAAAGCATCACAGCCCATGGTTAAATCAAAGTCAGAGGGAATAAAGGAATATTAAATCCTCCTGGATACTTGTGTCCAGGTGCTCCTCAGTACTGCTGCCAAATACACCCACTCCCTGACCTTGGTTAGGAGTGTAAGGGATTTTTGTGGGGGGACAGCTCAGGGAACCCATCAGCCAGGCTGCCCCAGGGCTGCCACTGCCCCTTCTCTTGTTGCCTTCCCATTCCCATCTAGCCCTCCACTCCTGCACCTTCCAGGCTCTCCTGGCCCTCCAAGCTCATGGAACCTCCTGAAAATTGTGCTTTGGTTTTTGACTCTTGAAGGAGTTCTGCTGGGAGTCAACGAGCTCCAGAGCAGGTGCAAGAAAAGCGGGAGAAGAGCAGTCAGGTGCAGGCATAGGGAGCAAGGAGCAGTCACAGTCCTGGCACAGCTGAACACACCCCTAAACTGCTCTGCCTTCATGACCTGGTGAGACTGCTGCAGAAATAGGCTTCAGACAACCACAGGCTGACCACAAGGACGTGTTGCAGAGCCCAGGACCAGCTGGCTGAAGGGCAAAGAAGGACAACAGTGTGTCTGTGCTCGTTGGTCTTTGATCATCAGGGCCCATCTGGTTATTGATGAGCCGTTTTTAAGCTTGTATGTGGAATTCCAGAGCTGCTGCTGTTGTGGTGATAGGGAAAGAATTGATTCAGCTGTGAAAACCTGTCTTTGTGGAGCAGGTGGATGGAGGGCTGTTGTGGTTTGGCAAAGTTCACTGCTCTGGCAAATAAGAGTTTTGGAAAGAAAGTCTGAGGGGAAAGCATCATGTTAACTAGGACATCTTTTTATTCCTTCAACAAAGAATATATAGTTCAAGGCTTAGGGAGCAATAACCCATGCAGGGAACAAAGGAAGTTCATTTGTAGCCACAGCCTTTTATTAACTGGAGAATACCCAAATGAAAGGTCCCCTGACTCTTAAAAACCACTCTTAGAGATGCCTTAGGGTATATCGAAGATTTCTGACAAATTCCCCCTTTTTTGTTTGCTTCCATACAGCAAGTTGATCTGGGTGCCACTCTGGTCTTTAAAAGCTCTGCTGCTCTCCTAATTATTAATTGCATGAAACACATATTTTCCCATCTTGCTATAAGCATCATGGGGCAAACTCTCTGGATATGAAATATCCCAAAAAGTCCAAAGCAAAATCTCTTTTGGTCGAGTTTAATTAAGACGATCCAGTATTTTGTGTGCAGCTGATTTGGAAGGATTTTGTCACAGGTAAACAAGCTTTGGGAAAAAATTGCTTTTATCTCTCCTTACTTTCTGTTCTAGTCGTTTTTCAAGTGGATTAGTATAATCTTTCCTCGGCCAAACTCCATGGCTAGTCTATTCCATCATTGTTCTAATTTTATAAAAGGAAATGACTGAAAGCAATTAATTAAAAAACTCTTCAGAGATGCATATGTGGATGCGCTTATTCACTAAGAACTCAAAACCCCCCTCTGCATTTTAAAACAATTTATCTGGTGCATTAAGCATGAACAGGATGTCTTTGTTAGGTGCACCTATCTTTTGATGTTTGCCTACATGAATATGCTCATTCTGTAGAGGTATCTGCAGTAACAGCTCAGTCAGAGAAGAGCCCCTGTTAAAGCAGGTTTGAGCTTCAGGTGGGTTTCAATTTTCTTTTTTCCTGTGTGATAAAGTTGATTGATTTCAAGTGAGGAGCCTTTCCCTACTGGGACCTGAGCTGTCAAAAGCCATCACTGAACCTGCAAAATTCTGTCATAACACCAGAAGCCCGAACTCTGCTCCAGAACCATCAGAGTTCAGGGAAAATTCCCAGTAATTGACAAGTGAAGTTTTCTTAGCAAAGAAATTCTGCCAGACTGAGCCATTATTTTGTGCACACACAGGCACCCACCTGGGGGACAGTGCTAACACAAAGAGTAAACTCTATTGATGAGTGAATTCAGCATCACTAAGATGACACGAATGGCTTCACACTAAAGCTCTGGACTAGGCTATTCATAAACCCTTCAGATCCATCAAAAGGGCAAATTCCCACATTGTAAAATGTATCTGATTTCTTCAATCAAATAAAACCTCTAAATTTCCTTGAGTTCAGGGGAGGGATAAGTCAGAACTCTTGACCCCAAAGCTGTGCCTGCCCTTAGTAAAACTCCAGCACATCTGAGCTGTGAATGCAGATAAGTTCTGGCATCCAGAGCAAGGTGCAGAGGTTCTCCTGGCAGGGCAGGAAGAAGTTTCCTCCGCAGAGGTGTTCCTGCTCTGTGATGAGTGTTCATCCTCAGAATCAATGCAGCAGCCCTGCTCATCTGCAGAAATACTTCCCAGGCAATTTAAATATTCCTAGGGAGGCTCCTAAAAGATTTAACATACCCTGCTTCTTTCATCGTGAAAACCTGAAGAAAAGGTATTTTTCCATCCTTTTTTGCTTTTCAGTTCATTTATACCCTCTTCAACCTCCATTAAAAGATGCTGGTTGTCTGCTCTTTCCACTCTACATTCTCTTGTCTCTATTTAAAACCCTCACATATCACAGCCTGCTGGTCACTAGCCAGATATCCAGATGGTTCTTCTGCACCACATTGATAGGTGCCTTAGAAATAGCAGGGAGAGAGGGGGGAAAAATATCACTGAAGACTTCAGATGCTCTTTTTGATAAATGGCAACTGTAGATCTAATTAGCCAGCTCCATCCTTTGGAGAAGCTGGGGAAACAACAAGAGTTGCAACCCTACGGAGCAAACACACCAGGACATGTCTCTCACTGTCAGGTTTTCACTTTCCTCTCAGAGCAGTGTCAGACAAAGTCCATCTGTCCATCCCTCTTCTGTGAAAGAGACCAGGTTCTGTTGGGGTTTGAAGGTTTGTCTCAGAGCCCATCACCCTCCTGCCTCAGCACCACTGCACTGTGTCAACTACTTTTACACAGACAACTGGTTTCCAGAATAAAGAGCAAACACTGCTCACCTTAATTGCATGAGCATCCCTCTGGCAGTAATCAGGCTAATTGCTTCAGTCAGGCCAGCAGGATTTGGCTCCAAATCAACCACCAAAATGATTATAGCATAAGTGCAGGAGTTCCTTTACAACTCCAAGCCCCACTTGTTAAACATTATTTACACCTCAGAAATGCTGTTTCTCTCTTCCATTTTATCAGGAGAAAGGAAGAAAGGTGCCAGAAGCACCTTTGGGAGTGGGGGGCTGAGCCCACCCCAAATACACTGACAGGGGAGACACGTCTCCTTCCCCTTTGCTGAAATGCCATGAGAAGTGTGCCCTGGGGAGCTCCCAGTTGCATCAGTTGGGAATCCCAACAGCCAGTGCTCCTCCTCCCAGGAATGGCACAAAACTGCAGAGCAACCTGCCAAGAAGGGAACCATTGCCTGAATCTGCTGTAGCTGCGTGTTTGACTTATACCTTAAAGCATGAGATGGCGGATCCTTGGAAATATTTAGCTTGCCGAATAAAATGTATAGATGCTCTCTTTACCTGCAAAAATTTCTAGGAGTTTTTAAAAATCCTACTAAGCACTTGGTGTGTATGCTGTGGCAAATATTTTAGCATAATACAGAAGTTCCAGCAGATTCATTTTAGCAGCTGGTGCTGGAGAGGACAGGGAGTTAAAATCCCCAGAGCCAGCTCGTACACTGTGCTGGACATTCCCAAACCAAGAGACCTGGGCGAGGACCTGACAGGAAAGCCTTGAAATCCCATTTCCACTGAGAGGTTTGTGGGACAGAACCAGCTATCAAGGGCGAGACCCTCAGTCTGTGTTTTAGAGAGCTGTGCTCTCTATTTTTAAATAGTGTTTTGGTCCATTTTGGCTGTTTCCATAACCACCAGTCTCAGGAAGAGCCCACGCTGGGTTGGGGTCAGTTGGCCTGTCCCAAAGCAGAGTGTGACCCTCAACTGGAGCAAGAGCTGCCCCTCAGGCCCACAACCCTGAGATCTGGGGCCTGGAATCCCAGCTGGTTTATAGAGTTCAGAGGCCCTGAGGGTTAGGGGGGAGGTGAGCAAGGTGATCAAGGGACCACGTTGAACACCTACAACCTGTCTTGGTCCTGCTGAGCTCCTCAAATCTCCTAGTGCAGCTAAAGCTTTTTTCTTAGCAGTTCCAGCCCACTGCCTCCCCTCTTACAAAAATCTTTGCACATCTCTAATCATTTTTACTGTCAATCTCTGCACTCTTTTTATAACCATTAAAGACTTTATGAGATAGGATGACCAGAAATGAAAAAAAGATTCTGAGGATAAAGCATGCAATTGATTTATGTTAATGGCACTGTAATAATATTTTCAGTGTTTGATTTCTTTTTCATTCTGTACACAGCTAAAATGACAATTACTTTTCTATACATCTTTCACTTATTGAACAGCCACTTACGTTGGGCTCTACAAATTTGTTCTCAGGTCTGTTTCCAAAGCAGTTAAAATATAATTAATTTAAAATCCGCCAACACATAAGAAGTTGAGGCAGTTCTCTCCAATCCATCTTACTAGAATTCATCAATGAATTTCACCAGCTGTCATGCTTCTTGTGCATTTGTCTTTGTAAAGCTCCTCTGACTTCACCAGCTTTGACACACTTAACAACTGCAACTGTCAATACGAAAAAAAGCTCCCACTCTAATTTCTATTGAACCACACCATCAGCCTTAGAAGCCCCCTAGATGTGCATGAATAAATATCATAGTCACCTGTGACAGCGTCTTTAATGATTTTAACATTTTTACAGTGGTAGCTTTCATTTCTTATGCATAAGTCAGAGATAAAAAAGTGAAGTGTGCCAAGATATGTTGGAGTTTATAAAGGAAATCAGAGAATAAAAGTTGTTGCTTAATTTTGCTTTCATAATAGATTCTGTCTTGAAATATTAGGTGTCAAATCACCTTACCCTAAAAGGATTAGGATATGAAAAGCATCTCTCAGTGATGGAGGGGAATAAACCCTGACTATTTCTATGATAAACCAACAGAAGGGATTTTACAGGACAGTGTCGACAATAGCCAGAGACTGAGCATAAATAGGATTTTAATCTGTTTGTCAGCTAAAGATGAACAAAAACCAGCCCAATTCCCATCTCAAAGTTGATACAAAATCCTACACAAGTATTTCATCAGAGGCCTGACAAAGTCACTTTCCTTTCTTCTTTCTATTACAAGGTGGTTGTGGCCCTGCCTTATTCTAGCTGGTAGGAGGCAGAAATACAATAGCACAAATTTGGCATCTCTTGGAAGCTGGAAACACCAACAATAAAAATATTTTATCTTCTAAGAGTTGCCAGAATTAAGGGCTACATTTTTCAAAGCAGCTCATCATCAAGAGTGCCTTCAGACTTCCCTGGGAAACAGAACTGAGAACAGGGGCACTGGTCTTTCATTCCCAGCCTACAAAACAACTAACAGCCTTCACACCTTCCCTACAGGCTAGAAAACAGGCGAGATGTGGGCAAGTGATTTTATGTTAAGGGATTTCACAGTTGCAAATGGTCTCACATAAACCTGCTTTGTAGGTGTCACCTAATATCAAAAGTCTATTTTTTGGGATGAAACACTGGCATCATTAACTGCTGCAGGCACAGGAGCCCATCCCCAGCACGAGGTCTGAATATGTGCCTGTGTGTTCAGCTCATGAGGCTGTATAGCAGCTCTGGTGTGCCTTCATGCATGATACATAGCACAGAGTTACCCAAATAGCAAGTACAATTTTAGCTAATTGCCATATTTATTATTAATGTGTGTGACATGGTAGCCAATTAAAGCCTCATGTTGAGCCAGGTGGAAGACAAACATGTAGCCATAAAGATCAATTAAACGCATTTAGAGGTTGCACATGAATGCAACATACAGCCCAAGAACGTGCTGGGCCACGAGCCAGTGTGCCTGTACAGGGAGGGCTGCACAGACCCCAGCACCTCCACATCACACACACACAGCCTCTCTGCCTGCCTCAGTCTCCTGGAGGCAGATTTCTGAACTCCTTGGTGTGAGCAGCAGAGAGGAACGAAAGACTGGGACAGTAGCAGCTGCAAATGAATTGCCGTATCACAGGTACTGAATGATGATTTTGCAGCTCACTGAGGCTGGATGGGTGATAAGTAATATCCTGGGGTGGAGAGAGGGAGAGTAAAGTGGTCTGGCCAGGCAAGTGAAAGTCAGAGGGGTAATTAATTAGGGACCACACCATTTTCTAGCTCTTTTGTGATTTTTTTCTGGGTTGTGTGTTTACAGCATCATGGTAACTGGAATATCATCAGCTTTTCCTTCAAAGAGCCTGCTACCTGCCAGTAAATTGCACTGTATAATAGCACAAACAGCAGAATGACATTTTCACTCACGAGGTTTCATAGTAACTACAGAAAAAAATCTTCCCTCTCTGAAGCAGTAACAGCCCTTCGGATTCTCAAGATCTCATTTCCCAGGATAGCACTTTTTTTCCATTTCTTCTTATGTGTTTTTTCATATGTTATAATTCTGGCTTTCATGTGCACATGATTAGGACACATTGCTTGTCCAAACAGAGTGCCTTTTCCTCTCTAACTCATCCTTTTAATCTATAACTTATTTTATTGCCAGACATGAAAAAACAGCTACAAATTATATGACAGCATCTCCCCAGCTCCTGAGATTTCAGATGTGTCTTGTGCTGTGGTATCTCTTTCACTAAATCTGTGTGAATAAGACAGAATGTGTGTTGCAAAAGAAGTGTTTTATCATAAATTAACCCTCATTTCTTCATTCAGATTCTAGAGATATTGTCAAATTACTTCACCTTCTGCTAACTCTTGGTTGTCTTTACTATCCATCCTCACAATTGAAAAATCAAACTACCAGGCTGTTATATGTGAAAAGTAGTTTTTACTGTAAGAAAATGAAACATAAAAATAAATGCTGAAACCAATAAACTTCAGAAAAAGCAAAGCTACAGCTGTCATCCTTATCATCAAGAATGGCAGCAGCATCACAGCTAAAAATGAAAATCCTCAAATTCAGTGTTCCACGATGCCAGGTAGTGACTGTACCAGCCCACAGCAGGAACTGATCCCTACTCAGTGAAGGCTGTGTGTTTTGACTGAAAAGGTGACAGAAGAAGGATTGTATTTTCTTATTTGGAAAGAGATGAACAAAGGCATAGAAAATCTGCCTGTATTGTACTAAAACACATAGGAAGCCTAAAACAAAGTTAGCAGTCAGTCCCCCAAACCCCAGCACAATTACTAAACCCCAGTTAATGGCTCCTACATTCATGGAGTCGTGCCCATTTTTGCTTTATTCCCCTGGGTCAGTGCACCTGGTGTAAGAGCTGCCACCCACGTAGGACAAATGCTCTGCCTAGGCGCAATCCTGCCTCCAAAGCCAGCCAGTAAGAGCCTTCTGAGGAAGCTGCAAGAAATTCCCTAACTGGTAAACACAGGATAATCTATGCCAACAGTGGTCTTACCCTGACAGAGATTAACTTTAAGCCTTGAAGCATGAATTTTTACAGAGTTCCGAAATTTAATTTATTAGTGCTAAATATTATTACTCAAAGCACTCTGGTAGCTCACAGACGTGTCCATTCCATCGCAGGAGCTGCACTCCCATGCTGAACCATCCAGTTACCTTTTTAATTAGTGCAATTATTTGTGATGGACATTAGAGGATCGTGTGAAACCCAGAGGTTCGTCAGTTAATGAGTACCACAGGTTAATGAAGGAGGAGGATGGAGAGGAGCACAGCATATTTTTGCCTAGTCCTAGTATTCACAAGTGAGATTATAGAGGAAAGTAAATAACACTGAAATGCTGCCAGCCTCGTTTCCCTGGATTTCTGAATTGCTTCCCCTTCGCTGTTGCCATGCCAAGCTCTGAACTGCTTTATGCCAAACTGCATACAAACAAATGTGCAGAAAATTCATTTCAAAGTCTGACTTAACACTAATACAAGCAACAACCAAACGTGAAAATAGTGTGTCTAAGCAGTTGGGCTACGGCTGCTCTTTCTGTGATCACTTAAATGCAGAAGAGAAACAATAAAGCCAGATTTGCTTTTATCTCATCACGACTAAGCCCTGGATTTTGTGTAAACAGATACCAAATGCACCTAAACCTCTTAAACAGCTTTTTTTTTTTTTTTTTTCTTTTTCTTTCCAAACACACAAAGCAAAGCCTAGCTTTGGGGTAGAAAGGAAAGGAAAACTTTGTTGTGTCCTTTTAGGAATGTTTTGAACTGCCTTTTCAAGGGTCATTTTTTCCCATTACAGCTCCCAGAAAACACATAATGCTGCAGTTGAGATGAATTGCATCAGGCAGCTGAAGGAAATCTGTGACAACAAACCCATGTGGAAAAACTGTTGTTTTTATATGCACATTTCTAAAGTTTTATCTAACTAGTGGGAACCACAACATTGGTTTTCCCCCAAGTATCTGAATTTACAAGGATGCCCAAAGCAATTCAGTGCTGAGCAGTGGGGGAAGAGGTGTGCAGGTGATGTCTGGCCACAGGCAGCAGGAGCAGCTCCTTGGGCATCAAATCACAGCTGCTCCCACTGGGGCCATCACCTCCTGGGGAGAGGTGAGGCTGGCCAGAAAGCTGCAGGCAATTAGAGGTAATTAACCCAGCTGGAAACGCATCCCAGGCTACTATTAGTGAGACAGGGGAAGGAAGGGGTCCATGAGTCCAGACTCTGTGTTTCCCTTTCTTGAGTGGCTTACTTGACAGAGAAATATCAGCAGGAGGATCATTTCCCCTTCCTGTGCTAAGGAAAAACACCCCAGGGTGGGAGTCACCCACCCCACTGCCCTCACCTGTCATTACCACTCGCTCTCCAGGTACCTCCAAGTATCCCAGGTCATCTTTTACCTCTCTCTGCTGCCTCCCATGGTCTCACCAGGGGGTTTCCTCCACCCCAAACCTGGGCTGTGAGGGTGCTCACTGCACAAGAAGGAAAAGGGTATGGCCAGGACCATGAATGTGCTTTCTCTTAGGTACCTCATTAGAGACATACAGATGTAAAATAAAAGTAAAAACGAGGCAAGGCTTGAGACAGAACTGTCGTGTTTCAGGGACACCCTGTCCAAGGGAAGGCAAGGACTCCTAACAACCACATTCCACAGACCTTGGAGAATGCAGCACTTCCCAAACCTCCTTTTCTCTTCCACTCGCCAGCACAAAACAAAGCTGTGTGTCATTTACCCCAGTGGCAGCTGCAGCTTATTAGGAGACAGCACAGTTTCTCAGATTTGCAATTGCATTCATGGACATTTAGCTGTTTTGCAAAAAGGTAACAAGTTCAGGTCAGTTGGGGACAGACCAGGGCAGCTTCTTTCCCTCTGTAAAGCTCCCCTTGCAGTGAACTCATATTTGGCCTGAAAGCAGCCTAAGCAGAGGGGTTCCAAAGGCAGTAATTCAGTTATCTCTTCCCTACAAGATACACAGAACTCCCAAAAAGTTGTGCTTTTTTGTTCAAGAGAACAAAGATGGCACAATTCCCCTTCCTCACAGGCAGTGTGTTGACCCTGCTCCTTCAGCCCCTGCTATGCAGCCTTTTAAAAACAACAAACCATCCAACCAAATCCCCAGAAGAGCCTTTTTCAGCTTCTCTTTCACTGTTAGACGTGTGAGCAGCATGACCCTGCTGCCAGTGAGGGTTGGCTGAGCTCTGCCCCACCACCCAGCACTGCTCTCTCTCTGGCTGGGATGGAGCCCAGGTGAGGAGCCACTGGTGCCCTGCACTAATCACTTGTCACTACCCAGCTCCACGTGGTTTCACCACAGCAATTGCTCTGCACTCCAGCAGATAGTGACTTTTGGGTAGTGCAATCCATACACCTTCTGCCAGGCAATCACTGGTCACTGCCACAGCTAGCCAAGTGCTCTGCTTGCCCTGCTCATCTCTAATCCACCTTGGCACCTTTCAGAGACATGGGTAAAAAGCAGATCACTTCGGTAAAATTACCCCTCTCTCTTCCCATCCCATTTTCCCTCGTTATGTCCTTCCCCTGGCCACGGTGAGTAGCTGATTTTTAGCAGCACATGCCCCACAAAGGCAGGGGACATTTGTAGTGCCACTCAAGATA